>NC_080177.1:17677330-18277330 GCF_950295315.1 Erinaceus europaeus
GGCACTGTAATGTGAACACTTAACCAGGTGTGCCATCACCTGGCCCACTAGCACTGTTAAAAAAAAAAAAAAAAGTAGGGGGCCGGTAAGAGCAGCAGGTTAAGTGCATATGACATGAAGCACAATGACCTGCATAAAGATTTGGGTTCCAGCCCCTGGCTCCCTACCTACAGGAGTGTCACTTCACAAGAGGTGAGGCAAGTCTGCAGCTGTCTGTCTTTCTCTCCCCCTCTCTGTATTCCCTTCCTCTCCCAATTTCTCTCAGTCCTGTCTAACAACAAAAACAGCAATAAGGGCAACAAAAATGGGAAAAGATGGCCTCCAGGAGCAGTGGATTCATTGTTACAGGCACTGAGGCCCAGCAATGACTCTGGAGGCAAGAAGGAGGAGAAGAAGGAGAAGGAGAAAGAGAAGAAAAGAAACAGGACTCAGATGCTCACCCCTGACTCCCTAAGGATTCGTTGAGATCACTTACTCTGTGCAATTTGGGGAGAAAAGAAGTGAGAAGTGGTGGAGCCAGTCTTAAACTTTCCCTACAAGATTGCGACCCCCAACCACCACAGCCCAAGGCACTGAATTGCATCTTTGATGGGTACTGTTCAAGGAACAAAAGTCCTTGGAATACTTGATGAACTTACCATCACTTGAATAATAAGCCTTAGAAGTTAACTTTAGGACAGAAGGTAGATAGCATAATGGTTATGCAAACAGACTCTCATGCCTGAGGCTCCCAGGTTCAAACCCCCCCCCCCATACCTGTTAGCAGAGTGCTCACATTATCATGAGTGATGACCCAAGTTTGAACCCCAGGTTCCACACAGGAGCACCTGCAGTGGAAAAGCTTCATGAGTAGTAGAACAGTTGTCTTTCTCTGTCACTTCTCTTTGTCTTGCTCTATCATAAAATAAAATAAAATCTTTTTTCTAAAAGCAATTAACTTTAAATGAGGGAATATACTTAAATTTGTCTCTTTTTTTTCTTAAAATCTTTAATTTGGACCTCTTTGTTTTAAAATTTTGAGTTGTTTGGGAAAGTTTTTTGTTTGTTCATTTGTTTTGCTTTTTAACATGGATTGTGTCCCGAAGTGTAGGCATAAGACTAGGACCTAAGAAACAACTGCCTCTCAGGACTCTGCTTTGCTGGTAAAATTTTCTGCTGGCACCATTACTTTAACTGCCACCAGAGTTATTGCTGGGGGTCAGTGCCTGCACTATAATTCCACCACCCCTGGTGGCATTTTTGTTGTTGTTGTTTAGAGAGAAATTGAGAGGGGAGGGGAAGACAGGAAGAGTGGTCTGGGAGGTGGCCCAGTGGATAAAGCATTGGACTCTCAAGCATGAGGTCTTGAGTTTGATCCCCAGAGTGATGTCTGGTTCTTTCTCTCTATCTCTCCTCCTATCTTTCTCATAAATAAATAAAATATTTTTAAAAGACAGAGAGGAAGAGACACCTGCAAATCTGCTTTACTGCTTGTGAAGCTCCCCCCCTGCAGATGGGAATCCTGGGATATGAACATGGTAACAGGCACTCAACTGGGTATGCCACCAGCCAGCCCCCCACTACCACCACTGTTAAATTCAGGAAAACTCATACTGAGTGTAGATTTTTGTGTGAGGACCTTTTGTCTGTCAACCCTAAGATGTGTCACTGTGGTCACTTTGCAAAGGAGAAAACTATGATTCTGAGAAATGAAATATTTTTACACAATCAGCAGAGCCTCCACTTAAACTAGGAAGAGGAAGCAGGGAGGGGGTGAGAGATAAAAGCTAATTTCATTGACAATTAGTCTATTGTTAGGGCAACTCATGGGTTGAGCCAAAGTAATTAGAGCCAATAAAGTGCTGCCTTCTCATCAAAAGTAAATGCTGGGTTTGCAGATGAAAGAGCAACTAGAAGTTCTTGAAAGAAATAGTTGAGATTTTGTGTGAAATCATCTTTGTTAACAAAATTAAATTGTGCTAAAATGCACAGAAACTAAGCATTACACATCAAGAACTCTATAAAAATATTTGTTTTACTCTTAGTAAAAATTATAATAAATTATAAAGTAAGTCTACAAATAATTTCTTTTGTGAAATAGAAGATTTACACATTGTTGCAACTAGACCACTACATACACCCACGTTAAGTCAAGATGGATCAAAGACTTGGATATTAGGCCTGAAACCATAAACTATACAGAAGAACATATCAGGGAGACACCTCAGGATCTTAACAGGAAAGATATACTTGGAGACTCAATCCCATGGGCAAGTGAAACTAAAACAAGATTGAATAAGTGGGACTACATTAAAAAAAAAAATGTGTACACATCAAAAGAAAACTCCACCAGGATAAACTGGCAACTAGGCAGCTGGAAGAAAATATATGCATATCACACTTCTGGCAAATGGTTGATATCAAACATCTATGGAGAACTCATACAGTTCAACAAAAAGGAAAGGAATAATCCAATAAAAGAAAAGGTGGTCAAGGGGTTCAGCAGCAGGTTAAGCACACATGGCACAAAACGCAAGAACCCGCGTAAGGACCCAGGTTCGAGGCTCTGTGGTGAAGCAGATCTGCAGGTGTCTATCTTTCTCTCTCCCTCTCTGTCTTCCCCTCCTCTCTTGATTTCTCTCTGTCCTATCCAACAACAGCAATAACAATAACAAGGGCAACAAAAATGGGAAAAATGGCCTCCAGGAGCAGTGGATTCATAGTGCAAGCACCAAGGCCCAGCGATAACCCTGGAGGCAAAAAAAAAAAAAGTGGTCAAAAGATATGAATAGACAGTTCTCTATAGAAGCGATATACATGGCTGACTGGCATGTGAGGAAATGTATAGCGACACATTCCAACTAGGTATCTGATGATTTCAGACTCGACGTATAATTGATGCCTCACTTAGTACTCAGTAAAGTGATTTGCAAACTCCTCAAACAAAGGTAGGGCAGTGGCAAAGATGACTGGATTAATTTACACTTCCAAGGTCTCAGTCAGACACATAACTTTAATATCTCTCCGAGTAATCTTTTGGGTTCATGTCTCACCTGCCCTGTAGACAATGTCATAGTAATGCTCCACCTCACACATCATGAGAGCATTAAAAAGTGAAGGAAAAAAAAAAAAAAGATTCTCCAATTGCCTTGTCCTCTCTCTTACCCAGATCAGGGGAGAGGTATCAAGGGAAATTAGAAGCTTTTAAATATTATCAGCATCCAAAAAGAAACAGTCTATATAGTTTTTCAACAAATACCTATGAGTAAGAATAACTGGCTTTTCAAGATGAAATCAGTTAGAACTCTTTTATTCACTGAACATGGAATCATAAATTAACTTACATTTATTTATTGACTTAAATTCCAGAAAAAAAAATTAACAAGCAACAGTATACAGAAATATCCATGACAGAGTTATAACACAGACATAGAGTGGGAGGGAGACAAAATTATGCTCAGGGTTGGGCATTGGCACAACTGGATGAGTGCATAGCATGTGCAAGGGCCCGGGTCCAAGCCCCAGTCTCCATCTGCAGGAGGAAAGTTCATGGGCAATGAAGCAAGTGCCACAAATATCTCTCTCTCCTCCTTCCTCCTCTTTCTTTCTTTCTTTCTTTCTTTCTTTCTTTCTTTCTTTCTTCCTTTTTTAAAAATTTTTAATCACTTGTTATTGGATAGAGACAGAGAGGAATTGAAAGGGAGGGAGAGACAGAAAGTGAGAGAAAGAGAGAGAGAGAGAAAAAGAGACAGAGATACAACTACAGTCCGACTTCACCACTCATGAAGCTTTCTCCCTGCAGGTGGGGACCAGGGGCTTGAACCTACATCCTTGCACACTGTAATGTGTGTGCTTAACCAGGTGTGCCACCACCTCACCCTGTGTCTCTCTCTTTGTCTTCCTCCTCTCTCAGTTTCTGTCTTATCAAACCAAACAAGCAAACAAACAAAAAGACAAAAATGGCTCCTGGTAATGGTGGATTTGTTGTGTAGGCACCAAGCCCCAGTGATAGTCCTGCTGACAATGAAAAGAAAGAAAGAAAGAAAGAAAGAAAGAAAGAAAGAAAGAAAGAAAGAGAGAAAGGAAGGAAGGAAGAAAGGAAGGAAGGAAGGAAGAAAGAAAGGAAGGAAGGAAGGAAGGAAGGAAGGAAGGAAGGAAGGGAGGGAGGAAGAAGAACACTATGGCCATCCTTGAACTTAGCACATGTACTTTAATTCCCCTGCACTAATAAGGGGTGTACTCCAAACATATTTCAAGGGATATGTGAGAGAGATACCAACCTTTTTTAAATTTTTTAAAAATTTTATTTATTTATTTTCCCTTTTGTTGCCCTTGTTGTCTTCTTACTGTTGTTGTAGTTATTATTGTCGTTATTAATGTCATTGTTGTTAGATAGGACAGAGAGAAGTGGAGAGAGGAGGGGAAGACAGAGAGGGGGAGAGAAAGATAGACACCTGCAGACCTGCTTCACCACCTGTGGAGGGACTCCCCTGCAGGTGGGGAGCCAGGGGCTCGAACCAGGATCCTTCTGCCTGTCCTTGCACTTTGTGCCATGTACGCTTAACCCACTGTGCTACTACTGCCCAACTCTCAATACCAACCTTTTATTCAAGTGAAATACAGCTACTCAGACATGCCTGCAAGGCCAACATCTTCCTTAGAGAGCACAGGTAGTTAGTACTGGGACAGATCAATGAAGTAATATTGGAGGAGGACACTTTAAAAGCAGACTTCACTCAAATCACAAAATCCAATACAGAACCAACTCAGTTAACACCCAAAGACAATCCAGATTTGAGCAATACCTTCTGTATTCAAATGTTAGAATCAGACCTGGAGAGGTATCTGAAAGAGATTACTTGCCAAATGTAGTTATGAAGTTGAAGTGGATATTGTTGCTTTTAGAGACAGTTACTAGGGCTAGGGAGATAGCATAATGGTTATGCAAAATGACTTGCATATCTGAGGCACCAAGGGTCCTAGGTTCAATTCCCAGCACCATAAGTGAGAGCTAAGCAGTGCTTTGGTGATAGAAAGAGAGAATTATTTAAATGGATTACTTAAAAAAGTTGGCACTTATTTGCTAGAGTGGGTCCTTTTATCATCTCGTGACAACACACTTTTATGGGGTTAAAGACTTTTTTCAGGCTAGTGGTAGATAGGATAATTGTTATGCAAAGATACTCTCAGGCTTGAGACTCTAAAGTCCCAGGTTCAATCCCCTCTGCAACACAATAAGCCAGAGCTAAGTGCTCCAGTTAAAAACAAAACCAACCAAACAACAATGACAAAAACACTTGTCTTGTCTCCCAGGTTTGCCTATTCATGTTGAAGGAAGACCTGCCCAACACTCTGAGGTGAAGACAGGGGAAGGCCTGTGGTTACAGGGTGTGTGAGGGTTAAGCATTCTCAAGAGATAACATCCGCAGGTGGTAGGCCTGGAAAATGGAAGAGAAGGAGCTGGGTGGGGGAGAATGACAATCACAGGCATTGTGTTGAGCTCAATGCTCTGTGTGACTGTGTGGTGCTTGGTATAACAGATTTTGTGGGGGTGCTATGAAAAAGCTTTTCATGCTTTAAAAGAATGAGATGAAAAGCAGGATGCTTTAGAACGCTGCATAACGCTGGGGAATTTGTCTGCTCTGGGGAAAAAAAAAGTAGACTAAAAATAGGACTTTGAATAGACTAAGACTTGTGAAGTGTTGATGATTTTCTTAAATTTCATGTTAAAGAATCTGCAAAACCCTTAATCCTGAATCTTGAACAATGCATTGCAACAGGGTGGGTGTAAGCTGTGAAAATTTTTTGTTTTAATTTAAAATTGTAGCATATAGGAATGAAGTTAAGAATACACTAGAACCACAGGGCAAAGACCACTGAGGAAAAAGTTAAAAAGACCATTAACAGGAAAGAGTTCTTTATACAAATGTCTAAAATTTAAGCAAATAGAGATGTAAATTATTGTAGTTCCTATATTCAGAAAGAAAAAAATCATTACTTAAAAAAAGTCCAAACATCACAAACATGATATTTTATTTTTATTTCTACTTGGGATTGATTTCTTTTTTTTAAAAAAAAATGTATTTTAATTATTTATTTATTTATTACTGGGTAGAGACAGAGAAAAATCAAGAGGAAAGAGGGAAATAGAGGGGGCTGGGCAGTAGTGCAGCGGGGAACACATATGGCGCAATGAGCAAGGACCAGCCTAAGGATCCTGGTTCGAGTCCCTGGCTCCCCACCTGAAAGGGGAGAGGGTCACTTCACAAGTGGTGAAGTAGGTAAAAAAAAAAAAAAGAGAGAGTGAGAGAGTGATAAATAGAGGAGAGAAACACCTGCAGCACTGCTTCACTGTTCATGAAGATTCCACACCTACAGGTGGGAAGCAAGGACTTGAACCTTGGTCTTTGAGTATTGTGACATGTCCACTAACCAAGTGTGCCACTGCCTGGCCTCCTTGGGTTAATTTCTTGAGAGGGAGAGAGAAAGAGAGAGAGAGAGAGAGAGAGAGACCACAACACCTAAGATTTCTTCACTGTGGTGAGGGCCGGCTTGAACCTGGCTCACACATATGGCAAGGCAGTGCATTATTCAAGTGAGCTACTTCACCATCCCTGACTGGTTTCTTAAAACTGTAAATGGTTTTATCATGAAGCCAAATTCTTCTGCATACCATTAGGCAATCATTATATGTAAGATTTTAGTTAATAATCCATACATGGGTTAAAATTTAAACTCATTGTAGCACAAAGCACAAGGACTGGTGTAAAGATCCCAGTTCGAGCTCCCAGCTCCCCACCTGCAGGGGAGTCACTTCACAGGTGGTGAAGCAGGTCTGCAGGTGTCTGTCTTTCCCTCCCCTTCTCTGTCTTCCCCTCGTCTCCCCATTTCTCTCTGTCCTATCAAACAACAATGACACCAATAACAACAACAATAATAACTACAACAACAAAAAAAAGACAAGGGCAACAAAAGGGAAAATAAGTAAATAAATATAAAAAAATTTTAATTCTAATTCATGTGGATGAATAAAAGTAATTTTTAATAGTAAAATTAAATGTTTATTTCATTTTTTTTGTTAAAAACTTTTATCAGGTCAACTGAGTACTTTGATTTTTTCCTATTTTATTTTTTATTGCCACCAAGGGGTCTTATGCCTGCATAATGAATCCACCATTCCTAGTAGCCATATTTTCTATCTTTTTCTATCCCTTCCTTCCTTCCTTCTTTCCTTCCTCCCTTCCTTCCTTCCTGCTTTTCTTTTACTAGGTAGGACAGGGAGAAATTGAGAATGGCAGGACAGATGAAGAGAGAAAGAAAGACACCTGTAGCATTTCTTTTCCACTTGTGAAGCTTCCCCACTGCAGGCGGCACATGGGGGACTTGTACCTAGGTTCTTGCACATGGTAACATGTATGATTTGCCAGATGTGCTACCATTTGACTCTGTATTTTGATTTTAATTTAATTTATCTCCACAATGTTTGGTAACATATGACAACAAAACTTAGACCATATTGGGGCATTCACTTAAAATATTTTTGAGACCAAAGTATGTCATAGCCTTTGTGAAAACTGTTAGAGGAGGGCTGGGAAGACAGCATAATGGTTATGCAAAAGATTCTCATGCCTGAGGCTCTGAGGTCTCAAGTTCAATCCCCAGTACCCACATAAACCAGATCTGAGCAGCGCTCCATCTCTCCCTATCGCTCTCTCTGTCTCTCTCTCTGAGTAAAACAAATAATGAATTTTAAAAATCAAGGTAGGGCAGGGGCACAGCAGTGTGTGTGGAGTCAGTGCACACACACGTATCAGTGTGAAACTACACCTTTGGAATCTTATAATTCTGTAAACCAATGTAAAGTCACTACTAATAAAATAAATACAAGATTATAATATGTTGAGACAGCCATAGCCTTTGGTTGTAATTGAAAGACATCATTTCTGGGGCCAGGTGGTGGTACACCTGGTTAATCACACGCAATACAGTGCTCAAGGACCCAGGTTCAAGCCCCTGGTCCCCACCAGCAGGGGGAAAGCTCCATGAGTGGTAAAGCAGTGCTACCGGTGTCTTTTTGTCTCTCTCCCTCTCTCCCTTTCCCTCCCCTCTCAATTTCTCTCTGTTTCTATTTAATAAAATAAATAAATAAATATTAAAATAAATATTTTTAAAAAGACATCATTTAAATTTTTTGCACATTATTTATTTACCTTGATCTTCTGGGTCTAGTTTTTGGAACAAAGCCAATTCCTCCTTTTCTGAATATGTGTTAAGTATTTTAAAAACTTTTATTTTATTATTTTCTAAAATTGTCCTGCTATCGACTACATAGTGGCTTACAAAAGTATAAGATGACAGAAGTGGGGGCCAGGCAGTAGTGGAGTGGCTTAAGTGCACATGGCACTAAGTGCAAGAACCTGCTTAAGGATCCCAGTTCCAGCCCCCAGCTCTCCATCCACAGGGGGGTGGTCACTTCACAAATGATGAAGCAGGTCTGCAGGTGTCTTTCTCTCCCTTTCTCTATCTTCTCCTCCTCTCTTGATTTCTCTCTGACCTATCCAACAACAACAACAATAACAGCAATGGCAACAATAACAACAATAAGGGTAACAACATGAGCAACAAAATGGGAAAAATAGCCCACAGGAGCAGTGGATTCATAATGCAGGCACCAAGCTCCAGCAATAAGCCTGGAGGCAAAAAAAAAAAAAAAAAAGACCGACGTATAGTTCTTCCATTTTAAAGATTTATTTAGTAATAGAGGGCGGGAGACAGAGGATCAGAGTATCACCCGAGTTTATATGATGCCAGGGATCAAACTTGGAATCTCATTCTTGAGAGTGCAGTGTCCCACCCACTGTGCTACTTGCCACCTCCCAGTTTGCTTAAAGAGCTCTTTCTTTCTTTTTTTTTAAAATATTTATTTTATTTATTTATTCCCTTTTGTTGCCCTTGTTGTTTTATTGTTGTAGTTATTATTGTTGTTGTCGTTGTTGGATAGGACAGAGAGAAATGGAGAGAGGAGGGGAAGACAGAGAGGAGGAGAGAAAGATAGACACCTGCAGACCTGCTTCACCGCCTGTGAAGCGACTCCCCTGCAGGTGGGGAGCCGGGGTTCAAACCGGGATCCTTATGCCGGTCCTTGTGCTTTGTGCCACCTGCGCTTAACCCGCTGCGCTACAGCCCGACTCCCTAAAGAGCTCTTTCATCCTCTTTAGTCTTTTGTGTCTAAGCTAAGAAAAAAAAAAAGATGACTTTCTTTGTTTATATCCCTCTTAAATTTCACATGACTACTGTCATTAGGCCATTCTAAGAGGACATCCTAATAATTATTGTGGAGATCAGGACATTCAACTCCTTTCCTATGTTATGTTCTCCTGATTTTCATACACTGAGAAGGATTATAATAACAAAAGTAATCTTTATATTCCAGTTTTTGAATAGTCAAAAAGAGCATAGTGACAATAAATTCCCAAATGTACCCACTAGAATTTCAGTTTTAATTGATGCATAAAGCTGTCACATACATGCATGCATTTTTAAATGGATGAAGTAGATTTTTCATTCTAATAAGATAATTTTAGTACCGACAGATGTTGTGTGCAAAAAAACCATTTCCTGAATAATTAGATTTAGCTCCTGAATTAGAGATTATTTCTTTTCTTGTAATTTCATAAACACTTGGTTAATCAGAACAATAAAAGATACTCAGTTTTCCGGTGACACAAATTTAATTTTAGATAGTTTGACTATATGCTATTACTCTAAAATAAGACCTTATTTTGTTTTTTAAGTTGTGAATAGCATGTTTTTAAAAAACATATTAGTATGTTTTTATAGAAATAATGTAGACTAAATCTTATTTCTAAAACTTTTGTTAAAAACTTTAACCAGATTAACTGAGTACTTTGACTTTTTTCTATTTTATTTTATTTATTTATTTATTTATTTTGCCACTAAGGAGTCTGGTGCCTGCATAATGAATCCACTGTTCCTAGAAGCCATAATTTCCCTTCTTTCCTTCCTTCCTTCCTTCCTTCCTTCCTTCCTTCCTTCCTTCCTTCCTCCCTCCCTTCCTTCCTTCATCTCTTCCTTCCTTCTTTCCTGCTTTTCATTTATTAGGACAAGGAGAAATTGAGAAAGGCAAGACAGAGAGGGAGAAAGAAAGACACCTGCAGCATTGCTTCACCACTTGTGAAGCTTCTCCACTGCAGGTAGGGCATAAGGGACTTGAACCTAGGTCCTTGCATATGGTAACATAACATACTATTTTTTTCCAACGAAGAGGCTGGTGATCTGAAAGGTAGCACAATGGATAAAGCATTGAACTCAAAGGCATAAAGCCACTGGTTTGATCCATGGTATCACATGTGCCCAAGTAATTCTCTTATTCTCTCTCCCACCTGATTGATAGACTTTTTTTTTTTTTTAAAGAAAGGGCTCAGTTTTAGTTATCTGTAAGGTCATTTTTTAATTTTCTTAAATCCACTAGAAAAATATTTTTTTAATTTCTTTATTGGGGAATTAATGTTTTACATTCAACAGTAAAATTTCTCAGTTTTCCATATAACAATACAACCCCCACTAGGTCCTCTGTCATCCTTTTTGGACCTGTATTCTCCCCCTACCCCCACCCCAGAGTCTTTTACTTTGGTGCAATATGCCAATTCCAGTTCAGGTTCTATTTGTGTTTTCTCTTCTGATGTTGTTTTCAACTTCTGCCTGAGAGTGAGATCATCCCATATTCATCCTTCTGTTTCTGACTTATTTCACTTAACATGAATTTTTCAAGGTCCATCCAAGATCAGCTGAAAATGGTGAATGCTGGGCTAGCTTCACCAGAGAGAGAGATGAGGAACTCGTGGCAGCGTGGTAATACAATTCTTTATTGTTGCGGACTCTCCAGAGTCCGGTTGTGAGCACAGCGGGTTTAGGCCACGTGGAGCTAGCAAAATGGCCGCCTCCTGCTGTGCACTCCAGCCCTTCTCCAGGTCTTCTCCAGGTCAGGACGTGGAAGAGAAAGAGAACGAAACCAGGAACAGCAGCGGGCTTTATAGGATAAAAACGGAAGTGGCAAGTTGGGAACGGAATTGGCTAGGAAAGGCGGTGGAGAGAGGCAAAAGGCATGCTTGGAAGGTGGAAGAGTCCTTAGCAACTGTTGCAATGGTTTTAACTGAATTGGCAATATCCTGAGGGGATAATGTGGTGGGGATCATTCAGGAAAAACAATGATTATGTAAATAGACCATAAGTCAGCAATGGAGCATGGAGCAGAGCAGGGGGGGCTGGCTTTAAGGCGAAGTCACCATTTTTATAGCTGAGTAGTTTTCCATTGTGTATATGTTTGCCACAACGTGCTCAGCCACTCATCTGTTGTCGAACATCTGGGTTGCTTCCAGTTTTTGGCTATTACAAATTGTGCTGTCACGAACATAAATGTACACAGATCTTTTTGGGTGGGTGTGTAGGGTTCCTTATCCAGCCTTCTGAGAGATCTCCAAACTGTTCTCCACAGAAGTTGGACCAATTAAAAATCCAACCAGCAGGGCAGGAGGGTTCCTTTGACCCCACAACCTCTTCAGCGTTTGTTGTTGTTACCTTTTCTGATGTATGACATTCACACAGGAGTGAAGTTGTATCTCATTGTTGTCTTTATTTGCATTTCTCTGACAAACACTTGGAGTATTTTTTCATGTGTTTCTTGGCCTTTTGGATCTCTTCTGTGGTGAATATTCTGTCCATGCCCTCTCCCCAATTTTGGATGGGGTTATTTATTTTCTTATTGTTGCATTTGGCAAGCACTTTATATATTTTGGTTATTAGCCTTTTGTCTGATGTATGGAATGTAAAAATCTCCCATTCTGTGAGAGGTCTCTTGGTTTGGGTAATGGTTTCTTTTGCTGTGAAGAAGCTTTTTGATTTGATGTAGTCCCACAGGTTTATATTTGCCTTAGTCTTCTTTGTAATTGGATTTATTTCATTGAAAATGTCTTTAAAATTTATGCGGAAAAGAGAAAATATTCTGCCAATATTTTCTTCTAAGTATCTGATAGTTTGTGGTCTAACATCCAAGTCCTTGATCCACTTGGAATTTACTTTTGTATTTTGTGAAATATACTAGTTCAGTTTCATTTTTCTGCATGTTTCAACCCATTTTTTCCAACATCATTTGTTGAAGAGACTCTGCTTTCCCCACTTAATAATCTGGGCACCTTTGTCAAAGATTAGATGTCCAGAAGTGTGGGGGCTCACTTCTGGGCTCTCAATTCTATTCCACTGGTCACTGTGTCTATTCATGTTCCAGTACCAAGCAGTTTTGATAACAATGGCCCTATAATACAATTTGAGATCTGGGAGTATGATGCCTCCAGTTCTGTTCTTTCTTCTCCAGATTGTTTTGGCAATTCTAGGTCTTTTCTGGTTCCAGATAAACATTTGTAGCATTTGTTCTATTCTCCTAAAAAAAACGTGGTTGGGATCTTGATGGAGGTAGCATTAAATTTGTAGATGGCTCTGGGTATTATATTCATTTTGATGATGTTAATTCTTCCAACCCATGAACATGGAATATCTTTCCACTTATTTGTGTCTTTTTCAATTTCCTTGAGTAGTGACTCATAATTTTCAGTAGACAAGTCTTTCACTTCTTTGGTTAGGTTTATTCCTAGATATTTTATTGTTTTTGTTGATATAGTGAAAGGAATTGATTTCTGGATTTCATCTTCTTCTAACTTAGTGTTTGCATAGAGGAATGTCACTGGCTTTTGAATATTAATTTTGTAGTCTGACACCTTACAGTATTGACTGATGATTTCCAAAAGTTTCTTGCTGGACTCCTTAGGTTTTTCTATGTATACTATCATGTCATCTGCAAATAGGGAGAGTTTGACTTCTTTTCTTCCAACCTGTATGCCTTTAATTCCTTGCTCCTGCCTGACTGCTATAGCAAGAACTTCCAACACTATGTTGAATAGACCTGAGGGGAAATGCTTCCAGTTTTTCACCACTGAGTATCATGTTGGCTGTAGGTTTGCTATACACAGACTCCACTATCTTCAGGAATTTTTCATCTATTCCCATTTTTTGTAGTGTTTTGATCATAAAGGGATGTTGTATTTTGTCAAAGGCTTTCTCTGCATCTATCCATATAACCATGTCATTTTTGGTCTTGCATTTATTGATGTGGTGGATCACATTGATTGATTTACATATATTAAACCAACCTTGCATGCCTGGGATAAACCCCACTTGGTCATGATGAACAATATTTTTAATATACTGCTGTATCCGACTGGCTAGAATTTTGTTCAATATTTTCGCATCTATGTTCATCAGATATATTGGTCTGTAGTTTTCTTTTTTGGTTGTGTCCTTGTCTGCTTTTGGTATCAAAGTGATGTTGGCCTCATAGAAGCTGGAAGGTAGTATTCCAGTATCTTCAATATTCTGGAAGTCTTTTAAAAGTAGAGGTATTAGTTCTTATTTAAAGGTTTTGTAGAATTCATTTGTAAAACCATCTGGCCCCAGACTTTTATTCTTTGGACAGTTTTTGATAACTGTTTCAATTTCATTAGCTGCAAAGAACCTGTTCATGTTATCTAGTTACTTTTCATTTAATTTTGGAAGTTGGTATGTATCTAGAAAATCATCCATTTCTTCCAGGTTCTCTAGCTTGGTGGCATAGAATTGTTCATAGAAGCCTCACATGATATCTTGAATTTCTGTGATGTCTGTTATGATATCACCTCTTTCATTTATAATCCAATTTATTTGGGTCTTCTCCTCTTTCTGTTTTGTAAGTCTGGCTAAAGGTTTGTCGATTTTGTTCACTCTTTCAAAGAACCAACATTAACTTTCATTGATCTTTTGTATGGTTTTCTTATTTTCAATGTTACTTATTTCTGCCCTAACTTTAGTTATTTCTGTTCTTCTGGTTGCTTTAGGGTTCCTTTGTTTTCTTCTTCTAGGTCTTTTTTTAAAGATTTTATTTATTTATTAATGTGAAAGATAGGAGAGGAGAGAGAGAGAGAGAGAGAACCAGACATCACTCTGGTACATGTGCTGCTGGGGATCGAACACAGGACCTCATGCTTGAGAGCCCAAAGTCTTATTACTGTGCCAAATTCTAGGTCTTTACTATGTGCAGTCAGATCATTTATTTGTGCTTTTTCTTGTTTCCTAATGTGTGCTAGTATGGCTATGAACTTCCCTCTCAGTATTGAATTACCTGTGTCCCAAATGTTTTGATAGCCTGAGTGAAGGTTCTCCCCAACACTGCCTCTCCAATAAACATTCTATTTGTGTTTAATAAACCTAAGAGCAATGCTTTGGGCCAATTCCTTACCACCTAGCCTTTCAAGTTTGTGATGTCTGAGGAGAGTTGCTGAGAAATGACACTTGGAGTGATTCAGGGATTACTTAACCCACCAACACTGTACTAACACTGGACCCAATAGAGGCTCACCCTCTAGCTGCTGGAGTCTGGCCTAGTTTCAGAGAACTTCACAGGCTTGGACTCGATACTCCTCTAAATTCAGACAGTACTAGGAAGAGAAATCCAGGTTTGGATTATGCTGCCTGTAAATGAGTGTTGAGGAGAAAGGAAGACAGGATTCTCTCAGGTCCACACCAGAAAGGCTTGGAGATGTGGTCCCTGAGCCTTCCGATACAATGACTGGCCCTTGGCTAGGTTATTGCTTTCCTGGGCTTTAGTTTTGTCTTTTGCAAAATGTACAGTCCAACTAGATGGTTTTCAAAACCCTTTTCATTATACCACCTGCTCATTTTGAGACAAACCTGAAATTACATGTCAGTCTCAGAGCCCGACAAACTGCTTTTTACCACACCGTACCTTTCCCAATATGGAGTCAGCAAGCTGGAGTGAGAGATGACACTTACCCATCACATCAAACTAGTTATGGTGTCCAGATAAAGGTTCTTATTGGTGCTTGTATTCTTTCATTTGTGTTATTTATTTTCCTGGCTGCAGATATATAGTCGACTTCACTTCTCTCACCCAGTACAAGATTTCTCTTTAAGAGGAAAAATACTTCAGATAGTGTTTGGTATCTTCACAAAGAAAGTATTTTGAAATAGAAAAGCCAAGATAAGTGTGGTCCAAGATGTATCACAGTGGATAAATCACTGAACTCTCAAATATGAGGTCCTGAGTTCAATCCCTGGAAGCACATGTACCAGAATGATGTCCGGTTCTCTCCCTCTCTTTCTCTCTCTCCTCCTATATTTCTCATTAATATTAATAAATAAATAAAATCTATTTTAAAAAGAAAAGCCAAGATAAAATAAATCATATTGCCCAGCAAAATTGTAATCTCTAATTAACAGGTATTTGTTTTGCTTTGTTTTGTTTTTTGGCATACAGTATGACAAACTGAAACTCCAAACAAGAACAGCAACAACAGGAGAAGATGATCTCTCTTCTTCCTTTTCCTGTATTGTCTTTTCTCTTCTTATAGTTCTGATAGCACTTAGAAATCTCATATTCCCTTGGATTCCTTTACACACACACACACACACACACACACACACACAGAGAGAGAGAGAGAGAGAGAGGGAGAGCAGGTCTCATAGAACAAGACTTTTTTCTTTTGTCCTTCTTTCCTTCCTTTTTAGTATTAATAGAGATAGTGCTGTCTTCCAAAAACATTTAAAAATAAACTAGAATATTATCTCTTGATAAGGAAATGTTAGAAAGAAAATAATCACTAGAAAAAAAAAGTCACCTTCATTATCCTTTCTCTTACACTGCTGTTAGCATTTTAACTTATTTCCTTCTAAACTATATTTCCCCTTTCATGAAGTTTTTTTTTTTTTTTTTTTTGTGTGTGTGTGTGTGTGTGTGTGCTGGCAATGATATAGTATATGAATTTCCACCTCTTGTTTGTTCCATGTTTAGACCTAGTTTTTAGCAACTGTGTGCTAGTCCCCCAGGGGCAAATGGCATCAGTATCTTAAGCATCACTTCATCAAGGTGGGTCTTCTAGTATTCTCTGAGCATTAGAGGATGCATTGAAGTGACTCAGGACTGCATCTTTGTGCTGTTGTTAAGTGCACTGGTAAGCAGGCGGAATAGAGATTTTGAAAAGGAGTAAAGGGTAGGAGCCAGGTGGTGGCACACCTGGTTAAATGCTCACATCACAGTGTGAAAGGACCAGGTTCAAATCCCTGGTCCCCACCTATAAGGGGAAAACTTCATGAATGGTGCAAGGCTGCTGGTGTCTCTCTGTCTCTCTCCTTCTCTCTCTCCCTTTCTCTTCTCAAGTTCTGTCTCTATCCAGTAATAAATATAATAAAATTTTAAAAAATGAGGAACAGGTGGTGGCACACCCATTAGACAGCACAGGGACTTAGATTTAAACTTCCAGTTCCCATCTGCAGGGGAGAAAACTTCTTGAGCAGCAAAGCGATACTGCTGGTGTCTCTCTCTTCCCCTCCCCTCTCAACACCTCTCAAAAGAAGAAGAAGATGCAGGAGGAGGAGAAAGTGGAAAAACGAGGAGAATAAGAATAGGAATGGGGAGTTGGGAAGTAGCGCAGCAGGTTAAGCACAAGTGGTGTAAAGCATAAGGACCCACATAAGGATCCCGGTTCGAGCCCCCGGCTCCCCATCTGCAGGGGAGTCACTTCACAAGTGATGAAGCAGGTCTTCAGGTGTCTCTCTTCCTCTCTCCCTCTCTGTCTTCCCCTCCTCTCTCCATTTCTCTCTGTCCTATCCAACAGCGATGACATCAATAACAACAACAACAATAATAACTACAATAATAAAACAATAAGGGCAGCAAAAGGGAATAAATAAATAAAGAGGAATGATGATGATAACTGATAATAAGGAGAAGAAAAAGAAGAAAGAGGAGGAGAAGTAGAAGGAGGAGAAGAGGAAACACAATGGCTTGGGTCCTGAAACATGAAGGTAGAGGAGGACCGACTGGGAGTTGTAGTATGTGAAAACGTTATGCATGTACAAACTATTGTATTTTACTGTTGACTGTAAACCATTAATCTCCAAATAAAGAAGTTTAAGAAAGAAAAAAAAAGAAGAAGAAAATGGCAATGGCTGCTGGGAGCAGTGAGTTCATTGTGCAGGCACTGAGTCACAGAGATAGCCCTGGCACCTTGGAGAGTAAGAGAAGAAAGGAGACGTAAACGAGCAGAAGTTCACAGCTCCCTCTGCAGATGGTATAAACTCCAGTTCAGGTTCCACTTGTGTTTTCTCTTCTGATCTTGTTTTTCAAAGTCTGCCTGAGAGTGAGATCATCCCATATGCATTCAATGTACTGTTATGTGGCCATGAGTGTTCTAACATTACTGACGGAGATACATGCACAAACTCAGTGAACAGACGACAAACTAGTGGTTTCTATACTCCAAGTAGCTGATTTATGTGCTTGCTATGTGAATCAGTCACAGGCAAGTTACTTTTACTTTTTTTTTTTTTAAAAGAAACTGACCCATAATAATACATTGAATGGAATTGGTGTATTGCACTAAAGTAAAAGACTCTGGGGTGGGTGAGGGGGAGAGTACAGGTCCTGGAAAAGGATGACAGAGGACCTAGTGGGGGGTGAATTGTTAAGTGGAAAACTGAGAAATGTTATGCATGTACAAACTATTGTATTTACTGTAGACTGTAAAACATTAATCCCGCAGTAATAGAATTAAGAAAAAAAAGAGAACACGTGTGGCCAATTTATGAAGACTGAGAAAGTAACTACATCTACTTTGCACAGCATTGGAAAATTCTTCCATTGACTTATTTGAAATGATGCAAGTACTTATTTAAAATAATGCTTCTCGGGGCCAGGTGGTGGTGCACCTGGTTGAGCACACATGCTACAATGCACAAAGATCTAGGTTTGAGGCCCCCAGTCCCCACCTGCAATGGGAAAGCCTTGCAGTTGGTGAAGCAGAGCTGCAAGTCTCCCTCTGTCTCTCTCCCTATTTCCCCCTTCTCCATTTCTAACCATCTCTATACAATAAATAAGTAAAGATAATAAAATTTTTAAAAAATAATGCTTCTCACAAACCAAGATAGTGGGTTAATCATGTGCTATAACCCTGGTGCCTTCCACCTGCAGGTGTAGGAGGGCTTATGGGTACACAGAGTTCCCTTCAGGTCAGTATGTGTGAGTACAGAGAGCAGCCACTGCCCCAGGGCCAGGCTGACTTTTGCTTTCTCATGGCTGGTGCTATGTTCTGATCTACCTTACTTCTGTCAGGAGGAGTTGGCAGAGCTGAGTAGCACCTTCACTACAATTACCCAGTTCTAGGACATTTCCCTAACCCAATCTGGTACTTGACCTGTATCACAGTGAATACTGACTTCTGCCTCCATCTCAGGCAACTATTAACCTACTTTCTGTCTCATGAAAATTGTCTTGCTTGGGTTTTTTCATGGAAGTAGAATCCTGTGCTATTGTATATTATGGCTTTATATCTGATCTATGTTCACTGAACACAGTGTTTTTAAGGCACAGTCATTAAATAAATCAGTCTAACTTTTGCCTCCATTTTGTTCATGATTAGACCTAGGTTTACAAAACCATAAGATTTCAGGAGTATAATTTCACAACTATTTGTGGTTAGTGTAAGTCAAATCATCTTCCACCTAATTTTTATTCCTTCTACCAAAGTTTTCACAAAATCCAAGAGACAGTTTGGTTACTTTTTTTTTTTTTTTTTTGCAAATGCATTTGTTTTCATCATCTATATTCCACAGGTGAGTGAAAGCTTTTTTTTTAAATATGATTTATATTTTCCTTTATTTTAAGATTTTATTTATTTATTAATGAGAAAGATAAAAGGAGAAGAGAGAGAGAGAAAGAATCAGACATCATTCTGGTAATATGTGTTGCCAGCGATTGAACTTGGGACCTCACGCTTGAGAGTCCAATGCTTTATCCACTGCACCACCTCCCGGATCACAATGATTTATTTAGTTTAATAGTAAGGAAGAAGGAGAGAACCAGCATCACTCTGGCAAATGTAATGAGAGGGATCAAATTCAGAACCGCATGCTTGAGAGTCCCATCTCCCAGGTTGTACACATCTTAACACACACACACACACACACACACACACACACACACACGGCTAGGCAATGGTACATAGGGTAGAGTATGCATGATACAATCACAAGGACCCAGGTTCAAGTCCCTGACCCACACCTGCATGAGGGAAACAACAGGAGTAGTGCTGCAGTGCTGTAGTGTCTCTCTTTTTCTCTCCATTTCTATCTCCTCCATCTCTTTCAACTTCTTTCTGTCTCTATCAAAAAATTCAGAAAGTTAAAGAAAAAAGACATTTGTTATTGAAAACAACAACGTAAAGCTCTTTGAGTAGCCTGGGAAGTGGCTTAGTGGTAGAGCATCAGACTTGCATGTGCAAAGTCCCGAGTTCTAGCAAAGGCACTGCTTACAGCATTGATGCTTTGGCCTCTCTTGTCCCCCACCCCATAAATACGGCATTTTCAAAAAGCATGAGGTTTAGCCATGTAGCTTTATCAGTTGGTCTCCTTTTTTATTTCTTTACTGGGGGATTAATGGTTTGCAGTCGACAATAAAAATACAGTAGTTTGTACATGTGTAACTTTTCTCAGTTTCCCATATAAGAGTACAACCCTCACTAGGTCATCCTCTGCCAACATGTTCAAGGATCTGAACTCCATCCCTCCCCCTACCCCAGAGTCTTTTTTTTTTTTAATTTTTTTCAAAGCATTTATTTATTTATTTCCTTTTGTTGCCCTTGTTGTTTTTATTGTTGTAGTTATTATTGTTATTGATGTCATTGTTGTTAGATAGGACAGAGAGAAATGGAGAGAGGAGGGGAAGACAGAGAGAGGGAGAGAAAGATAGACACCTGCAGACCTGCGTCACCACCTGTGAAGCGACTCCCCTGCAGGTGGGGAGCCGGGGGGGGGGGGGGTCCGAACTGGGTCCTTGCACTTTGCACCGTGTGCACTTAACCTGCTGCGCTACCGCCCTACTCCCCACCTCAGAGTCTTTTACTTTGGTGTAACACCAAGTCCAGTCCAAGTTCTGCTTTGTGTTTTCCCTTCTATTCTTACTTTTCAATCTCTGTCTGTGAGTGACATCATCCCACATTTATCCTTCTCTCTCTGATTTATTTCACTTAACATGATTCCTTTAAACTCTGTCCAAGATGAGGTGAAGAAGCTGAATTCACCATTTTTAGTAACTGAGTAGTATTCCATTGTGTATATACACCACAACTTGCTCAGCCACTCATCTGTTGTTGGACACCTGGATTGCTTCTAGATTTTGGCTATTATAAATTGTGCTGCTATGAACATGGGTATACATAAATCTTCTTGGACGGGTATGTTTGTTTCATTAGGCTATATCCCCAGGAGAGGAATTTCTGAGGCATGGGAAAAGCTGACTTCTAGCCTTCTAAGAGTTCTCCAGACTGCTCTCCACAGATTCCTCTCCTGGGGATATAGCCTAATGAAACAAACATACCCGTCCAAAAAGATTTATGTTGGGATCAATTTACATTCCCACCAACAGTGCAGGAGGGGTCAGTTCATCTCCTCTTATTACTCATTGTTCCAGTATGTGACTGTACCATGCTTTGTCCATGTCTTTATCAACTGGTGGACATTTCAGTTGTTCCCAATTGTAGGCTGTTATACTACTACTACTACTACTAGCGTTTGCCCTTCTTCCGTAGCCAGTCAACAGCGTCAGGTTGAGCCTGATGTAGTTTCGAGATCTCCTTTGAATCTGGAGAGGTGGCAGTCGTTGACTATGTGGGTCATAGTCTGTCTGTAGCTGCAGGGGCAGTTCGGGTCGTCTCTGGCTCCCCAGCGATGGAACATAGCGGCGCACCGGCCATGGCCTGTTCGATAGCGATTGAGGAGGGCCCAATCATAACGTGCTAGGTCAAAGCCGGGTTGACGCTTGCAGGAGTCTGTGATGAGGTGTTTGTTCTTTACCTCAGCTGACTGCCAACTCTGTTTCCAAGAGACTGGAACAGAGAAGTTCAGTGTAGGCATAGATGACCAGATTGGGTGACGAGACGTCAAGTGTTGGACAGGGTGGGCGAAGATATCCGCGTATATTGGCAGGTCCGGTCGAGCGTAGATGTGGGAAATGAACTTAGATGATGCCGCATCCCGACGAATATCTGGCAGGGAGATGTTGCTAAGAACTGGCAGCCATGGAACCGGGGTGGAACGGATGGTTCCAGAAATTATCCTCATGGAGGAATATAATTTGGAATCGACCAAGTGGACATGGGGGCTACGGAACCATACTGGGCACAGTATTCTGCAGTGGAATAGCATAATGCCAGAGATGATGATCGTAGTGTGGAAGCGCTCGTGCCCCATGAGGAGCTGGCCAGTCTTGCAATGATGTTATTCCTCGTGCCCACCTTTGCTGCAGTTTTTATGAGATGTTCATGAAATGACAGGGTGCGATCGAGAGTAACGCCAAGATAGACTGGCTGGGCTTCATGCCGGATTCTCGTATCGCCAAGCTGCACATTAAGCTCACATGAGGCCGAGGCATGGTGTAGATGGAAAACAGATGATACCGTTTTTGCAGTGCTAGGGATTAGTCGCCATTTTTTACAGTAATCAGATATCAGAGACATGTCTTTCGTGAGTGTTTCCTTGAGGATGTCAAACTTGGATGCCTGAGTTGCACAGCAGATGTCATCGGCGTAGATGAACTTCCTTGAAGAAGGGCATTGATGTAAATATTAAATAGTGTAGGAGCCAGAACAGAGCCCTGGGGGAGGCCACTTGAGACAAGTCTCTATCTGCTAGACTTGTCACCCAGATGCACCCGGGATCTTCTGTTTTGGAGAAGAAATGATATAGTGTTGGCCACCCATGGAGGCAGGCATCTTGAGATCTTGACTAGGAGACCATGGTGCCAGACCGTGTCATAGGCTGCTGTGAGGTCAACAAAGATAGCACCCGTCTTTAAATTCTTCTGGAATCCATTTTCAATGTAAGTTGAGAGGGCCAGGGCTTGTTCACAGGTAGATCTTCCTGGGCGGAAACCAGCTTGGGCAGGTGATAGGAATTTCTCTGTAAGAGGAGAAATATGTGACAGAAGCAGCCTCTCAAGGAGTTTGTAACACACGAGAGGAGAGAAATTGGTCTATAGCTGGTGGCCAGTGTTGGGTCTTTCTTTGGTTTCAAAACTGCTATTATCTTCGCAGGACGCCAAATTTTGGGCATAGATTCGGATTCCAAGATGTGGGACAGGAATGTAGTGAGCCACTTCTTTGCCGCGGGGCCCAAGTTAAGAATGAGTTCTGGGGTGATGTTATCATAGCCAGCAGCCGTTCCCGGTTAACCCTCTTCAAAGCATCTTCCAGTTCAGACAGTGTAAAGGGAGAGAGTTTTGGAGATGGACAAGTTAAACGGAAGTGGGATGACCACTCATGGGAAATTTCTCTTTTCCAGACTGGGTCGATCTTAGCACGTCCAACTTGAGTTAGGTGACTGGCCACTGAGTTTGGAGATACGGGAGGATGGGAGACTGGAAAGGGTTGGCTACCGGCATCCAGACTATGAAGAAGCTTCCAGGCCTTCCTACTTGAGTGGGTGAAGTTCAGACTTTCCGTGAGTTGTTGCCAACGGGCTTGGCGTGCTGCATCCAGGGAGGCAATGAGATGGTCAGCCACATCTGGGTCGCCCGACTCATCATACTGCTTTAGTAGTTGCTCGCATTCAGCATCAAGACAAGGCGTATAGTTAGCACGTCTCCCACGAGGAATAGCTTGGGAAGCTGCTTTGAAGATGGCTTGGCGGAAGCGCCTGTAGGAATCTTCAGAGGGGATAGAGTTCATTGGAATTGCAGGAATAGATTTGTTGGTAAGATCACTGAACAGACGCCAGTTTGCTTTCCGAAAGTTCCATCTTAGTTTCTCCGAGCACAGAATCAGTGGGAGCTGGAGACCAATGTGGATGATAGCTGGGCGGTGATGACTGTGCGGGAAGATCTTGAGAACTTGTCTCATAGTGGGAAAGGCTTGGTCGTTGACTGTGCTAATCCAGCACAGGTCGGGTGACGAGTCTTTATTCCATCTAGCACTGTGAAAAGAGCCTGGCTGTTTGGGATCGTATAATAGGGAGAGGTCATTCGCTGAAGCCCAGTCGGCTAAGATAGAGCCATCAGCACGAGTGGAGGAATATCCCCAGTCTTGGTGATGACTATTAAAGTCTCCAACGTAAATGGCTAGGTGATTCGGGCTAGGCAGGACCTCATTATCCCATGAGGCACTGGGAGGCTTATATACATTGATGAGCTAAATAATTCCAATAGTAATGGAGTCGTAGAAGGTCGAAGAGTCTGTATGGTAAACGTCAGCAAGATATGATTTAGCGTAGATGGCTCGGCTGTGTTTAGGATGGAGATATAGCATATTAAATCAAATCCACTGATGGTGAATCGAGCAGCTTCATCAACTGCTATATGTGTTTCTTGTAGGCAAATAACATCTGCCTGATGCTGTATTGCCAATTGACCAATAAGAACGTGTTTGGCAAAGGACAGCCCCTCAACATTAAGTTGGAGGACTCAAAGAGCAGGACCAACAGCTTGAAAGCTGTCAGGAGCTGCTTGTTGCTTGCTGGCTTTGAAAGTGACTGGGATCCATGTGGATTCAGTCGGCTAGGAAGGATCGTCAGTTTCCCCAATGAATGGGTACTCACGGGATGCACCACGGGAAGGTCCATCCAATGCAATGTAGGCTGTTATGAATAATATTGTCATGAGCATTTATGTGCAAGTTCTGCTGTGGGCACATGATTTTATGTCTCTTGGGAAGATATCTAGAATTGAAGTGCTGGACTACATAATTGCTACTTAACCTCTTCAGCAAGCACCCAACTGTGTCCTGCAATGGCTACATTCACTTTTATAAACTCAACCCGTGGATTTCAAGTCCCCATCTTAGCATTTAAATGTGCACTGGGATCAGCATCTTCCATTCCCTTCTTAACAGGGCAAGTCGGTGATTGAAGGGGTAGTATTACAAAAGCTCTAGCCATAATGTATTTTGTTTCTGAAATGACTGAAGATTCTTCTGAAGCTTCCATGTTTCCTTATGCTCCCAATAAACAATCAACTCTCTACTGGGTTTCTCTGAGCTGTGGAAATTTCTGTCACACATAACTCAAGTATTCAAGAAGGAAGTATACCTTTTACCCAGTCTCCTGGTGCTTGGGAAATTTTTTAGAGTTCTCCAATATGCAACCTCACCTTTAAAGACTCTGACTTTATGTAGATAGGATCTAATCGTCAAGAATCTAATAAATGTTGACTGCATGCCCGGTACTCTGCTAGGTGATATGGATTATGAAAAAGGAAGAGGGAGAGAGAGAAATCCTATGTTGTCTCTGTCCTTAAGAATCTTAGGGTCAGGGTGGGGCAGTGGGTTAAGTGCACGTGGCGCAAAGCTCAAGGACCGGCATAAGGATCCCAGTTCCAGCCCCCAGCATCCCACCTGCAGGGGAGTTGCTTCACAGGCGGTGAAGCAGGTCTGCAGGTATCTATCTTTCTCTCCCCCTCTCTGTCTTCCCTTCCTCTCTCCATTTCTCTCTGCCCTATCCAACAATGACAACATCAACAACAACAACAATAGCTACAACAACAATAAAACAACAAGAGCAACAAAAGGGGAAAAAAGCAAATTAAAAAATAATAAAAATAGGGGTTTGGGAGGTAGCACAGCAGGTTAAGCGCAGGTGGCGCAAAGCACAAGGACCGGCATAAGGATCCCAGTTTGAGCCCCCGGCTCCCCAACTGCAGGGGAGTCACTTCACAGGCGGTGAAGCAGGTCTGCAGGTATCTATCTTTCACTCCCCCTCTCTGTCTTCCCCTCCTCTCTCCATTTCTCTCTGTCCTATCCAACAACAACAACATCAACAACAAGGGCAATAAAAGGGGATAAATAAATAAATTTTTAGTGGGTGGGGAGAATACAGGTCCATGAAGGATGATAAATGACATAGTGGGGGTTGTATTGTTAAATGGGAAACTGGGGAATGTTATGCATGTACAAACTATTGTGTTTACTGTCGAATATAAAACATTAATTCCCTAATAAAGAAATAAAAAAAGAAAAAAAAAGAAAAATTCATGTTAAGTGAAATAAGTCAGAAACAGAAGGATGAATATGGGATGATCTCATTAAAAAATAATAATAAAATAAATAAATAAATAAAAATCAATAAATTTTAAATATATATATATATATATATATATATATATATTTAAAAAAGAGAAACTTAGGACCAGAAAGAGAAAAGTAAATATATGTTAAGCAGAGAATAACTGAGGAAAAAATAGCGTGGGAGTAACATTGGTGTGACTGAGAGAGTGAACTAGAAAAACCAGACAGGAAAATAAAGGTATAAATTCTGAGAATGATTTAACTTTGTTATTGTTGAGCATTTACTATGTCCCAGGTAGTATTTTAGTCACGACAGATATAGCAATGAGCAAAGCAGACAAACTCCCCACACTCAAAAGTCTTACATTCTAGGGGTCGGGTGGTGGTGCACCTGGTTGAGTGCACATGTAACAATTCGCAAGAACTTGGGTTCAAGGCTCCAGTCCCCACCTGTAGGGGGAAAGTTTTTGAAAGTCGTGAAGCAGTGCTGCAGGTGTCTCTCTGTCTCTCTCCCTTTCTATCACCCCTTTCCCCCTCGATTTCTGGCTGTCTCTATTCAATAAATAAATAAAAGTAATGAAAATTTTGGGGGAAAAAAATCCTACACTCTAGGAGGATGTGAAAAGAAACAAAGATAAGCAAAAGATAGTCCAGAGATGGTGGCAGTGGAAAAATAAAGCAAAGCTATAGGGTAGAAAGCTGGGTGTATGTGGATGAAGTGTGGCAGTCAGGGACCATATGTTTTGAAGGGTTATCTGTGTAGGAGGGGAAGGAATCTGTCTATGAGAAATCATGCTCCATGTGTGGGAAACAGCAAGTGCAGTGGCCTAAGGAGGGATACGTCTACAAGTTTAAGAAACAGCAAGGAAACCAAGAAAGTGAGCCAAGGAGTAAGCAACACATGGCCAGCTCAAGAAACCAATGAGGGTGCAATGTGGGCAGAGCCATGGAGACTTTTTTTTTTAATCATTTATTTATTTTATTTTACCAGAGGCATTGTTCTGCTCTGGCTTATGGTGGTACAAGTGATTGAACCTGGCACTTTGGAGCATCAGGCTTGAGGATTTCTTCACATAACCATTATGCTTAAAAAAATTTTTTTTCAACACTTATTTATTCTCTTTTGTTGCCCTTGTTGTTTTATTGTTGTAGTTATTATTGTTGTCTTCATTGTTGGATAGGACAGAGAGAAATGGAGAGAGTAGGGGAAGACAGAGAGGGGAAAAGAAAGATAGACACCTGCAGACCTACTTCACCACTTGTGAAGCCACTCCCCTGCAGGTGGGGAGCCGGGGGCTCAAACCTGAATCCTTACGCTGGTCCTTGTGCTTTGCACCACCTGTGCTTAACCTGCTGCACTACCGCCCAACTCTGGAGACTTTTTAAAAAATATTTATTTATTCCCTTTTTGTTGACCTTGTTTTATTGTTGTAGTTATTATTGTTGTCTGTCTTCATTGTTGGATAGGACAGAGAGAAATGGAGAGAGGAGGGGAAGACAGAGAAGGGGAGAGAAAGATAGACACCTGCAGACCTGCTTCACCATTTGTGAAGCGACTCCCCTGCAGGTGGGGGGGGGGGGCTCCAACCAGGATCCTTACGCAGGTCCTGCGCTTCTGCCCAACTCCCGGAGACTATTTTTTTTTGTAAGAGGGAGTCTGTTACCCTGAGTGAGCTCAAACCCAACGAGAGGTTTGAGCAGAGCAGTAAGATAGTGTGTGTGCTTTAACAGATCCATTGTGACTCCTGTGCTAAGAGTTGACTGAAGAGGAGCCGGGTGGTGGCGCACCTGATTGAGCGCATGTTACAATGCACAAGGACCTTGGTTTGAGCCCCCGGTCCCCACCTGCAGGTGGAAAGCTTTGTAAGTGGTGAAGCAAGTATCTCTCTGTCTCTCTGCCTCTCTATCACCCCCTTCCCTCTTGATTTCTGACTATTTCTATCCAATAAATAAAGATAATACAAAGAAAATTAAAAAGAGTGACTGAAGATAAACTGAAGGGCAAAGGCACAGAAATGCTAGGAAGTTGCTGACATCGATCCCTCGAGAGACAATGGGGATTTGGACTATGATGGTTGCAGCAGAGTGGAACGTGTGGTTGGTGTGGTGGCAGGGAGTCATCATTGAGAGACCGCTATTCCAGGCACACCCAACAGCCATATTTGATGAGCACAGAGAGTGCAGAGTGGGGGAGAGGCTGCAGATGAGACCGTGTAGTTATGGTGGGACTGTGTGGTAAGGGATATAAAGAAATGTGGCGTTACTTTTTGTGTATCAGCATGCTAGGTCTGGGGCCAGGCAATGGTGTTTCTAGTTGAATGCACATGTTACAATGCACAAGAACTCTGGTTCAAATCCCCACTCCCCACCTTTAGTGGAGAAGCTTCACATGCAGTGAAACAAGTCTGTAGGTGTCTTTCTCTCTCCTTCTGTTGGCCCCTCCCTCTCGATTTCTTCCTGTTCCTATGTAATAAAATAAATAAATAAATAAATAAATAAATAAATAAATAAATAAATATGGGCTGGGTGGTGGCACACCACGTTACAGTGAGCAAGGACCCAGGTTCAAGCCCCCAGTTCCCACCTGCAGTCTGGAAGCTTTGCGAGTGGTGAAGCAGGGCTGCAGGTGTCTCTCTGTCTCTTTCCTCTCATCTCCCCGTTCCTCTCAATTTCCATCTGTCTCTATCCAATAAATAAAAAAGATAATACAAAATTAAAATAGATAAATAAAGAAAATAAATGGTTGTCAGGGACAAAAGATTTATAACGCAGGCACTGAGCCCCAGGGATAACCCTGATGGTAACTAAAATATAATAAAAATGGGTGTGGGTAGATAGCATAATGGTCATGCAAAGAGACATTCATGCTTGAGGCTCTGAAGTCCCAGGTTCAATCCCCTGCACCACCATCAGCCAGAGCCGATCAGTGCTTTGGTTAAAAAATAATAGTAAAGTGGAGGAGGAGGGAGAGGAGGAGAAGAAGGAGAGTTGTTTTTTTTTTTTTCCTCCAGAATTATTGCTGGGGCTCAGTGCCTGCATTTCAAATCCACTGCGCCTAGAGGCCATTTTTGCCATTTTGTTGCCCTTGCTGTTTATCATTGTTGTTATTATTGTTATTTTTATTGCTGTCCTTGTTGTATAGGACAGAGAGAAATTGAGAGAGGAGGGGGAAGACAAAGAGGGGGAGAGAAAGATACCTGAAGACCTGATTCACCGCTTGTGAAGCGACCCCCCTGCAGGTAGGGCACTGGGGGCTGAAACTGGGATCCTTACGCCAGTCTTTGCACTTTGTGTCATGTGCAATTAACCCACTGTGCTACCGTCCAGCCCCCCCAGGAGATATATCTCTATATATTTTTAAAATATTTATTTGGTCTCTTTTGTTGCCCTTGTTTTATTGTTGTAGTTATTATTGTTGTTATTGATGTTGTTGTTGTTGGATAGGACAGAGAGAAATGGAGAGAGGAGGGGAAGACAGAGAGGGGGAGAGAAAGACAGACACCTGCAGACCTGCTTCATGCCTTGTAAAGCGACTCCCCTGCAGGTGGGGAGCCAGGGCCTTGAACTAGGATCCTTATGCCGGTCCTTGCGATTTGTGCCAACTGCACTTAACCCTCTGCGCTGCCGCCCGACTCTGGAGACATATATATATATTTAAAGTATGCTAGGACTCTTATAGCAAAATGATAAAGACTGGACAGCTAAAATTCAATTTATTTTCTTGTACTTCTAGAGGCTAGAAGTCTCATAACATTTGCTGCCTATGAGTTCCTAGTGAGAAATCTCTTGTTTGATGCAGCCTCCTTATTACAGTTTTCCCTCTGAACTGGTATGGCATGAAAAAGCACAGATCAACGCAACGATGGCCACCTCAACATGCTTCACTTCAGACGGTGTCCAGAGACTTCACGCGTGGAATAACAACCCTTCAGCTTCATTACTCAGGTGAGACCTTTCCTTTCACAGTATATTCTAATTCCATCTCAGGTGGTTCACTTTCTAACAAAGTCCCAAAACCTAGTTATACACCAGTTTCTGTGAGAGAGAGCATATCTTCACACGCATCTATAAACTACTGCAAAATATATACCTGAAAGCAGAAGTACACTAGAGTTTGCAGTGAGTACCCCCCTAACACTTCCTCTCCACTATTCCAAGCTTTGGGTCTATGATTGCTCAACAATTTGTTTGGCTTTGTATGTTAACTCTCTTTTCAGTCACCAGGTTCCAGATGTCATCAGGATGCCGGCCAGGCTTCCCTGGACTGAAGACCCCACCAATGTGTCCTGGAGCTCCGCTTCCCCAGAGACCCATCCTACTAGGGAAAGAGAGAGACAGACTGGGAGTATGGACTGACCAGTCAACGCCCATGTTCAGCGGGGAAGCAATTACAGAAGCCAGACCTTCCACCTTCTGCAACCCACAATGACCCTGGGTCCATGCTCCCAGAGGGATAGAGAATGGGAAAGCTATCAGGGGAGGGGGTGGGAAATGGAGATTGGGTGGTGGGAATTGTGTGGAATTGTACCCCTCCTACCCTATGGTTTTGTTAATTTATCCTTTCTTAAAATAAATAAATAAATAAATAAATAAATAAGTAAAAAAAAAAAAAAGAAAAAGCACAGATATGTTTTCCTTTTTCTTTAAGAACACAAGAAATGTCAGGCTAGAGGCCCACTCTTATGACCTTACCCAACTTTTTCTTCTTAAAGGTCCTATCTCTAAATATAGTCACATTGAGATTAGGGTTTAAACATGTAGATTGGATCAACATGGGGGACACAATACATCTGTAATGCCTAGGTGTTTTTTTTTTTGTTTGCCTCATGTTATCGCTGCTAGGGCTCGGTATGGATCCTATGAATCCACTGCTCCTGGAGGCCATTTTTTTCCCCATTTTTAAAAATAGGATAGGACAGAGAGAAATTGAGAGAGGAGGGGAGACAGAGGAGAGTGAATAGACACCTGCACACCTGCTTCACTGGTTGTAAAGGACCCCCCCCCCCCCAGGCCTCCCCTCCCTGCGCACGCGCGAGCGCAAGAGCGGGACTGGGGGGGTCCTTGTGCTATGTACTTACGTGCGCTTAACCTGGCGTGCTACCGCCAGGCCCCCTTTTCCAGTGGCCATTCCCACCTTTTTGGTTTTTTACTGCTTTAGTTACTTATTTATTAATATTTACCTATTTGTTATTACTATTTTATTTGATAGGACAGAGAGAAATTGAGAGGGGAGGAAGAGGTAAAGAAGGAGAGGGAAAGCACCTGGAGACCTGCTTCACCACTTGTGAAGCGTCTCAGCTACAGGTGGGGAGTGGGGGCACAAACGCAGGTCACTGTGCATAGAAATAGGTGCACTTAACCAGGTGCACCACTGCCGGACTGCCATGCCTAGATTTTTAAGTTGAGAGTTTTAGAGAGAATATATATATATATATATATATATATATATATATATATATATATATATATATATATGTTATCGGCTACAAGGATTAAGTGATAGAGAGAGTCAGAACTTTAATTCAGGATAGAGACAAGAGATGCTGTAAGACTTCACCACTGCACAGAGAAGTAAATTAGTCAGGTGAGAATAGCTGAGTGGAATTCCTAACTTTCCCACCACCTTTTCGTTATAGAAAATGAACTTTTCATTCTTATTCTGTGTGTTGGATTTTATTGGGTCAACACATGTCAGAGAATGGACCAGGCACATAAATACACCATTTGCCCATCTGTATACGTGCATTCAGATACTCAACTATATGTACTTTCATTCCTCCACACCTGCTTACACATTCATCTATGAAACACCAACTTGTGGTGCAAATTCAGAGTCAAAAAAGAATAAACTATAAGTTTGTGAGAGACAGAGACCAAGTAAGTAGAAGAGTGTCAAGATGATGACATTAAGAGAGGGTAGGGGCCAGGTGGTGGCACACGGGGTCAAGCATACACATTACAGTGTGCAAGGACCCAGGTTCAAGCCCCTGGTCCCCAACTGCAAGAGGAAGCTTCATGATCAGTGAAGCAAGTCTACAGGTGTCTCTCTGCCTCTCTCCCCCACCCCTCTCGATCTCTGGCTATCTCTATCCAATAAATAAAGATAATTTAAAAAATTAAAAGAGAGAGGGTAGAGCCAAGATTCCTGAAACCCAAGAGATGATCTATGACTATATCCAATGAGATTCCCATCAATCTCTTCTGGAAACCAAACTTACACACATTTCCCCCTCTCTAAACACATACTGAAAGCTCATGTTCCATAGATAGACATGTATGACACACAGAGCTGGTGTTTTTATTCAGGTTCAGATCAGAAGCAACTTGGTCAATTGGTGACCTTCTTGTTTCCACTTTGATGGGCTGTATCTGCTGGCCCTGCTTCTATTAGAGTGGCCTGGGCTGAATAAAGACAGAGATTGCTAGAAGGGAAAGTCAAATGAAGTCCATAAAACAGTCAACATACATTTCAGCTAACCTTGCAGATCCATTAATTTGGAAGGGCAACAGGGAGGGAGAGAGGTGGGAAGAGAAGGGGGAGGTTTTGCACTGGTGTAGAAATTTGGTAGGGCAAAGATTAGCTAATGGTGTCTGAGTCCAAATGAGCACCCTCTTTAAATGTCAGCTTCCTTTTGAAAATGTTATATAGAGGGAGCCAGGTGGTAGCACATCTGGGTAAGTGCACACATTACAGTGCACAAGGATCCTGGTTCAAGCCCCCAGTCCCCACATGCAAGGAGAAAACTTCACAAGTGGTGAAACAGAACTGCAGGTGTCTTTTCCCCCTCGTCCTCCCCCACTTCAATTTCTCTCAGTCTCTATTAATAATAAATTAATTAATATATATAAACAAAATATTGGTCTTTATAGCCCCCTATTTCCTTAATTTCACCTGGAAAGAACTGCTGTGAAGATTAAATGAGAAAATGTGCACAAAGCATGAGAGGAGCTTGGCATGTAGTATGTGTTGAAATAATCCAAAAGTGAGCAGCTGCGTCTCTCTCCTCTCCCCGATCAACTAAGAATAACAAACTCCCCTGAAAACACAAGACAAGACTCAGAATGCAGTTTGAGCCCCAGCTCCCCAGCCTGCATGGGGTTCGCTTCAAGAGCAGTGAAGCAGGTCTGCAGGTCTTTCTCTTCCCCTTTGCTCTCAACTTCTTTCTGTCCTATCCAGTAAAATGAAAAAAAAATGGCCTCCATGAGCAGTGGATTTGTAGTGTAGTCACCGAGCCCCAGCGATAACCCCAGAGACAAAAAGAAAAAAGAAAAAGTGAAACTGAGGTTGACATTGGAACCCAAGGCTGCCCAGTTCTCAAATTTTGTAGACTCTCCACTCGGCCACACTCAGCAAGCACGGTGCCAACTTGGGCAGCAGCCCCAATGCCTGGCTGATCTTTAAAGGGCATTTGAGGTGTCCCTACTGAAAGTCCCCTTCTTGAGAGCCCCAAACTTTCCATCACCACTGGAAAGCTGGCAACTGGAATTCTTTACTCAGAGCCATGGCTGGGCTCACAGAAACAGCTGAGCCCTGACAGGTGCCCAGGAGAATGGGGAGACAAGCTGGGCAGGCAGCCAGATGATGGGCACAGCCCTGGCAAGGGCTGTCCACTCCTCAAGGGGTAGCATCTTCTTGGGCTTCTAGGTGGGCTAGTCCCTGAGGCCCCGCCAGGGCTGAGATACCCCGAGAATGAACCCAATTTCTGCTTAGTCACTGTGCTCCATCTTTCCAATGTCCTGCTCTTCTGGGCCAGAAGAACGCTAGTTTAGATACACTCAAAGCAGACACTGAAAATCACATTTTGAGAATGATTCATTGCCAGGTAATACAAACTCAGCACTGCCAATAAGCTAGGTCGAGTAGGTTACAAGCCCCAGATGTCTGAGCCTCCTAGAACCGGGGAGAGATAGTTTTGCCCCCAGCAGCTCCCTTTATAAGGGGTAGGAGTGAAAGCAGGGAACTATGGGTAGATCTATCCTTGGTTTATGTGGCTGCGCAGATGTTCTTGTCCTCTGTCTGCTTCAGAAAGAAATGATGGAACTTTGTGTCTTTTTCTCTTTTCTTACCCGAGACCCATGTCATTGTTTATTCAGACTTCTTTTAACATTCTTTATTATCTTTATTGATTTATTGGATAGAGACAGTCAGAAATAAAGAGAGGGAAAGGGATGATAGAGAGGGAGAGAGACAGAGAGACACCTGCTTCACCACTTGCAAAGCTTTCTTTCCCCTGAAGGTGGGGACTGGAGGCTTAAACCCAGGTCCTTGTAGAAAAAAACAAGACTTAGAATGCTTGGGGAACCCACCAAATCATAGATGAGTGCAAACACAGGTGTCTCCTGGACAGAGAGGAGACTAAGGAGAGATTCCTAGGGCTGAAATCCTGTTATCTACTGGGGAGCAACTGGTAACAGTCCAGCAGTTTGCCAGTTGAAGCACCATCTCCAGTCTGAGTTTTATCAACAAAAAAACTGCTGATAGGAGGAGAGGATAACCTGAGACTCACCAAATGCAAATGTGAGTCTCCACTGCTACTGCCCCTTGGAGGCTGGTACAGCAGCAGGGAAGCCCTGTTGTGACATTGGGGGCAACTCAGGTGAAGACATACATTCCTGGTGGTATAGAAGTGGGGCTGTATAGTGACAGCCTTTCCACATTGCTCTCCTAATGAATTCAGAGACACGTTGAATAATTGCCTCAGAACCCACAGATTACAAACAGGATTTGTTTAGAAACTCACAAGGCCAAGGACTGCTGCCCAACTTGTCTCTAGTTGCTGTCAGAGAAGCTGAATTAGGCCTGGGGCTTTGGGCCCTTGGGGCATGGGAGTCACTTTGAATATCCACTCTACTACTCTCTCCCACCCTGTTTTATCTCTTGGTTAGGATTGAGTAATTAAGCTAAAAAACCTACTTATAGTTAAAAAGCCCACAGGCTCCTACAGGGAAGATAAAGAACAAAAGAGAGTTTAAAAGTCACTCGGTGTCACTGAGACAACATTGAAACAACTGTTAATTTCCCTAACTGTGAACTCTTTAAGTACCATATTTAGACACAAATCAATCCAGGCAAGTGTGACTAGTGGATTGAATAGTACTAAGAGAGGGACCTCATAACGCACCATATACAACAGTTAAGCCAAGAAGAATCATTAGAGAAATAAATCAGAACAAAATCCCAGATAACCCCCCCCACACACACAAAGGTAGAAGCACATAAGAAAGAGGACAAGGGGGGTCAGACGGTAGTGCAGTGGGTTAAGCACACATAGTGCAAAGTGCAAGGACCAGCGTAAGGATCCCAGTTCGAGCCCCCAGCTCCCCACCTGCAGGGGAGTTGCTTCACAGGCTGTGAAGCAGGTCTTCAGGTGTCTGTCTTTCTCTCCCCCTCTGTCTTCCCCTCCTCTCTCCATTTCTTTCTATCCTATCCAACAATGACATCAGTAACAACAACAATAGAACTACAACAATCAGGGGCCAGGTGGTGGCACACCTGGTTGAGTGCACATGTTACAATGTTCAAGGACCTAGGTTCAAGCCCCTAGTCCTGTCTGCAGGGGGAAAGCTTCACGAGCGGTGAAGCAGTGTTGCAGGTGTCTCTCTCTCTTTCACCCTCTCTTAACTCCCCATTCCCTCTCGATTTCAGGATTTCTGACAGTCTCTATCCAATAAATAAATAAAGATAATTGAAAAAAAATTTAAAAACTGCAACAATAAAACAACAAGGACAACAAAAGGGAATAAATAAATAAATATTTTTTAAAAAAGACATAAAAGTTCAAGAGGAAAAAAAAAATTAAAAAAAAAAGGTTCAAGAGGCTCAGAGGGTCCCAAACAGAATTAACCCAGTCTTAAAGACACCACAACACATCATATTTAGAATAAAAAGGAATAAGGATAGGGAAAGGATCTTGAATGCTGCACGAGAAAAACAAAGAGACACTTACAGAGGAAAACTCACAAGATTAGCAGCAGGGGGGTCGGGCGGTGGCGCAGTGGGTTAAGCGCATGTGGTGCAAAGTGCAGGGACTAGCATAAGGATCCCGGTTCGAGGCCCCAGCTCCCCACCTGCAGGGGAGTTGTTTCACAGGTGGTGAGGCAGGTCTGCAGGTGTCTATCTTTCTCTCCCCCCCCCGTCTTCCCCTCCTCTCTCCATTTCTCTCTGTCCTATCCAACAACAAACAACATCAACAATGGCAATAATAATAATAACCACAACAAGGCCACAACAACAAGGGCAACAAAAAGGGGGAAAAAATGGCCTCCAGGAGTGGTGGATTCATGGTACAGGCACCAAGCCCAGCAATAACCCTGGAGGAAAAAAAAAAAGATTAGCAGCAGATTTCTCCACACAAACACTAAAGGCCAGAAGTAAGTGGAAAGATATATATCAAGCTCTCAAGGCTACTGTGTCCTGTTAGACTATAATTCACACTAGATGAAGGCATAAACACCTTCTCAGACAAGCAACAGTTGAAGGAATCAAGTCTACCCTGAAAGAAGTTCTGAAAGGTCTGCTATAAACAAACACATCACTATAAACATGTATATATCAGAACACTCTAAAAATGGTCTGAATTGGGAGTCGGGCAGTAGCTCAGCAGGTTAAGCGCACGTGGCGCAAAGTGCAAGGACTGTCTTAAGGATCCCGGTTCAAGCCCCCAGCTCCCCACCTGCAGGGGAGTCCCTTCACAGGCGGTGAAGTAGATCTACAGGTGTCTATCTTTCTCTCCCCCTCTGTCTTCTCCTCCTCTCTCCATTTCTCTCTGTCCTAACCAATGACAGCAGCAACAATAATAATAACCACAACAATAATTTTAAAAAATGTCTTGAATTCACTTAATAAAAGGCACAGAGTAGGAAGGTGGATCACAAAACACAACCCAATCACCTACTGTCTGCAAGAATCCTACCTAACTCAACAAGACAAATAGACTCAAAGTGAAAGGATGGAAAACTACCATATAATCCAATGGACCACAAAAAGGGGCAAGAACAGCTATTCTTAATTTGACATGATAGACCTTAAAATAAACAAAATTTTCAAAGATGGGGATGGACATTACTTAATGCTCAGAGGATCAGTCAATCAAGAGGTCTTAAAGATTATTAACTTCTATGCACCCAAGGAGAGGCCATCTAAATACATCAAACATCTACTGAAAGGGCTACAGCAATATATTAATAGCAACATAGTAATAGTAGGGGATTTCAACACCCCTTGGATGTTAGATCAGAAACTATCAAATACTTAGAGGAAAATATTGGCAGAACTCTTTTCCATATAAATCATTTATTTATTCATTCATTCTCTTTTGTTGCCCTTGTTTTATTGTTGTAATTATTTTTGTTGTTATCATTCTTGGATAAGACAGAGAGAAATGGAGAGAGGAGGGGAAGACAGGAGGAGAGAAAGGTAGACACCTGAAGACCTGCTTCACCACTTGTGAAGGAACTACCCTGCAGGTTGGGAGCCAGGGGTTCTAGCCAGGATCCTTATGCCGGTCCTTGCACTTCGTGCTACATGCACTTAACCCACCATGCTACTGCCCGACTCCCTTCCATCTAAATATTAAAAGCATCTTCGTGGTCTGGGAGGTGGCGCAGTGGTAAAAGCTTTGGATTCTCAAGCATGAGGTCCCGAGTTCGATCCCCAGCAGCACATGTGCCAGAGTGATGTCTGGTTCTTTCTCTCTCCTATCTTTCTCATAAATAAATAAAATATTAAAAATATATATTTAAAAAAGGCTTTAACAAAAGAATCTTCAATGAAACAAATCCAATTATTTAAAAAAAATTGAACAATAAACACAACGCAGAACTTGGACTGGGTCTGGTGTATTGCACCAAAGTAGGGGTAGGGAATAGGGTTCAGGTCCTTGAACATGATGGCAGAGGAGGACCTAGAGGGAGGTTGAACTGTTATATATAAAACTGAGTAATGTGAACAGGGGTAGATGGCATAATGGTTATGCAAAGAGACTTTTTCCTGAGGCTCCAAAGTCTCAGGTTCATGATGAATTCACCTTCTGTACATCATCTTGGAGGGATTTCGAAGACATCATGTTAAGTGAGATAAGTCAGAAAAAGAAAGAAGAAAATGGGATGATCTCATTCATAGGCAGGAGTTTAAAAACAAGATCAGAAGGGAACTCATTAAGGAGAATTTGGACTGGAGTTGGCATATTGCAAAAGACTCTGGGGAGGGGGGAGGGTTCAAGTCCTCAAACATGATGGCAGAGGAGGGCCTAGTGGGGGTTGTATTTTTATGTGGAAATGTTATGCATGTCAAACTATTGTATATTACTGTTGATTGTAAACCATTAATTCCCCAATAAAGAAATTCTAAAAAATAATCCAAAAGTGCTATAAGATCATAAGCCTCCATCTTTCTCTCTCTCTCTCTCTCTCTCTCTGTGTCTGTTTAATCAAGTAAGTTTAAAGTCTTGAGATTGGTGGGAGTATCTAAGTTATTTTTTTTTTTCATCCAACTTCTCACTGGCCAAGTGAGCTTTCTCACAATCCCATTCTTTGTGAGACCAAACATAGAATGCAGTGAAACTATACAGGAATCCCACTCTAAGTTTGCTGACAGCCAGATGCAAGATGACATTTTTCCCAAGATATTTGCTGGATTTTCTTCTATCACAAATAACGAGTCATTATTGTTGTGCCATATTGTTTATTGTACAACACTGTGTTCCTGCCATACATACCAAACAAAGGTCACTTGACAGGCACTTTATGTTACAGTCGAGGACAAAAGAAGATAGTGTGGTGAAGTGCCAGACTGCAACTTAGCAGATACTGTGTTGCTGCTCCTTCCTGATATTGCTTTAAAAAGCACGTTAAGAACAAAGCGAGTGTGAGAGCATTTAATCAGATCCCATGCATGCAGAAAATGATATGTCTCTAAATGCACAGATAATCTCTGAAAGAACTGAGAAAAAAAAAGTTGTTAATAGTGATGATATAAAAGTCAGAATTCTTTTACTTCTTGTTATATAACTCTGTGTACTCTTCAGTTTATTATTTGTTTTAATGAACAAACAGCCCTGGAAGAATCATTTTCTGGTATCCTGGGAAAACATTTAGACTGGCAGGTTAAGAGTAAAGATGGAGGGAGGCAGAAGGGTGGGCTGTGCAACCTGGTGGAGCACACACATTACCATGATCAAGGGCTGGGGTTTGAGCCCCTGCTCCCCACCTGCAAGAGGGATGCTTCACGAGCGTTGAAGCAGGTCTGCAGGTGTCTTTCTCCTTCTTTATCTCCTCTCCTGTCAATTTCTCTGTCCTATCAAATAAAAAAGAAGGAAAAGAACAAAAAACAGAAAGGAAGAAAGGGGGTCCAGAGGTGGCACACCTGGTTAAGCACACATAGAATGAAGCTCAAGGACCCAGTCAAGGATCTGGGTTCAAGCACTCAGTCCTCACCTGAAGAGGGAAAACTTCACAAGCGGTGAAGCAGGTGTAGTTTCTCTCCCTCTCTATCTCTCTCTTCCCCTCCTCTCTCAATTTCTCTCTCTGTCCTATCCAATAAACTAGAAAAAAAATGGCCACCAAGAGCAATGGATTCGAAGTGCTAGCCCTGAATTTCAGTGATAACTCTGGAGGAAAAAAATAAGTAAATGAAAGGAAGGAAGGAAGGCAGGAAGGGAGAGAAAAAAATGGGAGAAAAGGAGTAAGGGTGTGGAAATGTAAAACAATTTTACTCATCTAATCATTTTTATCTGTTCCTTGGGTAGAGAATGAGCCTGTAATATAGGCAGAGTGAGGAGTGTCTATGGGACAGGAAGCATCTCACCTTGTTTAGGTTAACAGGTGAAACCAATATGAACTTCCTACTTTTACTTTATAGGACAGTGTCTGCCGAACCCTCTCCTGTTAGAATGATGTGAGCTGAATGAGCATGAGACTGTTTACACAGAAGATGTGAAGGGAAACAGAAAAAGAAAGAAAGAAAGAAAGAAAGAAAGAAAGAAAGAAAGAAAGAAAGGAGGAAAAATTTCTCTTCTTTCACTATCAAGTTTTACCCGAGCCTCTCAGTATTCTCCAGAACCATTCTAAAGTCTATTCCCCCATTCTGATTTCTCTGATTGCAACACAATTAAAAACAAAAACTTTAAATATATTGACTCAAAGTCTTATGAAAGAGGAAATTGTCTAGGTTTTTTTGTTCCTGGCAAGAGTACACAATTTACCTTATCAGTAAGTACCTAGAAAAAAATAAGAGGGAAAACTCATGATTGAATTTTTCGATAGAATTTTTTGGATACGTTTCAATTTCAGATTATTCTGATAATAGGTATTCTGATTTGTAGCCCAAACCTAGCTACCTGCTTTATTTATTATTATTTTTGTCATCCTGTAAACATAGAAGTAATTGTACTAGTGGGGATGGGGGACCCAAAGTGTGTGTCATTGGACCCTCAGGATAAGATGGAGAACTGGTGACCCTTCTAAACAGGGGCTGGGGAAAGGGAAAAACCTAACCAGGAAAGGAGGGAAATAAGGAGAAGAGAAGCATCCTTTTACTTAGATCTGCACTGCTTAATATGGGATGTGTTCAAAAGTGAGTGTGTGTGTGTGTGTGTGTTAAGTGTACGTGGAGCAAAGCGCAAGGACTGGCATAGGGATCCCGGTTCGAGCCCCTGGCTCCCCACCTGCAGGGGAGTTGCTTCACAGGCAGTGAAGCAGGTCTGCAGGTGTCTGTCTTTCTCTCCCCCTCTCTGTCTTCCCCTCCTCTCTCAATTTCTCTCTGTTCTATCCAACAACAAACGACATCAATAGTGGCAATGATGGCCACAACAAGGCTACAACAACAAGGGCAACATTAAAGGGGGGAAAGGGTGGCCTCCTCCAATGGTGGATTCATAGTGCAGGCACCAAGCCCAGCAATAACCCTGGAGGGAAGAAAAAAAAAGAACTTTGGTTTGATGTTAGATAGAATCTTTTCACCTTTAGTTCCCTAGTAGAAGACCAAAGTCATATTTACATTTAGCTACAATTTATTTATCACATGAAATTAGTACTGCTGGGAGTCGGGCTGTAGCGCAGCAGGTTAAGCGCAGGTGGCACAAAGCACAAGGACCGGCATAAGGATCCCGGTTCGAACCCCAGCTCCCCACCTGCAGGGGAGTCGCTTCACAGGCGATGAAGCAGGTCTGCAGGTGTCTATCTTTCTCTCCTCCTCTCTGTCTTCCCCTCCTCTCTCCATTTCTCTGTCCTATCCAACAACAACAACAACAATAATAACTACAACAATAAAACAACAAGGGCAACAAAAGGGAATAAATAAAATAAATATTAAAAAAAAGAATATGCCAATCTTTAAAAAAAAAAAAGAAATTAGTACTGCTAGTGCTCTCATAGTCATTCTGTTCTCATACTGTCAACAAATGTCTTTTTTCTGTGGCCTAGTTAATGACTTTTTTTTTTTTTTTTGTATTTTTAAGCTTTCTGTTGGTGATCTCATTGCTTGAAATGGCCCTTGAATACAATGCTAAAGCCCTCTTGTGTTTCTATGAGTAAGAAGGCTGAGCTATGACTTAGAGAGAAAATAATGTGTGTTAGGTAAGCTTTTTTTTTTTAACCTTTATTTATTGGATAGAGACAACCAGAAATATAAAGGGTAAGGGGAGATAGAGAATGAGAGAGAGAGAGAGAGAGAGAGAGACCTGTAACACTGTTTCACCACTCCCAAAGCTTTCCCCCTGCAGGTGGGATTGGGGACATGAACCTGAGTCCTTATGTGTTGTAACATGTGCACTCAACCAGGTCCACCACGATCTGGCCCTGTGTTAGGTAAGCTTTGTTCAGGCATGAGTCAGTATTGTTGACTGTGCGTTCAAAGTTAATTAATGTATAATATCTATTTATTTATAGATATTTCTATAAATGTATATTTATATTTTCAATATAAATACACAGAAGACATGATAATATAATGAACAGTTAATGGGTCACACTTTGTTCAAAGATTACTGAGGAAAACACTTCTGGCTTTTTTCTCTTAACTGTGGGTGGCTCTGGGTAGCGCTTAGCTTGTGGCAGCATGATTTCAATGTTGGTCTTTGTCTTCAGATTGCTGCTGTCTTTGTGTGTCTCTGTGCACAAATGCCTCTATCCTTTCCCTCATAAAGACACTAGTTATTTGATTTAGTGCCCACTGCAAATCTAGGATATTTCCACATTGAGATATTACTTAATTTATTTTTTATTCTTTCAATGGAAACTTTTTTCTTGTGGTCTGGGAGGTGGCGCAGTAGATCAAGCACTGGACTCTCATGCTTGAGGTTCTGAGTTCAATCCCCGGCAGCACATGTACCAGAGTGGTGTCAGGTTCTTTCTCTCCTCCTGTCTTTTTCACAAATAAAGAAATAAAATCTTAAAAACAAAGAAAATTTTTTATTTAATTAATTTTTTTATTTTATTGGATAGAGACAGAGAAAACTTGAGAGGGAAATGGGAGATTGGGGGAGAGAAAGAGAGACACCTACAGCAGTACTTCACTGCTCATGATGTTTCCCTCTTTGCCAGGTAATCCAGGTCTTTCTGTCCTCTCTCCATTGCTCTCTGTCCTATCCAACGATGACATCAGTAACAACAACAATGACTACAACAACAATGAAAAACAAGGGCAACAAAAGGGAAAATAAACAAATAAAAAACATAAAAAAAGACAACTAAAAAAAAAGAATCCAATTGCCAAGAAGACTGGATCAAAAAATAAATCAATGGGATTACATCAAATTAAAGAGCTTTTGCACAGCAAAGAAATCAGCACCCAAAGAGACCTCTTACACAGTGGGAGAAGATCTTTACATGACATACATCAGACAACAGACTAATAAACATACTATATAAGGAGCTCACAAACCAAGAAACAGCGACAAAACAAAAAGCTGAACAACATAAAAGCAAATGACCCCACCTCAAAATGGGAAGAGGATATGAACAGAATATTCACCATGAAGAAATCCAAAAGGCCACTGAGCATATGAAAAAATGCTCCAAATCTTTGATTGTCAGAGAAATGCAAATAAAGACACCTATGGGATACCACTTCACTCCTGTGAATCAGAAGGGATAGTAACAACACATGCTGAAGAGCTTGTATGGCTAAAGGAACACTTCTGCACAGCTGGTGGGAATATACATTGATCCAGCCCCTGTGGAGAGCAGTCTGGAGAACTCTCAGAAGGCAAAAGTGGACCTACCCTATGGCCCTGCAATTCCTCTCCTGGGGATATATCCCAAGGAGTCAAACACATGCCTCCAAAAATATCTTTGTATACCTGTGTTCATAGCAGCACAATTTGTAATAGCCAGAACCTGGAAGCAACCCAGGTGTCCAACAACAGGTGAGTGGCTGAATAAGTTGTGATATATACACAATGAAATACTACTTAGCTATTAAAAATGGTGAAATCACCTACACCACCTCATCTTAGATGGCGCTTAAAGGAATCATGGAAAGTGAGATAAGTCAGAAAGAGAAGGTTAACAGAAGTTGAAAAGTAAGGACATAGGGGCCGGGTGGTGGTGCACCTGGTTGAGCGCACATGTCACAATGAACAAGGACCCAGGTTTGAGTCCCCACTCCCCACCTGCAGGGGAAAAGCTACACGAGTGGTAAAGCAGGCTGCAAGTGTCTCTCTGTCTCTCTTCCTCTCTATCCCACCCTTCCCTCTCGATTTCTGGCTGTCTCTCTCCAATAAGTAAAGATAATAATAAAAAAATTAGAAAAAAAAGGAAAAGTAAGAACAGAAGGGAAAACACTATGCAGAACTCAAGACTGGGTTTGGTGTATTGCACCAAAGCAAAGGACTCTGGGGTGGTGGTGGAGGTCTCGTTCAGGTCCTTGAGTATGATGGTGGAGGAGGACCTAGTGGGGGTCGAATTATTATGTGGAAAACTGAGAAATGTTACCCATATACCAACTACTTTATCTTACTGTCAACTGTAAAATATTAATCCCCCCAATAAAGGAAGGAAGAAAAAAAAAGGTCTGGCATATGTTTATTTGGAATCTCAACAGAAATACAAGTTTTCCCCAGTAGTCAAAGCATAGTGTTCTATGAAAAGCTTTCATAAGCCAAGATAGTGAAAAACAAACAAATTAACATTTGTTTGGATAGAAAATTTTTTTTTCCAGTGGGACTGAGTGGTGGTGCTCTCGGTTGAGAGTGCTTGCTACATACAATACACAAGGACCCAGGTTTGTGTCCCTGGTCCCCACCTGCAGGGGGAAAGCTTTGTGAGTGATGAAGCAGTGCTGCAGGTGTCTCTCTTTCTCTTCCCCTCTCTGTCTCCCCCTACCCTCTATATTTCTGGCTGTCACTATCCACAAATAAAGATAATAATTAAAAAAAAAACTTTTCAGGGGGCCAGGCAGTAGTGCAGAGGGTTAAGTGCACATGGTGTGAAGCACAAGGACCAGCATAAAGATCCTGGTTCGAGCCCCCGGCTCCCCACCGCAGGAGGGGTCACTTCACAGGTGGTGAAGCAGGTCTGCAGGTGTCTTTCTCTCCCCTTCTCTCAATTTCTCTCTGCCTATCCAACAATAGCAACAGCAAGGGCAACAAAAATGGGAAAAATGACTTCCAGGAGCAGTGGATTCCTAGTGTAGGCACCGAGGCGCAAAAAAAAAAAAAACCGGGAGTCGGGCTGTAGCGCAGTGGGTTAAGCGCAGGTGGCGCTAAGCACAAGGACCTGCATAAGGATCCTGGTTCAAGCCCTGGCTCCCCACCTGCAGGGGAGTTGCTTTACAAGTGGTGAAGCAGGTCTGCAGGTGTCTATCTTTCTCTCCCTCTCTCTGTCTTCCCCCTCCCCTCTCCATTTCTCTCTGTCCTATCCAACAACAATGACAACAATAATAACTACAACAATAAAACAACAAGGGCAACAAAAGGGAATAAATAAATAAAAATAAATTAAAAAAAAAAAACCTTTTCAGTATGTCCAATTTTATAAGATCACCTAGCAAATCATACCATCTACAAGCAAACAAAAATAAAACAAAGGAACAAAGCCTAAAAATAACTAACATACAATAAAATCAGGAGTGACATGACCCATACTTGTACAAGAAAGAACAAGAGAAGGAGTTTTGTGATGCCACTTTCACTGCTAAGACAGTTTGCCACAAATAAATGGCAAAAAGTGACCCTGCCCCATCTCTCTTTTCTTTCATTAGTAAAAACAGATACCAATGTAGGCCTTTCATAAAAGTGAAATGATGTAAACTTTTGAAAAGCAGTGAACACTTGTAATCTAAGTTCTGTGATAGTATACACACTCCAAGCTCCTAGTTCACTTGTTTGTCTTGTTGGTTCTGTCTTGTTTGCCAAAATACACTTCCCCATTCCCAGTCCTTCCACTTCATTTAATGACACCACTTTATATGGCTTCTCAATAAGAACCTAGGAGCCATCCTTGTCTTTCCTTTTCAATCTTTAATTTCCAGATTTCTGCAATGGACTCCTCCTTGCCTTCGTGATGGCATGACTGCCTCCTACACTTTTCTACACAACTTTCAGGATCATCTTTTCAAATGGTCTATTAATGGGCTTGATATTGTGAGTCAGTGGCAGACAGCACATGCCTTACATGTAAGAAGCCCTGGGTTTGGTCACTGACACTCTTCCCACTCCAAAAAAAATTACATCGGAATTTAACCTTATACTGAATTTAGGATGAGGATTTAGGGGCCAGTTGGTGGCACAGGTTACCAAGCACAGGGACCTGGGTTTAAGTCCATGGTCCCCACTGGAGGGGTGGGACGGGGACTTAACAAGTGTGCAGGTGTCTCTTTCTCTCATCCTCTTTATCCCCCTTCCATCTCAGCTTCAGTCTCTATGCAAAATATGAATAAATAAATGAACAAATAAATGAATAAATAGAATAAGGAATTTGTGGTGAGGGAGATGGCACGGTGGTAGAATACAGGACTTCCAAGTATGAGGTCTCAGGCTCTATTCCTGGCAATGCCGATGCATTATAGTATTATCAGTATAGAGAACTCATCTTCAGTTGGAGGACACTGACCTATACATCAATCAACACAAAACAACTGAAAATGGGTTCCTAGAAAAAAACTATCAAAGTCCATTTGTTACAACCATATTGTAAACTACTAACCATCACCCCCCCTATAAAATGAATAAAAAAGAAAGCATGAAAATATTTTAAAATTTATTTATTTATTTATTTATTTATTATTGGATAGAGACAGAGAGAAATTAAGAGGAGGAGACAGAAAGGGAGAGGCAGAGAGACACCTGCAACTCTGCTTCACCACTTGTGAAGCTTTCCCCCTAAACGTGGGAACCAAGGGCTTGAACCTGGGTCCTTGTGCACTGTAATGTCTGTGCTTAATCAGGTGCACCACCACCTGACCCCTGAAATCATGAAACTATTAAGTACAACCATCACAAGAAACACAACTCGTGGTATTAGGTGCTCAAACATACTTGCTTATGCAGGTTCTTACCAGACTCCTGCCATCAACACACCAACTAGCACTGTTTGAAATGTTGCTGAAGTCTATAGTCAGACCACCCTACATTCATCTGATCTTGTTGGAAATATAGCTGAAATAGGAAGCAGTTATTCTCCTTCCTCTCTTATCATCCACAACTTGAAAGCTCAAAGGATTTGCTAAATGCAAAATGATATTGATTCCATACACTTAAACTGGAACCCCACTGATGAGTCAGGGTTCTTTTGACTTTGAAAAGCTGACTGTATTATAACACTTTCAAATTAGGGTTGACCTATTCCACCAGATTGATTACTTCACCTGAGGATTATTTTTTATTACACAATACGTTTTCCAAGTGATTTGATATTTCAGTAGGTAAAGTGTTCATTTTAAAGTATTTCAACAGGGAATTAGACTATGTTTCTTCCTCCTCTTGTCTTAACTTTCTGCTTAAAGATGTTTACTTTTATACTAAAGGAGTTACACTCGAAATTTCTTCACAAGAAATGTTGCAGCAAATTTATTACATTAGAGTACTTGAGAGAAAAAAAAAAACTCTATGAAAACTTCAAAGCAGATCAAGAAAGTAACTTAAAAAGCAGAAGTCAGGGATGGGCAGTGGCACACCTGGTTAAATCATAGTACCATGCACAAGGACCCAAGTTTGAGACCCAGATCCCCGCCTGCAGTGGGGAAACTTCACAGTGAAGCAGGTCTGTGGGTGTCTATCTTCCTCTCTCTCTCTCCTCCTCCTCCTCTTTTAATTTCTTTGTGCTATCAAATAAAGTGGAAAAAAATGGCTGCCAGGAGCAGTGGATTTGTAGTGCCAGCACTGAGCCCCAGAGATAACCCTGGAGGCAACAAAACAACTGTATTTGGCAGGGGTAGATAGCATAATGGTTATGCAAAAAGACTCTCATGCCTGAGGCTCCAAAGTCCCAGGTTCAATTCCCTGCACCACCATAAGCCAGAGCTGAGCAGTGCTCTGGTGATTCTGTCTCCCTCTCTACATCTCTCTCAAAAATTAAATAAAAACAAAACAACTGTATTTAACTGTCAATTGTAAACCAATAATCCCTCCAGTAAAGAAAATAAAAAAACAAGTTAAACTCCAATTTTCGGAATGAACAAGATTTCCAGTATAGTCTTTTGAGAAACATTCTAAACACATTAAACTGAATGTAAGTATTTAGTACTGAGTTACTTTATCAACTATAGTGTACTGTCTAAAACCACTTCGCTTGCCGTCTGTTGAGACTAATTTGCATAGTAATGTTTAAGAGATAGATTGTTAAAAAATTTTATATATATTTTTTGTGACTGAAAAGGATGCACAGTGGTGGAGTTCAAAGGATTTAGGCTGTCTATATACCAATTTTAGGGAAAATTAAGAAAACTGAAATATATTTCAAAATCAAGCATCTTGTTCAACTTTTTGGTTGATGTATAATTGAAAAGAATTTAAGTATTTATTTTTTGATAGGGCAGAAATTGAGAGGGAAGAGGCACACACCTGCAGCACTGCTTCACCACTCATAAAGCTTCCCTCTTGTAACTGGGGACCTGACACTTGAACCTGGGTCTTTGCACTCTGGTAATGTGTATGCTCAACCAGGTGCACCACCACCTGCCACCTTATAATTGAAAATTTAATTATGCTCAGATGCATAAAACTGAATCTGTTATTAAATAGCAAGGAACAGGCAAATGCTGCACAAAAATTGATATTTGATACTCAGTGTTAATATACTAACACAGTAATTTAAGCTTGCAAAACCTTTCAACTTTAAGGAAAGCTTTTCAAATCTTATCCAGTGATTCAAAAGAGAAGTGAACAATTCTTTTTGAACCATTGGTCAATCCATGCCATTGTGGATACATATGAGCTAGAAGATATAGTAAAATTTAATAATCTTAAGCTAACAGAATCTCTGGTATGCTTACATGAAAGAAGTTTAGAATCTCTATCAATGTATCTACATTCAGGAGACCCTGACAAAGTATTCCTACTTGTAATAGATGAAAACAAATAGAGGATGCAGCCAGCTGGGGTGTAGGGGCTGGGGTCAGAATGTGAAAACATTAGTAAAAGCTCCAAAAATAAGCAAGGCAAAAAACTAGTCCTAGAGCATATTCTTCATCACTGAAAGTAGTTGAGAGTAAATTCCTTATGCTCTTTTGAGTCAATTATCCCTTTGGGAGGGGGGACTACCTATTATTGCATCAGTTCAGAATGTTCATTTCCTTCAAGATGTTATAAATTTCATATAGATAAGTAAATTCCTTAAAGAAACCCGAGCTCAGGAGTCAGGTGGTAGCACAGCAGGTGCGAAGTGCAAGGACAGGAGTAAGGATCCTGGTTCCAGCCCCTGGCTCCCCACCTGCAGGGGAGTCGCTTCACAAGCAGTGAAGCAAGTCTGCAGGTGTCTTTCTCTCCCTGTCTTTGTCTTCCCCTCCTTTCTCCATTTCTCTCTGTCCTATCCAACAATGATGACATCAATAACAGCAATAACTACAACAATAAAGAGTGGACAAAAGGGAAAATTAAAAAAAAAACAAAAACCCAAGCTCCTAGTCTCACCAGATCTGTATTCCATCTTCACTGTAAAAAGCTGAACCAAATACAAGTTATTTAGCTTTACTAAAAACAGCACTAATAACATCAATTTTAAAAATGTATCTTTGGCAAATGAAAACAGAAATTCACTAGGCAAATGTCTGTTTGCCTTTTGACCTGAGTAGAGTTCACCGACACAACCTGTATCATATGTTGATTAGAAATCCCATCCATGGGGCCAGGTGGTGCTGCACCTGGCTAAGTGCACATTACATTTTGTCCACATTACAGGCACTGAGAACTCAGGTTCAAGCCTCTGGTCCCCACCTGCAGGATGAGAGTTTCACGAGTGGTGGAGTAGGGCTGCAGGTGTCTCTCTCATTCTCTATCACCCCCTCCCTTCTCAATTTCTGTCTCTATCCAATAATAAATAAGTAAAAACAAAAAAAAAAAAAAAAAAAAAGAAATCCCATCCCCGGGCCTAGACCTCTGACTGATCCCTCTCCACTGTCACTGGTCATCTCCATCAGGAACAACATAATGGACCTCCTTGTGGGCCCCTATAGGATCTTGCCTTCAATGTAGGTCAACAATGGTAGGGACTGCCCCATTCTCTGAAGGGAGGTTGGACAACATACTCTACCATTTGAGGAAGATGGGTCCTGAAATTAGTGCAGTCTAGAATGTTTCTAGCCATGACCACAGGATGAGCTCAGACCTACAGGGATGCAGAGGTTACACAGGCTCCTTTGACGAATATGGGCTCCAGATCAAATTGATGGGGTTTACAGTTAATAGTATTTATACACTTTTCCCATATTTGGGAGCTACTCTCTTCCCTGATGCAGCTTTCTAGTCGTTTTTCCAGCTATAACAACATGTCCCCAGACAATACCTTGGGTCCACCTGCATGTTAGCTGTCAGGCTCAGGCAAAACTAATAAAGTTAGGGAGTCCCCTGAGATATGCCTAATATAGACCTACTAGCTTTCTCCAAAATGGGAGACCCCAAATCTAATCTGCAATATTCTTGCCTTTAGGTTCCTATTTAACAATTAGTTCTGCTCTATATCTTAATGCTTTTTCAGCCACCAGGTTCCAGATGCTTCCATGACGCCAACCTGACCTGCCTGGGCAGATGATCCCACCAATGTGTCCTGGAATAACCACTTCTCTGGAGCCCTGCCCCACTAGGAAAACAGAGACAGGCTGGGAGTATGGATCGACCTGTCAACACCCATGTCCAGTGGAGAAGCAATTACAGAGCCAGACCTTCTACCTTCTGTACCCCATAGTGACCCTGGGTCAATGCTCCCAGAGGAATAAAGAATAGAAAAGCTTTCAAGGGAGCAGATGGGATATGGAGTTCTAGTTCTAGCAAATGTACCTCTCTTATGGTCTTGTCAATATTTTCATTATATATATATATATATATGTATATATATATATATATATATATATATATCCCATCCCTATCTGAGTAAAAGCAAATCACTTACCCATGTTTACTTGAGAATTACAAATACCAGCTACTTATTACTAAGTAGCTCACTTGGAGAGTTCTCTGCTTATAGCCACATGCACAACCTATGTTCAAGTCTGGCTCCCTTCCTGCCTAATAGTACATAAATAAATGAAATTACAAATACCACCTAATTCTTTTTTGAAAAAAAAAATTAATTCTTTTTTAACCAGTGCATCCTTCAGCTCTGGCTTATGATAGTGCTGGAGATCAAACCTTGGAGCCCAGTCATGACAATTTTTCCATAACTATTATGTTGTATTTAATAAGTTCTTTATAGACAGTCCACCAGCATGGATATTTCAAATCTCAAGAACACCTGTTTTCCTGGGTGCAACATGGATAATAACAAAAGGAACTATACTGCCCACATTGTAGAACAGGCTTCTCAAAACTATCTTCAGTGTGAAATCAGATTCTCAGTAGTCTTCAAAGATATACAGGGGGCCAAGTGATGGTGCATCTGTTTGAGTGCACACATCATACTACACAAGGATCTGGGTTCAAGTCCCCAGTCCCCACCTGCAGGGAGGAAGATTCATGAACAGAGAAGCAGTGCTGCAGGTATTTCTATTTCTCTATCTCCTCCCATTATTTCCCTCTCAATTTGTCTCCATCACAATAAATACTAAAACATAAATAAAAATATTAGGGGCCCGGCGGTGGTACACCTGGTGAAGTACACACTCGACAGTGTGCAAGGACCTGGGTTTAAGCCCCTGCAGAGGGAAAGCTTCACGAGTGGTGAAGTAGGGCTGCAGGTGTCTGTCTTTCCTTCTCTATCTCCCACCCCTCTCTCAATTTCTCTGTCTCTCACCAATAATAATAATAAATATAATTTAACTTTTAGCTAGAAGAAGCTTGTGTAATGAAAACAATACCTAATATATATAAACTCATCTTTTTAAATGCTGTTACATTAAGATATAAATAAAAATGCTTAATCAACAACTTTAAGAGCTATAAGTTATTAGGAACCCAGTCCGTGAAGTAGATAGCATGTTTTGTGTGGAATGAATTTACCCAAGTTTAGGAGGAAAGGAAATAAACACATTATAACATAGTGTAAATTACCTGCTACCAGTTTTCACAAGAGAACCAGAAATTTAAATGCTATGATTTTTTTTTTACCATTTTCTAACCTTAATTAGTAGTATTGTGCTAAGCAATCTCTTAAGATTTCAACTCTATATGATCAGTACACATAAACACAAAATGCTTATATAGAAAAGCTGTTTTATGCCAGACTGCTAAAATGTATCTACTGAGTTGTTGGGAAAGTCATGACACATTTTTCCGCACATTTTTCTATGCCAAAACATGTCGCGATTTCCAACAACTCAGCCAAACCCGATTTTGGAGCAAATGTGACAATTGAGTTAAAAGGAACAAAACTTCAACGATGGGGAGTCGGGCGGTAGCACAGCGGGTTATGTGTCGCACATGGCGCGAAGCGCAAGGACCAGTGTAAGGATCCCAGTTTGAGCTCCCGGTTCCCCACCTGCAGAGGAGTCACTTCACGAGCGGTGAAGCAGGTCTGCAGGTGTTTATCTTTCTCTCCCCCTCTCTGTCTTCCCCATCTCTCTCCATTTCTGTCCTAATGACTGACAACGACACCAATAACACCAACAATAATAACTACAACAACAAAGAAAAACAAGGGCAACAAGAGGGAAAATAAATTAAAACAAAACAAACAAACAAGAAACTTCAATGATGGAGTAGTAAGCAAAACCTGTGTGAAAGACGCAAGGACATTAAAAATGATGGTATAACTGGTTACTGCTGTACACCTAGGCCAATTTCTTAATAAAAAGCATACACGCTTTCCTCTAGAAACTGGAAAATGCACTATTTCACACAGCAGTACCACAAGAGCACTAGGCATTTTAAGAACTGGAGGATAAGGGTGAAATAGCATCAATCAAGTCCTTCACATTTGAAGTCCATCAACTCAGAGTGATGCAGGGATTTACCTTCCCACTTATCACATGCATACTTATTTGAATACTTGAATACAGGCACAGAAAATTGTCGTTTTTATTTGAGTAACAAAGGGTCTCCAAATTATATTGAAAATAAATGCTAATTTTAACTCCTGTTAAAAAAAACCTTTTTGCACACTTGTCACAAACGATTTATGTAAAAAGAGAAGAAAATACACATGATTTTATATCTTCAACTTTTTTATTCCCTACTGAAGACACTTGTCTTCCATTTTCTTTCAGTTTTCTACAATTTCCAACTTGTACCTGCATTTAATACTGCTTTCATCTTCTAAAGACATTAACTGGTTGCTCACCTAAATCTAAGGATTATATAGTTTTAGTATAAATATATAGCACATATTTTCGTAAAATTTTGACAAAACCGAATAAGCATGCCTTGTGTTAAGTCCATGCTCCTTCCACTGTTTATAAAATCTGATTTAATGATCAAAAATTCTTTGTTGTCATTCTTTAGTTATCACAGTCTTCCTTCTAAACTGTCACTTTTTTACATAACAAGCAATAGAAAAAACAAGAAAGTATCATAATCTTTGTTCTTTCCTTTTGACACTATAAAATAACGTGAACTTCATTTTAATGAAACAAATATATCCCAAACTCAATACATTCAAATGAGCTGTGTTCTTCTCTAAGGTAGAGCTAGGATGGCCACAGTTCATTCTCCTACCTAGACTACCACCACTCAAAATACCTTTTAGGATTGCTTTCAAAGCCAGTTGTGTACTTAATATTATCTCAAGATAATTTAATTCTGGGGAACTGCTAAAAGTAATTCGGTAACAACAATGCTAGCCATTAGACTAGGCCGGGAAAACTTATCTTAAAGAACAATGTGTGATCAATCATATTAGTGTTTGTGACTTCCACTAGCTCTGAATGCAATTCTGGGGGGGGGGGGAGGTTTTGAGCAATGGTAGATTATTAGAAATAGGAAATAATCTTTCAGCTTGATCGTTATGTAGGGCAACATTCATTTAGCTGTCTATGTTCTGGCAGACTTGTTTAAAAGTGAACATTCTGAGTTAGAATTTCTTCTTTTACAAAGGAATATCATTCTTGAAAAAAAAGAATTTTATTCCTCTAAAGCCTTACTGTCAAAGTAAGTACTATGCAAGTGTTTTTGTTAGAAATGAAGTCTCCTTAATTAATTAAGACAACTTTTAAAGACTTAAAAAAGCAAATAACTGATTTATTTGCTTCCAGGCTTTCAAGCATCAACTGAAGAATAAAATCAATCTGAAACTTCTAAGGTACTTACAAACAAAGCAAGAACCCCAAAGGTAGTAATAAAAACACATCAAGAACCAAATTACAATTTCTGAGCTGCACTGTTTATTTTGCTGCTTGAAACCTAAGTGACAGTGTGCCACTATAATTATGGGGTTTCATCTAAACCTTTACTACACTGCAGGTACAGAAATATACGGACACATTTTTGAAGAACTGACATTTTGCAAAATGCAGCAAACATTTTAATTTATACATGAGAAAAGGAAGTGTTCAAAAGGGTATGTATTTCAAGTTATTGCAGGTTATTTGTGAGAGAATTTCTGCAGGTAAAACAAGTTTAAATTTAACCAACAGTAGCGTGTCAGTGTGTTTAAATCATGACAAAAATCTTCTCTCTGGTCATGTTGCCCAGGACAAATTACTATGATGTTGTATGTTTAGGGCAAGATGTCAATACAGCATAAATCCCATGGCATTTTGGTTTTCTTCTGGAGATTAAAGCTGTTTTTCTTGGGATAAATGCAGCAGCAAAACACAAACCAGTTGATCAAAAAAAGCACTTCTGCCATAACTCCAATAATTTTCAGGACACATCAACCGACAGTAGTTTTGCCATTCCCAGTTCTTTTAAGGATTACACCTCTGCACTGTTGCCTTAAATCTGTCTGTAAAAGCATGTTCTCTGTTAAGCCAGTTTACTGACTACTGCCTGGTTGAGAGAATTTAGCTGGTTGGTCCATTTATCTAATGCAGTATATCGGGCACCACCTCTCTTCTGATGATCCAGTTCAAGGAGTTGGTTGACCTGATCAATTCGGCCGTGAATAGTGCTGGAAGGAAACAAAACAGGCCATGTCTACAAACCATTTTCACTAAGCATATCTTCTGGACTATTAATAAAATACTTACACCATTTTAAAATTAAAACAAACAAACCTTTTGCCTACTGTAAATGCTTCAGAATTATAATGTTAATTACCTTTTTCAAACTGGAGAAATCAATTCCAACCACCTTTCATCAACTTCACTGAGAGGAGCTGACCAGACTCGATTGGAAGCAAATATAATATGAAGGCTCACATAACAGACCATCTTAGAAAAGATAATATGTCAAAACTGTCACATATTATCTTTATATGTAAAAACACTTTTTAAAAAAATGATATTTAAGAACTCTCTAGTTGTATGGGGTTACATGTATGAGAAATTCTTCTGAAAAACTATTAATAAATTTTCAGGGGCTGGGTGGTGGTGCACCTGGCTAACACACAGGTTACAATGTGCAAGGACCTGGGTTCAAGCCCTCAGTCCCCACCTGCAGATGGGGGAAGCTTTGCAAGTGGTGAAGCAGGTCTGCAGGTGTCTCTCTGTCTCTCCCACTCTGTCACACCCTCCACTCTCGATTTCTAGCTGTCTCTATCCAATAAATAAAAAATAAATTAAAAAAAATCAGGGATCATATACTTAATATGCTAACCTCAGCTATCAGAAGCGTATGTGTGTATGTATGTATGTATGTATATATATATATATATATATACACACACACACACATATACACATTACTAGGAAAGCATGCCAAAGATGCCAAAGGGCTTGTTTTATGATAAAACCAAGTACTGAGTAGCTATCTTTGTCACCAATATTTAAACTTTATGGTCTTAACTGTTTGTGATAATAGTTAAATACTTACTTATCCAATATGCACTGCACCAGCAAGCTCTCCACATCAGCTACATCTATGTTTAACTCCTAAGACAAAAAAAAAAAAACTCATTATTTTCCTTAACTAAAATTTTTATAATTGTTCTTATTTTAAATTCACTCCTACAACTTAGAGGGAAATCAGTGAAAATTTCTATCAGATTTCATTATAATTTCAAGCTCTTTCTGATAACGTAGGTCTGATAAACCTTAATTTATAACAATTAAAGTATATTTCCACTGTAATCTCACTGTGATTGAGGTTAAACCTTCACCAGTTACATATTTTAAGCACTAATTTTCTTTTCAATTCTCAATATACTCTGAAACAGAAGGAATATTATTTAATAATTCCTTCTATCTTTCCATTAACTCACTTTATGCTTTAAAAAAAAAAAGTGTGTGTGTGTGGGGAGAATACTGGTCCAAGAAGGATGACAGAGGACCTACTGGGGGTTGTATTATTATATGGAAAACTGAGAAATGTTATGCATGTACAAACTATTGTATTTACTGTTGAATGTAAAACATTAATTCCACAATAAAGAAATTAAAAAAAAAATAGATTTAAAGCCCTTAAGTTACACTGTATTTGAAAAATAGTGTAACTAAACATAACTATACTTATGTGGAAGACAAATATATTGCATGTTTTATAAATATAAATTTTACATTTAAAATTGATGAGAAGGGAAGATAGCATAATGTTATGCAAAATCTATGAAATACCTTAGAAATAAAAGGAATATGTATTCTTGTGTAAGGCTTAATTAATTTTATGAGCACTTGTGTTCTGATGTTTCGCAAAAGCTCTGAAAGACAAAAATTGAAATATACTTATGAATTATGCACATTTAAATCATATTAATTATATCATTTAGCTCTCAAAGTACACCCATCAGAACATATTTAAGCATATCTGGGTCCAGCAGATACCCAGTATAACTAGAGACGACTTATACCCCAGTGTTTTCCTGTTCCCACCTGCCTGGATTTTACTCACAAGTGAAGCTGTCTGCCTTGCCTTGCTTTCTCAACAATGCTCTGCTACTCACCAGAGGTGCTCCTCACCTAACATCTTTGAAGGAGCTGATTTATACTGGCCAAGTTCCTATTGTATATTATCTCACAATTGATAGCATTATACTTCATACAGTGAGTATAAATTACCCCCAGCATCTTCAAATGTAAATGTAAAATCTAGACTGTAGTTCAGACATGAGGTTTCTATATTTTTCCATGTCCAAAAAATATAGTATTACTTTAGCTTTCATTTAAGAACTTAAAAAATACCTGGGAAATGAGAAAGAAAAAGGTGCAGGGAAAGAGTGTCACTTCTGAGTTATTTAGATTTTCTTGATGCATCTGGAATTTTCTTTCTTTTTTTTTTTTTAATACATTGTTCTAAACAGTCATTTAAAAACCCTCAAACAGCTCTACTAAAGAACGCAGTGGTCTGGGAGGTGGTACAATGGATAAAAGTGGGAACGTAAGAAAGGTATTGAAACAAAGGGATAATTTTTTCTTTGCTAATACAATAGTTTATTAAAGCAAGCAATTCATTAGTTATAATAGCCATTAGGCTTTCCTGGTAAGATGTCAGCCTATCTTTCATAGTAAATGCATCCAACATGAACTTTTCAAAGGTTTTGTTATATGGCAAAAATAAAAACTAAAAAATTAAATCTGAACCTGAGCATCCACAATAAACATGCAAATCAGAATGAAAAGTCTAAAAAGGGACAGTCGCCTTAAATAAAACAGATATTATTAAAGAACTTGATTAATTACATGATATTGGATAAACATTTCTTTAAACAGATTTGTTATTCTAGAGTATTTTATGAAAAAAAAAACAGCATTTCTACACTGTAATAAACCAACATCAAATAGCTGAATTTCACACATATCCATTAAGAAGCACTGGCTAAAAGTGAAGAAAAAAAATAGGTGGCCTGGGAGATGGCGCAGTTGGTAAAGCACTGGACCCTTAAGCATGAGGTCCCAAGTTCAATCCCTGGCATCACATGTACCAGAGTAATGTCTGGTTCTTTCTCTCCTGCTATCTTTCTCATTAACAGATAAATAAATAAAATATTTATTAAAAAAAAAAGGGAAAAAAAAAAGGCAATGAAGTCAGGATTCAGTTAGCATAAAGAAGATACCTTCAATGTGTTCTCTTATGAAAGGGTCATCCATGATGTTGCTGTGATTTGTTTTCAGAATCTTTTCAAATTCAGTGATGTCATTATTCTGGTAGGCACTATTAGGGGAAAAAAAAGTATATATTTTGTAAAAATGAAAGTATGCATTCATTCAGAAAATCCAAAGAGTCTGTTTCCCAAATTTTATATGTAAAAATCTAACTTATAACATAGTCTGTATTAGAGGAACTAGAGTTAAACACTTAACACATTCTGCAAATAAAACGAATTTACTTTCTAATGCTTTGGGTTTTACAAAGGAAGTATTAAATAAAGTCTCTGTGGTTATATAGTATGTACATAGCTAATTACAATCTCAAAATGACAGTATCTTAAAGACAATTGTCTAAAAATAGTTCATTCTTGACTTTTAAAAAATTACATTGACTATTCAGGCTCTAGAAAAACAACTTCTATACACTGCTGTATGGAAGAGTTTGGCCTTGTTTTCAAAATAAATGTATGTTCTCTAAAGATGAATTTAGAAATGCAACTTCCTAATTTATGCCTTCTAGAAAGCTACCAGCAAATGCCAAAAGTTTTCAAAGGGAAAATTTGATTCTCAATTTGCTAAGGGCTTAAAATCCCACTGAGCTATGTACATAGCAGAAATATCAGTGGCAAATAACTAGCATCAAATGGGACATAACACACAAAGTAGAGAGTAAGGGACCCTGCTGCAGAAGGCCAAAGGCTGATATATGTTCCTGAGTCTTAAGAGGTGTTCACTATCTACTCTTAGGATAAATCTTTAAAGGCTCTATAGATATTGCTAAAGGTGCTGAGAAGGAAGAAGCCAACCTTCTGGATATGGCACCACTGTGTGCTTTATATGTAAGACATATCATCAGCCATTCTGCACGCCCTCTGCTGTGCTTCCATCTGTTGGGTCGCAATGTAACTTCGTGTTAGGGGCAGGTGATTCAAGTGCTTCAACAGGAATTATTTTCCTCTATTCTGCTGGCAACTGACTAGGAAGATAAAATTAGGAAGCATTACTTTCTTACCTACCCCAAGTACATTATTGTAATATAGTCTAGGAAGATATGTTCAAGTAGTGAAAACACTTGCATACAAGTACACTCTAACCAAGAAATACTCTTCCACAATATAAATGATTTCAAACTAATACAAAATATGGAACATCTCTTTGGGTCAAAAGTTATCACTGTAAGTTTCTAAGTTTTGATATAGAGGCTTTACTGGAGTAAGTTTTAAGATTTAATAAACATAAATATAGCTATTACCTTTTAAAGGTGTCTAATCATTTAATCCACTTACATGTTTTGTTTTTTTTTTTAGATTTTATTTATTTATTTATTAATGAGAAACATAGGAGAGAGAAAGAGCCAGACATCACTCTGGTACATGTGCTGCCGAGGATTGAACTCAGGACCTCATGCTTGAGAGTCTGATGCTTTATCCACTGCGCCACCTCCCGGACCACCACTTACATGTTTTTAAGCAATTTAATTTAGATAAAAATAGTAGTTTCTAGAACAACACTTTCCCTAAATATTTAAGAATTTTCAGTTTATAAATTATTTTTTAAAAAAGTATTAAGAATCTAACCAAATAATTTTTTATTAAATGTAGCTAAAAGTGGATAGAATAAAGTGAAATAAAGATGAAAAAGTTCCAGGGTGAGGTGGTGGTGCACACACTACAGTGCACAAGGGTGGGGCTGGTAGCACACCTGGCTGAAGGCACACGTTACAATGCACGAGGTGACATGAGAGTGGTGAAGCAGTGTTGCAGGTCTCTATCACTCTCTTCCCTCTCAGTTCGGGCTGTCCCTATCTAATAAATAAATAAAGATTAAAAAAATGAAAAAAAAAAGTTATAGTGCACAAGGGCCTGAGTTCAAGGTCCTGGTCCCTGCCCATGGGGGGAGGGCGGAAAAGGGTAGTCTCATGAAACAGTGATGCAGGTCTTTCTCCTTTATCTTATCTTCCCCTCTAGATTTTTCCATCTCTATTCAAAATAAATCAATCAATCAAGTAAATAAAGATGGGAAAGTCCCCTTTCATAATTAAAATTAACTAAAAACAGACTATAAAATAGAGAAGTAATGAAGAAATTAGTTTTCTGATTTATTTTCATTAATTTTATTTATAATTCATTTACTTACTTATGTTTTGTTTTGTTTTACCAAAGCCCTACTCAGCTCTGACTTATGGTGGTGAGAGGGATTAAACCTGGGACTTTGGAGCCTGAGGCATGAGTTTATATGCATAACCATTAGGTTATTGTCTGATTTATTTATTAACTTTTTTGGATAAAGGCTGAGACATTGACAGGGGAAAGGGAGACAGAGAAAGAGGAAGAAAGAGACACTTGAATCACTGCTTTACTGCTTATAAAGCTTCCCCCCTGGAAAAAAAAAAAAATTATGTTTGTGTCAACCTGTATTTGTGACCTTGGGAGAATCACTGCAGTTCCCAATGGAGGGAATGAGACCAGAGAATTCTGGTGGTGGGAACAGTATGGAATTTCACCCCTGCTATTTTGTAATTTTGTAAAACACTAATAATCTTGTCTTACTGGAAATTCTTGACTGATGTGGTTCGACTTGTAAATTTCACTTTGGAAGAAGTAGAAGCAGTAATTAAACACTGCAGAATTGTCTCAAAAATATCACAATTAATTTTCTACTTATAGACAGTATAGACACAAACATATAGATAAAAAATGTAATAAATACTTAACAAAATCTTGAGACTAATAAAGCCAGCTAGTAAATAATTTTATAAGATAAGCACCTTCAGACTAGTATATTTAAAAATAAACACAAATGAGCAAATACTGAGTATTAACTGAATTCTCAAAAGTTCCCTTCTCTTTTTCTGCTTTCAGGAAATTTACCTCAATTGAAATATAAAGTCTTACCTTACTAAATTCGTCATTGCTAGAATTTCTGGGTCATTTTTGTACGGTTTGGCCTAAACAACAATAAAAAAAAAATAACTGTGGTTATGTACAAAGTAGTTGCATTTCTCCAAAAGACAGCAGATAGAAATTAACAAAGCACACGTCAATAACCATACCATAAACCATGACCCACAATAACATGAACAAACATAAAAGAACCCAAGAAAACAATCAGAGCACACACATACCTCCTGTGAGTCAAAAGGATTTATTCCTGACTTCATAAGCATATTTGCTAGGACCAAATATTTTAAGCACGTGGTTCGCCGTGGGCTTCCAGATTCATCATAATTCTTGAAGGCTTCAAAAAAATCAGTGTGTGCCTTTTCAAATTCGCCTTCTCTCAAGTGCATTTTACCACCACATTCTATAATAAAAATGAACAAAACAATGACCACACATACAAAAAAAAAACCAACCAGACATTTTCAGTTCTGTAATAACATTGACTACCCTACATAAAAACCAAATAAAAACTATTTCAATGGTTTCCAGCCTCTTAATTCTATACTCTGATAGTACCAGTTTCTGGGTAGTTTGTAAAAAGTAAGTTTCCCATTAAACATCAATTGAACATTTATATAACTTTATTCCTGAGTGAAGCTGAGTATACATTCATATATAGTATTATAATTCAAGAACAGAATTTCTGATTGTGAATGCTCTATTAATGGTATCTCTACTGATGTAAAATGTTACAACACAGTAATTTACCGTAACTTTTTAAATATATTTTTTTATTATCTTTATTTATTGGATAGAGACAGCCAAAAATCAGGAAGGTGACAGAGAGGGAGAGAGACAGAGATACACCTGCAGCACTGCTTCACCACTTGCAAAGTCCCCCCCCCCCCAGCAGGTGGGGACCAGGAGCTCAAACCTGGGCCCTTGAGCATTGTAATACGTGTGCTCAACCAGGTGCCCGGGCCCTTTACTTGAACTTCTTTATTAGATCATTTCACTGACATCAAAACTTTACCATTTATTTCCATTAAACTAAACTCTAGGGTGGGGGTAGATAGCATAATGGTTATGCAAAGAGACTCTCATGCCTGAATCTCCAAAGTCCCAGGTTCAATCCCCCACACCATAAACCAGAGCTGAGTAGTGCTCTGGTAAACAAAATAAATAAATGCAAAAAACAAAAACAAAACAAAAACTAGAGTCCTATCTGATTCCCTTATCACTACCCACCCTCTCCAAGTCAAACTTGCCTCTGATGACTCCCATGATTAGTGGATGAGGGATGGCAGACTTGATGTGGAGCGACTGTTCATAGAGTGCTTTAAGTTTTTTGTTATTTTTCTGTGCTGTGTACATTTGAATTTCCAAAGCATATATTTCTAATAACTGTGTCCCTTTTTTCAGGTCATCTTCCCCATCGTCAGTCTAGGAAAGCAAATACAAAACTTTACTCAAACACCAAAGAATTCAATGTCAAACTTTTTTGTTGCTATTATTAGTTGAAGAAACTTACATACTTAAAATTCTAGTCTTGGAGGGCTGGTTGGTGGCTCACATCATAAAGTGCACACATTAACATGTGCAAGAACCCAAGCTCAAGGCCTTAGTTTCCGCTGCCCCCCCCCCCCACACATAGGGGAAAGTTTCATGAGAGATGGGGCAGTGGCAGTGCTGATACAGCAGCTCCCGCCCCTCCCCCCCAATATATATCACAGAAATGGAAATAAACAAAGAAACGGGAGCAGTGGAGTTTTCATATGCAGGCACTGAGCCCCAGAGATAATTCTGGTAGGGAAAACTAGTTTAAAATACTAATTCTGGTTAGCATTTAAACTTTGGGGTTGGAGAAGTAGCTTCTATGGCAGAGCTTGTACCTCCTCTTGGTGTGAGAATTTGGATTCAAAACTATATAAATAATACTCATGTGCTAAAGTGCACCACAAAATTTAATCAGGACTGGGCCTGGAAGCATAATGGTTATGCAAAAGGACTTTCATGTTCAGGGCTCTGAGGTCCCAGGTTCAATTCCCAAAACCATTATAAGCCAAAGCTGAGCGGCACTGTGACCTCCTTATATTTTTGCCTCTATTATCACTCTCATTAAAGTAAATAAAATATTTAAAAATTAATTCAGATCTAGAATAAAATCTTTAATGCACAGAAGAAACCCACATATTCAGTCACTTTAACTTCTTCCCCATCCACAAATAACACATTTTCTTTTTTTGTTTGTGCTTCTTTCACCATTAATTAATTTTTATTTGTGACTAGTACTTTTCCCCTTTTTAAATTTTTTTCTAATACTAGGGCCTCAGGCAAGTAAAATCCCATACTTTTAGGCTGGCTTATTATTATTATTATTTATTTCACATATATAGGACAGAGTTCTGGATAGCACCAGCTCACCATAAGGAGAGCTTCAACCAGTGCAGTTGTGCTCTCACGTGGTGTCAAGGACCGAACGCAGGAAGCACACACGTGAGCTGTTCTCTGGACATTATTTAGCCATGTGTAATTAAAATAACAGTGCATGACAGTGGAAGACCAAAAATATATATAGTCCACAATTAAAAAATTATGGAGCTATACTGCCCAAAGCCTGTGGCTATTCAAATTCAATTATGTATGTCTTAAGAAAACATAGCACATCCACCAGAATGCCAATGCTTGCTGACATGTTACTGGTACGACAATACTGAACAGCACAGATGTTTCCTGTATTACATACAAATTCTACTATACAGTGCTACTATATTGGATTTATACATTAGGGTTGAAATAGAAACATGAAATACTCAGAAAAAATTAAATATTTGGTAACTTACTTTCCAAATTTTACTTTTGGGATGATGGCTGAACAAAACATCTTTAAGCAATACTGCAAACTAAATTTTTTTTCCTACAGAGAAATGTTAAGAAAAAAGAAAGGCATGCTACCTGGCAAGACTGATGTAACTGGCGTAAAATTTTTTGAAGCTTTCCATATTCCTCTCGTTCTAAATATAATTTCCCAAGCTGTTAAAGAAAACAATCTCATTAAAATCCAAAGATTTCAATAGAAGGTGTGAATCTTTAAGAGTTGATTAAGGATACCCGCCCACTCTTCAAAAGAAAAAAGTTTTTAAGTAACCACAATTGTTACCTTTGTGTTTGTCTTAAACCACAGTCTGTCATTCTTAGCATCTTTCAAAGCTTCCAGTGTTGTTTCATAGAATTCCTGCAGTAAATCCATCTGACATAAAAAATCAGAATTCTATAATTGTAAACAGCAAATTTGTACCTGTTAATGAAGTTAATTTGAGCAAACTAAAAGTGCATCTTTGAACTTTAATATGAGATACATTACCTGTATCTTACTTTATAAAAAGATAAATGATAAAACCCATTTTTATTTGAGTTTTAAAAATAAAACCCAGAAAACAGCTGCTTTAACAGTATAGCTTGTCCTTTCTTATGTAATAACTCACTGTATACTAGTGAGAATAAAGGTAGACGGAACCAGTTGTACTATACTACTAGTACTCATCATACTTGAGTCCTACTGTGTAGTAAATACTAAGTGAGTTGTTAATAAAACAAAGAATAAAGAGTAGACTTATGTTTTTACTATAAATGTGACTAGTCAATTAAGTGAACTATGCAGCTCTTACATTACAGGAAAACTGTTAACATCAAGTAGAGGGCAAGATCCAGTACAATTTTATTTGTGTCTAATCATCACTTCACCAGTCTGAGCATCTTATTTTTCATGGAAATCAGTATTTGTTTCTGTATTATAAGATACCCTACCCACACCCTCTGCCCCGTTACTTCTGTCTCTACCTGATTATTTAGCTCTCTATTAACAAAACCAAGAGATAAGACGGCCATGAGAAAAACAAAGTGTGATATTTTCATTAAGGGTTGCCTACTTATTCATGACAGTTGACGGTATAAAGCAAATGCCACCCACCTAGGATGTACTCTTACTTTGAAAAGACAAAACATTTATATTTAACAGTACAAAGCAATTCACAAAAATATTTTAAAATCTATATTTATTTATTGGATAGGGACAGTCAGAAATTGAGAGAAAAGGAGAGACAAAGGAGAGCGACAGACAGAGAGACACCCGCAGCCCTGCCATGCCACTTGTGCAGGAAGCTTTTCCCCAGTAGGTGGGGTCTGGGGGCTTGAACCTGGGTCCTTGCACATGGTAACATATGTGCTCAACCAGGTGTGCCACCACCCGGCCCCTAATCAAGAAATTTTAAAATGTTTTAAGACCCTCAACAATGTCTAGCATAAATATTTATGAAGAATGTACCAAAAATGTTTCAATGAAACTTGTTTGTTAAACTAGAGAAACACTTTTCCACTTATGAAAAGTCCCAGGTTTGGGGAGACAGCATAATGGTTATGCAAAAAAAAACCTCTCATGCCCGAGGAACAGAAAGTCCCAGGTTCAACTCCCAATATCATTGTAAGACAGAGCTGAGCAGTGTTTCGGCAAAAAGAAACAAAATACATACTACAACCAAACGATTATATTTAACAACTATAGAATAAGTGCTATTAAGTGTTAATTTCCTTTTTTTTTTTTAAAAAAAAAAAAGGAGAATGAATATTCATCTTTATTTGTTTTATTTTTCACTCACTCACTCACTCACTCACTCACTCACTCACTCACTCACTCACTCACTCACTCCAGAGCACTGCTCAGCTCTGGCTTAAGGTGATGCTGAGAATGAAGTTGGGACCTCAGAGTCTCAAGTCATGAGTCTTTTCCATAAACATTATGCTATCTCCCTCGTCCCACAAGCTAATTTCCTAACAAAACAGGTAAGCTTATCTTTCACTACTTAATAAACTCTCCACAAAAATAAAAAGACAACTATTATAAAAGATTAAATGAAAGAGGCTGATCTTGAGACATTATTTTATTAAGAGCACAAAAGTATCAAGTAGTCTAAGGAATATTAAATGATATGAAAAAAACCATTGTTTAGATACAGTGTAAGAATGTTAAAACTTCCACACCTATGGACATCTAATCTTGACAAAGGTGCTTAGACTATTTAAGGGGGAAAGGGGAGTCTCTTCAACGAATGGTGTTGGAAAAATTGGGTTGAAACATGCTGAAGAACAAAACTGAACCATTATATTTCACCAAACACAAAAGTAAATTCCAAATAGATCAAGGACTTGGATGTTAGATCAGAAACTATCAAATACTAAGGGGAAAATATTGGCAGAACTCTTTTCCATCTAAATTTTATAGGCATCATTAATGATACAAATCCAATTACAAAGAAGACTAAAACAAAAATAAACTAATGGGACTACAAATTAAAAAGCTTCTGAGAGCAAAAGAAACCACCACCCAAAGAGACCCCTTACAAAGTGGGAGGAGATTTTTATATGCCATACATCAGACAAGAGACTAATAACCAAAATATATACACAGCTCATCAAACTCAGAAAAAAAAAAAAAGAACAACAAAAAAATACAATGAAAAATGGGGAAAAGGATATGAACAAAATATTCATCAAAGATATCCAAAAGGCCAACAAACATATGAAAAAATGCTCCAAGTCATTGATTATCAGAGAAATACAAATAAAGACACCAATGAGATTAATAATTCACTCCTGTGAGATTGTCATATATTAGAAAAGTAGTAGAGGGGCCGGGTGGTGGCGCACCAGATTGAGCGAACATGTTACAATGCACAAGGACCTGGGTTCGAGCCCCCGGTCCCCACCTGCAGAAGGAAAGCTTTGCAAGTGGTGAAGCAGGGCTGTAGGTGTCTCTCTTTCTCTCTCCCTCTCTATCTTCCCTACCCTTTCGATTTCTGACTGTTTCTATCCAATAAATAAAGATAATAAAAAAAAATTTTTTTAAAAAAAGGTAGTAGTAACAAATGCTAGAGAGGTTGTGGGGACAAAGGAACCCTCCTTGTTGAATGTAAAACATTAATTCCCCAATAAAGAAATAATTAAAAAAAAAAAAAAAGGAACCCTCCTACACTGTTGGTGGGAATGTAAATTGGTTCAACCCCTGTGGAGAGCAGTCTGGAGAATTCTCACAAGGCTAGACTTATCCTATGACCCAGTAATTCCTCTCCTGGGGATATATCCTAAGGAAACAAAAATAACCACCCAAAAAGATCTGTGTATATCCATGTTCATAGCAGCACAATTTATAATAACCCAAACCTGGATGCAACCCAGGTGTCCAACAACAGATGAGTGGCTGAGTAGGTTGTGTTGTAGTGACACAATGGAATACTACTCAGCTACTAAAAATGGCAATTACACCTTTTCCAGCACATCTTGGCTGGAGATGAAGGAATCATGTTAAGTGAGATAAGTCAGAAAGAGAGGGATGAATATGGCATGATCTCACTCATAGGCAGAAGCTGAAAAACAAGATCAGAAGGGAAATCACTAAGCAGAACTTGGACTGGAGTTGGTGTATTGCACCAAAGTAAAAAGACTCTGGAGTGAGGGGAAGGTTCAGGTCCTGAAACATGATGGCAGAGGGCCTAGTGGGGGCTGAATTGTTATGTGGGAAACTAAGAAATGTTAAACATGTACAAACTACTAAATTTTGCTATTAACTGTAAACCATTAATCCCCCAATTAAAAAAAAAAGTGTTAAAACTTTAGAACCATGTTGCTTAAAAATAAGGATACTGGGGCCAGGTGGTGGCACACCTGATTAAGCTCTCACATTACAGTGCTCAAGGACCCATGGCCAAACCCCTGGTTCCCACCTGTAGAGGGAAAAGCTTTGCAAGAGGTGAAGCAGGGCTGCAGGTGTCTGTCTTTCTTTCTCCCTCTCTATCTCCCCCTTTTCTCTAAATTTCTCTGTCTCTATCCAATAATAAGTTAAAAAATATATATTTAAAAAATATGGATACAGGAGTTGGGTGGTAGTATAGCAGGTTAAGCACAGGTGGCGCAAAGCGCAAGGACCCGGAAGGATCCGGAAGGATCCAGGTTTGAGCCCTCAGCTCCCCATCTGCAGGGGAGTCGCTTCACAAATGGGGGGAGCATGTCTGCAGGTGTCTGTCTTTCTCTCCCCCTGTCTTCCTGTCCTCTCTCCATTTCTCTCTGTACTATCCAACAACGACATCAATAACAACAACAATAACTACAACAATAAAACAAGGGTAACAAAAGGGAATAAATAAATAAATAAATATTTAAAAATATATATGGTTACTACAGTCAAATAAGAGTATTGTCACTCCTAAGAGCCCACTGTGGTTTTTTCATAATCAGCCCTTCCTATCCACCCATCCTTTGCATATGTATTTATTAATCACCTAATTAACGAGTAATGCTGAGCACCAATTTATGTAAGTACAGGATCTGCCCTCAAGAATCTTTATCTAAAATCACCTGCGATCCACTGTTAATTATTTAACAGCTAAGAATAGCTATTGGAAGCAATGATCCAGTTCATTATAAGAAACCTTCATAATAACTATACAGAATATTAATATAAACCTGGAAAAGCAATGACATTTTAAAATCTAAAGATATTATTTAAGGAGGGTCATATGGTAGTGCAACTGGTTGAGCCAACATGTTACAATGCACAAGACCTGGGTTCAAGCACCCAAACCCCCAACTTCAGGAGGAAAGCTTCTGGACTTGCGAAGCATTGCTGAAGGTATACCTGTGTCTCTCCCTATCATCATCCCCTTCCTCTCAATTTCTGGCTGTGTCTAGCCAATAAATTTAAAAAAAAAAATTAAGTTTTAAAAAAGATATTATTTAAGTAGATTAAATTAGATTTCAATATCCTAATATTACATAATTGTGACTATATCAAGAAAACAGTATCTACATTTTTCTAAGTACACTTAATATCTAGCACAGCAGCTTAAATAGAATCTCTAAATCTCTAAAAAGAAAAAAACTCAGTATAAATAATAAAGATACTAAGTACAAAGAAAAAGGAAAACAAGGAAAACGACCCAATCTAACCTGTTTAGAAGTGGAGATATAATCAAGAATAGAATTAATGGACTTTTCAGAATAATTTCTTGTGACTGCACTCCGAATATAAGTCAGTAATTGTTTATATCTGTTCATCATTTCTGGAAAGTTTGTCTGTGAAGGAAGAAAAATGCATTACTAGATATATATTTCTGTACTAAAATATATACACATACCAGAATATTGACACTGGAGTAACACTTATTAACATGTTACTACATAATTTAAAATAACAGTTTTGTAACACAAGGACATATGACAGAAAGAATATAACCATTCTATCTTAGTTACCAAACAAATGAATTTAGCCTATGAGAAGGTACAATTTACAGATTTTCCACATTTCAGATATTGCTCCTCTCAAAACATAATACATTTAAACTATTATAAAAATGATTAAGGTATTTACAGACCAAAATATACATAAAATCAACTTTTCAAATGCCTTTGGCACCAGCTAAACAAATATCAGTTATATACTTTACTGAAGATGTACCCCTTCATTAAGAAGCCCCCATTTTTTTATTTCTCCACATTACTGGCTGCTTCTTCAATAAAATGTGAAGTGGAAGAATCTTTACATCTAGGTTCTCATCCTATCAAAAAAGAAAAAAAAAAAAAAAGCCCTACCTCAGACTCTATACCTGACAGTACACAGAGCTAGTGTCCTTATTCCTTGTAGGGGGCTATTTGCATTACTGTGGTTATTCTAAGAAATATGGAAGATTTGAGGAGAACCCAAAATTATTTGTGAAATTCCCAGCAATTATGTATTTTAGTGGAACTTTTAAAAATCATTGTTCAAATTACATAAGTTAATTTATGAGTTTAACCAAACTTCCAACTACTATCAATTCCACTTTTTTCCTACTTGGTTCTACTCTACTTTTAATTAAGAGAATGGCAGAGTAGTAGTGCTTTCTTCCCTCTAGTAAAAGAAAATATTTCTCAGGGGTGAAGGATAAAAAACAATGTAATTTCTTTGCTTTTAGGTATGTCCTTCCTACTCTAGGATATAGCATGTGTGGGGAAAAAATGGGCTTAACAATGAGAAAAGACTTCCGTAGTATACTGGATTGTTGTAAAAGTCATGATGTATTTTTCTATGGTTTTGTGTGCAAAAATGTATCATGGCTTTTCTGACAACCCAATATGCAAAAAAAGCTTTCTTTTATGTCTGAGGTTCTGAGCTCCCAGGTTCAATCCCTGGCACTACCATAAACCAGATCTGAGAAGTGTTCTGGTTTTTCTTGTGTCTCTCACTAAATAGAATATATTTTTTAATCTTAGAAAACAAAGTTTGAATTTATTTTCTTATTTAAAGCTCACTGAAAATTATGTTACAGGGGGGCTGGATGGTGGCACACCTGGTTGAGTGCACGTGTTATTACAATCTTCAAGGACCTGGGTTTGAGCCCCCAGTCCCCACCTGCAGGGGGGAAGCTTCGCAAGTGGTGAAGCAGAGGTGTCTCTCGTCTCTCTCCCTCTCTATCTCTCCCTTCCTCTCAGTTTCTGGCTATCTCTATCCAATAAATAAATAAAGATAGTAACAATTTTGTTTTTATTGTTGTTGTTACTGATGTCATCGTTGTTAGATAGAAGAGAGAAATGGAGAGAGGAGGGGAAGGCAGAGAGGGGGAGAGAAAGATAGACACCTGCAGACCTGCTTCACCGCCTGTGAAGCGACTCCCCTGCAGGTGGGGAGCCGGGGGCTCAAACTGGGATCCTTACACGGGTCCTTGCACTTCACGCCATGTGTGCTTAACCCGCTGTGCTTAAACCACCCAACTCCCTAGTAAAAATAACTTTTAAGAAAGAAAATGTTACTGTAGTTAAAAATCAAGACAGGATTATGTTAACTGGTTGTATTTGCAGTAGTGAACACAAAACTCCAACTTTTGTTGTTGTTGTTGTTTACTATCCCAAACCACTAACCAGCGATACAGGATTAACTGAAACCAACGAGAAATGGAGAGGGCCAAACACAGAAGCTGAAACTATTCTTCAAAAGCAAACTGTGTGTCCTGTGCAAAGTTTAAGTTTAACCTAATTTTATTTTAATCCCCCTCAAAAAAGTCTTACCAACTTGAAGTTAATTTTAATCATTTGTTTCAGTGCTTTAAATCCCCATTCTCCTTTTTCACCTTCAAGTTCCAAAACCTTTAAAAAAAAGAGAGAGAGAATTTAATCTAACAGAACTAATGCTATTATTTAATGATACCCAATATCATCAGGATGAAATGTTGGAATGAATCAAATGAATTAACATCATATACACGAAAGACATTTCTAATAGTTCTACCATTTCTCAAGGCCATTAAAAAATATTTTAAAAAGAAATATCAAAATGCTGACTTAAAGCTACTGTGAGTTTATTTTGAAATTCCATTAAAAGATTAAATAAGAGCTACTTGGACATGAGACAGTCCCAGAATAATTTTTTCTCTCAGTAACTCACTGGTAAAAATAATCCAAGTGTTTCAGTAGTTATGAAAACGCACTATTGGTGAAATCATACCAGTATGTTGTCTCCAAAAGAAGGAATGAGTACAGGTATAATGCTTATTGACTTCTATGCTGGCTCTTCTACCAGATCCTGGCTGGTTTTTAAGGACAATGGCCCTTGTCTATAAATAGCTTAAATGAAAACAAAATAAACAAACAACACAGGATAGACACTTTGAAATATTTGCTAGTGCTATATAATCCAAACTTACAGAATTCTAAGAGTTTCAAAACATACTTCCGAGAAAAATCACTCTGAATTTCATTAAACAAAACAAACAATAACAACAACAACAACAAAACGAACCTTTTGGAAACTGCTTAATGCTGCTTTTGGATCATCTTCTTTCAGTGCTTTGGAATTATAGTACTGATTTTCTAAGTCCACATTTGGCTCAGAGTTACTATCTTCAGAGTATTCCTATGTGTTGAAAAGAGATGTCAAAAAGAAAAATGTCAACAAGAAAAGAAAAACAAAGAAATTCACACATTACACTGCAAAAGTTAATGCTACAAAGCTGAAAGCAGAACCAAACCTCACACTCAGGTAAAACAAAACATCCTTGAAGGCAAAGCATAACTGATATTTAATATACTTTTAAAAACAAGAGGATCTTAAATGGAATTGGCATATCACACCAAAGTAAAAGACTCTGGGGTGGGTGGGTGAGGAGAATACAGGTCCATGAAGGATGATAGAGGACATAGTGGGGGTTGTATTGTTATATGGGAAACTGGGGAATGTTATGCATGTACAAACTACTGTATTTACTGTTGAATGTAAAACATCAATTCCCCAGTAAAGAAATAAAAACAAAAAACAAAAAACAAGAGGATCTCAAAGCGCAAGGACCAGCGTAAGGTTCCCGGTTCGAGCCCCCGGCTCCCCACCTGCAGGGGAGTCACTTCACAGGCAGTGAAGCAGGTCTGCAGGTGTCTGTCTTTCTCTCCCCCTCTCTGTCTTCCCCTCCTCTCTCCATTTCTCTCTGTCCTATCCAACAACGATGACATCAATAATAACAATAACTACAACAGTAAAACAAGGGTAACAAAAGGGAATAAATTAAGTAAAAAAACAAAAACAAGGGGCTGAAAAGTGAGCTATTAGTATTATTTATTTATGTCATCAATGGGTCTTCATTGCTCAGCCTTTTTCAGAGAGATAGAAAGAAAGAAACATTAAAAAAAAACACCAAAGCTTGTTCCAGAGCCATTATATTCCTATACAATGTGGCGTTCGAACCTGGGTCATGCAAATGGCAAAGCCGGAGGCCTTTCAGGGGAGCTATCTCACCATGTGTAGAATAAATTCTTTCAGAAAAAAAAAGCAATTTCCATAAAATCAGCACAAATGCTATATGCAAATAACTAATACTAGGCAGTGACCGGAAATTCTGTAGTGGTTAACCTTGGTCATGGAACCTGAGAAAAACATAATACAAACGCTAATTCACTTTTACTTCTGTAGGTTACTTCCCTCTACTCAGTAGTTAGAATTTCACAATTCTAACATGTTCGAATGAACTAAGATGGTAATCTTTATATGTACATTAATCTGTTGCTAAATATAATAATGTTACTAAGAATATTTCTATCTGCTTTGCGTATTACTCAACAGCTGTCTCATTACATTAACATATTTTAGCTGGCTCTACAAAAATAAAAATAAATGAGTCTAGATGTTTTCAGTGTCTTCCATTACATAAGCTTCGTCCTCAGTACAGAAACAATGAGCAGCAATAAAAACGGGAACGGCACAGCTACTTTGTGAGGCAAAATAAACAGGAGCTTAAAGTAGCTCCAACAGATCAAACCTAATGCTTAGAGACTATAAAATACCCATGGGTATGTACAGCAAAAGTTATTGTTCTAGCTAGACAAGTTTCTGTCTTCAGCTACAAATCATCACAAAGTACAAGATTATGTCAAATTAAGAATAACTGCAAGTAAATCAAAGTTGAGTTCATTCCCTGGCACTACCAATAGCCAAAGGTGAGGGGTACTCTAGTCAGAGCAACAAAACAAAACAAAGTAAATTAATGAAATTAAAATTTTGAAACTACTGTACTCAAAAGTAAAGACAAAACAACAACAGTATTACTGAGTTTTACAGAATTAGTTATGGAAAATTCTGCAGCATTTCATTAGGCCACAAAAATCAAGAAAGGTATATTAAATGTAGCATTAGAAATAAACACAAGATGAATCTTTTCCTGTGACCAGCAGATGGAAGGGTATGTTTGATGCTGGTATACAACCAGGTTTATCTGATGGCAGTGGCATTGTAATGTGCGCCCTCTGGGGGATAATTACTTCCTTGTGTAAGGAAGTGAAGCTCAGGAACTCAATTTCCTAGATTTCAGATCGGAATTCAGTAATGATTAATATAGGAAAGTTCGTTTGAAAATTTTTTTTCTTGAGAACGAGTTAAAATTCTGGGTAAGTGGAGGGTGGGGTAGTAGTGCAGCAGGTTAAGCGCATGTGGTGCAAAGCGCATGTGATGCAAAGCGCAAGGACTGGCCTAAGGATCCTGGTTTGAGCCCCCAGCTCAGCACCTGCTGGGGAGTCGTTTCACAGACGGTGAAGCAGGTCTGCAGGTGTTTATCCTTCTCCCCCCCTTTCTCTTCCCCTCCTCTCTCCATTTCTCTCTGTCCTCTCTCACCACGATGACATCAATAACAACAACAATAATAATAACTACAACAAAACAAGGGCAACAAAAGGGAAAATAAGTAAACAAATAAAAAAATTCTGGGTAAGTGAATAAATTTCATTATTATTATTCATTCCTTAACCCTAATCTTCCAGATCTGAGTACAGTGAAACAGATCAAAAATTAAAAGCAATGACTAAAGAATGAAAACGCCAAGGTTTTGAAAGCTGTCAGCCAGACAAAAACGGGAGAGCAGCAGATGTAAATGCGGCATAAAAGTACAAATGGAATGAAGAGCCGTATTGTTGGAACATAGAAACCTTCTACCTTGAATGTAAAAATCTAATCTGTTCAGGTTCCCCACTCCTCTCCTCTGACTAGACACAGACATTTTTCTTCCCAAAAGTGGAGTACAACCATTTTTGCATAATGACAGTTCAACTCCTAAATGTTGTTAGTACATTAAAATTGTACAATGAAATTGGCAGTATTTTTATTTATTTATTTAAACCAGAGCACTATTCAGCTCTAGCTTATGGTGGTGCGAGGAATTAAACCTGGGACTTTGGAGCCTCAGGCATGAGACTCTCTTTATGTAACCATTATGCGATCTACCCTCCGCCCTAGGAACTGACTCCTTATAATTAAGTTTTCCCTTGTTCTGATCTGCAGTACCATGCTCCTATGATTCGAATCAGCCTCCATGATGTCACTAAGCTGTCACCAACAGTCCAGTGAGTCACACCTTCACAAACTGTGCACTATACAACATGCAGGTATTACACTGGCATGATCTTCTTTCCTTCCAGAGGAGGTTCACCATTCCTAGAAGTACTGCAACACCTGGTCAACTGGTTACTCTTTTTTTTTGAAATTTTTTATTATTGATTTAATATTAATTTACAAAAGTTTTAAGATAAGAGGGGTATAATTCCATATGGTTCCCACCAGAGTTCTATGTCCCTACCTCTTCTACTGGAAACTGCAGTAGTTCTCCCAAGGTGACCTAAATGGGCTAATTCTAGAACTACCTATCTGGATATATTTATTTACTTACTTACTTATTTATTTTTCTTCCCATCTTTGTCAAACTGTCCTGCCTTCATTTACTTCCTTTCTACGTCATCCCCACACTTATCACCGCTTCTAGGTGTCTTTTCCTTTATTCCTTTTCTGTCTCAGATAAAAGTAACAGCCTGGCATGAATTCTTAAACTAACAATTGGTAGTCTATACAGTGATTGTGTTATTTAATAGTGCTATTTATAATCAATGATAACGATTTTTTGTTTACATCAGCAATTGTGTTGCTTAAAGAAATACAAAGTGAATTTTTCCTCAAGCTACTACTCATGATTAGAGACAGCTATGCAAACAGAACAGCTGACTAAAAGCAGTAACTGGGCCACATCCTAGATCAAAAGGAGCCACAAATAAAGAATGGCCATTAACAATGCTTCCTGGGGCCTGGCGTGGCAAACCAGATTGAGTGCACACGCTATCATGCACAAGGACACAGTTTCAAGACCCCTGTCCCTACCTGCAGGAGGGGAAGCCTCACAATTGGTGAAGCGAAACTGCAAGTTTCTCCCTACTTCTCCTTCAGTTCCTCTCTGTCCTAGCTAATAAAAAGGAAAAAAAAAAAAAAAAAAAGGCAAAATTGGCTGCTAAAGTGTGGTATAGGCATAAGCCCCAGAGATAACTCTGTTGACAATCAAAACCAAAACCAAAATATTAATGCTTCTTAGGTCCTGAACACATTCAGACAGCTATTCCAGATGCTGGGCACAGAGTAGATAAAAAGAAATGTTCCACTATCCTTAAGGACTACTAGAGGCTACCATTTTATATCATTTTATTTGTAGTACTTTCAGAAATTCAAAATAAATCTTCCAAAGACAGACATCATGAAAGTCATTACACCTAGAATCTGCCAGTTGCCCCCCCCACCCCCATCCCCATCCAGATCTGATGCAAACGTTTTTTTTTTTTTTTTTTTCCCCCAGGGTCATTGCTGGGGCTTGGTGCTTGCACTATGAATTCACTACTCCCAAAGGTCATTTTTCCCATTTTTGTTGCCCTTGTTGTTGTTGGATAGGACAGAGAGAAATCAAGAAAGGAAAGGAAGACAGAGACGGGGAAAGATAGAGAACTACAGACCTGCGACACTACCGGTGAAGCAACCCCCCTGCAGGTGGGGAGGTGGGGAATCGAACCAGGATCCTTATGGATCCTTGCGCTTTGCGCCACGTGTGCTTAACCCACTGCGCTTCCGCCTGGCAGCCCTGATGCAAACATTTTAATATGAATATTAAAAAATGTAAAATAATTAGTGATATTTTATTAAGTACACATTAAAAGTCATTACACATGGGAGTCGGGCAGTAGTGCATTGGGTTAAGCGCATGTGGCGCAAAGCAGCAAGGACCAGCATAAGGATCCCGGTTCGAGACCCCCGGCTCCCCACCTGCAGGGGAGTCGCTTCACAGGTGGTGAAGCAGGTCTGCAGGTGTCTATCTTTCTTTCCCCCTTTGTCTTCCCCTCCTCTCTCCATTTCTCTCTGTCCTATCCAACAACGAACGACATCAACAACAACAATAACTACAACAATAAAAACAAGGGCAACAAAAAGGGAATAAATACTAAAAAACAAAACAAAACAAAAAAAGTCATTACTAGTTAATTTATTATGCCAATTTAGGTAAGCTATACTAAAAGCTTTAGTTATGCCAGATGAGGAAGTTGAAAAGTACAAGAAGTTTTAAATTTATCTTATTCTTAGCATGTAAAAGCTGCCTTCCATTATTTTATTTTTAGTATTAGTATTTTAAATGCAGAGCTGGGTCTTTCTGCACACAATTTCACCATCCAGGGGTGCTTTTTCCACTGGAGGCAGGTGAGAAGGGCAGGACAGGACAAGACAATACAGCATGAGGTTTCTCTCTTGACATAGCACCTCCAACATGATGCCAGGGCTTGAACATGGATCTCTTGCTTGGCAAAGCTGACATCCTAACAGATGATCTTTCCAGCCCTCCACTGCCATTTGAACTATCTTTAACTTCTTTAATCCCCACATACAGGTTTAGCTATGAAATAATGCAACAGGCCTTTTTAAAAAATGCATCAAACGTGTTTTTCAAACCAATACTTTTCTTTGAATGAATAACTTTTAGAGGTTATACAATCACTCCAGTGATACTGACATGGTTTATTAGGTAATGCCTTCGAAATTCTCAGGGAGGTGGAGCACAGGGTTTTCATTCATGAGACCCTAAGCTCACCTAGCACCTCAGTGCTCTAGTCTCATAAAAATATACACACATACATACGTACATACATGCCTTCTAGTGGCCTGAATTTCCCAGGAAAACTAACTTCATTAATCAGATACTTCTAACCTAAAAGTTACCTAGTTTGATATCTAACTTATTTCTCAAACCTGACTCTTAAAAATACCAAGATAAGTGGTCCGCGAGGTGGCGCAGTGGATAAAGCATCAGACTCTCAGGCATAAGGTTCCTGAGTTCAATCCCCGGCAGCACATGTACCAGAGTAATGTCTGGCTCTTCCTCTCTCCTTCTGTTTCTCATTAATAAATAAATAAAATCTTTAAAAAAAAACAAAACCAAGATAAAACCTTGTTAGAGTTCAAGGGGTAGAAAGCTGCACTGTTTATAACAAAACAAGCCAAGTCCCTATTAACAGAAACTGCTTAAGTATGGCATATCTATATAATCCATACAGTCATAAAAAGAAATAATCAAGTTCCTTTGCATACTTATGGGGAATAAAATGGAAAGAAAAAATTTTCTTTCCTGCAGGCTTATTGCTGGGGGTTGGTGCCTGCACTACAAATCTGCGGCTCCTAGCAGCCATTTTTTCCCCAGTTATTGGATATGACTGAGAGATTGAGAGAGGAGGAGAAGACAGAGTGGGGGAGAGAAAGATAGACACTTGCAGACCTGCTTCACTGCCTGTGAAGCAGGTGACCAATCTGCAGGTGGGGAGTTGGGGGCTCAAACTGGGATCCTTGTGTGAGTCTTTGCGCTTCATACTATGTATGCTTAACCTGGTGTGCCACCGCCTGGTCCCCAAAAGGGAACTCTTTATGTCTCAAAACCATGTGAATGTGTTACCTGCTTTAAAGAGCTAGATTTAAATGATTCAGGTGAAGAAGGCAACTGCACAAGAGGAACTCTAGTGTGAACCTGGGAGGTGAGGTGGCACAGTGGATAGTGCACTGGACTCTCAAAATGTGAGCTCTTGAGTTCAATTCAGTACAGGATGTGCCGAGTAATATCTAGTTTTCAACCCTTCCCCTTAAATAAAAAAAATCTTTGAGCAATGACAAAAACTACTGCTTAGCCTCCCAAGATTAGAAATGGTTGTTTGGGTGGGGGTATAGCATAATGGTTATGCAAAGAAACTTTCATGCCTGATGCTCTCAAGTCCCAGGTTCAACCCCCCACACTGCCATAAGCTAGAGCTGAGCAGTGCTGGAAAAAAAAAGAAAAAGAAATGGCTGTTCATCATTTGTATCTAACTCATCCATCTCCCCCAATAAAAATAACAGATTCACTGTGAGAGGTGTACAAGAAAAAGAAACCACTTTTAATTCTCCAGGTATTTTTCAGAGTTGTTATTTTCTTTTGTATTTTTCCTATCTAAAATCAGTGCTTTACTCCCACTCAATAAAAATGCAGCGCAGGTTACGTGCTGATAGGGGATACCGTGCACTGTGTGAGTAGCACTGGCCGTGAGCCTTTCTCAACATCATGAGGTGAGGGGTTTTCATGCCTCCACCCAGGCAAGGAGGCAAGAAAAGCTCTGCAGGCCACACAGATGTGAACTGGGTCAAGGAGAATCACTCCGAGTGTTTTCCTTTTAGGGCTAGCAAGAAAGATACTTTTGCCTTTGGGGTCACAGCACAAGGAAGATGTCTCATTATATCATGTGATGAAACGAGAAAGCAATTAAGTCCACACAGTGAGAAAAGTGCCCGGGCAAAAACATCCAGCACCATCATCTAAGCCCATAATGACAGTCTTACCTTGCAGTTCCAGCTCACCTCACACCTATTATTACTGTCTCATATGCCCCCAAGAGTTCTGACCAATACAAATCAGCAAAGTTTTTCATCTCACTGAATATTTTTTAAAATCATGGCTTGTGGGACGAGGCACACCTGGTTGAGTGTACACATTACTATGTGCAAGAACCTGGGGTACAAGCCCTGGCCCTCACCTGCAAGGCAGAAGCTTCACAAGTGATGAAACAGTGCTGTAGGCCTGTCTCTCTCTCCCCTACTCCTTCTCAACATCTGTCAAATCAAATAAAAAAAAAAACTTTTTTTTTTTTTAAATCTCCGGAGAGGGGCCAGGTGGTGGCATGCCTGGTTGAGCGCACACATTACTGTGCACAGGGATCCAGGATCAAGTCCTTGGTCCCTACCTGCAAAGGGAAAGTTTCACAGGAGGTGAAGCACAGAGAGAACTATCTCCCCCCCCCCACATCCAGTATCTCCCCTTTCCCTCTTAATTTCTCTCTCTATCTGAAATAAAGAGAAAAAAAATAACTATGGTGTGAAATGCTGACACAGTATTCCATTAAATGGGTAAATCATAATTTATTATTACATTACTAGTGGTAATAGTAATAGTAGTCCTTTATTATTGATAATTCGGGGTTTCCACTTATTGATAATTAAGCATGTTATTTCTCTTTTAAAAATTTCAATTATAAGGAGTCAGGCGGTAGCGCAGCGGGTTAAGCACAGGTGGCACAAAGCGCAAGGACCGGAATAAGGATCCTGGTTCATGCCCCAGGCTCCCCACCTGCAGGGGAGTCGCTTCACAGGTGGTGAAGCAGGTCTGCAGGTGTCTATCTTTCTCTCCCCCTCTCTGTCACCCCCTCCTCTCTCCATTTTTCTCTGTCCTATCTAACAACGACATCAACAACAACAATAACCACAACAATAAAAAAACAAGGGCAACAAAGAAAAAAAATAGATAAATAAAAACGGAAATTGGTGTTACTTGCAATTTATTAAACCATGTCCTAAAGTTCTTTACAACAGGAAGAAAGTAAAGTTAAAGCCACCACTAGTCTATTGATCCTGTTAAAATGGTGACAAACAGGAAAGTGTATAGATATACTATAACTAAAACTTATCCCCAAAAGGAGAAAGGTACCTTTTCTGGCATTAAAACTGCTAAGTATAAAGAGGAGAAAAGTCAGTATTAGTGCACATTCATTTACTAAGCATATGCATGATCTTTGACTAGCAGACTATGAGACTTACAGCTTGATAACATACGTTGAGTGAAATTATTTTAATATTTAATTTTTTTCCTTCAAAGTACATTTAAATTCAAGTATATAATATCCTACTTATAGATCTACTAAATGACTTTTTAAATATGATATCTGTCTTAAATCCTTTCTAAAAAGATTAGAACTAAGCAACTTCATACTATAAAAGTGGGTAAACGTAATCACAATAGCTAACTTATGGTCTGTTTAACTCAAGGAATAGCACAATTAGTAGTTAGTACTACTACACCAAGAAATAAGCTATAATCCTGTGAAGTTAGCAACGGATTCCAAACCATTTATCAATACCATCCATTCCCAGCTACACACATTACTATGCTGAATATGCTTGCTTTTGCCTCCAGTAAGACTGCAAGCACTGAATTTGCCCTGGGTTTCATTTTGTTTTGTCTTTGTGGGACTTCACTGCTCTCGGCTGACTTTTTCAGTTAGAGACAAGAGAAGAAAGACACCACAGCATCAAAGTATCTTCCAGGGAGTCAGGTGGTAGCGCAGCAGGTTAAGTGCAAGGACCGGCATAAGGATCCCGGTTCGAGCCCCCGGTTCCCCACCTGCAGGGGCGTCACTTCACAGGTGTTGAAGCAGGTCTATCTTTCTCTCCCCCTCTCTGTCTTCCCCTCCTCTCCATTTCTCTCTGTCCTGTCCAACAACGACACCAATCATAACAACAATAAAACAACAAGAGCAACAAAAGGGAATAAATAATAAATAAGTTTTTTTTTTTTAAAGTAGCTTCCAACAAGGGTAGGGGTTGAACTTGCACCCTGGCCTGGCAAAGCAGGCCACTATGCAAGTCAACTACTTTATAATGGTCCTCTTTCTCTCTCTCTCTCTCTGCCTCCAAGGTTGTCACTGGGGCTCAATGCTGACACTATGAATTCACTGCTCCTGGAGGCCACTTTTCCCCATTTTATTGGATAGAGAGAAAGTGAGAGGGAAAGGGGAGACAGAGAGGGAGTGAGAAAGAGACACCTGCAGACCTGCTTCACCACCTGTGAAGTGATCCCCCTGCAGGTGGGAAGCTGGGGACTCAAACCCGGATCCTTGGGCAAGTCTTTGTGCTTTGTACTATGTGCTCTTAACCAGGTGCACCACTGCCCAGTCCCCTCTTTTTTTTTTTTTTTTTTTAAAGCAAGTTTATTCTCTTTTCTTAGATCTTGGGTATAAGTCATTTTAACTTTTGTTTTATGTATAAAACAGTATAGCTTCAAAAACAGAGTTTATGCTTTTAATAATCTTTAAAAAAATTTTTATTATCTTTACTTATTTATTGGATACAGTCAGAACTTGAGAGGGAAGGGGGTGGTAGAGAGGAAGAGAGACAGAGAGACACCTGTGACACTGCTTCACCACCCACAAAGCTTTCACCTTGCAAGTGGGGACCAGAGGCTTGAACCTGGGTCCTTTGCATTGCAACATGTGCGCTCAAACAGGTGTGCCACCACCCAGCCCTGATTTTTGTTTTCTTATAGTATCCTAATTCCCTATCTCCACTAGAACAAAAACTGATTCATTAAAGTATATCAACAGACAACCTGTAAAAGACATGTTGAATATATCTTCTTAAAATGTCCAGGGTTGTACGCCTCTTATCCTATGGTTTTGTCGATGTTTTCTTTTTATAAATAAATAAATAAATAGGCCACGGTTGTGGCTAACATTTTGACTAAAATGAGGTGATAGCAAATTTTCCAACAAACACACTTTTTATTTTTATTTCTTCCCTCCACACAACACACTTCTTAATTAAAATAAATTTCCTTAAAAATAGCAAGTTAACAATTTAAGACTCTAAACAAAACCCCAGGCAAGCGACTATTAAAAACAAAAACCAAACTTCTTTCATTTCCCCCCCTCTTTTTTGGCCTTACCACTCTGGGTCTTTTTCAACTAAAGGGAGACAGAGGCATAGAGTGAGAGAAAAAGGGGCTGAGTGGCGGCGCCCTCAGTTGAGCGCACATATACAATGAGCAGGGACCCGGGCTCAAGCCCCCAGTCCCCACCTGCAAGGGGAAAGCTTTGCAAGTGATGAAGCAGTGTTGCAGGTGTCTGTCTCTCTACCACCCCCTTCCCTTTTGATTTCTGGTTGACTCTCATGCCTGAGGCTCCAAAGTCCCAGGTTCAATCCCCTGTATCACCATAAGCCAGAGCTGAGCAGTGAGTGTTCTGGTTAAGAAAGAGAGAGATAGAATTACTTAACAGATGCTTGGGGCAAAGTTTCATTTAGTTATGTAGTAAAGTAAAGCCTTCAGGAAATTAAAATCACTATGTAGTTAACTTTATATTGTGGATGTACTGTAGGCCTTAAAAGGCTGGAGAAACATTAAAGGGCTGCAGAAAGTTAAACAGCACGTTAAAACGTGCTAAAATTCTTGCCAAAACTGATTATTCACAGGACAACAAGATTCTCACTGATGTCAAGGAAACCAGCTCAGCAGTAGAGCACAGGGTTTGTACACCTGAGGTCCCAGCTTTGATCCCTGGCACTATATATACACCAGAGCTGTGTGGACCAGTTTGTCTGTCTGTCTGTCTGTCTGTCTGTCTCTCTCTCTCTCTCAAATAAAGACCAGATTGTCACTTATTACTACAGTTACATTCTCAATAATGATCTTCATGTCAATTCAGAGTGCTTATAAGTCAATGCATAAAATTATTGTTTAGGGAGTCGGGTAGTAGTGCAGTGGGTTAAGCGCAGGTGGCACAAAGCGCAAGGACTGGCGTAAGGATCCTGGTTCAAGCCGGGCTCCCCACCTGCAGGGGAGTCGCTTCACAGGCGGTGAAACAGGTCTGCAGGTGTCTAACTTTCTCTCCCCCTCTGTTTTCCCCATCTCTCTCCATTTCTCTCTGATCTATCCAACAACGACGACATCAATAACAATAATAACTACAACAATAAAACAAAAAAGGCAACAAAGAGAATAAATAAATATTAAAAAATATTTTTAAAATTATTGTTTAAGAGAAGGGAGAAAAGCTTACAAACAAACTAAAAATGCTTAGGCTACCGCAAGTAATACATTCTTGTTGAACTGAAGGCACTGCCTACAAGTGGCTTGGTACAAAGTAAAATTTAAGCTATAACGCCCTGCAAAATAATAATAATAATAATAGTAACAAAACTTTTAAAATCATCAAAATCTCTACTATGAATTTCTGGGACTCACAAGCCCTTTCCCTCTTGAAAAAAAATTTATTGGGAATGACTATATATAAAAAAAAAATTACACACTGATTCGAAATGCTGTATTAATACCTTGATAATACCTGCTACTTAAATTTGAAGATTAGCCAGACTTTCCCAAGCTTTTACTTTACAAATTCATCATAATGCAGCAGCTTCACAGTATCTACAAGTCATGCACAAAACAACCTCCAAAGTAAAGCTGGCGCTAATTTTCGCTTCAGGTTTTCTTTCTTCCAACAGATAACGTTTTTTGGGACGTGAATCCTGAAAAGCTAGTGAATTGGGGGGTGGGGGAACCCAATAATAATAAATCCGTCCAAGAGTGAAACCTCTTTAAAAACTGCCATTCAGCTATATAAATTCGTTTCCTTTTCCATACACTGTTGATAATCTTAAAAGTTTGAATACTGGGAAATGTGTTAAGTGAAGAAAGGAAAAAAAAAGCCAATGAATGGGGTCAATTCACGTCTTCTTCCCCCACCCACCCCCACCCCACAAGTACCCCCCCCCCCCCAACAAACAGTATAAACGCTCATGGCCTGTTTTTTCTCTTTCAAATAAAACAGGTAGTTTAACTACGGGGTTGTTATGGGGTTTCCTGATTTGTTTTTAATTTTTTTGTTTCGTTTTTCTTCTCCCGGTTCTCAATGCACTGAATTCTCCCACTGCCCCTTTACCTTAAAACCCACCCAAACGGCCCCTGTGCCAAGACTAGATATAATTCAACCATGTTTCCAGGAGCCTTACAGGGGGCCTTTCCAGGTCAGGCTCGGTGGCGGCAAGGTCCCCCCGGTGTGCAGACCCTTCGTCCTGCATTTCGCACCCTCTCTCTGTTCCAGTGTGAAGAAGGCCGGGGCTGCGGGGGTGGGGTGGAGGGCACCCCCGGAATGCCGGGCCCCGAGTGGGGCAGCGCCGGGGCCTAGACCGCTGGCTGCACCGTCCCCGAGGCGGCTCTCGCGGAGGGAGGAGGGAGGAGGCGCCGAGAACCGGGCGCCGGAGGCCAGGGACGTCCACCAGGTACAGCCCGGAGGCGCTCGGAACCGGATCGCAGGGCTCGGGACCCCCCCCCCCCCTCTGCCGGCCCCGCTCCCCTTCCAGGCCAGAGAAGCAAGGGCCCGGGCCCCGGTGCGGGAAGGGGAGGAGGTAAACCCGCCTGTCACTGCACCGGGAGACGCTGGAAAGCACACACGTTCCAGGCGAAGAGGCCGCCGCCGCCCCTGCCCGGGACCCCTAAAAACAGACAGCCCCCTCCAGCCCCCACAGTTCCGTTCCCTACGCCTCACCAGGTCGTAGTCCTCCTCATCATCGCACATGAAATCATCCTCCATGTCAGACATCTTGGCCGGGAGGGGAGGGGGGGAAGAGGAGAAATCGGAGACAACCTCCTCCCACAATCCTCCGCGGCGCAGCGGCGTCACTCGCAGCTTCGTCTTGGCCTTTCCCGTCGCTCTTCAACGTGCTGAAGGCTTCCTCCCGGAACCAAAAGTCTTCGTCCTCTAGACGACTCGCTAGGACGCCAAAAGGCGGTGCACCCCCAGCCCCACCCCCACCCCCACTTCCGGCGAAATGGTTGGCGCCTTAGCAACTAAACCTAGCAACCGAGGTCTCTCCCGGGGTCTGCGATTTAGAGTGAAGGGACTTAGAAATCTGGCGCTTGCATCCTGCAGTTTCCAGCCTCCTGGGCAAGGAGACACTCCCCCCTTTCCTTGCTTGGGACTGTGGAAGCGTTTCATTCTGGTGAAGTTGAGCAGGCTGCCTAGAGCCGGGAGCCTTTCGCGGAGGCGAGCCTGACATGCCCGTCCTAGATGACAGGTAGTACTGCTTCTGCCGCCGCCCTCCGTGTGCATTTCCGAGGGTGACCCTGTGATGCTCGGAGAGCGTTTCGGCAGCACAAGTTACACGCGCGTAGTGCTTGTTTTATTTGCAGTCGCGACAAACAAACAAGGTTTTGTGGCTGTTCCAAAGTAGCTCAGCTCCTCAAAGTGTTACTCAGTTGTGCAGCGAATTAGAAATGATCCCCTAGGGACCAAGTTAAGGGGCCATTTAGTGGCTGGTTTTTTTTTTTTTTTTTTTTTTTTTTTTTTAAGAAATGCATCATCGTTGCACCAAGTCATCAGCATTCTGAATAAAAATAGAAATTGAGGAGGTAAACTGTTTTTCAAAGAGCCAGCGTTTTCTATCTAAACGTCTAGGACTGTTCACGTGAATTCACACATTTTATGTAACTGTAGTATAGATATTACTTCTGATTCCTTTTGCACCTACTTGTCTCACAACAAGAGGACAAGGTAACACACACTATACACACACTATTATTATTATTATTTTCATTAGAGGCCTCAGCTTTGGTTTATGGTAGTGCTGGGAATTGAAACTGGGACATAGGCAGCTCGGGCATGGAAGCCATTTTTTTCCCCATTTTTTCCATTTTATTGGATAGGACAGAGATAAATTTATTTACTCATGAGGAGAGAGCAAGATAGGCTGCTAGAGCATCACTCTGCTCCATGCAATTCCCAGGAGAGAAAACAGGGCCATTATAATAACAACAACAACAACAAAAAATTTTAAAGGGGGGGTGGCGCACCTGGCTGAGTGCAAAGGACCCCAGTTGGAGTCCCCAGCCCCCATCTGCAGAGGGAAAACTTTGCGAGTGGTTAAACAGTGTTGAAGGAGTCTCTCTGTCTCTTTTCTTTCTTTTTTTTTTTTAAAGAAACAAGTTGCTATTACTGACAGTTAATATGATTACATAGAAAAATTCTACAGAATTTGCAGACACATTAATAACAACAACGAATTCAGCAAGTTGCTGGATACAAGATCAGCACATGGGGGGAGGGAATCAATTGAGTTCTTAAACACCAGTCAGAAACAATGAGATGCATTAATTACAAAGACTCGGTGTACCCTAGCAACAAAACCTCCAAATTAATTAGAAAGATATTTGGTGGGAGATAGGTGTAATACATATGGTCTCTTTTCCTTTCTATCACTCTATTCCCTCTCGATTTCTGGCTGCCTCTAGCCAATAAATAAATAAAAATAATAAAAAATTTCAAAAATAAAGCAGGACCTCACACCAGAGAATTCAAGACCTCATCCACTGCACCGCTTCCCAGGTCACTGCAATATAGTCTTTATTTTAACCTTCATTTATTATTGGATAGACAAAGAGAAATTGAGAGGGGATGGAGAGAGGGAGAGAGACAGAGAGACACTGCAGCCCTGCTTCACCAGTCATGAAGCTTTCCCCCTCTAAGTGAGGAGCAGGGGCTTGAACCCAGGTCTCTGCATACTGTAATATGTGCACTTAACCAGTTGAACCACTACCTGGCCCCCTGTAATGTAGTTTTGGCAATAATTATTTTAGTAGTCTTTGCACACACTCCTATATACTCGGAAATTGCAAAAACAACACAATTTTAAACAACTCTGCAACAAATAGTTTTATTACTTTTTCTCTAGGGGGGATCCAAGAGAAGAATTGCAAACTATATTTTAGTAATCATCTGAATTGATAGGTTTTGTTTTGTTTTGTTCTGTTTTTTTTGCCTTTAGACTTATCACTGAGGCTCAGTGCCTGTACTATGAATACACTGCTCCTGGTGGCCATTTTTTCCATTTTATTGGATAGGACAGAGAGAAATTGAGGGGGGGAGGGAGAGGTAGGAGGAGAAAAAGATAGACACCTGCAGACCTGCTTCACCACTTGTGAAGCGACTCACCCCCACCCCCGCTCCCCACAGATGTGGAGGGGGGTTTTTTTGGGGGGGTTGGAGCTAGAACAGAGATCCTTGTGCTTAGTATTATATGCACTTAACCTGGGGCATCACTGTCTGGCCTCCTTTTTTTTTTTTTTTTTGTCATAGTTCTTAATACAATAATAATACTATAACCCTGTAAACAGTTTCCCCTTATAGTCATCTTTTCTTAACATTTTATTGTGAGGAGTTTCAGAGAAAACTTGAAAGACTATTCCAGTGAATACACACACACACACTCTCTCACCTTTATTTGTATATGTTATTTTATTTCTTGAATCAAATAAAAAATACAGAGATCATGACACATCATTCTTAAAGTGGTGTATACTTCCAAAAAATAAGGACATTCTCTTATGTGGTCACATCTATATTATACTAGGAAATTTAATAATCCCCTGATACTAAGAATCAGTCCATAATATTCAGTCAAATTCTTACTAAACATGGAAATTTAGGATTAAAGAAAACTTTAATGTGGCATGTCAGAATCTAAGGCGTCTCTAACATGGAAATTAATTCAATGATAACTTTTCACATTCCACACAACAGATCAAGAGATTCTGAATCAGTAGTTTTGGAGTGGAGAGCTCAGAAATCTGTGCTTGTAACCTTAAAATCTCCCTGTAACGGAGGTTACATCCCAGTTTGCCTTGGACAAAGCTGGGTTTAATGATGGCATCCCATAATAACAATTACTGGACTAGCTCATATTTTGGGGACATGTGAAATTAAACCCCTGAGAGAACAAGGGGAGGCAAGAGAAGGGGACAGAGAGAGAAGTAGAGCACTGCTCTGCTCTGGTTTTATTTACGTATTTATTTATTACTTATTTTCCCTTTTGTTGCCCTTGTTTTTTTTTGTTTGTTTGTTTTTGTAGTTATTGATGTCGTCGTTGTTAGACAGAACAGAGAGAAATGGAGAGAGGAGGGGAAGACAGAAAGATAAGACACCTACAGACCTGTTTCACCACCTGTGAAGCGACTCCCCTACAGGTGGGGAGTCGGGGGCTGGAACCGGGATCCTTAGGGTTCTTATGCTCGGCGCTACATGTGCTTAACTTGCCGTGCGACCGCCAGACTCCCTCTGCTCTGGTTTATGGTGGTGCTAGGGATTGAATCTGGAGTCTCAGAGCCTCAGGCATGAAAGCCATCTCTATAACCACTATACTATCTTCCCAACTACACTATTTGGTTCTTCTAGCGTTTGCCCTTCTTCCGTAGCCAGTCAACAGCAGTCAGGTTGAAAGCTGTCAGGAGCTGCTTGTTGCTGGCTTTGAAAGTGACTGGGATCCATGTGGATTCAGTGGCTAGGAAGGATCGTCAGTTTCCCCAATAAATGGGTACTCACGGGATGCACCACGAGAAGGTCGATCCAATGCATCCCATTTGGTAAAGCATTTCATCAATTGTGGCCCGGGAGTTGGCGCAGAGAATAAAGCATCCGACTCTCAAGTATGAGGTCCTGAGTTTAGACCCCAGCAGCACATGTACCAGGGTGATGCCTCGTTCTTTCTCTCTCCTCCTATGTTAAACACAAAATAAATAAATAAATAAATAAATAAATAAATGGGTAAATAAATAGGTAAATAAATAATAAATCAAATCTTTTTTAAAAAAAGATTTGGACTATCAAGCATGAGACCCCGAGTTCCATCCCCGGCAGCACATGTGCCAGAGTGATGTCTGGTTTTTTCTCTCTCCTCCTATCTTTCTCATAAATAAAATCTTAAAAAAAAATTTCCTCAATAAAAAAAGAAGAATGTTGGGGTCGGGCAGTAGCACAGAAGGTTAAGTGCACATGGCGCAAAGCACAAGGACCCCGTGTAAGGATCCGGGTTAGAGTCCCCAGCACCCCAACAGCAATGGGGTCGCTTCACGGGAGGTGAAGCAGGTCTACAGGTATCTGTCTTCCTTTCCCCCTCTCTGCCTCCCCTCCTCTCTCGATTTCTCTCTGTCCTATCCAGCAACAACAACAATGACAACAGCAGTGACAACAACAATAATAAAGACAACAACAAGGGCAACAAAATGAGAAAAATGGCCTCCAGGAGCAGTGGATTAGTACTGCAGTCAGCAAGCCCCAGCAATAACCCTGGAGGCAAAAAAAAAAGAAAAAAATTAAAAAATAAAAAAGAAGAATGTTGATTATTAACATCCACTACTCTTCCAAGTTTTGATAATATATCACAATTACTCTGCCTGAAATCCACAGTTCTTCAAAAGAGAAAATAGAATACCATGGTGGTTAAGAGGTTTATTTGCTCAGAGCAATTAGAGGTACATATTTTTTGGTCAATAATTTTCAAATTACTTATAAACCACATTCATGTTGATCACATGTATAAGACTGCACATGGATTGTATAATTTCCTACTTCTTAGTGTAACTCCTTACTCTACAGTGGAGAAAGAATTATTCCAATAAGTTAGTAAGTAGGGGAACTAGCAGAATTGGTTAAATTTTTAGCATAATGTCCTTTTGATCATTACCAAATTTAATAAACCTAGTCTGGAAATACACTAAAAGCAGCTAAAAAGGTCTTCACAGTCTTATTACCACCTTACTTAGGTTCACATATATTAACGAAAATTCATCAAATAAACAAACATCTTAGTCTTTTGTGCAGAAGTCCCACATCCAGCCCTCTTACCCACTTTTAAATTGAGTCATTACTCTTAGAACTTTGAATTGCTAGAATTCTTTATGTTTTTGTGTTTTATTTAGTGAACATTTACCACATTCAAAGATATTTGGATGTTTGTGTTTTTTATTTTTTTTCTTCAGAAGCTTTAATTCTCGGGGCCAGGGGTGGTGTACCTCCTTAAGCGCACACGTTACAATGAATAAGGACCCGGATTCAAGTCCCTGGTCTCCAGCTGCAGGGGGAAAGCTTTGTAAGTAAGTGGTGAAGCAGGGTTGTGTCTTTCTCTTTACCTCTCCACCCCCCTCTCCCCTCTTAATTTCTCTCTGTCTCTATCCAATGAATAAATAAGTTTTAACTCTTACATTTAGGCCTATGAGCTATTTCAAATTTAGTTTTTGTGAATAGTGCGAGGCTCCTGCTTCAGCACTGCTTCTCCACTCATGAAGCTTCCCCCCTGCAGGTAGGGACTAGGGGTTTGAACCTGGGTCCTTGCGCACAGTGATGTGTGCATTCAAATCAGGTGCACCACCACCCAGCTCCTATACATTGGAAGTTAGCCATGCCAAAATGAAGTCCTTCAATTTTTAGCAATGTTATCATTTGTTACTTTGGTATCTCCGGTGCCTACTTATTTTTATCTCCACTCAATTTGGTAATAGTACCTCCCCCAGATTTGTGGGAGGGATGGGTAAGGTTGGCTAAGATGTGGAGCGTGAAGACCAAGCAGAGAGCAGATATGCTGTGACTCTGAAACGTCTTTGTTTCTTCCTTTTACTGTGAGTAGTGAGTTCTTTAAATGTGCCTTGTGTTAAGCCTCCCACCAGTCCCTAGTGAACTGAAGCAGCTGCCAGTCCTTAAGGGGTGACTGACGTGAGCAGATTGTGCACAGGAATGCGGTGGCTTCACCATTTCACTGCTCATCATGCAGCCTCTTTCCCATCTTGGAGTCCTACTATTTAGCAGAGAGACTTCTGCTGGTTAACAGAATCTGCTTCAATTCCAGAAACTTAGCAGCCTCTACTCCTCTCAACATAGTACTTTTCCTTATCCTCAACTGTTTGGTATTTCTGTACCTGTTTTTTTTTCCCCCTCTACTCCAGCCTGTTGTCCCCACCTCATCCCCAAACACAATAAAGATTAGTTTGAGGGTGGAGAGTAGATAGCATAATGGTTATGCAAACAGACTCTCATGCCTGAAGCTCCAAAGCCCCAGGTTCAATCCCCTGCACCACCATAAGTCAGAGCTGGAGTGCTCTGGTAAAAAAAAATAAATAAATAAAATAATAATAACAACAACAATAAAAAAAGATTACTTTGAGCAATCCTTGAGGAGATGCACTGAATAAAATTTTGAACTTCTCAGCCTGAGATAAACCAAGTTCAGTCCCCAGCATCACACGTGCCATTAATGCTTTGGTCTTCTCATACACAAATACATTTAAAAAAATCTATTTTTAAATAGGACAGAGAGAAACTGAGAGGAAAACGGGAGTAGAGAAGGAGAAAGACAGACACTTGAAGACCTGCTGCACTTGAACCCCAGTATTTTGAGCTTGGTAACTTATGAGTGCTCAACTCGTTGCACCACCACTCAGCCCCCTAAGGTAAATTAAAAAAAAAAAGATTACTGAGCTGAATGTAAAACATTACTTCCCCAATAAAGAAATTAAAAAAAAAAAACAAAACTAATTAGGGGCCAGGTAGTGGCACACCTGGTTAAGCGTACAAATTACAGTGTGCAAGGATCCAGGTTCAAGCCCCTGGTCCCCACCTGCAGGGGGAAAGCTTCACAAGTGGTGAAGCAGGTCTGCAAGTGTCTCTCTCCCACACTATTTCCTCCTCCCCTAACAATTTCTCTCTGTTTTTATAAAAAATAAAGATTTTAAAAAAATTTTAAAAAGGCAATTGAATAGTCAACAAATTGATCTGCTTTCTATCTTAACTCTTTTTCAGCCACCAGGTTCCAGATGCTACCATGATGCAAATTGGACTTCCCAGGCAAGATGTCCCCACCAATGTGTCCTGGAGCTCCACTTCCCCAGAGCTCTGCCCCACTAGGGAAAGAGAGAAAGAGAATTGTGTGGAACTATACCACTATTATCCTATGGTCTTGTCTCTGTTTCCATTTTATAAATAAAAATAAAAAAAAAAGATTACTCTGAGACCCCAGGACTGAATTTTGGATGAGATTTTAGTATTGTGACAGCATTATAACTCAGATTTACTTTTATGAATTGATCAAACATTTAAAAACTTTCCCCCTATGGAATACAATAAGAGGCCACTTGTTGGGGGTTTGAGAATCAGAGTCAACAAAGAATTAACAAAGACAAGCTTTATTTATTTAATTTACTTATGAAATGAAAATACTGACAAGACCATAGGATAAGAGGGGTACAATTCCATACAATACCCACCACCAGAACTCTGTATCCCATCCCCTCCCTCAAAAGCTTTCCTAATCTTTAACCCCCTGGGAGTATGGGCCCAAGATCATTGTGGGGTGCAGAAGGTGGAAGGAATGGCTTCTGAAATTGCTTCCCTTGAACATGGGCATTGGTCTATTGATACTCCCAGCCTGATTCTTTTTCCTTAGTGGGCCAGGGCTCTGGGGAGGCAGGGCTTCAGGACACATTGATGAGCTCTTCTGCCCAGGGAAGGGAGGAACTTTGTTAGTGTTAAGGGACCACAGAAAGAGTTCCTGCACTTAAGGGATTCTGCTCATGGAACAAAGGGATGGTATAAGCTTATATAGAGGGTATAGGCTGAGAGCAGAAAACGTCTTTACCGAAGTAGAGGCTGCAAGATTAAGGCCTGGGACTTGTATCCGTTGCTCAGGGTCTGGTTGCCTTAGTTACTGTTAAGTTAACTATTATCTTTCCTTACACTGTTGTGTCTGGGAAAGTTTAGCCTCAGCTTAAGATACACTACTGGGGGTGGCAGGGTACCTTTCTCAAGGTCTCTGTTATCTGGGGCTTCCCTATTTCTTAGAGTCTGGTTAGTTAACTCTTTCTTTGCCTTGACATTCTCTTTTCCACCTCACATATGTCGTAGGATGATTATCCAAATTGTTTTCCTAGGAAAATAAATCCTTGGGGCCAGGCAGTACCTCACCAGGTTAAGCGAACATGGCCCCAAGTTCAAGGACAGGAGTAAGGATCCTGGTTTGAGCCCCAGGCTCCCCACCTGCACCAGCTACTTTACAAGCAGTGAAGCAGGTCTGCAAGTGTCTATCTTTCCCCGTCTCTGTCCACCCCTCCTCTATCGATTTTTCTCTGTCCTATCCAACAACAATGACAGCAATAACAACAACAACAATAATAACAATGATAAACAATAAGGGAAACAAAAAGGGAAAAAAATAACCTCCAGAAGCAGTGGATTTGTAGTGCAGGCCCAAGCCCCAGTAATAACCCTGGAGGTAAAATAAATAAATAAATCCTTGAATTATACAGTCACTTAAGATCTCCTGTGAGTACATTCCCTAAAATGAATGAAAATAATTATCTTAATAATAATAAGTCCTTGTAGAGATGTGCATATTCAGATAACAGAAAGATACCTTTGGTATTTGTTACTACATTTAGTTTTAGGGCATTCTATAGTTTAATTGCTCAGAATAATTTTGTAGGGTAAAGTGCTTAGCAAGAGGTATGGAATTAGTAATGGGAGTTTCTTTTTTTTTCTTTTTTTTTAGTTTCTTTATTGGGGGATTAATGTTTTACAGTCGACAGTAAATACAATAGCTTGTACATACACAACATTTCTCAGTTTTCCACATGACAATACAACCCCCACTAGGTCCTCTGTTATCCTTTTTGGACCTGTACTTTCCCCCCAACACACCCCAGAGTCTTTTACTTTGGTGCAATATGCCAATTCTAGTCCAAGTTCTACTTGTGTTTTCTCTTCTGATCTTGTTTTTCAACTTTTGCCTGAGATTGAGATCATCCCATATTCATACTTGTGTTTCTGACTTATTTCACTCAACATGATTTCTTCAAAATCCATCCAAGATAGGTTGAAAATGGTGAAATCACTATTTTTAATAGCTGAGTAGTATTCCATTGTGTAGATATACCACACTTGCTCAGCCACTCATCTGTTTTTGGACACTTTGGGTTGCTTCCAGGTTTTGGCTATTACAAATTGTGCTGCTATGAACATAGGTATACACAGATGTTTTTGGATGGGTGTGTTGGGTTCCTTAGGATATAGCCTCAGGAGAGGAATTGCAGGATCATAGGGTAGGTCCATTTCTAGTCTTCTGAAAGTTCTCCGGACTGCTCTCCACAGAGGTTGAACAAATTAACATTCCCACCAACAGTGCAGGAGGGTTCCATTGACCCCACAACCTCTCCAGAATTTGTTGCTGCTATCTTTTTTGATGTATGACATTCTCACAGAGGTGAAGTTATATTTCATTGTTGTCTTTATTTGCATTTCTATGACAATCAAAGACTTGGAGCATTTTTTCACGAGTTTCTTGGCCTTTCGCATTTTTTCTGTGGTGAGTATTCTGTCCATGTCTTCTCCCCATTTTTAGATGGGGTTATTTGTTTTCTTGTTGTTGAGTTTGGCAAGCTCTTTATATATGTTGGTTATTAAACTCTTGTCTGATGTATGGCATGTAAAGATCTCCCATTCTGTGAGGGGGTCTCTTGGTTTGGGTAGTGGTTTCTTTTGCTGTGCAGCTTTTTAATTTAAAGTAGTCCCATAGGTTTTTTTTTTTAAAGATTTTATTTATTAATGAAAAACATAGAAGAAGAGCGAAAAAGCCAGACATCACTCTGGTACATGTGCTGCTGGGGATTGAATTCAGGACCTCATGCTTGAGAGTCCAGTGTTTATCCACTGCGCCATCTCCTGGACCACCAAAGATTACTGTTTTAACAAATTGTTTTTGAGCATAGCTAGCAGCATTCTCTTCAGACATAACACATTACAATTAGTATATTTTTTGCCTCGTAGTATAGAATTATGGGTTTTAATACTAGTACTCCTATTCCAATGTGCTACTGTTTTGACCAAGAAGTTACTGTGTAATATGCTTTTCTGTCTCTATTTATGTTGAGACTGCAATAGAAATGTATCCAAGATCAAAATTAAGCATTTACCAGTAAGTGCCACTTATGACAGAGTTGATGATTAAATTCTCATTCGACAGTAAAGACAATGTAGCCTCCCCTTCAGAATAAAACACATAAACTATTAACCCTTCCAATAAAATGATAAGTAAAGAAGAAATCACAGTATGCATCATACTTGGATTTATTGGGGTTCAAAAAAGAAGATATCACTTAATTTAAAGTGGTAAGACAAGTGGGAAAGGAGTCTAAGATCAAAGTATCTTTGTTTTCAACATGTGCTGTGTATAGTAAGTGGGTAATAACCCTAAAAGGTACCTGCAACCCCTCTAGTCACATTTCATACATTGTCAATTCATCTTTAGCCATCATCTCCCTGTTCTCTCTATGTGCTTATAAGAAATCCTGGCGTGGAAATTTATTGAATTTCTCCAGCTTATGTTACTTCCCTGGTGTGCTGGGCATGTTGACTTAAATTTACAGCCAAGAAACTTGGCTGAAGGTGGTTAGGTGTACTGCAAGATAACATTGCTTTAATCTCAGTATTCTAAAAAACAAAATTCAGGGCCTAGTAGTGGTGCATCTGGTTGAGCACACATATTACCACATGCAAAATCTTGGGTTCAAGCCCCTCTACCTCCTTGTCCCAACTTGCAGGGGGGTTTGTTACAGGTGGTAGGACAGGAACACAGGTGTGTCTCTGTCTCTCTCCTTTTCCTCTCAATTTCTCTCTGTTCTAGCAAATGAAAGGAGAAAGCATATATATATATATATATATATATATATATATATATAGAGAGAGAGAGAGAGAGAGAGAGAGAGGAGAGAGTAAAGTTTAGTGCATAGTTAATATACTTGAATTGTAATTCATTCTGCTACCAATTAGTAGTATAGCTGTAGGCTGGTCACTTCATCTTTTTTTTTTCCTTTTCTTTAGTATTTATTTTTTCCAAATAGAGACAGATATTGAGAGGGGAGGGAAAGCTAGAGAGGGAGAGAGATGAGAGACACCTATAACACTGCTTCACTGTTCATTAAGCTGCCTCCCCAGCAGTTGGTGACCAGGGGCTTGAACCCAGGTCCTTGTACACTGTAATATGCTGCTCTACTGAATGTGCCTCTGATAGGCCTTTTCACTTTCCCTTTTCTCTTTCTTTCTCTCTCTCTCTCTTTTTTTTTTTTTTTTTTTTTTTTACCAGAGCACTGCTCAGCTCTAGCTTGTGTTGCTACAGGGGATTGAACCTGGAACTTTAGATCTTCAGGCATGAGAGTCTCTTTGCATAACCATTATGCTACCTACCCGCCCCCCCCTTAATCCTTCATTCAGTTCACTTTACTTGTTTATTAAAAACCCATGACCGGGAGTCGGGTGGTAGCACGGCAGGTATGTGGTCCTAAGCACAGGCTCCCAGCTCCCCACCTGCAGGGGAGTCTCTTCACAGGCAGTGAAGCAGGTGTGCAGGTGTCTATCTTTCTCTCCCCCTCTCTGTCTTCCCCTCCTCTCTCCATTTCTCTCTGTCCTAACAATGATGACATAAATAACAATAATAAAAAACAAGGGCAACAAAAGGGAAAATAAATCTATGACCAGACAGAAATACATAGTTTTTTTTTTAAAAAAAAGATTTTATTTATTAATGTTAAAGAGAGGAGAGGGAGAAAGAACCAGACATCACTCTGGCACATGTGCTACCAGGGACTGAACTCAGGACCTCATGCTTGAGAGTCCAGTGCTTTATCCACTGTGCTACCTCCGGGGTCACAGAAATACATAGTGTTTGCTCCCACGTTGTGGAGGTGGTCAGACAGACAAAATCAGATGACAATAAATACGTATAATTTATGAGAACTGTAATGGAAAATAGACAGTAAGGGGCCGGGTGGTGACACACCTGGTTGAGGGCATACATTACAATGCACAAATACCCGGGTTGGACCTGCACGGGGAAAGCTTTGCTCTAGTGGTGAAGCAGTGTTGCAGGCCCCTCTCTCTCTCTCTCTCTCTCTCCAGAGTTATTATTGGGGCTTGATGTTGACTACAAAGCCATTACACTACAAAGCCATTGCTCCTGGTGACCATTCCCTCCCCCATTTAATTCGATAGAACAGAGAAATTGAGGGGGGAGGGAAGGTAGAAAGACATTTACAAGCCTGCTTCACAGCTCATGAAGCATACCTGCTGCAGGTGGGGAGAGCAGGGACTTCAACCCAGGTCCTTAGCGGATCCTTGCACATAGTGCTATGTGTGTTTAACCAGGTGCGTCACTGCCTGCCCCTCACCCGTCTTTATCCCTGTCACTCCCTTCGCTCTTGATTTTTGGCCGACTCTATCCAATAAATAAATAAAGATAATGATATATATAGAGAGAGGGAGAGGCGGTGATATGACAGTGTGATGGGGTGGTGGTTATGACTTGAGATAAAGCGTTTGGCATTTCTCTTGGAAGCTGAACTGGATGCTAAGGGTCCATGCAGTTCGAAAGACAAGTTTTTTTTTTTTTTCTTTTCACTATTTACTGCGTTCTAGAAAGCCCACGAAATATTCTGGAAACATGCAAGTATGTTTTAATCAAACGTTGCATCTGCTTTGTGCTGTCTGAATTTGGAATAATTCACAACTGCCCCTGCGGCTACAGACAGACTATGACCCACATAGTCAACGACTGCCACCTCTCCAGATCTCCAGATTCAAAGGAGGTCTCAAAACTTTACATCAGGCTCAACCTGACGCTGTTGACTGGGTACGGAAGAAGGGCAAACGCTAGAAGAAGAAGAAGCAGTAAATAAAACTGCGGTGTGTGTGTCCTGGGGGGGGGGGGCGTTAGTGGTCATTAACAAACCAATCTTAACTTTAAAAAAGAAAGAAAGGCAGCCTGGGGCTCCAGTTTATGACTCCATTCTCAGATTCAGATTCATCCCCACGGCAAAGAAGGAAACCTCCTTAGTCTGCTTGGCGCGCCCGCGGCTGAGCTCCACCTAGGGAGCGGCTGGCAGCCGTACCTGACCCGGGGCGCAGGAGCCCGGGTCCCCGAGTCCAGGGAGGAGGGGTTGCAGGCGGGGCGACTGGAAGCTGCCACCTCTGCTTAGCAGCAGGATTTCCGCATGGAGAGGGCCAGTGTCGCCCGGAAGAAAAGACTCGTGCCTTAGATGTCTCGTGATTACCTCCGGATCCCTGGCCGCCACTTGGATCTAGAGAAGAAAGAAGGCGCTTAGCAAATATGGCTACGGAGGGCCCTGCCACACGTCGACTCCAGGTGGCAGAACATCCCAGGTGGGGCAGAGAAGAGGCGCAGCGCTGCGGGGTCGCCTGAGGGTGGCTGGGTGCAGATAGGACCAGGGCGGGGGCTGCTTCGCCTGGGCTCAGCTATTCCTCTCTGGCAGCCTACGAGATCCCTGGGATTCTAATATACCCAGAATGGCTTTCAGGACAGACCACGCTGCGAACTCTTGCCAGTTTGACTCCGGCCAGTTTTGTGTTTTGCTTCATCTGCACAGATCCTTCTTTCCCTCCCCCTTTCTTCCTAAAGGTGGTACCCACAAATTAACTCTGGACTTCATCTTTCTTTGTCTTTCCTGACAACTAAGAGTCCCCATTCTGCAGTCTTTCAAACAAACTAAAGAGACTTGTCATTTAGGGAATTAGTCTGTAGTCACTATCTAACAGGAAGTGGCAGATCTTTGCATCTTAAGAGCAAAAAGTAGATACTTTGTAGAACTAACCTTTGCTCTTACATAGACCTTAAATTTCTAATCCCCCAACCTGTTACATGCTTGTTCTACAACTCTTTTTTCTTTTTCTTTTTCTGGAGCACTGCTCAACTCTGGTTTATGGTGGTGAAAGGGATTGAGCATGGCACTTTGGAGCCTACTGCATGAGCGTCTCTTTGCATAGCCATTATGCTATCTATCCCCGACTCTGCTCTACAGATTCCTTTTTAAAATTTTTTTTTAGTATTTATTTATTCCCTTTTGTTGCCCTTGTTGTTTTATTATTGTAGTTATTGTTGTTGTTATTGATGTCGTCGTTGTTGGATAGGACAGAGAAATGGAGAGAGGAAGGGAAGACAGAGGGGGGAGAAAGACAGACACCTGTAGACCTGCTTCACCGTCTGTGAAGTGGCTCCCCTGCAGGTGGGGAGCCCGGGACTGGAGCTGGGGACTGGAACTGTGCGCTTTGAGCCACCTGCACTTAACCCACTGCGCCACCGCCGGACTCCCAGCTCTACAGATTTCTTTCTTTTTTATTTTATTTTGCTATTTATTTATTCCCTTTTGTTGCCCTTGTTTTATTGTTGTAGTTATTATTGTTGTTGGATAGGACAGAGAGAAATGGAGAGAGGAGGGGAAGACAGAGAAGGGGCCAGAAAGATAGACACCTGCAGACCTACTTCACTGCCTGAGAAGCGACTCCACTGCAGGTGGGGAGCCGGGGCTTGAACCAGGATCCTTCCAATGGTTCTTGCGCTTTGCGCCACATGTGCTTAACCCGCTGCGCTACCGCCGGGCTCCCAGCTCTACAGATTTCTAAGGTTGTCTTTTCTTCCTCTTTGGTGTGCTTACCTTTATTTCTTGCTAACTTCTTATTTAATAATAAGTCCTAGAGTTTGTTTTTTTCCTGCTTTCTGATTTATAACTGTAAGTTAACAATATTATAACTTATTTAAACCTGCACATACTCTTTCAATTTGATCCCTCTTTTTCTTTTAAATTAATTTATTTTACTTTTATGAGAGAGAGAGAGATACAGATACAGAGAGACCAGAACACTGCTCAGCTCTGGCTTATGGTGATGTGGGGGATTGAACCTGGGACTGTTGAAGCCTCAAGCCTGAAAGTCTTTTTGCATAACCATTACACTACCTCCTCCACCATTCTTTCACATAATAACTAATCATGTATAAATTTCTCCTATTTCCATTTCCTATAATTTTAATCATAATGTTCAGTATTGCATTTCAGTGTAGGGGAGGAGGAATAAAGGTAGCTTGTACACAGAATGGAGAATTATTTACTAAACAATGCTAGAATTGTTTTTTTTTATTTTTTGTATTTATTTATTCCCTTTTGTTGCCCTTGATTTATTTTTGTAGTTATTATTGTTATTGATGTCGTTGTTGGATAGGACAGAGAGAAATGGAGAGAGGAGGGGAAGGCAGAGACTGGGAGAGAAAGACGCCTACAGACCTTCACTGCCTGTGAAGCGACTCCCCTGCAGGTGGGGAGCCGGGGGCTCAAACTGGGATCCTTACACCGGTCCTTTAGAATTGTTTTTTGTCCTTTATTATTTTTACAGTTAAAAGTTTTATTTATGGGAGTTGGGCGGTAGCGCAGCAGGTTAAGCACAGGTGGCGCAAAGTGCAAGGACTAACCTAAGGATCCCGGTTCGAGCCCCTGACTCCCCACCTGCAGGGGAGTTGCTTCACAAGTGGTAAAGCAGGTCTGCAGGTGTCTGTCTTTCTTTCTTTATTATTATTTTTAAAGATTTTACTTATTTATTAGTGAGAAACAGGAGAGAGAAAAAACCAGGCATCACCCTGGTACATGTGCTGCCCAGGATTGATCTCAGGACCTCATGCTTAAGAGTCAGATACTTTTATCTACCACGCCACCTCCCGGACCACGTGTCTATCTTTCTCTCCCCCTCTCTGCCTTCCTCTCCTCTCTCCATTTCTCTCTGTCGTACCCAGCAGTGACGACATCAATAACAACAATAACTACAACAACAATGGCAACAAAACAGTGGCAACAAAAGGGGATAAATATTTAAAATTATTTATTTATTTATTGGATAGAGATAGAAATTGAGAGAGAAGGGGGTGAAAAAGAGAGGGGGAGAGAGAGAGACAGAGACACCTGCAATACTGCTTCACCACTGGCAAAAGCTTTCCCTTAGCTTCATGCTCTGTCTTAGCCAGTCAACCTTTTTAAGAGGGTTGAGTTCAGTTAAATCTAGATGGCATGTCTATAAATTCACCTCACTGATTTACATGTTGCTGGGTCACATGATGCCAACGAGGGGTAAAATGCACGAGGGCCTGAAAGTCAATGTGTCTTCGTGTGGAATCCTTCCTGCTCTTTTCCCAAATGTCTTTTCAAAGTAACAGCACATGTGCTCTTCTGAGAAAAGGCATAGATTAGCCACCCTATGCATTCTTTTTCATGTTTTCATGCAACCAAATAGAAATCGAAGGTTTATTATCAATTATCACCATCATCATTTTTATTATTATCATTATTACATCCTGATTTTGCCTGTACGCCAAACTTTTTTTCAAGTTTCAAAGTGTAGCTTTAGTTTCTTAGTAGTGGTGACATTTCTGTTTTTCTTCTCTTGGGGTTAAGCTTTAGATTGTTGGATTTTTTTTAAAAGATTTTATTTGGGGCTGGGCAGTGGTTTATCGGTTTAAACTCACATAGTATGAAGCGCAAGGATCCCAGTTCAAGCCCTCGACTTCCTACCTGCAGGGGGGTGGCTTCACAAGCAGTGAAGTAGCTCTGCAGGTCTCTTTTCTCTCTCCCCCTCTATCTTCCCCTCCGCTCCCAATTTCTCTCTATCCTCAGAAAAAAAAAAAAAAAACACAGGAGCAGAAGATTTGTAGTGCAGGAACAGAGCCCCAGCAATAAACCTGGAGGCAAAGAAACAAAGAAAGGTTTTATTTATTTATATATTAATGAGAAAGATAGGGATAGAGATAAAGAACCAAACATCACTCTGGTACATGTGCTGCTGAGGACTGAACTCTAGACCCCATGCTTGAGAGTCCAATGCTTTATCCACTGTGCCACCTCCCGGACCACAGATTTTTTTTTAAGACTTTGTTGTATAATTTCCATACTATACAATCCACCTACTTATTTTATGATTAAGTAACTTTTAGTGTGCTCATAAGGTTATTCAATCCTTTTCATAAAGTTAGAATATTTTCATCATCCAAAATGAACTTCATACCCCTTAAACTGTTGCCTTCTGGACTCATCTTTCCCCTTTCTGTATGAATCCTTTCTGTATATAACTATGCTTTTTATGTACATTTCAAATAAATGGAGTCATATAATATGTGCTTTTTTGTGATTGACTTCTTTAATATAATGTTTTCATAATTGATGTTGCAACATGCAGTCAGTATGTCATTCCTTTTTATGATAGTATGGTATTCTACTGTATGGTTATACCATATTTTGTTTATCCGTACATCAGCTGGTGAATATTTGGGTTGGTTACATCTTTGGCTCTAGGAATGTGGTTCTGTATGAATGCATTTTAAAAAAGATATGATAGAAATTGAAAATGTAGGGGGAAAAAGAGGGAGAGAGAGAGAGACACCTGCAATACTATATCACTGCTTGTGAAGCTTCCCCCTCACCCCCTGCAGTTGGGGATTTGGGGTTCCAACCCAGGTCCTCACAGATGGTAAATTTTTTACTTGACTAATTGAGCCACTAGCCAGCCCCTATGAATGAATTCTTAAGAGTTGGATTATTAAAAAATATTTACAGTCAGGTCTGAAAAATCCCACAATTCTTTTCCTCACTATAGTCTGTAATTCCTATCCTCTGCTGATAATTTTTTTAATATTTTTTATTTTAAAATTAAAAAATATTTATTCCCTTTTGTTGCCCTTGTTTTATTGTTGTAGTTATTATTATTGTTATTAATGTCGTCATTGTTGAATAGGACAGAGAGAAATGGAGAGAGCAGGGGAAGACAGAGGGGGAGAGAAAGACACTTGCAGAACTGCTTCACAAAACAGTCTGTGAAGCGATTCCCTTGCAGATATGGAACTGGGGGCTCAAACCCAAATCCTTACTCCGGTCCTTGCGATTTGCACAAACTGTGCTTAACCCTCTGTGCTACCGCCCGACTCCCTTTGTTGCTAATTTTTACTTCCCTTCTTAGAAGTTATCCATTTGGTTTGCATCTCTATAATATCATTATTATCTTATACTATCATTAAAGATTTTATTTATTTATTTTTTAATTTTCTTCTTTTTAAAAATTTATTCCCTTTTGTTGCCCTTGTTGTTTTATTGTTGTAGTTATTATTGATGTCGTTGTTGTTGGATAGGACAGAGAGAAATGGAGAGCGGAGGGGAAGACAGTGCTTGTGAAGCAACTCCCCTGCAAGTGGGGAGTTGGGGACTTGAACCGGGATCCTTACGCCGGTCCTTGCTTAACCCGCTGCGCTACCGCCCAACTCCCGATTTTATTCATTTATGAGAAAGATAGGAGAGAGAAAGAACCAGACATCACTCTGGCACATGCTGCCAGGGATTGAACTCATGCTTGAGAGTCCAAAGCTTTATCACTGCCCCACCTCCGGGACCACTGCTTTGTCATTTTATTTTCACTTTATATTTCTCAGAAGTCTTGGCTTATTACTTCATGTACTATTATTTCACTGTTTTTAAGGGCTGAGTGTATTTCCTAGTGTTTATACACTTCTAGAACAGTTAAAAAGGAGAGAACAGGCACCAAATAGTAGCATTCATATTAAATCTCATCTCATCAACAACAAGACATAGTACCTAAACTGCTGGATTTATTTGTTTGTTTATTTTTACCAGAGCGCTGCTCAGCTCTGATTTATGATAGTACCAAGACTGAACCTGGGAACTCAAAGCCTAAGGCATGAAAGTCTTTTGCATAATCACTGTGCTATTCCCCAACCTCTTAGTTGCCTTTTTTAAAACAAGTATTTTATGTATTTTATTTTTGAGAGAGATGCAGAGAGACAGAAACACCAGAGCACTGCTCAGCTCTGGCTTATGGTGGTGCCGGGGATTGAACCTGGGACTTAGGAGCCTCAGGCATTAGAGTCTGTTTGCATAACCATTATGCTATCTCCGCCACTCTTAGTTGCCTTTTATACCTTTCCTGGGGGTGGAATTTTGAATCAGCCTAGAGGTTCCATATTTCTAGACTGATAAAACCAAATTTCTATCTGATAGAACCATTCCTCTACATTTTCCTTAAAAGAATGCAATCTTGCCTGAAACAATTCTTTCTTTTCTTTTGCTGTTAGCCTCCTTGTCCCACTTTTTAAAAATTTTTATTATTTTTAATTAATTAATTATTTTAAAATTTATTTCTTTATTGGGGAATTAATGTTTTACATTCAACAGTAAACACAATAGTTTGTACATGCATAACATTCCCCAGTTTCCCATTTAACAAAACAACCCCCACTATGTCATTTATCATCCTTCATGGACCTGTATTCACCCCACCCACCCACCCCAGGAAACAGTGACAAGACCATAGAATAATGGAGGTACATTTTCACACATTGCGCACCCCCAAAGTCCATATCCAATCCCCTCCCTTGATAGCTTTCTTATTCTTTATCCCTCTGGGAGTATGGACCCAAGGTCATTGTTGGGTGCAGAAGGTGAAAGGTCTGGCTTCTGTAATTGCTTCTCCGCCGAACATGGGCTTTGGCAGGATGATCCATACTCCCAGCCTGTTTTTCTTTTTCCCTAGTGGGGCGGGGATCTGGGGAGCTGGGGCTCCAAGACACATGATGGGGTCCTCTGCCCAAGGAAGTTGGGTTGGCATCATGGTATCATCTGGAACCTGGTGGCTGGAAAAGAGTTAAGATACAAATCAGAGGGGGCCGGACAGTAGTGCAGCGGGTTAAGCGCAAGGACTGGCTCAAGGATGCCAGTTCAAGCCTCTGGCTCCCCACCAGCAGGGGCTTCACTTCATAAGCAGGTCTGCAACAGGGGCGACAACAAGGGCAACAAAAGGGAAAAAATGACCTCCAGGAGCAGTGGATTCGTAGTGCAGGCAACGAGTCCTAGCAATAACCCTGGAGGCAAAAAAAAAAAAAAAAAAAATATATATATATATATATATATATATATATATATATAAAGCAGAACAAATTGTTGACTAACTATGAACCTAAAGGCATGAATATTGCAGATGAAGATTTGGGTCTCCATTTCAGAAAAAGCTAGTAGGTCTGTTTTAGGGCCCATGACTTTACTAGTTTTGCCTGAGCCTGACAGCTAATATGCAGGTGGACCCAGGTTAGTTATTGTCTGTGTGTCCCACATTCTTTTTTTTTTTACAACTCTTCGATATCTTTTGTTTGCTAGATGGGATATTGCCTGACTCACAAATTACTTAGTAAAGCTAATTGGTTCTTCACATTTACCCAGCTGATTTTTATTTTATTTACTTGCATTTTTAAAAAAATTATTTATTCCCTTTTGTTGCCCTTGTCTTATTGTTTTATTGTAGTTATTGTTGTTATTGATGTCGTTGTTCTTGGATAGGACAGGGAGGAGGGGAGACAGAGAGGGGGAGAGAAAGATAGACATCTGCAGACCTGCTTCACCGCTTGTGAAGCGACTCCCCTGCAGGTGGGGAGCCGGGGGCTCCAAACCGGGATCCTTATGGCCAGTCCTTGGGGCTTTGCGCCATGTGCGCTAAACCCATTGCGCTACTGCCCGACTCCCAGAAGATGTGTTTTTTAACTTAAGTCCTTAGCAAGTATTCTGCTTACAAAAGAGAATCATAGCCCTTAGTCTCCAGGAATTGAAAAGTCTGGCAAAAGAGAAGGTAGTTAAAGAGCACACTGCAGAGTGACAAGCAAGAGAGATCAAAACGGGGAGAACAAGTTGGAGAAGGTGCCCCTCAAAAGAGGCTGATCAATGTCACACGTGATTGAGCACACATGTTACCATGTGCAAAGACCTGGGTTCATGCCCTGGTCTCCATCTGGGGGGAGGGCGGTTTGCAATCAGTAAAGCAGTACTGCAAGTCTCTCCCCTCCCCTCACTTTCCCTATTCATTTTTTTTGTTGTTGTTGAACTTTTTAATTATTTTATTTTATTTTTGAGAGAGATGCAGACACAGAGAGACACAGAAACACCAGAGCACTGCTCAGCTCTGGCTTATGGTGGTGTGGGGCATTGAACCTGGGACTTTGGAGCCTTAGGCATGAGAGTCTGTTTGCATAACCATTATGCTATCTCTCCCAACCCCCTCTTAATTTCTGTCTCTATCCAATAAAGAAATAAAATAAAAGAGGCAACAGTTAGAAGTGTGTTTTAAAAGATGATGCTACAGTAGTGTAAAACATTCTAGACAAAGAGACTTGCCCATGGTCACAGCGATAACCAAGGATACATTTCTTGTTTCCTAAAATGTCAGTCCATTACTTCATGCTGGTATGTTAGTGTGTTTGTCACATGATCACCCTCAGGTCCTCTGAAAATGAGTTCTTACAGTAAAATCCATTTCATTTTCTATAATCAAGACTTTGTTTCTCTAGTTGTTACGTATAGTGCCATGAAAAAAAAATAAAACAAATCAAAAGCGCATTCAAGGCAGTAGAATCAGTAATGTGTGATGATGCTTTGGCCACTTCTGCTTTTAATAATGTGATCTTTGTGCGAGATTTTATTATTATTTTTAGTTTTTTAATATTTATTTATTTCCTTTTTGTTGCCTTTGTTGTTTTATTGTTGTTATTGATGTTGTTGTTGTTGGATAGGACAGAGAGAAATGGAGAGAGAAGGGGAAGACAGACAGGGTGAGAGAAAGACACATGCAGACCTGCTTCACCGCCTGTGAAGGGACTCCTTTGAAAGTGGGGAGACTGGGGCTCGAACCAGAATCCTTATGCCCATGCTTGCGCTTTGTGCCACGTGTGCTTATCCCGCTGTGCTACCTCCTGACTCCCAAGATTTTATTTTCACATTACAAAAGCTCATTGCACTTTTTTTTTGGGGGGGTGGTGGTGAAGGAGGGGGTACTTGGACTATGTTTTAAGGGAGTCTTGCTGGTGACTAGCTTAGAATAGTACAAGTACAGCTAGTCCCTCAATTATAACCACACTGCCTCATTGCTAAACATAGGATGTTTATAAAAATACTATACACTTCAGTTCTTTCTATACTGGATAAGGACAGTTACAGATAAAGAAGGTAGGGAGAGAGAGAGACACCTACATCACTGCTTCACCACTTGCAAAGTTTTCCCCTTGTAGGTGGGGACGAGACTGGAATCCGGGTTCTTCCACATTGTAACATATGTGCTCAACCAGGTGCGCCACCACCCGCCTAGTTCTTTCTATTCTTAGGGAAAAGTGCTTTCCTTGTATTTATTTATTTATTTACCAGAGCACTGCTCAGCTCTGGCTTATGGGGGTGTTGTGAGAAAATGGAATTCCCCAAATTTAGACTAGTTCATTGAAATAGAGAAAATGTCTGAGAAACTAGTTAAGATGAAATTACCCTAATGTACTAATTGTTTCAGCTCCGCACCTGGCAGATATGAATGTTTATTTTGAAACTGCACACCCTGTAACCCCTGCTCTCTCAGCTATATGTTAACTTGCCCATTTGGCTTCTGTAAACACTGCTTGCTTCCTCCCTGTTAGATAAGAATGGATTGTTCTCCTTGAAACCTTTACCCCAAAGATAAATTAGCAAGGACATGCAGACCACCCCAATCATGCAGGACCACCCCTCCATTTGCTTTTCCTTTATAAAGAAGGGTGAATTTCAAGCCTGGTTATCTCAGAGCAATGGGACCAGACTTGGTACTGGCCTGGGATCACTCAGCTGAGGTTTGTCTTTGTCTTTTGTCTTTTGGTGTTGCCTCTTTGTAAATATGTGGACTGGCCTTATTTTTACTCTTTCAAACTTACGAATAAATTCCTTATACTTCACTTATATATGGGAGTCGTGTCAGTTTGTGTGGGTTTGGATCAGAAGTGCTCTTATATTTGGCGAGCCAGCCAGGAGCTTAAAAGCCTTCAGACCGACTACAACAGCTGACTCAGGTTCTGCTCTCTGTCAGATCTCGAACTGATTCTCCTTGGTCTTGTGATAGCTTTGATCCTTGTTCTATATGGAGTAGTTTTTCTGACTAACCACCCAGAGATAGACTACTTCTCCTACGGCCTTAGCAGTGGTCTGATTCTTTGTACATTGTCTTTGTGTGTGTTAATTGCCCTCCCTAGTTTACTTACAGCTCCTCCTCTTGAATACTGTTCTATCCTTTCAGCTAAGTCCTCCGTGAGGAGATTGGTATGGTCTGAGATAACTGAAGGTTTCTGGTCAGAGCACCCCCTGGCATCATGAAGCTGTAGAAATCTATAAAAGGAAACTGTCCTACTGGCCTAAATTCACTACTAGCTTAGACTCTCTAATTCAATACCAAAAGTTTGGCCAATCATTTTCCATTGGCCTGTCTTCTGTAATATTAGACAACTTGAACTCTATATCCCTCCACAGATCCCTTCTAAATCCAAAAATCTTATTAATATTAGTAATTTATACTGTAAATCATCTCAAGTCAGTTCTATAAATAGACCCACATCATATTATGTCTGAGTGACACCAGGACAGGAAAACTTTATTAAAGCCAGCTTTATGCAGTATATTCAACAAGTTGATCTTATAGATTAATTACTAATTATTATTAATTAGTTACAAGAAACACACACACACACACAAGCTCAAGAAAAAAGGAAACTATAATGACCTGTTGACTAGTCCTGAAAGTTACTCCTAAGAACTGGGTAGCCATGGTCTGGGAGGTGGCTTCGGACTCTCAAGCATGAGGTCCCGAGTTTGATCCCCGGCAGCACATGTGCCAGAGTGATGCCTGGTTCTTTCTCTCCTCTCCTATCTTTCTCATTAATAAATTTAAAAAAATCTCTAAATAAAAAAAGAGAACTGGGTAGCTATCTGAAATTCCATCTTTGTCTGTCTTTTCATGTCTCATTCTCTCAACCCTCCAAAACACATCATCTCTTCTTATCTCTACTCAATTATCTTCACATTTAAGCTGTTTCTTTGAGCCTCTTAGGTTCTGGCCCTCTATACTTTTCAATCCTCATGATACTGTGCTTCAACTCCACAACACTAGTTGCTGTGTCTTTTAGTTCATATTATCAGAAAAGATAATTTGAGAAACAGGATGAGGGTATGGACTGACCTGCCAGTGCTTCTCCAACAGAGAAGCTATTACAGAAGCCAAGCTTCTTACCTTCTTTACCCCAGAAAGAATTTTGGTCCATACTCCCAGAGGAGGAGAAATGTTAGGGGGAAATGACTAGAGGCTCTGAACCCCAATTCCATCAGGACCCAGAGAGAGAAAGAAAAGGAAAAAGTAAAAGACATTCATAAGTAGTAATAAGTGTAGCTGTCACTTCCCTGCAGGTGGGGAGCTGGGGCTCAAACTGGGATACTTAAAGCTGGTCCTTGCGCTTTGCACCATGTGCGCTTAACCGGCCGCATTACCACTGACTCCCATAAACTTTTCAATTTTTAAATACTCATTGGTGTAGTTTGTTTTTGTCTTTTTTGCAATTAGACTTGTGTCATCGAAGATGTCTGCATCATTTGTAACCTAACTACTTACTCTTCTGCATGCTTACCTGTATTGTTTCATTCTAGCTATTTTGGAAGAATTGAATTTTTTTTTGTTTTTCCTTTTAGGAATCATTAATGGTGGTAGTATATTAAATGTGTATGTATGTATCTTGTGGATTTTTTTATATGATATAAATATCCTGAAATATTCTATTCTTTTTTTTTTTAGATTGCTGAAGCTAAAAGAGATGTTTCATTCTAAGTTTGGATCCATCCCCAAGTTTTATGTTCGAGCACCAGGAAGAGTCAACCTAATAGGTATTTCAATGCTGGGCAGATAGTTAAGCAAAATTCATATGCCTGAAGTCCTGAGTTTGATCTCTGGTACTTCAAATTCCAAAAGTGGAGTGGTGGTCTGGCCTCTTCTTACTAAATAGATTTAAACATATATATTTTTAGGTAGTTTTTTTTAAACATTTTATTTATTTTTTTAAAGTATGTTATTTATTTTATTTTTGAGAGAGATGCAGAGAGAGAAAGACACAGAGAGGAACACCAGAGCACTGCACAGCTCTGGCTTATTGTGGTACGGGGATTGAACCTGGGACTTCGGAGCCTCAAGCATGGGAGTCTCTTTGCATAACCACTATGCTGTCTACCCCCGCCCCCCTTTTTTTTTTAAATTGGGGAATTAATGTTTTACATACAACAGTGAGTACAATAGTTTGTACATGCATAACATTCCCCAGATTCCCATATAACAAACAATACAACCCCTACTAGGTCCTCTGAATCCTTCTTGGACCTGTATTCTCCCCACCCACCCACCCCAGAGTCTTTTACTTTGGTGAGATATGCCAATTCCATTTCAGGTTCTACTTGCGTTTTCTTTTCTGATCTTGCTTTCAACTTCGGCCTGAGAGTGAGATCATCCCATATTCATCCTTCTGTTTCTGACTTATTTCACTCAACATGATTTTTTCAAGGTCCATCCAAGATCGGCTGAAAACAGTGAAGTCACCATTTTTAACAGCTGAGTAGTATTCCATGTGTATATAGACCACAACTTGCTCAGCCACTCATCTGTTGTTGGACACCTGGGTTGCTTCCAGGTTTTGGCTATTACAAATTGTGCTGTCAAGAACATATGTGTACACAGATCTTTTTGGATGGATATGTTGGGTTCCTTAGGATATATGTCCAGGAGAGGAATTGCAGGATCATAGGGTAGGTCCATTTCTAGCCTTCTGAGAGTTCTCCAGACTGTCCTCCACAGAGGTTGGACCAATTGACATTCCCACCAGCAGTGTAGGAGGGTTCCTTTGACCCGACATCCTCTCCAGCATTTGCTGCTACCTTTTCTGATGTATGACATTCTCACAGGAGTGAAGTGACATCTCACTGTTGTCTTTATTTGCATTTCTCTGACAATCAGAGACTTGGAGCATTTTTTCATGTGTTTCTAGGCCTTTTGGATCTCTTCTGTGGTGAATATTCTGTCCATGTCCTCCCCCCATTTTTGGATGGGGTTATTTGTTTTTTTGCTGTTGAGTTTGGCAAGCTCTTTATATATTTTGGTTATTAAACTCTTGTCTGATGTATGGCATGTAAAGATCTTCTCCCATTCTGTGAGGGGTCTCTTGGTTTGGGTAGTGGTTTCTTTTGCTGTGAAGAAGCTTTTTAATTTGATGTAGTCCCATAGGTTTATACTTGCCTTAGTCTTCCTTGTAATTGGATTCATTTCATTGAAGATGTCTTTAAAATTTATGTGGAAAAGAGAAAATATTCTGCCAATATTTTCTTCTAAGTATCTGATAGTTTGTGGTCTAACATCCAGGTCCTTGAGCCACTTGGAATTTACTTTTGTATTTGGTGAAATACAGTGGTTCAGTTTCATTCTTCTGCATGTTTCAACCCATTGTTTCCAACACCATTTGTTGAAGAGACTCTGCTTTCCCCATTTAATAGTCTGAGCCCCTGTGTCAAAGATTAATTAGATGTCCATAGGTGTGGGGGCTCACTTCTGGGATCTCAATTCTATTCCACTGGTCACTGTGTCTATTCATGTTCCAGTACTAAGCAATTTTTATGACAATGGCCCTATAATACAATTTGAGATCTGGGAGTGTGATGCCTCCAGTTTTGTTCTTTTTTCTCAAGATTGTTTTGGTAATTCTAGGTCTTTTCTGGTTCCAGATAAACATTTGTAGCATTTGTTCTATTCTCCTAAAAAGTGTGTTGTTTATTTTCAGAGGCTCCAGCTGGCTGGGCTAGCTTCACGGGCGGGTAACAGAGACTCGCAGACACATGGCTGGGCAGGGAAGCTGTATTTCTTTATTCAAGAAAAACGATTCATAAACTAACCCAAACTAATCACCAAACAGAACTCTCCTGCCTCCTTCCCCCGCGGCGGCGCCAAGAACTCTCGAACTCTGTCACTCTGGAACTCTGTCGGGGTACCTTGGGGCGGGGACAAGCGGGCCCGCAAAACTAGCAGGACTAAACCAATTTTCCTGGCAGGGGGAGGGCTAGACCAAACCAATGTAAAGCATACAACAAAAGTGTGCTTGGGATCTTGATGGGGATAGCATTAAATTTGTATATGGCTCTGAGTATTATATTCATTTTGATGATGTTAATTCTTCCAACCCATGAACATGGAATATCTTTCCACTTCTTTGTGTCTTTTTCAATTTCCTTGAGTAGCGACTCATAATTTTCAGTATACAAGTCTTTCACTTCTTTGGTTAGGTTTACTCCTAGATATTTTATTGTTTTAGTTGCTATAGTAAAAGGAATTGATTTCTGGATTTCAGTTTCTTCTAGCTTAGTGTTTGCATAGAGGAATGCCACCGACTTTTGAATGTTAATTTTATAGCCTGACACTTTACTGTATTGTCTGATGATTTCCAAGAGCTTCTTGCTGGATTCCTTAGGTTTTTCTGTGTATACTGTCATGTCATCTGCAAATAGGGAGAGTTTGACTTCTTCTCTTCCAACCTGTATCCCTTTAATTTCTTGCTCCTGCCTGATTGCTATGGCAAGAACTTCCAACACTATGTTGAATAGTAATGGTGATAGTGGGCATCCCTGTCTAGTACTTTATCTGAGTGGAAATGCTTCCAGTTTTTCACCATTGAGTATGATGTTGACTGTAGGTTTGCTATATATAGACTCCACTATCTTCAGGAATTTTCCATCTATTCCCATTTTTTGTAGTGTTTTGATCATAAAGGGATGTTGTATTTTGTCAAAGGCTTTCTCTGCATCTATTGATATGACCATGTGGTTATTGGTCTAGCTTTTGTTGATGTGGTGGATCACATTGATTGATTTACATATATTAAACCAACCTTGCATGTCTGGGAAGACCCCACTTGGTCATAATGAACAATCTTTTTAATATACTGCTATATCCGGTTGGCTAGAATTTTATTCAGTATTTTCACATCTATGTTCATCAGGGATATTGGTCTGTAGTTTTCTTTTTTGGTTGTGTCCCTGTCTGCTTTTGGTATCAGAGTGATGTTGGCTTCATAGAAGCTGGGAGGGAGTCTTCCAGTGTCTTCAATCTTCTGGAAGGCTTTTAAAAGTAGAGGTATTAGTTCTTCTATGAAGGTTTTGTAGAATTCATTTGTAAAACCATCTGGTCCAGGACTTTTACTTTTGGGGAGATTTTTGATAACTGTTTCAATTTCATTAGCTGTGATGGGACTGTTCATGTTATCCACTTCCTCTTTATTTAGTTTTGGAAGTTGGTAGGTATCTAGGAAATCGTCCATTTCTTCCAGGTTCTCTAGCTTGATGGCATATAGTTGTTCATAGAAGCCTTGCATGATATGCTGAATTTCTGCGGTGTCTATTGTGATATCTCCTCTTTCATTTACTATCCGATTTATTTGGGTCTTCTCCCTTTTTTGTTTTGTGAGTCTGGCTAAAGGTTTGTCGATTTTGTTCACTCTTTCGAAGAACAAACATTTACTTTCCTTGATCTTTTGTATGGTTTTCTCTTTCTCAGTGTTATTTTATTTCTGCCCTAACTTTAGTGATTTCTGTCCTTCTGGTTGCTTTAGGGTTCCTTTGTTCTTCTTCTTCTAGGTCTTTAAGATGTGCAATCAGGCTGTTTATTTGTGCTTTTTCTTGTTTCCTAATGTGTGCTTGTATAGCTATGAACTTCCCTCTCAGTACTGCCTTAGCTGTGTCCCAAATATTTTTATAGCTAGTGTCTTCATTATCATTGAAGTCTCAAAACATTTTGATTTCTTCCTTGATTTCCTCTTTGACCCAGTAGTTGCTCAGTTGTGTACTCTTGAGCTTCCACATTTTGGGACTATTATTAATCTTTTGTTGATTGTTAAGTGTTAGTTAAATTCCACTGTGGTCTGAGAAGATGCTTGGGATGATTTCAATGCTCCTGAATTTGCTGATGCTGTCTTTGTGGCCTAACATATGGTTTATCTTTGAGAATGACCCATGTGGGCTTGAGTATTCCAGTTTCTTGGGATGAATGACCCATGTGGGCTTGAGTATTCCAGTTTCTTGGGATGAATGACTCTGAAAATGTCCAATAGTTCTAGTTTATCTATCTCTTCATTTAGCTTCCTTATGTCCTTATTGATTTTCTGCCTGGATGATCTGTGGGGTGATAAGTGGGGTGTTGAAGTCCCCTACTATGACTGTGTTGCTGTTAATATATTGCTGTAGCTCTTTCAGTGGACGTTTGATGTATTTAGATGGCTTCTCCTTGGGTGCATAGATGTTAATAATTGTTAAGTCCTCTTGATTGACTGATCCTCTGAGCACTAAGTAGTGTCCATTCCTATCTTTTAAAATTTTATTGATTTTAAAGTCTTTCGTGTCAGATACGAGAACAGCTGTTCCTGCCATTTTTTGTGGGCCATTGTCTTGTGTGATAGTTTTCCATCCTTTCACTTTAAGTCTGTGTTTGTCTTGTTGAGTTAGGTGGGATTCCTGTAGACAGCATATTGTTGGGTTGTATTTTCTGATCCATCTTCCTACTATGTGTCTTTTAATAGGTGAATTCAGGCCATTGATATTTATTAATATCAAAGATTGAAGATATTTTAATGCCATTCTTGTAGAGTTTTATAGTGTTCTGATATATGTCCTATTTATTATGGTCTGACTATTTATAGAAGACCTTTCAGAACTTCTTTCAGGGCAGGCTTGGTGATAGTTGATTCCTTCAACTGTTGCTTGTCTGAGAAGGTTTTGATGCCTCCATCTAGTCTGAATGACAGTCTAGCAGGATACAGTATTCTGGGTTGAAAGCCTTTCTCATTGAGCACTTGATAGATATCTTGCCATTCTCTTCTGGCATGTAGTGTTTGTGTGGAGAAGTCTGCTGCTAATCTTACGGGTTTTCCTCTGTAGGTGACTCTTTGTTTTTCTCTTGCAGCCTTCAGGATCCTTTCTTTATCTTTATTCCTTTCCATTCTCAATATGATGTGTCTTGATGTCTTTAAGTCGGGTTAATTCTGTTTGGGAGCCTCTGGTCTTCTTGAGCCTTTATGTCTTTGATGTTGCCTAGAGTAGAGAAGTTCTCAGCTATTATGTTCTGAAGAATGCTTTCTTCCTCTCCCTCTCTTTCTTCCTCTGGTAAGCCAATAATGCGTATATTGTTTCTTTTGAAGTCATCCCATAGGTCTCTGTTGTTGTTTTCAGCATCTCTTAATCTCTTTTTGAGATCTCTTACTTCTTTTTTTTAGTTGTCTCTAATTCATCCTCGATCTTGCTAATTCTGTCTTCAGCCTCATTGATTCTATTCTCTCTGCCTTCTACTATTTCTGGAGTTCATCTATTTTGTTACCCTGTTCTGATACTGTTTTAGCTTGTTCAGCTAGTTGTGTTCTTAGCTCAGCTATTTCAGCTTTCAGCTCTCTAATAACCTTGAAATAGTTAGTGTTTTCTTCCAGAGTCTTATTTGTTGTTCCTGTATTTCTGATTACAATTCTTTCAAACTCTTTACTAACTCCTGTGATTATTTCCTTAGCTAATGTTTGGATGTTGAACTCGTTATTTTGTGCTGCACCCTTTGGGGGGCTTTTTGCTGGACTGTTGTCCTGGTTAGTTTCTCCACTATTTCTTCTTGTTGCTTTACTAATTATATATATTATGTTATGAGTTCCCTCTCTTAGTTCTTTTCAAATTACTTATCACTATTTCTTGGATTGACTTGTGTCTAGGTAAGGTAATTAAAGGGTTCACAGTGGTGGAAGTTAACAGTTGTTTCAATAGTATTTTAATCCCTGAGTTGGAGCTCAGTGATTTAAAAGCCTCTTTTTTTTTTTTTTTTTTTCTCTGTAGGCTATGGGAGCCTGAGGGCTTCTAAACTATAAGTAGGCTTTTTAGTTTAATCACTGACTCCTGACCAAGAGATAAGGCAGGGTGTGTTAGAGATAGTCCAGTGGTTATGCAAAGAGACTTTCATAGCCCCACAGCTATGCCACGGAGGTACAGGTCTTCTCCTGAGTTTCCTGGTTAGATCTCTGTCCCCCGGTGTCCCTCCCTGCCGCTGCTCCAGATTCTGAGGGCAGAAGCAATGGAGACTCAAAGTTGCACTTGGTGAGTCTCTGGGGAGTCCTCTCCTCCCTTCAGCTGTCCCCTTGTTGGTGGAACAGACTGGAGGTGGTGTCTCAACTGGTAAACCGCCGGACTGTTACCAGCCACTTAGTCTCTCCCTAGGCTCCTCTCTGTCACCAGCCATGTGTGTTTGCACTCACCTGTGATTTGGTGGGTTCCTGTAGTCATTCTAGTCCTGTCTTGTTGTGGTCCCAGGTGGTCTCCTTTGGTATTCCTAGTTGATCCGGGAAAGGATAGGAGAGCAGAGGAGAGAGATAGATCTGTTGCTGCTCATAGCTCCCCCTCCGGAAGTCCCCCCCCCTTTTTTAAAGATTTTATTTATTAATGAGAAAGATTGGAGGAGAAAGAGAGAGACAGAGAGAGAGAGAGAGAGAGAGAGAAACAGACATCACTCTGGTACATTGCTGCTGGGGATTGAACTCAGGACCTCATGGTCTAGAGTCCAATGCTTTATCCAGTGTGCCACCTCCGGGACCATTAAACATATATATTTTCATTTTTTATTTAAAAAACATTGATTGAACCATAGGATAAGAGGGGTACAACTTTACACAATTCCCACCACTAGATCTCTGTATCCCCTCCCCTCCCCTGATAGCTTTCCTATTCTTTAACCCTCTGGGAGTATGGACCCAAGGTCACTATGGGGTGCAGAATGTGGAAGGTCTGGCTTCTATAATTGCTTTTCCACTGAACATGGGCGTTGACAGGTCAATCCATACTCCCAGCCTGTTTTTCTCTTTCCCTAGTGGGGAAGGGCTCTGGGGAGGCAGAGTTGAACATGTTTTTTAAGGTTTCTTCTCTTAATTTTTTCCTTCTTTGTATAGAATGGATTTTTTTTTTCCCTTCTGAGCTCAATGTCTTTACTACAAATCCATTGCTTCTTTTTTTTTTTTTTTTTTTTTTTAAAGGATTTCATTTTTTTTTTTTTAATATTTATTTTATTTATTCCCTTTGTTGCCCTTGTTGTTTTATTGTTGTAGTTATTATTGTTGTTGTCATTGTTGGATAGGACAGAGAGAAATGGAGAGAGGAGGGGAAGACAGAGTGGAGGAGAGAAAGATAGACACCTGCAGACCTGCTTCACCGCCTGTGAAGCGACTCCCCTGCAGGTGGGGAGCCGGGGCTCGAACTGGGATCCTTATTCCGGTCCTTGTGCTTTGCGCCACCTGCGCTTAACCCGCTGTGCTACAGCCCGACTCCCAAATCCATTGCTTCTGACGGCCATTTCTCACCTCCCTCCCTTACATTTTCCTTTCTTTTTTTCTTTGATAGGACATAGAGAAATTGAGAAGGTAGAAAGAGAGAGTGTGTGTGCATGAGACAGAGACAACTACAGACCTGCTTCACCACTCATGAAGCATCCCCACTGCAGGTGGGAAACCAGGACTTAAACCCTGATCCTTGCATGGGTTCTTGTGTTTAGTACTATGTGCACTTTTTTTTTTTTTTTTAAATTTATTTATTAATGAGAGGGATAGGAGGAAAGAGAGAGAGAACCAGATGATCACTCTGGTACATTTGCTGCCAGGGATTGAACTCAGGACCTCAAGCTTGAGAGTCCAACCCTTTATCCACTGTGCCACCTCCTGGACCTCATACTATGTGTGCTTAACCCCTCCCTAATTCATTTTTTCATTTTGTTGGGGTAGGGGGGGACTTAATGGTTTATAGTACAGCTGTTGACACTCAGGCACAATCTCTCATCCCCTCATGATAGGTGTCTGGAAAGCATTCTCACCCCTAACTTGGGTCCTTTTCCACCAGTAGGCACCAGGAAGCCCCACCCTTTAACACTCTCTTCTTCTCCCCTCTTTTTTTTTTTTTTTTTTTGAGGGTTGGAAGTTTAGAATATTTCATGTTCACCTTTTAAAGCAAAATAAAATTTTGCGTAAGAAACACAAGATACTTTCATCTATGCAAGTCCACGGTACTAATGTTACTGTTCATTTGTTTGTTGTACTTAATTTGCTAGAGCACTACTCAGCTCTGGCTTATGGTGGTGCAGCTGGACTGCAGAACTTGGGACATCAGAGCCTCAGGCATGAGAGTCCTCTGCATAACCGTTATACTGCCTCTCTGACCCTGTCCATTTGGTTTTGAACTGTATTGAAGTTCATTTATTCATTTATTTAAATGAAAGGTGAAAATAATTTTCTGTTTTGCGGGTTAAATATTTAGACTTTGGTGAATAATGAAATAGTTTTAGACTTACTGAACTGGGAGAACATGGGGGAGTCCTGTAATTCCTCTTTCAAAAGTGTGGTAGCCTAAAGAACGAATAGGTTTTAAATGGGGAATAAAGGAGAATCTAGGGGTCAAAGGAAGCTTAGAAAGTGAGCTTTGTGTAACCAGGAAGGTGGCTCGATAGGGGCAGCACACACAGTGCTTGAGGTCCTGGATTCAGTCCCTGGCACCGCATCTGAGGATTTGTGCTCTGGTTTTTCTCCTTGTGTGTGTTTCAAAAATAAATAAATCCTTAAAGTCTCTCTAGTAAATAAAAGCTTTCTGTAATGGAAAATAAAAAAAAAAACCATACAACATGTGGCTCCAGTTATTATAATCTAGTCAATTTTATCTTGAAGCAAATAATTGCATATTTAAAAGGTGGGGAATGTTTGAGCATGGTTAAATGAAAAGGGAAGTGGGCATGGAGTGAAACCGTATGAAGACAGCTGAGAAGAGAACTCATGGGGTAGGACTACCAAGAAGTCAAGAAGGGCCATTTTCTAGGGCTTAGGGAGAGGGGTAAGGAAAGGCTGCAGGTTAATGTGAGCAAATGAACATTTTTCTGGGGTAAGGAAATTTGAGGGGGTTAATGTGGAAGAGATCTGGAGGAGATGGAAGTTTAAAGTCAGAAAATGTGAAATAGCTTTATGAAGGATGGAAGAGGGAGAAGATTGGAAAAACAAAACACTTTCTGTTTAACAGAGAGAGTTGGTTTGAGCTGGAGACCCTGGCATTGTAGAGGTACCACTCTGCTCCCTAGTCCCCCTCAGCTAGTCTAAGTCGCCTGTGTTTGATTTAGATCTAGGGTGGAGTGGTTGCTTCGAATAGAGGTTACAAGAAAATGATCATGATAGAAGGATGCAATATACCAGCAGGAAAGCTGGTGAAGTAATGAACTTGTAATCTATACTGGGTAGAAAAAGATAGGTTAAAGAGGGCAATGAACCAAGTTACTGAATTTACAAAATAGGCAAGTGGCATTAAAGTGACTAATAGATGACAGGACAGGTATTGTACTAAAGAGCATGATATTCAAAGATAGAGTTTAATGTATGTATTTATTTCTCTTTTAATTTTATTAATGACTTAATAACGATTTACAAAATTACAAGTAACAGGGTACAACTCCGTACTGTTCCCACCACCAGAGTTGTAGATGCCCATTCGCTCCGTAGTAAGCTACAATAGTTCTCCTAAGATTGCAGATGGGGTAACTTTTACTTCTACAACTATCTATCTATATTTGTATATATTTTCCCATTTTTTTCCTATGGTCCCATCTTCTCTTCTAGTCCAAGTCACACATAAACCTATTACTACATCCAAATAACCCTCCCTTTTTCCTCTTCTCTCTCCGGGTCCTAGTGGAGCTGGAGTTCAGAGCCCTCTGGTCATCTTCCCCGTATTATTCTCTCCCACTGGGAGTATGGACCAAAATTATTTTTGGGGTACAGAAGTTGGAAGGTCTGGGTTCTATATTTGCTTCTCTGCTGGATATGGGCATTGGCAGGCCGATCTCTACTCCAGCCTGTTTCTATCTTTCCCTGGTGGGGTAGGTCAAAGATAGAATTTTATAGGCAGTGAAGTTCCATGTGATAAGAAGGTCTAGGGCAGGGATGGAGAACATCTGGTCTGAGGACCTTGTATGGCCCACAGAGTCATTTGGTCTGGCCCTGCCTAAGCAACCAGAACTTTTAAAATAGCACCACTAAGTGCAAAGTTTTAAGTTGATGGTTTTGTGTGTCCCATGAATGATGTTATAAATATCCAAATGGTCCCTGGCAGCAATAAGTTTCCTTGTCTAGGGTCATTACTAGATTAGTGGAGGTTGTGAAGGTAGATGGCTGAAGCAGAAAGAAACTTTTCTGGAGCTCAAGGGTTAGGGAAGCTGGGGCTTTGGGCTAGATTTCCTGAATGTTCAGCAGGTTGTTGCAAGAATGGGATGTAAGAAAGTCTGAAACAGTGAGCTAAGATCTTTACGAGGAGCAATGTATGTTAAGTGAGCTACCAATTAAAGTGATGAGGACAGGATGCAGCTGCAGCGAGAGCCTAAGAAGACCAGGACCAGAAAAACACCTGGAGACAACATAGTGGGAAGAAAACATCACCTAATCCTCACTATTGTGAGAGGACAGCAAAGACACCCCACCGTTAGAGGACCACCACATTTCACTTAGTTTTGGGTGTGAGGGATAAGGGTTACAAAGGAAGGATTTTCTTACAAACTCTTATTCCAGTAACTTTATAGACTGTTTTCAGATTTAAGAAAAGGGGACAGTATGTTTTTTTTTTTTTTTTTCCTATGCTATCTACCCCACCCAATTTCTATCTTTTATTTATTTATTTATTTATTTATTTTTAAGAAAGGATTAATTAACAAAACCATAGGGTAGGAGGGGTACAACTCCACACAATTCCCACCGCCCAATCTCCATATCCCACCCCCTCCCCCATAGCTTTCCCATTCTCTATCCCTCTGGGAGCATGGACCCAGGGTCATTTAGGGTTGCAGAAGGTAGAAGGTCTGGCTTCTGTAATTGCTTCCTCGCTGAACATGGGCGTTGACTGGTCGGTCCATACTCCCAGTCTGCCTCTTTCTTTCCCTAGTAGGATGGGTCTCTGGGGAAGCTGAGTATGTTTTCATCTAGTTAAAGTAGCTAGTGTTTGGGGTGAAATTAATATGAACTTTATTGAAAACATTAGTATATTATGTTAAAATAGTCAAATTGGAAGGCAGCTATGCTCACAGAGGGATAAAGAATAGGGAAGCTACCAGGGGAGGGGATGGGATACAGAGTTCTGGTGGTGGGAATTGTGTGGAGTTGTACCCCTCTCATCCTATTGTCCTTTTTTTTTTTTTTTTGTACTTCCAGGGTTATTGCTGGGTCTTGGTGCCTGCACTACGAATCCACTGCTCCTGGAGGCTATTTCTTCCCTTTCATTGCCCTTGTTGTTTATCATTGTTGTTGTTATTATTGCTTCTCGTTGTTGGATAGGACAGAGGGAAATCAAGAGAGGAGGAGAAGACAAAATGGGGGAGAGAATGATAGACATCTGCAGACTTGCTTCACTGTTTGTGAAGTGACCTCCCTGCAGGTGGGGAACCAGGGGCTCGAACTGGGGTTCTTGCACCGGGTTCTTGGGCTTAACTTGCTGCGCTACCGTCTGCCCCCCCCCCAAGTGTTTCCTTTTTTAAAAAAAAAATATTTATTTATTTATTCCCTTTTGTTGCCCTTGTTGGAGTGTTTCCTTTTTATAAATAAAATTTTAAAAAAATAGTCAAATTGTAATAGCCCCAGTATATCCTATGCACCCTCTCTGCCACTCAGTGGGGTGTTTCTCAGTTTAGACAGAGGGAGGAATTGCTTATTCTCAGAAGACTGCCATTCCTGCTGCAGTGGTCCCACCAGAACCTGTATTTTCTTGAGGTTATGCTTATTTTCAAATACTTGTTTTCCACTTGTGAGTCACTATTTATGGTATTGTCTTCTTGAAGGGAGTTAAAAGGAGAGACAACTTTGAAAACCATTTCTCTGTCATTGTCAGTCCATTTAAAAATCATATTGATGTCTTATTTTAAAGGATACATTAGCACAGAACAAAGATTACTTGTAACGATATGTAGTATTTACAGTCATGAAGCCGACTTGTCTACCATTCATTTTGTGCTGTGCAGTTGATCTATACCTACTCTAGAAACAGTCAAATGTAAAAAATTCAGGGAAAATTTAAATAAACTTGCCTAGCTCATCTTTTTTGAATTTTGGTTACTTTTTTTAAAAACCTTATAGATAACTATCTTGAGTTAAAATGGTAATTTGGAGATAGCATTCTGCTAGAAAAGGAACAATTAATACCCATTGGTGACAGAGGAATTAGGATGAATGAGACAATAGTCTGTCTTCTAAATTTGCTTATTATACATAAAAGAATTTAGATTAAACATTCCTTTTCTTTGTCCTAGTTATGTCAAATCCATTCAACTTGTGATACAATTTATGGGTACCAGTCTAATCTGTTAGGCTTGGACTAGGTCACAAAGAGAAATGAAAGCCAAGTCTTGATCGTAAGTGAGCTCTTTGTTCAGTAAGGAAGTGGGGGACTCCCAGAATGATAATATGAAGGAGAATGTATGAAAGGTTTCAGTAGTTCATATTCAGAAAGTTGGGGGATAGATAGCATAATGGTTATACAAACAGATTTTCAAGCCTGAGGCTCCAAAGTCCCAGGTTCAATCCCCTGCATCACCATAAACCAGCACGGATCAGTGCTCTGGTAAAAAAAAAAAAAAAGGTAAATAAAAAAAGAAAGTAAGTAATTTAGTACAAAAGAGCAGCAGAGACAGGAGATAATACCTCTCTTGATGTGTTACATAACTAGTCACATGCATAAATATTTAAAGATGACTATCATAAAGTACAAAATGAGAAACAATTTATGAAGTTTTAGACACGTTCAGAATTTAGAAGAAGCTGATAGCTGATACGCTCACGCTCATAGAGTTCCTCGTATGGATAGTTGTGGGCGTGAGGGGAAGAAAATGACATGTCTTTCTGGTCAGACTTTTAATTTTTTTTTTAAATCTTTTTTTAAAATATTTATTTTATTTATTTATTCCCTTTTGTTGCCCTTGCTTTATTGTTGTAGTTATTATTGTTGTTGTCGTCGTTGGATAGGACAGAGAGAAATGGAGAGAAGAGGGGAAGACAGAGAGGAGGAGAGAAAGCTAGACACCTGCAGACCTGCTTCACCGCCTGTGAAGCGACTCCCCTGCAGGTGGGGAGCCGGGGTTCGAACTGGGATCCTTCTGCCGGTCCTTGTGCTTTGCACCAGCTGCGCTTAACCCGCTGCGCTACAGCCCGACTCCCTCTGCTCAGACTTTTTATTTTTTTGTCAACACCTGACTTGTGGCTTTGTGTTTTCTCTTTGTCAACTTACTTGAGACGCTCTTGTTTCATATACTAAAGTTTCTTTCTTTCTCTCTCTTTTTTTTCTTCTCTAGGAGAACATATAGATTACTGTGGATATTCTGTTCTTCCCATGGCAGTAGAACAAGATATGTTAATAGCTGTGGAACCTGTGAAAACACACACACTCCAACTGGCCAATACAAATCCTTTGTACCCGTGAGTATATAACAGTGCTGTGATGGGCTGGATGTTGGCAGATTTGATTGAACACAGATGTTACCAATATGCAAGGACCTGGGTTTAAGCTTCTGATCTCCCCTTGCAGGGGCAGATGCTTCATGAGTGGTGAAGTAGTGCTGCAGGCATCTTTCTCTCTCTCTCTCTCAAATATATATACAAACAAAGAAATGCTACTATGTGTGGTGGTGTGTGTACATTTACATGTACATGTGTGTATGTACATGTAAATGTACAGTGAACTCTTTAGAAGACATCACATTAACAACAGGTTATTTAACTCACTGAAAATTTGTAACCAACTCCTAAAACATTTAATGCTACTATTTACTACTTGCACACTTATTTAAGAAATATTACTGAAGACATACCATATTCTTGATTTTACTAGCTATGGTTTGGCTATATTACAGAAGACTATATTGCAGGGGGGCAGGTGGTGACGCACCTGATTGAGTGCACACATTACAGTGCTCAAGGACCCAGGTTCGAGTCCCCTGTTCCCACCTGCAGGGGGAAAGCTTTGTGAGTGGTCTAGCAGGGCTGCAGGTGTCTCTCTGTTTCTTTTTTATTTTCCCCCTCCCCTCTTGATATCTGGCTGTCTCTCAAATAAATAATAATAATAATAAAACATTTAATAAAAAAGAAAACTGTATTACAAAGGAGTAATGGATAAGCCTTTTGCCTTTTTACTTTTATTCCCCTCTGAATACCTTGCACACTTAAGTGGTCATTAATATAATTGTTGGATAAAATGAACTGACCTTACCCAAAAGTTATTTATCATCTATTGCAGTAACAGTCTCCAGCAAAGTCAGGCAGATGCTTTTCTCGTGTTTTCTTATGGTCCCCTATAGTTCTCCTATGATAGCATCTTATTATACTGCTTGATCTGGCCACTTACCTGAATCCTCCTATAGACTGTATGCTCTGTGATTTCAGGTACTGTTGTTATCTTCTCCTCTTCAGTATTCTGGACACTTACCTGAATCCTCCTATAGACTGTATGCTCTGTGATTTCAGGTACTGTCGTTATCTTCTCCTCTTCAGTATTCTGGACACTTACCTGAATCCTCCTATAGACTGTATGCTCTGTGATTTCAGGTACTGTTGTTATCTTCTCCTCTTCAGTATTCTGGCCACTTACCTGAATCCTCCTATAGACTGTATGCTCTGTGATTTCAGGTACTGTCGTTATCTTCTCCTCTTCAGTATTCTGGCCACTTACCTGAATCCTCCTATAGACTGTATGCTCTGTGATTTCAGGTACTGTCGTTATCTTCTCCTCTTCAGTATTCTGGCCACTTACCTGAATCCTCCTATAGACTGTATGCTCTGTGATTTCAGGTACTGTCGTTATCTTCTCCTCTTCAGTATTCTGGCCACTTACCTGAATCCTCCTATAGACTGTATGCTCTGTGATTTCAGGTACTGTCGTTATCTTCTCCTCTTCAGTATTCTGGCCTCATTGCCAGACAGAAAGCCTGGTGCATAAAATATGTTTCTACTACATATGCTTTTTCAAGTTGACTGTACATCTATTTGGTTGTTTTAATTCTTTGCTAATATTAAAAATTAATGAATATTTAATTCCATTAACTGCCTATTTAGTACTGAAGATAATTTTTCTTGAAAATTAAAAAGGGAGGGGAGTCAGGCGGTAGCGCAGCAGATTTAGCATATGTGGTGCAAAGCCCAAGGATCCGCGTAAGGATCCCATTTGAAGCCCCCGGCTCCCCACCTTCAGAGGAGTCGCTTCACAAGTGGTGAAGCAGGTCTGCAGGTGTCTGTCTTCCCCTCCTCTCTTCATTTCTCTCTGTCCAATCCAACAACGATGACATCAGTAACAACAACAATTATAACTACAACAACAATAAAAAATGGGGGCAACAAAAGGGAAAATAAATAAATAAATAAAGGGGGAATTATAGTTTTTTAAAGATTTGTCAGTAAGAGAGAGGGAGACAGAGAGAGAGGGAGAGACTGTAGGATAGAGGTCATCAGAACATCATTTTGGCACATGAGATGCAAGGGATCACATTTGGGACTTCATGCTTGAATGTCCAATCCTGGCGAGTACTTGCAGGGAGAAAACCTCATGAGAGTGCTGCAGGTGTCTCTCCTCTTCTTCTATTTATCTTTGTCTCTAACCCTCTATCAAGAAGAAAGAAAAAAGAAGGGAAAAAAGCCTCTTGGGAGGGGGCCGGGAGGTAGCGCAGGGGGTTAAGCTCACATGGTGCAAAGCGCAAGGACCGGCCTAAGGATCCCGGTTTGAGCCCCCGAGACCCCACCTGCAGGGGGGTGAAGCAGGTCTGCAGGTGTCTATCTTTCTCTCCCCCTCTGTTTTCCCCTCCTCTCTCCATTTCTCTCTGTCCTATCCAACAACAATGACAGCAATAATAATAATAATAACAATGATAAACGACAACAAAAGGGAAAAAAATAGCCTCGAGGACTCAGCATGACAAATGTTTATTTCCTCATTTTAGTATCGATTCTTCTTGCCTCCTTCTCATTTCACATATTTTGGTTGAATTAGAAATCCCAACTCATTTTCTTTAGAATACAAAAAAGTCACAAAATTATAACAAAGATTTCCTGTATATCTATTTAAAAAATATTTTATTTATTTATTTTCCTTTTTTTGTCCTTGTTTTTATCATTGTGTGGTTAATATTATTGTTGTTATTGATGTTGTTGTTGCGAGATAAAATGGAGAGAGAAATGGAGAAAGGAAGACAGAGATGGGGAGAGAAAGACACCTGCAGACCTGCTTCACCGCCTGTGAAGCGACTCCCCTGCATGTGGGGAGCCGGGGGCTGGAACTGGGATCCTTACGCCTGTCCTCGAGTTTCGCTCCTTGTGCGCTTAACCAGCTGCGCCACAGCCCGACCTCCCCTGTATATCTATTATATCCTATACATCATATCAAAAAAACACATGATTTCCCTTGACTGGTGATGTTAATTTTGATCATTTGGTTAAGATGGTATGTGCCATATTTCTTTACCATAGTTACTTTTTTTTTTTTTTGCAGAAAGTATCAGATGGGGAAAAAATTAACCACTTGAGTCTGTAGATATTTTTTCTTACCATATTTTTATTCACTTATTTTAGTATCCATTGATGATTCTTTCCTAAAATTGTCAGAAGCTCAATTTTTCATTTTGCCATATAGTGATTTTTCTATTTCCATCATCCTTTTATATTATTTGTCATTTTACTATAAAGAAGAAATTTCCCTTCCTTTTATTATAGATACTTGTTTATTTATTAATTTATATCAATCTACACTCATGGAATTTTATTTTATTTTTAAAAAATTTCTTTATTGGGGAATTAATGTTTTAGATTCGACAGTAAATACAGTAGTTTGTACATGCATAACATTTCCCAGTTTTCCATATAACAATACAAGCCCCACTAGGTCCTCTGTCATCCTTTTTGGTCCTGTATCCTCCCCATCCCAGAGTCTTTTACTTTGGTGCAATATGCCAATTCCAGTTCAGGTTCTACTTGTGTTTTCTCTTCTGATCTTGTTTTTCAACTTCTGCCAGAGAGTGAGATCATTCCATATTCATCCTTCTGTTTCTGATTTATTTCACTTAACATGAATTTTTCAAGGTCCATCCAAGATCGGCTGAAAATGGTGAAGTCACCATTTTTGATAGCTGAATAGTGTTCCATTGTGTATGTATACCATAACTTGCTCAGCCACTCATTGTTGTTGGACACCTGAGTTGCTTCCAGGTTTTGGCTATTACAAAATGGTGCTGCTAAGAACATAAGTGTACACAGGCCTTTTTGGATGGGTGTGTTTCGTTCCTTAGGATATATCTCCAGGAGAGGAACTGCAGGATCATAGGGTAGGTCCATTTCTAGCCTTCTGAGAGTTCTCCAGACTGTTCTCCACAGAGATTGGACCAATTTACATTCTCACCAGCAGTGCAGGAAGGTTCCTTTGACCCCACAAACTTTCCAGCCTTTGCTGCTGTTACCTTTTCTGATGTATGGCATTCTCACAGGAGTGAAGTGGTATCTTATTGTTGTCTTTATTTGCATTTCTCTGACACTCAAAGACTTGGAGCATTTTTTCATGTGTTTCTTGGCCTTTTGGATCTCTTCTGTGGTGAATATTCTGTCCATGTCCTCTCCCCATTTTTGGATTGGGTTATTTGTTTTGTTGTTGTTGAGTTGGGAAAGCTCTTTATATATGTTGGTTATTAAACTCTTGTCTGATGTATGGCATGTAAAGATCTCCCATTCTGTGAGGGGTCTCTTGGTTTGGGTAGTGGTTTCTTTTGCTGAGCAGAAGCTTTTTTTTTTAAAGTTTTTTTTTTTTTAAAGATTTTATTTATTTATTGATAAAGATAGGAGAGAGAGAAAGAACCAGACATCACTCTGGTACATGTACTGCCAGGGATTGAACTAGGACCTCATGCTTGAGAGTCTAGTGCCTTAGTCACTGTGCCACCTCCTGGACCACCATAAAGGGATGTTGTATTTTGTCAAAGGCTTTCTCTGCATCTATTGATATGACCATGAGGTTTTTGGTCTTACTTTTGTTGATGTGGTGGATCATGGTGATTGATTTACGTATATTAAACCAACCTTGCATACTTGGTCATGATGAACAGTATTTTTAATACACTGCTGTATCCAGTTGGCTAGAATTTTGTTCAATATTTTAGCATATATGTTTGTCAGAGATAATTGGTCTATAGATTTCTTGTTTGGTTGTGTCCCTGTCTTCTTTTGGTATCAAAGTGATGTTGGCTTCATAGAAGCTGGGAGGGAGTCTTCCAGTGTCTTCAATCTTCTGGAAGACTTTTAAAAGTAGAGGTATTAGTTCTTCTTTGAAAGTTTTGTAGAATTCATTTATAAAACCATCTGGCCCATGACATTTATTCTTGGTAAGGTTTTTGATAACTGTTTCAATTTCATTAGCTGTGATGGGACTGTTCATGTTATCTAGTTCCTCTTCATTTAATTTTGGAAGTTGGTAGGTATCTAGGAAATTGTCCATTTCTTTCAGGTTCTCTAGCTTGGTGGCATATAGTTGTTCATAGAAGCCTTGCATGATATGCTGAATTTCTGCGGTGTCTCTTGTGAGATCTCCTCTTTCATTATGATCTGATTTATTTGGGTCTTCTCCCTTTTTTTGTTTTGTGAGTCTGGCTAAAGGTTTGTCGATTTTGTTCACTCTTTTGAAGAATCAACATTTACTTTCCTTGATCTTTTGTATGGTTTTCTTATTTTCAGAGTTATTTATTTCTGCCCTAACTTTAGTGACTTCTGTCCTTCTGGTTGCTTTAGGGTTCCTTTGTTCTTCTTCTTCTAGGTCTTTAAGATGTGCAATCAGGCTGCTTATTTGTGCTTTTTCTTGTTTGCTAATTTGTGCTTGTATATCTATGAACTTCCCTCTCAGTACTGCCTTAGCTGTGTCCCAAATATTTTGATAGCTAGTGTCTTCATTTTCATTGAAGTCTCGAAACATTTTGATTTCTTCCTTGATTTCCTCTTTGACCCAGTAGTTGCTAAGTAGTGTACTCTTGAGCCTCCACATTTTGGGACTATTATTAATCTTTTGTTGATTGTTAAGTGTTAGTTAAATTCCACTGTGGTCTGAGAAGATGCTTGGGATGATTTCAATGCTCTTGAATTTGCTGATGCTGTCTTTGTGGCCTAACATATGGTCTGTCCTTGAGAATGACCCATGTGGATTTGAGGAAAATGTGTATTCCAGTTTCTTGGGATAAATGACTCTGAAAATGTCCAATAGTTCTAGTTTATCTATCTCTTCATTTAGCTCCCTCATGTCTTTATTGATTTTCTTCCTGGATGATCTGTCAAGTTGAGAGAGTAGGGTGTTGAAGTCCCCTGCTATGATTGTGTTGCTGTTAATATATTGCTTTAGCTCTTCAGTAGACATCTGATGTATTTAGATGGCTTCTACTTGGGTGCATAGATGTTAATAATTGTTATGTCCTCTTGATTGACTGATCCTCTGAGCATTAAATAGTGTCCATCCCTATCTTTTTTAATTTTATTGATTTTTAAAAAATTTTTTATTTATAAAAAGGAAACATTGACAAAACCATAGGATAAGAGGGGTACAGCTTTGCACAATTCTATCCACCATCCCCTTCCCTGATAGCTTTCCTATTCTTTAACTCTCTAGGAATATGGACCCAAGGTCATTGTGGGATGCAGAAGGTTGAAGGTCTGGCTTCTGTAATTGCTTCCTTGCTGAACATGGGTGTTGAGAGGTCGATCCATACTTCTAGCCTGTTTTTCTCTTTCCCTAGTGGGGAAGGGCTCTGGGGAAGCAGAGCTCCAGGACACATTGGTGAGGTGGTCTGTCCAGGGAAGTCTGGTTGCATCCTGCTAGGATCTGGAACCTGGTGGCTGAAAAGAGAGTTAATATACAAATCCAATCAAACTGTTGGACAATTATGGACCAAAAGGCTGAAATAGTGCAGATGAAGGGTTGGGGGATTCCTCCATTTTGTAGATAGCTAGTAGGCATATTTTAGTTATATTTCAAAGGGCCTGTATCTATACTATTGTCTTTTGTTTGTTTGTTTGTCTGAGCCTGAAATCTGATATGTAGGTGAATCCTAATTATTGTCTGGGGAGATGATGTCATGGCTGGGAAAAGGACCAGAAAGCTGGATCAGGGAAGAGAGTAGCTCCCCAATATGGGAAAAGGGTATAAATATCACTGTAAACCCCATCAATTTAATGTGATCCAGGGCCCCTAATTACCTTAGGAGCCTGTGTGACCTCCTCATCTCTCTAGCTCTGAGCTCACATTCTGTGGTCATGGGTAGGAACATTCCATGCTGCCCCAGTATTGACCCATCTTCCTCAGCTGTATCATAGAGTATATTTTCCATCCTCCCTTTGGAGGAAGGAACATTCTCTACTGTTGGCGTTCATGCGGGGTGACGTCCAGCAGGAAGGCAAAACTGACTGGCTCTCTCTCGCTCATTCAAGGGACGACATGAAGCAGAGACACCGGGGAGAAATGATGTGTTCTCAAATCTCCCTTATTGGCAGGTGGAAATGAGTTTAAATAGAAAACCAAACAAAGGACATTATTCAAATATGTCAGAAATTATGGTTTCTTAAAGGTCAGCTTACCCCTATGGTAGGGGGCTGGTATGACAGGAATTGATGAGATACATAAAGGTCAAGACAATTATTCTCCATCATGCAAGCAGGTTAATTATCTAAAGGCATTTGAGAGAGGCATAGGGGTTAAGTCAATAGGGTGAGATAGAGAGAGGATAAACAAGCTTAGTATATCAAAAGGCTATAGCTATATAATAAGGTTTTGTGCTTCACTAACTGTTGTCAGGGAGGTGTTTGATGGAGTATGCTTTCTCTAGTGATCAAAAGTGAGGTGGTTGTGTGAACTCTGGGTGACTATGTGAACCTTGAGTGAACATTAAGGCAGGTAGCCATGTGGCCTGCAGTTAGTGGAGAGAGGCAGTGAGGTTTTCTGTGAGCTTGAGAGTCTGGAAGGAAAGAACTAAGTCTGAGAGATGTGGTTTCTCCCCTTTGCTCACCTTGGCAAGGGAGACTTACAAGGGGGTGTCTTTCCCAAACCTCCATCCAGGGATGGGGGGAGTTCTCCCTAAGCTCTATCAAGCTTACACATAGCCCCACACTCTACCATTATTGATCCATGTTGAGGGCAAGGGCCCACAAAGGGGTCTAGGGGTCATTCTAATAACAATGACCAGAAACAATGGAGAGAGGGATTTATTTGAGGTCTAGGCCCATCATCTGTTTGGGAGACTCAGAACTCCCCAGTTAGGGCCTCAGCTGGTAATTATATTGATTTTAAAGTCTGTCATGTCAGATATGAAAATACCTTTTCTTACCCTTTGTTGTGGGCCATTGGTTTTCCATCCCTTCACTTTGAGTCTGTGTTTGTCTTGTTGAGTTAGGTGGGTTTCCTGTAGACAGCATATTGTTGAGTTGTGTTTTCTGATCCATCTTCCTACTCTGTGCCTTTTAATAGGTGAATCCAGGCCATTGACATTTATTTATATCAAAGATTGAAGATATTTTAACACCATTCTTGTAGAGTTTTAGAGTGTTCTGATATATAGCCTATTTTTGGTGGTCTGACTGTTTGTAGGAGACCTTTCAGAACTTCTTTCAGGGCAGGCTTGGTGATAGTTGATTCCTTCAACTGTTGCTTGTCTGAGAAGGTTTTGATGCTTCCATCTAGTCTGAATGACAGTCTAGCAGGATATAGTATTCTTGGTTGAAAGCCTTTCTCATTGAGAACTTGATAGATATCTTGCCATTCTCTTCTGGCCTGTAGTGTTTGTGTGGAGAAGTCTGCTGCTAATCTTATGGGTTTTCCTCTGTAGGTGACTCTTTGTTTTTCTCTTGCAGCCTTCAGGATCCTTTCTTTATCCTTATTCCTTTCCATTCTCAATATGATGTGTCTTGGTGTCTTTAAGTCGGGTTAATTCTGTTTGGGAGCCTCTGGTCTTCTTGAGCCTTTATGTCTTTGATGTTGCCTAGAGTAGAGAAGTTCTCAGCTATTATGTCCTGAAGAATACTTTCTTCCTCTCCCTCTCTTTCTTCCTCTGGTAAGCCAATAATGCGTATATTGTTTCTTTTGAAGTCATCCCATAGGTCTCTGTTGTTGTTTTCAGCATCTCTTAATCTCTTTTTGAGATCTCTTACTTCTTTTTTTTAGTTGTCTCTAATTCATCCTCGATCTTGCTAATTCTGTCTTCAGCCTCATTGATTCTATTCTCTCTGCCTTCTACTATTTCTGGAGTTCATCTATTTTGTTACCCTGTTCTGATACTGTTTTAGCTTGTTCAGCTAGTTGTGTTCTTAGTTCAGCTATTTCAGCCTTCAGCTCTCTAATAACCTTGAGATAATTAGTGTTTCTGCATTTCTGATGACAATTCCTTCAAACTCTTTACTCACTCCTGTGATTATTTCCTTAACTAGTGTTTGGATGTTGACTTCATTATTTTGTGCTTCAGCTTTGGGTGGCTTTTAGCTGGATTCTTGTCCTGGTTCATTTCTCCAATATTTCTTCTTGTTGGTTTAACAATTTTATATATTATGTTATGAGTTCCCTCTCTCAGTACTTTTCAAATTATTGATTACTATTGCCTGGATTGATTTGTGTCTAAGTAAGGTACTTAAAGGTTTCACAGTGGTGGAAGTTAACAGTTGTTTCAGTAGTATTTAAATCCCTGAGTTGGAGCTCAGTGTCTTAAAATCCTCTTTTGTTTTTTTTTCTTCCCTATAGGCTATAGGAACTTGAGGGCTTTTAGACTGTAAGTAGGCTTCTTAGCTTAATCACTGACTGCTGACCAAGAAATAAAGCAGGGTGGGGCAGAGATAAACCAGTGGTTATGCAAACAGACTTTCATAGCCCCACTGCTAGGCCCCGGAGTTATAGATCTTCTCCTGAGTTTCCTGGTTAGTTCTCTGTCCCCTGGTGTCAGCAAAGGGCTCCCCCCCCCCCCCCGCCCCCCGCCCCGGCCCCAGATTCTGAGGGCAGTAGCAATGGAGATTCACAGTTGCATTTGGTGAGCCTTAGGGGATTCCTCTCCTCCCTTCAGCTGTCTTTTTGTTGGTGAAACAGACTGGAGGTGGTGCCTCAACTAGTAAACTGCTGGATTGTTATCAGCCACTAAATCTCTCCCTAGGCTCCTTTCTGTCCAGGAGCCACAGGTGTTTGCACTCACTGGTGATTTGGTGGGTTCCTGAAGTCGTTCTAGTCCTGTCTTGTTGTGGTCCCAGGTGGTCTCCTTTGGTATTCCTAGTTGACCTGGGAGAGGAGAGGGAATTTTATTTTATTCATTGAGTTGCACTTACTTGTTTTGGTAATTTCTCCTTTTTCTCTAAGTCATGCAGATAGAAAGTCAGGTGGGTGTCAAAAAATGTGGGGAAAACCATTTTTAGTATTTCTGCTCCAGTTTGAGGTGTTTTGGGCAACAAGTCCAAAGGATTAGCACTTACATACAGGGTTCTCACCAATTTAGGACCATCATGAAATAAAAAGTGATGTAGATTGTACTAACATGTATCAAATATGCTATTTCAGGCAATAAATAGGTCAGTTGTAAATACTATAGTTATTAGAGTCATTAAAATTTCTCATAACACAGCAGTTGGAAATATTTGCTGTTTTTGAATAGATGGTGAAGTACATAAATGGAAAAGGAGAGTTCAGTATCCCTGTCCTGCCACACGGTGGCAGCAGTCAGCCATGCTTTTGCAGCACCAGCTTTCTGGATTTAACAGTTTCTGTTTTTACAGGGACTTCAGCACTACTGCTAATGACATTCAGATCGACAAAACCAAGCCTCTGTGGCACAACTATTTCCTTTGTGGATTTAAAGGAATTCAGGTAAATCAGTTCATGAGGTACATACATTGAGATTATAATGTATGTTATGCCAAGACTTCATTTTTACTATAGAGTTTTTGTCTCCTTTTGATGCTAGCTGGTATTCCTGTTCTGTTTCGCCAATTAATGTGTCTCAGGGGCGGCCTAGATGTGACTATTCCTGTGTGGTATTGACAGAAGCCAGTTGTTCATAAGTCAAGCACATCTGATACACATGTGTCTGTTTTTCAAGTCATTGCTCAAATTTTCTTTTGAAGGTTCTATTCTGGCAATGTTGTTTACATTTTACTTCAGGGATGTATTGCCATATTTGTAATAGGATTTAGAGATGGATAGCCCTGGGTTCTATCCACCTGTGTGAATTTAACCTCTTACGTAGTTAGGGAGATGGCTCAGCAGAACAGAGGATTTACAAGAATGAGGTCTTGAGTTTGATCCCCTCCACACCCCATATGCCAGAGTTATGTGCTCACTCTCTATATTTAATAAGTAAATTAAGACAATTTAACCTTTCAAAAATTATAGTTAAAGACAGAGAGAAACTGAGGGGGGGGCAGAGATGGAGAGATACTTGCAGCCTTACTTCACCACTCCTGAAACTTTCCCCTTGCTGGTGGGGACCAGAGGCTTGAACCCCATCCTTGTACACTGCTGTGTGTACACTTAACCAGGTGTACCACCGCCTGGCCCCTTATGTAACCTTTTAGATATCACATTTACTATCTGCGAATCACTGTCTTTTCTAGACGAAGAGTTGCTGTGAGGATTACTCAGTACTTGACACATAGTAGGCATGTGGTTTTTTCAATTCTTTTTTAATATATTTATTTATTTATTCCCTTTTGTTGCCCTTGTTGTTTTATTGTTGTAGTTGTTGTTATTGATGTCGTCGTTGTTGGATAGGACAGAGAAATGGAGAGAGGAGGGGAAGACAGAGAGGGAGATAAAGACAGATACCTGCAGACCTGCTTTACTGCCTGTGAAGCGACTCCCCTGCAGGTGGGGAGCCGGGGCTGGAACTGGGATCCTTATGCTGGTCCTTGCGCTTTGCGCCATGTGAGCTTAATCCGCTGCACTACCACCCAACTCCCGTGTTGTTGTTTTATACAGCTGGGATTAAAAGAGATGTACTGATATTTATTAGTACAAGTGTTGCCTGGAAATATTGCATAGTTGACTTTGCACATCTTTGATACCATGTGCAGTGATACTGTATTTCTACTTTTTAAAAAAAAATTATTTATTTCCTTTTGTTGCCCTTGTTGTATTTCTAGTTGTAAAAAAATATTTTATTTATTTATTAATGAGAAGGATAGGGGGAAAGAGAGAGAGAGAGAGAGAACCAGACATTACTCTGATGTGCTGCCAGGGATTGAACTCAGGACCTCATGCTTGAGAGTCCATTGCTTTGTTCACTGTACCACCTCCCAAACCACTCTACTTTTTTTTTTTTCCTAATTGAAAATGTATTAAGAGCAAAGAGAAAAATTGATTTTTTGCTGTTTATAGAGATACTATTATATTTCAGTGATTATTTTATCTTACTTATTTTAACATTTACTTATTTATTTTCATATGAGAGAGAGAGAGAGAAAGAGAGAGAGAAAAGAGTGAGAGAACAAAGCACTGGTTAGCTCAGGCATTATATTGTGCAAGGAATTAAACCTGTAATACAATCACGTGTAAGTCCTATGCAATACCACTTTGCTATCTCTCCAGCCCTCAGTGATTACTTTAAATGTATATACTCATGTAGTTCATAACTAAAGGCAAGTAAAAGGTGGGTTTTGCCTATGTGAGCCTAAACAAACTAGACTACCCATATTTTCGACAGTGTGTATTCCTTCCTGCTGATGGTCTTGTCTGAAACTGTCATGAGTAGCCTAGGATTCAGGCATCTCCAAGGCAAAGAGGCATCATGTTAATTTCTGATATGTAGTCCTGTTCCCTTAATTATGAAGATTCTAGACTTAGAATTCCCATGTTTCTTTTTCCCTTTTCCCTGCCCAGCATATGGTAATAACTTATGGGAACTTATTGGCAGTTTTAAATCTTCACATCATTTGGCTTGTCATCTGCATTAGTGGGAATTCCAGTACTTGGAAATTTTTCCTGGTAAATGCAATGTGAACGTTCATATAGGAACATGCCTTCTGGTAGCATATGGGTAAGATGACCAAGACAGTGAGGGTGGTTTTGTGTTGCTTTTGAGATTTTTAGAGGTTTTAAAGTCTTGCTTTTTGGCTTGACAACTCGTGCAAAAGCAGGTTTGTATGATGTACTTTTGGCAGAAAAGGAATTTAAATATTAGCTTGTACAGAATGCTTCAAATTCAAATGCTAGCACTGCGACTCCGGAGGATAGTCTGTTTATATCAAGTTGAACATGTTATCCTTTAGGGATAGAACTATTACAAATTTGGCAACACCCATGTGCGTTTTTGAATCTGTTGTACATTTTAATTTAAACATTGCGTGATAAGTTTGTTAGTATGATTCACGTTCAAGATAACCCGTGGATCAGTTTATGGTTAAATATATAGCATTTTTCCAAAGATTTTTTTTTTTTTTTAAAGCAGGCTGTCTGATGTTCTGTATGAAAGGGCATTGGCAGCAACAGTGTTTCAGTTTATAATTTGTTTGTATTTCTGGGAGGAAATTTTTAGATGATTTGAAATCAAGAAGAGAAGTACATCCAACTGAATCTTTTCTCTTGTGATGCACGGGCTTTGCCAGCTAAGGAAAAAAAGAATAAGAAAATTAGGAGAAACCGTTTTTTTCATGAACAATTTGATTGTTACTTTGGTCAGCCTTACTAGTTTATTTAAACTACCCCCTACGATAATGTGTATGATGCAAGAAATAATTATGTAACACAACAGTATTTAATACTTTGGTCTTAAGCAGGTAGAGTAAATTGTAAACATGATGGCATGTTTTCTTGGTGAGGTTATGTGGAATTTATTTTTGATCCTAAACCACAAAGTTTATGACTTGGTATCATTGTGAGTGTCCTTGTTCTAGATATTTATCTACATATGCCAGAACTTTATATTTTTCAGTCAGAGCTCGCTTACTTCTTTGGACTTTTCTGTTTGTAGAGAGAGTATCCCTGCTTCATTTAAAGTCTACATTCTCCTTTGTAACTAAGTTCTAATTTGACTGTCTTGAAAGCTACCATATGGCTAAATTATATCTATAAACTATAGTGAAAATCTGGATTTTCTCAGATAGTTGACTTACATTAAGTCACACTGACAGTTTGCTGGCCTAGGTTTCTGATTATAGCGGAGAAGTTCTCATCCAAAAAGCCAAGTCCTGGGCCCTACTCCCAATTCCCTATGTGAGAGCTTAGGAAAGTCTTTTAGTTTCTTGATGCCTAAGTTTTTCCATAGTAGAACTGAACGAAGAAAGCATAGAACACTTTTTTCTTCACTGGACCTTCTGAAGAGAGGCGCTCCATAGAATCTGGCCAGGGCTTGCTCCGAGACTTCACCTGCCCTGCTACTTGAGCAATTGAATGATTTACTTATTTCCTTGTCTGTTTAAATTAAGTAATAGATTCACTTGGCACTGTTTGTACCAGAAGGACGCTTTGGTTCTTTTCCTCCCTCCTTTCTTATAAAGAAATCTTTTTTTCTTTTAAGGAACGAACAGAAAAGAAAACCAAATTTAAAAACCGAGAGAAAGCTAGAGAAGAGATACCACAGCACCACTCACTGCTCCTGAAGCTTTCCCATTTCATGGTGCTCTCATGTGGTGCCTGGGCTTAAACCCAAGTCCTCTACCTCTCTGCCACTGCCTCTTCTCTTGCCTTCTCTCATCATCTCTCCTCTCCTCTCCTCTCCTCTCCTCTCCTCTCCTCTCCTCTCCTCTCCTCTCCTCTCCTCTCCTCTCCTCTCCTTTCCCCTCTCCCCCTCCCTCCCCCTCCCCTCCCCTCCCTCTTCCCCTCCCCTCCCCTCCTCTTCCTCTCCTCTCCTCCTCTTCCTCCTCCCCTTTCCTCCTTTTCATTCTCCTTCTTCATTTTTTTTTTTTTTCCTCCAGGGTTTTTGCTGGGGTTTGGTGCCTGGACCATGAATCCACTGCTCCTGGAGGCTTTTTTTTTTTTTTTCCCTTTTGTTGCCTTTGCTGTTTTATCGTTGTTGTGGTTATTATTGTTGTTATTGATGTCACTGTTGTTGAATAGGACAGGGAGAAGTGGAGAGAGGAGGGGAAGACAGAGAGGGGGAGAGAGAGATAACACCTGCAGACCTGTTTCAACACTTGTGGAGGGACCCCCCCTGCAGTTGGGGAGCCGGGGGCTCGAACCAGGATCATTAACGCCGGTCCTTGCACTTTGTGCCATGTGTGCTTAACCACTGCTGCACTACCGCCCGACCCCCCTTCTTCTTTTTCTTCTCCTTCTCCTCCTTCTCCTCCTTCTCTTCCTCCTCCTTTTCCTTCTCCTCCTCCTCCTTCTCCTCTTCCTCCTTCTTCTTCTTTTTCTTCTTCTTCCTCCTCCTCCTCCTCCTCTTCTCCTCCTCCTCCTCCTTCTCTCTCTCTCTCCCTTTCTCCCTCCCTCCTTCCTCTCCTTTTACCAGAATTCTGCTCAGCTCTGGCTTATGGTAGTACAAAGGCATTACACCTGGGACGTTGGAGCCTCAGGCATGATAATCTGTTTGCATAACAATTATACTATCTCTCTGCCACTGACACTGATTTTAAGGAGAACAAGATACTCAAGATGATAATGATACAGTAAATACTCTTAAGAAAGAAAGAAAGAAAAAAAGAAAGAAAGAAAGAAAAAAAGAGAGAAAGAAAGAGATTATTCTAAACAATTTAAGGGAATGCATCAGTAACTCTTTGCTTGGCACAATAAGAAGTTATCTTCAGATTCCTCTACAATTGTGGCCAAGAACCCTTAAATAAAATGTCATATATAGTCTCAATTATATTGAATTGCACAAGAAGTTTCTGTAAATAGTACAACAGCTCCATTGATAGATTTCTTACTTGGGAGAATAAAAGAGTGATTTGCTACTCCTTAAATCTAACACCAAAGTCATCTTTCTTTTCTTAGGAGCACTTTGGTCTTAGTAACTTGACTGGAATGAATTGCCTGGTCGATGGAAACATCCCACCAAGTTCTGGCCTCTCCAGCTCCAGTGCTTTGGTCTGTTGTGCTGGCTTGGTGACTCTCACAGTGCTGGGAATGAGCCTGTCTAAGGTAATCAACTTTGCTTGTTGTTAGCCCCATGGAAGCCTGCCTCTCTTTCAAGACAATAGCATTCGGGTCTCAAAGTCAAAATTACCTCCTCTAATAGGAAAACTTGGTCTTAATATCAGTGACCCTGGGAGAACTACTGCAGTTTCCAATGGAGGGGATGGGGACACGGAACTCTGGTGGTGGGAACCATATGGAATTATACCCCTGTTATCTTACAATTTTGTAAATCAGTATTAAATCACTAATGTAGAAAAAGGGAAAATTGTTGTCACCTGACAGGACACCCACATGGGTGCACATTATGACTGAAGTCCTGCTTGTGGCAACCCACTCCAAAGGATACTCACCAGTGAGCAGACCTGTGCAGAACTGTATCAAAACACTGTTAGGTTAAGTGTGGGGTTTGTGTGGCAATGCTTTTCCATTACCCCCATTAAGTCAAATTTAGAGCAAGACATTCTAGGCCTCATGGTTAAATGGGCCTGCATATTTTCACTCCAAACCTTAAATGAAATATTTGACAAGAGGCTTGTAAGAAGGGTAAAGACCAGGCAATAAAGGAACAGACTAGCATCTCTGTTTACGGAAGCAGGTTACTCACGGAAATAAGCTTTTTTTTTTTTTTAATGTTGCATTACAAAGAGGAAATGCTTAGTTAAAGGAAACATAAATTCTGTGAGAGGTCAGAAAGCCTAAGCTTTACAAGTTCACGTAAATCTCTGACTTTGCAATGCAGGGCAGGTGCGTTCAACTGTAACTGGTGTCTAGAAGCTCGGCTTAAATTAAATTGCTGTCCCAGGGTTTTTTTTTAACCATGTTTACTTGCACTACCGAGTTTACCGATGTTATGTTCACATAGGTGGAGCATCAGGGCAAAAGAAAGTCATCCCATGCTTAGTCGTCTTCTTTTTTTTTCTTTTAAAGATTTTTATTTATTTTTTCTTAAAAAAATTTTTTTTTTTTTTTATTTAAGAAAGGGTAAATTAACAAAACCATAGTGTAGGAGGGGTACAACTCCACACAATTCCCACCACCCAGTCTCCATATCCCATCCCCCCTCCCCCGATAGCTTTCCCATTCTCTATCCCTCTGGGAGCATGGACCCAGGGTCGTTGTGGGTTGCAGAAGGTGGAAGGTCTGGCTTCTGTAATTGCTTCCCCGCTGAACATGGGCGTTGACTGGTCGGTCCATACTCCCAGTCTGCCTCTCTCTTTCCCTAGTAGGGTGGGTCTCTGGGGAAGCGGAGCTCCAGGACACATTGGTGGGGTCTTCAGTCCAGGGAAGTCTGGCTGGCATTCTGATGGCATCTGGCACCTGGTGGCTGAAAAGAGAGTTAACATACAAAGCCAAACAAATTGTTGAGCAATCATGGACCCAAAGCTTGGAATAGTGGAGAGGAAGTGTTAGGGAGGTACTCACTGCAAACTCTAGTGTACTTCTGCTTTCAGGTATATATTTTGCAGTAGTTTATGGATACGTATGAACATATGCTCTCTCTCACAGAACCTGGTCTATATCTAGGTTTTGGAACTTTGTTAGAAAGTGAACCACCTGGGATGGAATTAGAGAATACTATGAAAGGAAAGGTCTCACCCGAGTAATGAAGCTGAAGGGTTGTCGTTCCACACGTGAAGTCTCTGGACACAGTCTGAGCTGAAGCATGTTGAGGTGGCAGTCATTGTGTTGATTAGGTTGTGATCGGCAGATGCAATATTATTTGATATGGATTGGGAGAGGCATGCGGGAAAGTGGGCGCTATCCCAAGGTTCCAGGACTGGGGGAAATATAGGATCTATAGTGGAGATGTGAGGTTCCTGTAATGAGGAAGACAGGAGGAGAGAGATGGAACCAGACATCACTCTGGCACATGTGCTGATGGGGATTGAACTCAGGACCTCATGCTTGAGAGTCCAAAGCCTTATCACTGCGTCACCTCCTGGACCACATGCTTAGTATTCTTTTTTAAACCTGTTTAAACATTAATTTTTGAAGATTTCATGTGTAATAAGAAAGAGAAAAATGAAGGAGAATGCAAAGGTTAATTAGACTTTATAGGCACCTATTTAAAGTAAAGGAAAGAATAAAACATACTCCCACCCAACGGTACTACTTTTAGCCAGCTGTTATTTTTGTTGATTCGTCATTAATACATTTTTATTAATTTACTATTGGTGCCTGTGCTTCACTGCTCTGGGCTGACATTTTTCAGATGGAGATAGAGACAGAGAGAAAAAGAAACCACAGCATCATAACTTCCCCCAGTGCTGAAAGAGCCAGGGCTCAAGTGAGAATTGTGCATATAGTGAAGCAGGAAGCAGGTACACTCTCAGATGAGTTATCTGGCTGACTTTTCAGCCACTATTTACTTAGTGACTGTTGTACATTAGGCCCCATTCAAAGCATTGGAGGTGCTGTTTTAGCCTTCACAGTACTTATGATCAAAAAGGGGAATGGGCATTCACATATAATAAATAGGAAAACAACCTAATCAATACAACGATTGCCACCTCAACATGCTTCAGCTCAGACTGTGTCCAGAGACTTCACATGTGGAATGACAACCCTTCAGCTTCATTACTCGGTCACCAGGTTCCAGATGCCATCAGGATGCCAGCCAGGCTTCCCTGGACTGAAGACCCCACCAATGTGCCCTGGAGCTCCACTTCCCCAGAGACCCACCCTACTAGGGAAAGAGAGAGGCAGACTGGGAGTATGGACTGACCAGTCAACGTCCATGTTCAGCGGGGAAGCAATTATAGAAGCCAGACCTTCCACCTTCTGCAACCCACAACGACCCTGGGTCCATGCTCCCACAGGGATATAGAATGGGAGGGCTATTGGGGGAGGGGGTGGGATATGGAGATTGGGTGGTGGGAATTGTGTGGAATTGTACCCCTCCTATCCTATGGATTTGTTAATTTATCTTTCTTAAATAAAAAATAAATAAAAAAGGGATACAATAATTTTTACCAAAAGACAGGATCAGTTAAAAAAAACTATCTTAAATTACTAATAAGATTATTTGATGTTATTGTAACAATAAAAAAAACACCTTTCACATTAAAAAAATAATAGTGAATAGGAAAAACAAACACAAGAATTTAAAACAAAAACTCTTCAAAATAAACATTTAGATTTTTATTTAGACCAATCATTAGTCACTGATAGAGAAGGAGGCAGGGGTTATTGTTATTCGTGGTGGATAAACTGGGACAAAAAGGTCCATTGTTTGGTGGTCAATTGTATTGAACATTCACTGGTGAAGTTAATGTAGTATATATACATGTTGACTTTCAGTGACTTATCCCAAAGCTTGTATAGCATAATGTAAAGTTCTATCAACAAAAAATGAAAAGATGGTTATATAAACGCACTAGTGGATAATAGTAGTGTGCTCTGTGAAGAACCAATTAAACACAGAGAGACCATAGAACATCTTAGCTGAAACACAGACTTGTAGCTGTTGGTCAAGAAATTCAGTAGCATCATAATATGGATTATATAGACTTTCCGTGACTCACATAGAGGGAAAATATTGCTGAAATATCTAGAGTCATAATGATGATGGCTTGCTGGCAGAGGCAAAAGATGCTCAGAAAGGCTAGACCATAGAATGATTTGGATGATAGAATAGTAAAGAAAATTCTGCACCTTTAGGAAATTTAGACTGTTGATTTCAAGCTGTTGCAGACATGTGGGAAGAAGGTAATGATCCTATTATAAAATCTAGCTTTTTAGAGTAACAGCCTTTATCAGTAGAGAAACTGTTCTAAGAAGATGGCAGGCAGTGACCATGGAGGGAACTTGACCATAAGTTTAAGGTATATGTTAGACAGGATCAGTAGGACTTGGTCCTTGTTTGGGTGTGGGTATAGGCACAGTAAAGAGTCAAGGATTATACCCAGGTCTCTGGCATGGTGATTCACTGGATCAAGGTATGTAGATGAAAATAAAAAAAAAAAGCTTGAGAGGAATCCTTAATATTGAGTGTGATGGGTTTATGGGTGTAAGGGTGGAATCACTTAGTATTTAGTTTGAAGTTTATCTGTGAACGTTAAGGTGGGGGGTCTGAGTTGGGATGGTTCATCTGAGAATCATTAATATGTAATTCTTTTTCGAAGTTACAGGGACGTGTGTGTCATCCAGTAGTAGAGTCCAAGTAGAAACATAAGGAAGGCTAGAACAGAGTTCTGACAAGCATGAATGTTTTCAATGGGAAGAAGAAATGTCTATGGAAGAAACTGAAGAACAGTCAGAGAGGAAGCAAACCAGAAAGAGGAGAAATCAACAAAGGAAGAAGTTATTTCACGAAACGGGACTAGTGGTGTCAAATGATGTGGAGGGAGTGATTGAGACAGTGTCCATTAGATGGACTAAGTATCCAAAAAGTCCAACTAGACTTTGGAAAAAAAAAAAAGGTCTCAGTTAGGATTGTGTTGAAGCGTGTTATGAGAGGTGAGAAAGTGAAAAAGTTCAGTGAATGCAAAAAAGTTGGGTCATGCACAAAAATGGAGATTATCTGGTGACTGGGGAGGGTAAGAATTAATTACTGTTTTAATAAAAGAAGTGACAAATTTAAGTTTTCTTTTTTATGAACCTTCAATAGGAAAAAGAAGATAAAAACACCTAAACCTTTGGAATTATTTCTGGCTATCTCTGTGTTTTTAAAGCCAAAGTCTTATTGAACTACCTTACTTTATAGTCCAAAAGATAAAATATCTATAACCACATTTCTCTGCTCATCTAAATTGTACTAATAATGCTTCTATTTTCAAGAGGTTAAGCATATTATTTGGTGTTTCTTTGCTGTAGTAAGTCATAATCTGGAATGAAAGCATATCCCTAATTTGCTTAGAGTCTACTCAAATGTCACAAAACTATATACATGATTCTTGTAAGAATCATAGAACGAAAGGACTCAAGGGATTTTTATTTATTTATTTATTTATTTATTTATTTATTTATTTATTTATTGTTTTTTACCAGAACACTGATCAATTCTGGCTTATGGTGGTGCAGAGGACTGAACCTGGGACTTCAGAAACTCAGGCATGATAGTCTGTTTGCATAACCATTATGCTATCTACTCCCACCCAACCAAGGGATTTTATAAATGAACTGCTTCAAAATCTTTTTATTGATGTATCAGTCATTGTCCCAACAGGAAACAACCACATACAAGATATACCTGAAGCGTTTAATGAAGAGACTGCTTACAGAGATGCAGGTAGGGCCAAGGGAACCAGGCAGGATAGCTTCCCTGGTGAAACTGGAAGCTATTGGACTGTAATGTGCCAGAAATGCAGCAAGACAGGGAAATAAGTAGGTAGGTAGGGATGGCCAAGGAAATTAATTGTCTGTAGAGGCCTGTCTTCTTGGGGTAAGGAGAATTAGAAGAATGGAGAACCATGGAGTTAAACAGAATAAACTCCTCTGCCTGTTCAGGAAATATAAGTCCTACAAGCAATCATAGGTGACATAAACTCTCCCTATTGAATCATTCCTTCTTAATTTCATGTATGTTCTACATGCTTGACTCACCAGAAGACAACTATTACTGCAAGTGGGATACAATATGTAGATGTCAAACTTTTTATTTCAATAATAAACCAAAGATTGCATATCTGAACCCAGGACAACCAGATGGATATCCTCTCAGAAAGTATGCAGCCGGAAAAAATCTGAATCAGAATGGAATGGGCAGAAGATAGTTTTGTTGTGATCAAAACTCTATGAAATAGAAAAGGCCAGTTACAAGAATTATTTCCTTCTGAAAGATAATTCTATCTGAAAAAGATAATTCTAACAAGAAACTTCTGGTTTCAAAAGTTGTTGGAATAAAGACATATCTCCTCTTTTACTCTGCTACTCATTTATCTTCTTTCTCAAAAACTTTCCCACACAACGGAAAAAAATACAAGGAGACACACGTTCCATCTTCGATAATACAAGGAAGACATAAATAATTCTAACCCACAAAAAACAGATGGAAAGTGGGTGGAAGAATGGTACATGACTTAGCAGGGTGGAGAAAGGTCAGAACTAAGTGCTTGAGGAGGGGGGGTCCAGATGGAATGCAAGCTGACTCATACTCTGGAGAGGATTAGAGATAAGTGCCACCTTGTATCATAGAAAGCAGAGTGACACAGCAAGTAGGAATTTATTTGAAACTGTTTTGGAGAAACAGATGGTCAGAGTCCACCCTTACCTAAGAAAGTTACGAGACCATATTTGCCAACTTTTGCATAAGCCTCTAGAGAAACAAAAGGTCATCTGGATTTGGGGGCACTAGGCATTGAAAGTAGATTTAAAAACTGGAGCTAAAAGGGCATTTCATGTGAACAGTGAAATTCCCAGCTCCATTGTTCCAGTCAGCTCTGGCACGGTGTTGTGGCAGCCTTGCCAATTCATGTTATAATGGGAATATTGAAAGATCATCGTTCTCAGAGTAAATAGAGCCATCTTCAAGAAAATATTGATAGGTACTGACATTTAGTGACCTCCTGCAAAAAAGAAGAAAGTTCAGGTAAACTATGACCCTATTTGAATTCACGTGCAAAGTTTCTAATTAGCTTTTTAGTGGTTCTTTTATTTTTGTCCTCACTGAAGTTTCACTATTCTGGGCCACATTTCTGAGATAGAGAGATAGAGATGGAGAGGCTGAGGGAGAGAGGGAAAGATAGCACAGCATGGCAGTTTTCTGTAGTGTGGTGGAGGCTCAACCCTTGATGACATACATGACAAAGCAGATGCACTGTCCTGGTGAGCTACGATGCCAGTGTGACAGGGCATCAAAAGATAACCAGACTTTAGAAGAAAGCTTTCAACATGTTGGAAATGAACAAACAAAAAAGGAACTCAGGAAATAATACTGAGGACAGAAATTGCTTCAAATATGCCATCATGTCTCCAGAGAAATAAAACAAAATGTTATATCCTTGAAAAAAAAAAAAAGAAAAGGATTCTGTCACTTCTGTCTCTTCTACAGGAACCCTTAAGAAGTGACTGTTATGGGAGTCGGGCTGTAGCGCAGCGGGTTAAGCGCAGGTGGCACAAAGCACAAGGACCGGCATAAGGATCCCGGTTCGAACCCCAGCTCCCCACCTGCAGGGGAGTGGCTTCACAGGCAGTGAAGCAGGTCTGCAGGTGTCTATCTTTCTCTCCTCCTCTCTGTCTTCCCCTCCTCTCTCCATTTCTCTCTGTCCTATCCAACAACGACAACAACAATAATAACTACAACAATAAAACAACAAGGGCAACAAAAGGGAATAAATAAATAAAATAAATATTAAAAAAACAAAACAAACAAACAAACAAAAGAAGTGACTGTTATTTCTCCTGGTACTGTCTCTTAGACTTTCTTTCCTTGTGCCAGCACTACGAATTCACTGCTCCTGAAGGTCATTTTTTTTCCATTTTATAGGATAGGACAGAGAGAAATTGAGAGGGGAGGAGAAGAGAAAGAGAAACACTTGTAGGTCTGCTTCATCATTTGTGAGGTGACCCCCTGCATATGGGGATCTGAGGGCTCGAACTGGGATCCTTGCACTTTGTACTATGTGCGCTTAACCTGGTGTGCCACCACCTGGCTCCCTCTCACAGACTTTCTATATCATCTCCATTTGTTTTAATTTTTTTTCTGGTGTTTTTTTAAAAAATAAAATTCTAATGTTGTTTATGAGTTAAACAGGCTTTTTAAAAAATGTTTTAAAATATTTATTTATTTTCCCTTTTGTTGCCCTTGTTGTTGCAGTTATTATTGTAGTTGTTGATGTCATTGTTGTTGGATAGGACAGAGAGAAATGGAGAGAGGAGGGGAAGACAGAGAGGCAGAGAAAGATAGATTCCTGCAGACCTGCTTCACTGCTTGTAAAGCGACCCCCCCTGCAGGTGGGGAGCCCAGGGCTTGAACCGGGATCCTTTCGCCCGTCCTTGTGCTTTGCGCCACCTGCGCTTAACCCATTGCACTACCGCCCGACTCCCAGGCTTTTTTTTTTTTTTTAATGTTATTACTTATCTTCTTAAAATGTATTTTTTTTTAGGTAACCTTGGTTTACAAGACTATAAATATTTTAGAAGTGCAATTACACTATTTCAAAGTATGTTACTATACCACATGTATCACCAAAGTACCACTGTCCCTCTACCAAAATTCGCTGAACCTCCCTGTACCCTGGTGCTCCACTTCCTATGCCCCATCCTCTTTGATAACTTCAGTTTTGCAGTCTGAGTTCAAGAATTAGTTTTCATTTGGCTTTGCTTGTTTTCCTTTGCTTTGTTTCTCTACCTGCCCCCTATAGGTGAGATAATTCTGTAATTTCCTTTTATATTAAGTTCCTTTAGTATTTACTGTAGGCTCAGTTCACTGTAATGAATTCCTTTAACTATTATTTGTCTGCACAGTTCTTCATTACTCCCTCAGATCTTTTTGAAAAAAGTTTTTGCCAGTTTGTTCTGGCCTTTTAAGTTTCTGTTGAGAAATCAGCTCATACTTTTTTTTTTCTTCTCTTTTTCCAGCTGATAGTTTTATGAGAGTTCTTTTATAGCTGACACTTTTCAAGATTCTTTTATCTTTGATCTTTGTCAATTTAATAATTATATGACTTTGTGAGCCCAGATCCAAATCTATTTTGTTTGGACCTCAGAGCTTCCTGAATCTGACTGTCTATCTCCTTTTCAATTTGAAGGAATTACCAGCTAGTATTTCTTCAAATAGGATTTCTTCTCTCACCTCTCCTCCAGGTACCTCTATGAAGTGACTGTGTTCTTGGTGTTGTTTCATAGCTCTCCTATATCATCTTCATCTGGTTTTTTTAAAATCTTTTTTAAAATTCTTTTTTAAAATTTTAAAAAATCTTTGTGTCTGCCAGAAATTGAGAGGTAAGAGGGTGATAGAGAGGGAGAGAGACAGAGAGACACCTGCAGCCTTGCTTCACCACTCGTGAAGCTTTCCCCCCTGCAGCTGGGGATTGGGGCCTCAAACCCAGGTCCTTGTGCTTTGTAACGTGCACTCAACCAGGTGCGCCATCACCCAGCCCCTTCATCTTCATTTGTTTTAGGTCTTTTTTTCTTAAAATTCTGATGTTGACCATACAGTTTTCTTTCTCTCTCTCTCTCTTTTTTTTTAAAAATATTTATTCCCTTTTGTTGCCCTTGTTATTTTATTGTTGTAGTTATTATTGTTGTTATTGATGTCGTTGCTGGATAGGACAGAGAGAAATGGAGAGAGGAGGGGAAGACAGAGAGGGGGAGAGAAAGATAGACACCTGCAGACCTACTTCACCGCCTGTGAAGTGACTCCCCTGCAGGTGGGGAGCCGGGGGCTCGAACCAGGACCCTTAAGCCGGTCCTTGCGCTTTGCGCCACCTGTGCTAAACCCGCTGCGCTACCGCCCACCTCCCACCATACAGTTTTCTAAAGAGATTTATTTACTTATTATGAAGGAGACAGAAGTGATTAAATGGAAAGCATCATCAGGGAGGACCAGAACACTGCTCAGCTCTGGCTTAAGGCGGTATTGGTGGAAGGGGGCTGGTTGGGGGCATTGACCTCTGGGGCCTCTGGGCCCTCAAGCATACAAGCTGGTGCTCCAACAGGCTGAGCTACTTCCCCTGACCCTTATGTGTTTTCTTTATGGTTTCCTTTGCCTTCTGTTCCAGCTCACCACTCCAGTCTTAGGCTTCTGTCTCTCTTCTGATGGACCACTCTATAGTATTGTACCGCTCAGCAACTCCATTCTTTCTGGCTCCGATTTCTGTTATGACTCCTTTCATACTCTCACTGTTAAAGTTTCATTCCTCCTTAGGAGGCCTATATTGCTCTGTTAAATTAGGAATTTAAAATACACACACACACACACACACACACTATTGGATAGAGACAGAAGGGAGTGGGAGATAGAGAAGGAGAGAGACAGAGAAACACTGCTTCACCACTCATGAAGCTTTCCCTATGTAGGTGGGGACCAGGGGCTTGAACTGAGATCCTTGTGCACTGTGATGTGTGTGCTTAACTAGGTGCACCACTGTCTGGCCCCCAAATTTGGAATTTTTTTCTAGCCTATGTCTTGGTCCAACAGTACAAATTGTTTCCTCTGTCTTCTCATTTTTGATGCTCTTGTGAGGACCTGGTCTGTGTTTGAGCTTGAGTAGTTGACTAGAAGTTTGGGGTTTTGAGTTCTCAATAGTTTGAAGGTGGACATGTAGAGGGGTTGCGGTTGGACATGTAATGAGGGCTTTAGTCTAGCTGGTGACAGTGCTGTTAACTCTCTGGGACCAGTGGGAATTAGGTTCCTGCAGGCAGTGAGCTGACAAGAGAGCACTTTTCCTGGAACCAGCCCTCAGGGTCTAGTGATTTATTTAATAAAAATGAATTCTAATATGCCAATTACCAGAGCTACTTGCAAGGTACCTCATCATCAGAGGCCTGCGACTGTAACTCCCCACCCCCTTTTTAATTGACTGGTTTACATTGTGTAGTAGTGGGAAAAGGATCAGTTGTCAGAATCTTGGATACAGCTTGTCCAGATGAGAGTGCTGTACTTTATAGACCTCTTCCAGTTGTGGTCTGTTGTTGCATGGAAGGACTCTTTTCTTCTTCTTGGGCGATGGTGTCTTTTTGTGCCTCACCATCTGGATGTTGACCTTTTCTGTCTCTTGTTAAGGAAAGTTTGTTTCGATGCAGGATTTTCCATAGATTGTGGCTTTGCTGTTGATTCTGGGAGGAAGGAAACAGACCCTCTTAACTCAGCCATCTTAGCCTTGCCCTACCCACACGAACTGACTTTTTTTTTTTTTTTTTTTAATAGTAACAGGGTTATCACAGAATGGTTCCACCACTGTCAGTGGCTGTTTTTCCTTTTATTAGAGTGAGAGGGAGAGAGAAAGAGTGAGTGATAGAGAACATACACCTGCAGCACTGCTCCACTGCTCCTGAAGCTTCCCACCCGCCTGCAAGTAGAGATCAGGAATTTGAATCCAAATCCTCAGACGTGATAATGTGTATGCTCCACCAGGTGTGCCAGCACCTGACCCCTGAATATTTTTTTTGAAAAGGAACAAATTATAAGGAAGTATTTGGGTATTAAAAATATAATCATTAAGACAAAGTGTGGGGGTGGGGCAGGCAGTGGTGCACAACCAGAGTGTCAGAAATGAGCATTACTTTCTTAAAAAAACAGCAATGTTTTGAGATAGTGACAGAGTAAATATCTTCAAAATATGAACACATAAGTATGTCCAGTGTAAGGCTAGAATAAAACATTCTCAAAAGTCTGTAAAGCTGTTAAGTCTTTAGACTGTATGCTGCTAAAACTAAGGGGCAGGACGAAAAAAGATGACATGGGAATTAGGAACTGGCAAATTCAATATAGGAAAGAGGAGTTGGGGGAGTCGGGCAGTAGTGCTGCAGGTTAAGCGCACATGGTGCAAAGTACAAGGACCAGCAGAAGGAAAGAGGAGTTAGGTATTTGTAGGAAACTGGTGAAGAAAAACCATAAGACAGAAAATGGATTAAGAGCGTGGTCGGGGGGGGGGGGGGGAGCCGGGTGGCGCAGTGGCTCAGGCACTAGACTCTCAAGCATGAGGTCCTGAATTCAATCCCTGGCCCCACATGTGGCAGAGTGATGTCTGGTTCTTACTGTCTCGCCTATCTTTCTCATTCTCCACTGGACATGGATGTTCAAAGGTTGATTCATACCCCCAGCCTGTTTCTATGATTTCTAAGAGCAATTTATTTATTTATTTATTTATTTGCCTCCAGGGTTATCACTGGGGCTCAGTGCCTGCACTATGAATGCACTGCTCCTGGAGGACTTTAAAAAAAAAAATTTCTTTATTGAGGGATTAATGTTTTATAATCACAGTATATATAATAGTTTGTACAAGCATAACATACAATCCCCACTAAGTCCTCTACTATCATGTTCCAGGACCTGAAACCTCCCTTACACCCACCCCAGAGTCTTTTACTTTGGTGCAATATACCAACTCCAGTACAGGTTCTACTTGAATAATTCTACTTTTATAATTTCTGCCTATGAGTGAGATCATCCCATATTCATCCTTCTGTTTCTGACTTATCTCACTTAACATGATTCCTTCAAGCTCAATCCAAGATGGGCTGAAGAAGATGAAATCACCATTTTTAATAGCTGAGTAGTATTCCATTGTGTCGATATACCACAACTTACTCAGCCACTCATCTGTTGTTGGACACTTGGACTGCTTCCAAGTTTTGGTTATTACAAATTGTGCTGCTGTGAACATAGGTATACATAAATATTTTTGGATTGGTGTGTTGGGTTCCTTAGGATATATCCCCAGGAGAGGAATTGCAGGATCATAGGGTAGGTCCACTTGTGAGAGTTCTCCACAGTTGGTCCACAGAGGTTGGACCAATTGACATTCCCACCAGCAGTGCAGAGGGTTCCTTTGTCCCCACAACCTCTCCAGCATTTGTTGCTGTTACCTTTTCTGATGTATGACATTCTCACAGGAGTGAAGTGTTATCTCATTGTTGTCTTTTTTAAAAAATTAATTAATTAATTTTTTTATTGGGGAATTAATGTTACACATTCAACAGTAAGTACAATAGTTTGTACATGTATAATATTCCCCAGTTTCCCATATAACAATACAACCCCCACTAGGTCCTCTGAATCCTTCTTGGACCTGTATTCTCCCCACCCACCCACCCCAGAGTCTTTTACTTTGGTGCAATATGCCAATTCCAGTTCAGGCTCTACTTGTGTTTTCTTTCTGATCTTGTTTTTCAACTTCAACCTGAGAGTGAGATCATCCCATATTCATCCTTCTGTTTCTGACTTATTTCACTCAACATGATTTTTTCAAGGTCCATCCAAGATCGGCTGAAAACGGTGAAGTCACCATTTTTTATAGCTGAGTAGTATTCCATTGTGTATATATACCACAACTTGCTCAGCCACTCATCTGTTGTTGGACACCTGGGTTGCTTCCAGGTTTTGGCTATTACAAATTGTGCTGCCAAGAACATATGTGTACACAGATCTTTTTGGATGGATATGTTGGATTCTTTAGGCTATATCCCCAGGAGAGGAATTGCAGGATCATAGGGTAGGTCTATTTCTAGCCTTCGGAGAGTTCTCCAGAATGTTCTCCACAGAGGTTGGACCAATTGACATTCCCACCAGCAGTGTAGGAGCGTTCCTTTGACCCCACACTCTCTCCAGCATTTTCTGCTGTTACCTTTTCTGATGTATGACATTCTCACAGGAGTGAAGTGGTATCTCATCATGCATTTCTCTGACAGTCAGAGACTTGAAGCATTTTTTCATGTGTTTCTCAGCCTTTTGGATCTCTTCTGTAGTGAATATTCTGTCCAAGTCCTCCCCCCATTTTTGGATGGGGTTATTTGTTGTCTTGTTGTTGAGTTTGGTGAGCTCTTTATGTATGTTGGTTATTAAACTCTTGTCTGATGTATGGCATGTAAAGATCTTCTCCCATTCTGTGAGGGGTCTCTTGATTTGGGTAGTGGTTTCTTTTGCTGTGAAGAAGCTTTTTAATTTGATGTAGTCCCATAGGTTTATACTTGCCTTAGTCTTCTTTGTAATTGGATTCGTTTCATTGAAAATGTCTTTAAAGTTTATGCAGAAAAGAGTTCTGCCAATATTTTCTTCTAAGTATCTGATAGTTTGTGGTCTAACATCCAAGTCCTTGATCCACTTGGAATTTACTTTTGTATTTGGTGAAATACAGTGGTTCAGTTTCATTCTTCTGCATGTTATTCCCTTTTTTTGTTGCCCTTTTTTTTTGTTGTAGTTATTGTTATTGATATCATCGTTGTTGGATAAGACAGAAATGGAGAGAGGAGGGAAAGACAGAGAGGGGCAGAGAAAGATAGACACCTGCAGACCTGCATCACCTCGTGTGAAGCGACCCCCCTGCAGTTGGGGAGCCAGGGGCTCGAACCAGGATCCTTATGCTGCTCCTTGTGGTTTTTTACCATGTGCACTTAACCGCTGCGCTACCGCCCGGCTCCCTCATTGTCTTTATTTGCGTTTCCTGGATGACATTTTTTTTCTTTTTTGTTGCCATTGTTTGCTGTTATTATTGCTATTGGATAGGACAGAGAGAAATCAAGAGAGGTGGGTAAGATTGGGGGGTTGGGGAGAGAAAGACACCTGTAGACCTGCTTCACTGCTTTTGAAATGACACCCCTACAGGTTGGGAGCCCAGGTGTGGATCCGGGGGCTCGAACTGGGATCTTTACCCCATCCTTGCACTTTGCAGTACCTGTGCTTAACCCGCAGCGCTAAACCCAGCCCCTGATTGAGAGCAATTTTAACAGAGCTGTTATAGGGTATGGGAAGGCATGACTGGACACACAGATAAGCTTAAGCAAATGAGGAAATTGTTAAATAGAGAAAACAATTTATATCAGCAAGGGAATCAGTAATATGTCATTATTTTTTTTTTTGTCAAGTGAAAAATAACTCAATAATAAACACAGTGAATAAAGATTTAATCCCCTTGGCATCAATTAATTGAGAAAAATTGGGTGGGGGCATTTTTTTTTTCCCTCCAGGGTTATTGCTGGGCTCAGTGCCTGTACCATGAATCCACCACTCCTGGAGGCCATTTATTTCCCCCCTTTTGTTGCCCTTGTTGTTGTAGCCTCGTGTGGTTATTATTATTTCCATTGTTGATGTTGTTCTTTGTTGGATAGGACAAAGAGAAATGGAGATAGGAGGGAAAGACAGAGATGGGGAGAGAAAGATAGACACCTGCAGACCTGCTTCACCACCTGTGAAGCGACTCCCCTGCAGGTGGGGAGCCGGGGTTCGAACCGGGATCCTTACGCCGGTCCCTGTGCCCTGTGCCACATGCGCTCAACCCACTGCACCACCACCCGACCCCCTGCATTTTTTTAGTTTCTTTTTTATATCTTTTTTTAAAAAATATTATTTATTTATTTATTTATTTATTCCCTTTTGTTGCCCTTGTTGTTTTATTGTTGTAGTTATTATTGTTGTTGTCATTGTTGGATAGGACAGAGAGAAATGGAGAGAGGGAGGGGAAGACAGAGAGGAGGAGAGAAAGATAGACACCTACAGACCTGCTTCATTGCCTGTGAAGAGACTCTCCTGCAGGTGGGGAGCCGGGGTTCGAACCGGGATCCTTATGCCGGTCCTTGTGCTTTGCGCCACCTGCGCTTAGCCCACTGCAGTACAGCCCGACTCCCTTTATATCTTTTTTTTTAAAAAAAAATTTATTGGGGGATTAATGTTTTACAGTCCACAGTAAATACAATAGGTTGTACATGCACAACATTTCTCAGTTTTCCACATGACAATACAAGGCCCACTAGGTCCTCTGTCATCCTATTCCAAGACCCGTACTCCCCCCCCACCCCCACCCCAGAGTCTTTTACTTTGGTGCAATACACCAACTTCAGTTCAGGTTTAACTTGTGTTTTCTCTTCTGATCTTGATTTTAAACTTCTGCCTGAGAGTGAGATCACCCTATATTCATCCTTCTGTCTCTGATTTATTTAACTTAACATGATTTCTTCAAACTCCATCCAAGATGGGCTGAAAATGGTGAAATCACTATTTTTAATAGCTGAGTAGTATTCCATTGTGTAGATATACCACAACTTGCTCAGCCACTCATCTGTTGTTTGACACCTGGGTTGCTTCCAGGTTTTGGCTATTACAAATTGTACTGTTATGAACATAGGTATACACATATGTTTTTGGATGGGTGTTTTGGATTCCTTAGGACATATCCTCAGGAGAGGAATTGCAGGATCATAGGGTAGGTCCATTTCTAGCCTTCTGAGAGTTCTCCACACTGTTCTCCAGAGAGGATGGACCAATTTACATTCCCACCAGCAGTGCATGTGGGTTTCTTTGACCGGGTAGGGGCACTTAAGGTAAAGGAGTTAAAATTCTCATTTACCATAACAGGAAGGCAGTAGATAAAGTTTAAACTGGAATGACCAGAAAGTAGCATTTTCAGATAGTTTGCCATTGAAAGCAAGAGGTAAGACTTGTTTTCGTTAACAGGCCTGTTGATGCAGTTGAGACAGTATAGTGCACACTTTATGGTGTATGGTCCTAGAGTTCGAACCTGAATACCATATGGAAATGACACGCCATTAGGGGAAGCTTTATAAGGTGATGCTGTAGTCTCTCTTTCTCTCTCTGTCTTATCTTTGAAATAAGAATAATGAAGAAATTGACTCAGGAGAGACGAGATCCATAAAAACTACAATAAAAAAAACAAAGTCTACTGTAGACGAGGATAAAGGGTGAGAACTACGGACTAATTTTGTTGTTAGAAGGCTTAGAAAAGAATTTATTCATAAGAGAGAGAGAGGGAGAGAGAGAGAGAGAGAGAGAGAGAGAGCGCACCAGAGAATCACTCTGGCACTTGCATTGCTGAGCACCAATCTCATGGTTCTACACTTCATCCATGGGGTGACCTCCACACCACAGTTCTAAACCTTTTAGCTTCATTTGAGCTTTTAGAATATGTGCGCATTCAATCAGTGAAAGGAAAAGCTGAACTTAAGCAAACGGACATGGAGAGATGATACCTGGAATGAGGTAAGAGGGGAATGGTTGTTGAAACAATTGACTACAGTTGGGGGTACTGCAAGATAAGGAAGCAAAAAGATTCAGAGTCGGAGATGGAGAACAAATGAACTGCTGGACTATAATCAAATGAAAGTCCAGAGAGAGGCTTGTTGATGGGTACTAGGTGAAAAAAATCCAAGAAAATACAAGCATCTCCCACTTAATGACAGGCGTTCTTTCCAAAAATCAGATGTTCTTCACAGAATCATTAAAATGGAGGCCATTTCTTATTATTTCATTAGGAACATTTAAGGTGTTACTGCTCAACACAAAACCTCTAATGTCCTAGTCTTACAAAAGTATAGTAAAAAAAACTCTCAATATAGATAACTGAGAAACATAACAAAAGAAACTTAGATACGTGAACATCAAGCAATTAATATGGTTGTTAGCAAGCAGTTATACTTAAATAGTAATATATTGCATGTCCTCTCTCAACACCCAGTATTCTAGTACCCTGTACACTACTTGTTTACTGATATATATGATATAAACAAACATGCTTCAAAAAGTCTTATATGGAATGACATATATATGTATATATTTACATATATATATATATATATATATATATATATATATTCAATGAAATTGAACAAAAACAAAGAGGTGTTCTACTTGGAGAACCTTATTTTGTGAGGCATCGGCAAATCATGTCTGAACTGTTAGCTCAGGATTCAGGTTGCTCAAAACTCATGTCTAGATTCCCTGGGAGACCAACAAGGAAGGACTAAGTCCCTGTTGAAGATCATAGGTCAAAGGTTGCTAACTGGCTTGGGAAACAGTAGTCAAGAGGTCCCAGGTTCAATCGTTGGTACCACCAATAGCCAGAGATGAGCTGTGTTCAGGTAAAGACAAAAACGAAAGAACAAACACTAGTTTTGGGTAGTAAAATGTGTTCGGTTAGCATCTACTTATAACTTATTCCCTCTCATGTCGGGGCGAGGGCTGGTGTGAGATAAGAAATTGAGGCACTGATGATTAGAGGACACTTTGGATGATGAGGGCAAAGTAGAACTTATCTATAATCCTCACATATTAAAGTTTAAGGAGAAGACCTCTATTACTTTAAAGGCTTTTTAAAAATTTTATTTACCTTGGAGAGAGACAAATTCAGAGGGAAGGGAGAAAGAGAGAGAGGGAGGGGGAGAGAGAGAGAGAGAGACTGAGAGAGAGAGAGAGACTGAGAGACTACTTCCCCACTTGTGAAGCTTTCCCCTTGATGAGAAGGACTGGGGGCTTGAAACTGGATCCCGACACACTGTAATGTGTGTACTCAACCAGGTGCACCACCACCCAGTCCCTGGTCTTCTGTTACTTTCACTGGTGAAGACTGACATGACCAATAAGGGAGTGAGGCTAGGAAGACAGCCTATGTGTGGGTATCTTTGGCATTTTATCAAAAGTTCAATTCATGTATCTTTGTGTAACCTAAAAGGTGTCTTGGGCATGAAACTCTTCCCTGAAGATTATAGTGCACTGGGGGTCTGGGGACGTTCATAGTTAGGAATCAAGAATCCTTTTCTTTAAATTTTTAAATTTTATTTATTTAATTTATTAGTCAGAGCACTGATTAGCTTTGGCTTATGGTAGTGCAAGGGATTAAACCTAGGATTTTGGAGCCTCAGGCATGAGAGTCTCTGCATAACTATTTGCTGTCTACCCCAGCTCTAATCTTTTTCCTCTTCTTCTCCTTCTCCTTCTCCTTCTCCTTCTCCTTCTCCTTCTCCTTCTCCTTCTCCTTCTCCTTCTCCTTCTTCTTCTTCTTCTTCTTCTTCTTCTTCTTCTTCTTCTTCTTTCTTTTCTTTTCTCTTTTCTTTTCTTCCTCTCTCTTTTAAAATTTATTTGTTATTCAATAGAGACAGAGAGATATTGGGGGAAGATAGAGAGGGAAAGGGACAAAGAGACCCCTGCAGCCCTGCTTCACCACTTATGAAGCTTTCTTCTGCAGGTGGGGACTAGGGGCTTGAACCTGGCTCCTTGTACACTTAACCAGGTGTGCCACTGTCTGGCCCCAGTAAGAATCCTTTTCATTATTGGGAATTTTGTACTAATAGAAATAATACTGAGTTTGTAAGAAATCACTCCCCAGAGAAGACTTTGCAGCCTCAGTATAAACTTCCTCTCTTTATTCCTGGAATCAGAGATTCAGTGACACTTATTAAACACCTTGCTGTAGCAGACCTTGTTCTAGTCCCCAGAGATGCCTTATGAAGTTTTTGCATCATGGAAACTTTTACGCTTGCAATACCAGCAAGGGAGAAAATTATTAAAAAAAAAAAAAAAAACAAAGAAAGAAAGAGAAGGAAAAAGAATGGCCAGTGCCATGTAGGAATATTTAAAAAGTCCACAGTGAATCTCAGCAGAACTTATCACAACAACTGTCATACAAGGTGAAATGCATTTTATATATAAATGGAAACAGGGTTGAAAGAATGGCACCTTGATGAAGTTTAAAGGGGGAAGATTTCAACAATAGAAAATGGTGAGTTTTAAAAACAATTGAAAGAAAGGGCAGACTGTGTCTTAACTCAAGTACTGGGAGGGGCCCCAGGGCATTTCAAGCAGAGTGAACCCAGAAGTGTATTATAACAGTTCTGTGAGCCAGACTTATAAATATGTGTCAGCTGAGGCCTAGAAATTCTTGGGCAACCTCATGGGATTCCTTTTCAAAGCTTATTTGACTACAGGGATGTTTTCTAGTTGCTTAAACCTCTGAACAGATTTAGCTAACTTAATTTCAGGCAAAAATTAGTTGTATAGACTTGGGTTGATAGTCTTTTCAGAGGAGTGTTTTTGAAGTCTGAAATCCATACTGTGCAAGGGACTTTTGAGGTTCAGAAGCAGAGTAAATGGAATGTTCAAAGTTCTGTGCCAAGTACATCCAAGATTTCACTTTCCGGAGCTTACAAGGGTCGTTCCCTCGAGAAAGCTTAAGGCTGTATTTTCTTTTGCATACAACTACATTCAAATCAAATATTCCCTGAACTTCAGAATGAGACCTTGTGCTTAAAAAAATGTAAAGATATGGTCTCCATTATAGATTCAAAAGTATCTCCTAGTTACACAAAGGTTTAAGCGATGATTTGAATGTTTTAATAGCAGTTTGCTATATGCTATAAGAAAAATCAGAAAACAGTTTGCATTGTCACTAATTATTATGTTTAGAAGTCCATACAAGGACATTGTTTCAGTTTGCTTGGAATAACAGAAACCTCATCCATATAATGGTTAAGGAAAATAGTAGTTTAAAACATTCCAGCCAGATGTTGATAATGAACTGCAGCAGCATAGCCTCGAAGAAGATGGTAAACCCAGCATACGATCTTTGAAAAGAATCTCTTAATTAAGTGTTGAACATGGACTGAAGCCACGTGCTCACTGGTACAAAAACCAGGAGGGCTTAGAGTTAGCACTGGGTGGGCTGTGTTTAACAATGTTTGCAATTTTAAGTTATTACTGGTAGTATATAAATACACAGCCGCTCACATAAATTTATTATTAATAATAAAGAACCAAGTTTCTTTCTGTTTTGTAAGATGGTGCCTATAATTCCAGCTACTATATATTCTTTTTTTAGGAGTAGGACTGGAGGCTGAATTACATGTTTCATGGTTTTGAATAACTTGGTTTCACTTGGATCATATGACTAAAATATTTGATTGCAGATCCAAAGCCTTACTTGGCAGAGGTGGTTTAGGTCATCCCCTCTGGGTTTTTAAATTTTTATTTATTTATTTTATTTTTTCCCCTTTTCCATCTCCTTTACTAGACTAAATACATTTTTACCTTTAGCATAAATGAAGGCAAACAAGACTAGGGAACAGCCAACTGGAAGAATATAGGTCACTGTTTCCAAGTGGCTTCAAATGAAACTGCTATTGCTATAAATTTGTCTGTGTGCTTGAGTGTGTTTGAACTTTGATTGTGAATGTCAGAGCCCTGTCACTGTTAGGCCACTGATTGTGAGACCTCCAATCTTGGACTGCACGCAACGCAACGATAACTCAAAAGGAAAAGTCTGTCCGGGGGAACCACTTCTCAGCACCATTACTTTTAGGCTCCTAGATGTTTTATCACCTCTAGTCTCATAGTAGACTTGTAAAGTGAGTTCCATTATTTCGCTTTTACAAAGAAAAAATAGGCTCAGAGAATTCATGTGATATGAACAAAGGAAGATTGCTTTTGAATGAAATTTTTCGGATTTTAGTTTTTCTAGAATTGATTCAAAATAGAAAAATCTTTCCACGCCACTCTGTCTCTTGGTGGAATGAGTCTACTCCCAACATTCTGTGATCTTTCTGATGCCCTAGAATAGATGGACATGAATTATAAGTTTTCACATATATATACTTGGTAATATAAGTTGTATGTTTTTAAATAAGTTGACATATTTTATACTCTGTTAAGATTATGATTATTTTTTTAAGTTCAGCTCTGAGCATTTGTGGAAATTATTGAATTTTATGTTTATACTTTATGTACTTGTCTCTTTTGTGTCTTATACTTAATTTTTTGTATTTTTATTAGTGATTTAATAGTGATTTACCAGATTATAAGATAATAGGGGAACAGCTTCACACACCACTCCCACCACTGAAGTTCTGTGCCCCACCCCACAATGATAACCATCAAGGTTCTCCCAAGGTCCTAGGTATGGGTGATACATGTCTTATACTTTATAAAAAAATTATATAAGATTTTCTTCAATCCTTAGTCAGATCACTATTAAATAATTTTCATGAATCCTCTCAGAAATACTCTACTGACTGTAATACATGCATGTTTTACAATTTTTGTGATGCATATAGAAATATTTGCTCTCTGCTTTTTCACTGAAAAATAAAAATTGAGAATCCTTCCACATTAGCACAGTGCACTGTTTTCTTTTTGATTCTCTTCTTATTTAATATTATATAGTCACATTATAATTCATTTGCCCTGTAGTTGGACATTTCACTTATTTCCAAGATTTTTTAATATTTATTTATTTATTCCCTTTTGTTGCCCTTATTGTTTTATTGTTGTAGTTATTGTTGTTGTTATTGATGTTGTCATTGTTGGATAGGACAAAGAGAAATGGAGAGAGGAGAGGAAGACAGAGAGGGGGAGAGAAAGATAGACACCTGCATACCTGATTCACCGCCTGTGAAGCGACTCCCCTGGAGGTGGGGAGCCGGGGGCTCAAACCTGGATCCTTACACTGGTCCTTGCACTTTGCACCATGTGCGCTTAACCCACTGCGCTACTGCCCAACTCCCCTTATTTCCAAGATTTAATAAAACAATTTTAATATTTAGGATATTTCTTTGTCAAGATACATATCATTTAAAAATATATCTTAAAATATTTAATTTAAAATTTATTATTATTATTATTATTTTTAAAAATTTTTTATTTAAGAAAGGATTAGTGAACAAAAGCATAAGGTAGGAGGGGTACAACTCCACACAATTCCCACCACCCAATCCCCATAACCCACCCCCTCCCATGGTAGCTTTCCCATTCTCTAGCCCTCTGGGAGCATGGACCCAGGGTCGTTGAGGGTTGCAGAAGGTAGAAGGTCTGGCTTCTGTAATTGCTTCCCCGCTGAACATGGGCGTTGACTGGTCGGTCCATACCCCCAGTCTGCCTCTCTCTTTCCCTAGTAGGGTGTGTCTCTGGGGAAGCTGAGCTCCAGGACACATTGGTGGGGTCTTCAATCCAGGGAAGCCTAGCCAGCATCCTGGTGGCATCTGGAACCTGGTGATTGAAAAGAGAGTTAACATATGAAGCCAAACAATTTGTTGAGCAATCATGGATCCCAAGCTTGGAATAGTGGAGAGGAAGTGTTAGGGAGGTACTCACTGCAAACTCTAGTGTAATCCTGCTTTCAGGTATATATTTTGCAGTAGTTTATGGATACGTGTGCACATAAGCTCTCTCTCACAGAAACTGGTATATATCTAGGTTATGGGACTTTGTTAGAAAGTGAACTACCTGAGATGAAATTAGAGTGTACTTATTAAAGGAAAGGTCTCACCCGAGTAATGAAGCTGAAGGGTTGTCATTCCACACGTGAAGTCTCTGGATACAGTCTGAGGTGAAGCATGTTGAGATGGCAATCGTTGCTTTGGTTAGGTTGTGATCGGCGGATGCAATATTATTTGGTTTGGATTGGGAGATGTATACGGGAAAGTGGGCCCTATCCTAGGGTTCCAGGACTGGGGGAAGTAGGGGCTCTATAGTGAAGATGTGAGGTTCCTGCTGTCTTAGGGTTCAAAAAGACAATCAATAGTTAATATTATCATCACATTATTTGTTAATTGGGTTAACTTTGAAAAGTCCCTTTGTTATGGTTTGCTGTACAGTACCCAGTATCTTGTATATAGCTGTGCTATTGGAAGCTTCTAATCTACTTGGTCTAGGCTTTTGAGAGAGTCTGTATATCAAATACATAGCCTATATATTAAAAAGATTCAGTTTGTGTTTTAAGAAACTTTGAGACATACAATTGATTTCCCCCTCTCATATTAATTAACTACTGATTTATGTGTCTACATTTTGCTAGGAGTGTACATAAACACCATTCCCACCACCAAAGGACTGTGACCCATCCCTCCCGCCCACTCCCACCCCCCACTGGCCCAGGAAGCTACATGTCTACCCCTCACCACTGGGTTTTTACTTTGGTGCCCTACTTACAATTTGATCAGGTCCTGCTTTTAGTTTCCCTTTCAGATCTTCTAAGTCAGCTTCTGTTGATGAGTGGGATCATCCCATACTCATCTTTATCTTTCTGACTTAGTTCACTTAACATAATTCCTTCTAGCTCTGTCCAAGATGGGTCAGAGAAGGTGGGTTCATTGTTCTTGATAGCTGCATAGTATTCCATTGTGTATATATACCACAGCTTTCTCAGCCACTCATCTGGTGTTGGGCACCTGGGTTGCTTCCAGGTTTTAGCTATTATGAATTGTGCTGCTATGAACATAGGAGTACACACCTCTTTTTGGTTGGGTGTTATGGAGTCCTTGGGGTATAACCCCAGGAGAGGAATTACTGGGTCATATGGAAGGTCCATGTCTAGCCTTCTGAGAGTTTTCCAGACTGCTCTCCACAGAGGCTGTACCAATTTACATTCCCACCAGCAATGTAAAAGGGTTCCTCTGTCCCCACAGCCTCTCCAGCATTTGTTGCTGCTGTCCTTTTTGATGTATGCCATTCTTACAGGAGTGAGGTGGTATCTTAGTGTTGTCTTAATTTGCATTTCTCTGACAATCAGTGACCTAGAGCAGTTTTTCATATGTTTGTTAGCCTTTTGGATCTCCTCTGTGGTGAATGTTTTGTTCATTTCCTCTGCCCATTTTTGGATGGGGTCATTTGCTTTTTTGCGGCTAAGTTTACTGAGCTCTTTATATATTTTGGTGATTAGTTTCTTGTCTGATGTCTGGCATGTGAAGATCTTCTCCCATTCTGTGAGGGGTCTCTCTGTTTGTTTAATAATTTCTTTGGATGTGCAGAAGCTTTTCAATTTGATGTAGTCCCATTGGTTTGTTTCTGCTTTGGTCTTCCTTGCAATTGGGTTTGATTCATCAAAGATGTCCTTGAGGTGTATGTGGGAAAGTGTTTTACCAATGTTTTCCTCTAAGTATTTGATTGTTTCTGGTCTGACATCTAGGTCTTTGATCCATTTGGAGTTGATTTTTGTTTCTGGTGAGATAAAGTGGTTCAATTTCATTCTTCTGCATGTTTCAACCCAGTTTTCCCAGCACCATTTATTGAAGAGAGCCTCCTTTTTCCATTTAATACTTTGGGCCCCCTTATCAAAGATTAGATGCCCATAGGTGTTGGGATTTACTTCTGGGCTTTCAATTCTGTTCCACTGGTCTGTGTGCCTATTTTTGTTCCAGTACCATGCTGTTTTGATGATGATGGCTTTATAATATAGTTTAAGGTCTGGGAGTGTGATGCCTCCATTTCTGTTTCTATTCCTTAAGATGGTTTTGGCAATTCTAGGTGTTTTCAGGTTCCAGATAAATGATTGTAGTGTTTGTTCTATTCTCTTAAAGTAGCCTGGTGGAACTTTGATGGGTATTGCATTAAATTTGTATATGGCTCTGGGGAGAATATTCATTTTGATGATATTTATTCTTCCAATCCATGAGCATGGGATATCTTTCCATTTCTTGGTATCAGTTTCTATCTCCTTGAGTAGCGAATCATAGTTTTCAGTATACAAGTCTTTCACTTCTTTGGTCAACTTTATTCCTAGGTATTTGATTGATTTTGCTGAAACAGTAAATGGGAGTGATTTCTGGATGTCTTCTTCTTCAGATTTAGTGTTTGCATAAAGAAATGCCACTGATTTTTGTACATTGATTTTGTAGCCTGATACCTTGCTATATTGCCTAACAACTTCCAGTAATTTTCTACTGGATTCTTTAGGTCTTTCTATGTATACTATCATATCATCTGCAAATAGTAAGAGCTTGACTTCTTCCCTTCCAATCTGTATCCCTTTGATTTCTTTCTCTTGCCTGATTGCTATGGCAAGAACTTCCAATACTATGTTGAAGAGTAACGGAGACAGTGGACAGCCCTGTCTAGTCCCCGATCTGAGGGGGAATGCTTTCAGCTTCTGTCCATTGAGTATGATGTTGGCTGTAGGTTTGCTATATATAGACTTCACTATCTTGAGGAATTTCCCATCTATTCCCATTTTTTGAAGAGTTTTGAGCATGAATGGGTGTTGGATTTTGTCAAAGGCTTTCTCTGCATCTATTGAGATAATCATGTGGTTTTTGGCTTTGCTTTTATTGATGTGATGAATGACATTGATTGATTTATGGATGTTGAACCAGCCTTGCATTCCTGGGATGAATCCCACTTGGTCATGATGAACAATCTTTTTGATGTGTTGCTGTATCCGGTTGGCCAAGATCTTGTTTAATATTTTGGCATCTATGTTCATCAGAGATATTGGTCTGTAGTTTTCCTTTTTTGATCTGTCCCTATCAGCTTTTGGTATCAGGGTGATGTTGGCTTCATAAAAGGTGGAAGGGAGTATTCCTGTTTCTTCAATCTTATGGAATAGCTTAACAAGTATGGGTATTAACTGTTTCCTGAAAGTTTTGTAGAATTCGTTTGTGAAGCCATCTGGTCCAGGACTTTTGTTGTTGGGAAGATTCTTAATAACGGTTTCAATTTCTTTGTCTGTGATTGGTGCATTTAGATTTTGTAGTTCTTCTTGGTTCAGTTTTGGAAGTGCATAGGTTTCTAGGAATTGTTCCATTTCTTCCAGATTCTCTAGCTTGGTGGCATATAGTTCTTTATAGAAGTTTCGCAGAATTCTCTGGATTTCTGTGGTGTCAGTTGTGATATCTCCTGCATCGTTTACAATCATACTAATTTGAGTCTTCTCTCTTTTTTGTTTGGTGAGTCTGGCTAGGGGTTTGTCAATTTTGTTTAATCTTTCAAAGAACCAACATTTGGCTTCATTGATCTTTTGTATGGTTCTTTTATTTTCGATGTTGTTTATTTCTGCTCTAACTTTAGTGATTTCTGTCCTTCTGGTTGCTTTAGGGTTCCTTTGTTCCTCTTCCTCTAAGTCCTTGAGGTGTGTAGTAAGGTTGTTCATTTGGGCTTCTTCTTGGTATTTAATATGTGATTGTATGGCTATAAGTTTCCCTCTCAGTACTGCTTTCACTGTGTCCCAAATATTTTGATAGGTTGTGTCTTCATTTTCATTAGTTTCCAGGAACATTTGAATTTCCTGTTTGAGTGAGTCTCTAACCCAGTGTTTCTTAAGGAGCATGTTGTTTAGTTTCCAAATTCTATGTCTTTTAATAATTTTCCGTTTGTTGTTAAAAGTTAGTTTTACTCCACTGTGGTCTGAGAAGATACTTGGGATGATTTCAATGCTCTTGAATTTATTGATGCTGTCTTTGTGGCCTAACATGTGGTCTATCCTTGAGTATGTGTTATGTGGATTTGAAAAGAAGGTGTATTCCAGTTTTTTGGGGTGGAGGAGTCTGAAAATGTCCAAGAGGTCTAGTCTGTCAATCTCTTCATTCAATTCTCTTGTATCTTTATTGGTTCTCTGCTTTGTTGATCTGTCTAAGTGTGAGAGTGGGGTATTGAAGTCTCCCACTATTATTGTATTACTATTGATGTATTTTTGAAATTCTTTCAGTAGATGCTTAATGTATTTAGATGGTCCCTCGTTGGGTGCATAGATGTTAATAATTGTTAAGTCTTCTTGGTTGATTGATCCTCTAATCATTATGTAATGTCCTTGCCTATCTTTTATTACTTTATTTAATTTAAAATCTATCGTGTCTGAGATGAGAATGGCTGTTCCTGCCCTTTTTTGTGGACCGTTAGCCTGTATGATAGTTTTCCATCCTTTCACTTTAAGTCTGTGTTTATCTTGTTGTGACAGATGGGATTCTTGCAAGCAGCAAATGGTTGGGTTATGTTTTCTGATCCATCCCCCGACCCTGTGCCTTTTGATGGGTGAGTTTAAGTCATTGACATTTATTGATATTATGGATTTAATGTATTGTAGTGCCATTGTTCTAAAAAACAATTTGTTTACTCTGACATATTGCAAGTATTATAGTGATGTTCTTGTTTATAAGAGGTCTTTTAGTACCTCTTTCAGGGCCGGCTTGGTGATAGTTGCCTCCTTTAACTGTTGTTTGTCTAAGAAGGTTTTGATCCCTCCATCTAGCTTGAATGAAAGTCTAGCAGGATATATTATCCTTGGTTGAAACCCTTTTTCATTCAGGGCTCGATATATATCTTGCCACTCCCTTCTGGCTTTTAGAGTTTGAGTTGAGAAATCTGCAGAAAGTCTTATGGGTTTTCCCCTGTATGTGACTTTTTGTTTCTCTCTTGCAGCCTTTAGGATCCTTTCTTTATCCTTACTTCTTCTCATTGTGACTATGATGTGTCTTGGTGTTTTCAGGTCTGGGTTGATTCTGTTTGGTACTCTCTGGGCCTCTTGCACCTTGATATCCTTTCTGTTATTCAGGTCTGGGAAGTTTTCTTGTATTATTTCCTCTAGAATGTTTGCTTCCCCTTCCTCTCTTTCTTCCTCTGGCAGGCCAATTATACGAATGTTACTTCTTTTGAGATCATCCCATATGTCTCTGTTGTTGTTTTCAGTGTCTCTCAATCTCTTTTTAAGCTCTTTCACCTCTTTCTTAGTTTTCTCTAACTCATCCTCTGTCTGACTAATTCTGTTTTCTGCTTCTGTTAGTCTGCTTTCCCTTGCCTCAGCTTCTTTCTTCATTACAGCTATTTCACCTTTCAGTTCTCTAATTGCCTCAAGATAATCAGTATTTTCCTTGGGGGTCTCAACTGTTGTTTCCCTAATACTGCCATTCCTTTCCTCCAATGTTGTTTTCATTTCTGTGATTAATAAGTTTATTATTGCTTGCATACTTTTCTTATCTATCATTACTTCTGACTGATTTGTGGTTTCTTCTGGGCTCTTGTCTTCATTCATTGGGGTAGCAGTTTTATTTGTTTTTAATCTACCCATTTTTTTTTATTTATGTGTTTCTCTCTTTTTTTTATGCTCTGTTGTTCCTCAGTTGTTGTGTTTTGAGCACAAGTAACACTGTACTAAATACCTTTATGACAATTGCACTCACCAACCTCCGGAATTACAGTAGCAACTGAGGTAAGTATTGAAGGAGTTTAATCGTTACCAGTTAGCCAAACAATTTCTCCAGTCCGTGAAAAAATAGTAACCAAATCCCAGTGAAGAAAGAGAAAAGAAAGAGAGGATAGCAAGAATAGACAGTTATGCAAATCTACTATCCAGTGTATATTCTAGGGGTAACAAGAGTGTAAATGGAACTAGAGCAGAAATACACACATAGAAAGTGCACTCTGGGTCAGATTTCTTCCCCAAAGTAATTCACAAATTCAGAAAGGCAAAGAAGAAAGAAGTGTATGACAAGATAAAAAAAAAAGAGAGAGATAGAGAGAGATAAGAGAGAGAAAAGGGAGAAGATAAGAAGAAGGGTTGTAATTAAAGAGCAGTGCGAGGAACTTCCCAAATGTGTATCAGTGAATTTAAAAAAAAAAAAAAAACCTGTTTGGTGGTATGGAGTATCCTGCTAGTAGCTGGTCCCAGGCACTGCTTATGGGGGGGGGGGGGGCGGCGGGAAGGATGTATGCTTGAAAATTAAAAGGAAGAAAAAACAATTTTTTTCCCCTACTCTAATTCTTAACCCAAATTAAGTTATAGACACCTCCTTGGTGTCACCGCTATGGCCCCTTATTGGCTGGCCTGCTAAAGGCAGAAAATCCTATTGTTTACACGAGATGTGTCCAGAGCTCAAAGGCTAGCCGCTTCTCCGTCCGCCATCTTCTGGGAAACCCCCCCCTCCAGACTTTTTAAGAGGATTTCTCAAAAATGAAAACTAGCTCCAAGTCCTTTGATCCAATGAGAGCTATACTCAAGAAGTCTTTGGATCCACCCACAGGGTCGCGGTGGACCCTGGATTCTCCCAAGAGGAAGCCCCCGAGCTAAAGTGCTCTCTCCGGGTCCTCTGCCTGCCGCGCTCTGCAACTGGCGGAGGAGCCGCCTTCCTGGGCGGGCGGAGGACAATGCCCGGCGCACTCTCCTTGCCTGGCGCCCTGGGAATTCTGGAGCCCTGCTAGTCCGTGTCACCTTTACTCTAATTCTTAACCCAAATTAAACTGTAATCACTTCTTTGGTGCTCCCCCTTATTGGCTGGCCTGCTAAAGGCAGAAAATCCTACCGTTGCCGACGATGCGATCAGAGCACTCGCTGTTAGCGACTTCTCAGGCCGCCATCTTCCTAACTCCCCCTTATTATTTTTTTTTTAAAAAGAGAGTGCTGGAGATTGAACCTGGAGCCTAAGACTTGCAGGTCTTGTGTTCTACTACTAAGATCTTCCTGGTTTTATCGTTTGAAAACTAGAATTCTATGGGTTGTTTCTAATTTTCCACTATTATAAAAGAGGCTATGATGAATATTCATATACATATTTTTTCCTGCATTTTCTTAGATAGAGAAAGAGTAAATAGATACCTGAAGCAATGGTCTGGGAGGTGGTGCAGTGATAAAGCTTTGGACTCTCAAGCATGAGGTCCCGAGTTCGATCCCCGGCAGCACATGTACCAGAGTGATGTCTGGTTCTTTCTCTCTCCTCCTGTCTTTCTCATGAATAAATAAAATCTTAAAAAAAAAAAAACAACAAAACAAAACCTGAAGCACAGCTTCACCCCTCTTAAAGGTTTCCCCTATAGGTGGGGGCTGGGGAGCTTGAACCTATGTCCTTGCACATTGTAAAATGTGTGCTCGACCAGGTGCACCACTGCCTGGTTCCTTGTATATAATCTTTAAAGATTAGTTTCTTTCTCTAGTTAGATGCATGTAAGTTTCCAGCATGTCATTTCGTGACGCTCCATTTGTTTCTAGCACTGAGTATGATTCCACTGTCTGAATGAATATAGTTTATCCACTTACTTACTCAAAAGCATCTGATTACTTCCAACTTTTGGCAATTATGAACAAAACTGCCATAAACATCCATGATCTGTCATGCCTGAGGCTCTGAAGTCTCTGGTTCAATCCCCTGCACCACCACTAGCCAGAACTGAGTAGTGCTTTGGTAAATAAAATAAAATAAAATAAAATAAAATAGTCTATGATCATATTTTTTGTGTATATAATTTATTTGCATAAATTTTGAAGTGTGTGATTACCACAATGTATGATAAAAGTATATTTCTTTTTTATTTTTTAATTATTTAATTAATTTTTGGATAAGATAGGACAGAGAGAAATTGAGAGGGGGAGATAGAGAGGGAGAGAGAAAGATAGCCACCTGCAGACCTGCTTCATTGCTTGTGAAGCGACCCCTCTGCTGGTGGGGAGCCAGGGGCTTGAACTGGGATCCTTGCGCGGGCCCTTGCGCTTTGTACTATGTGCGCTTAACCCGTTGTGCCACCGCGTGAATCCCAAGAATATGTTTAGTTTCACAGGAAACCGCCAAACTGTCTTCCAAGTGTCTGTCCAATTTTATACTCCCATCAGCAATGAATGACAGTTCCTGCTGACCTACATAGCATCTGGCGTTCTGGCTTTTGGACATTTTAACAGATGTGTGCTAGTATCTCATTGTTATTTTAATTTCCATTTTCCTGGTGACATATGATGTAGAACTTCTTTTTATGTGCTTATTTGCCATCTGTATATCTTCTTTGATGAGGTGTCTACTTAACATATTTGAGCAACTTTTTAATTGGGTTGTTTATTTTCATATTGTTGAGTCTTAAGAGTTCTTTGTATATACTGGATACTAATGCTTTATCAGATATGTATCTTGCAAACATTGGCTTGTCAGAAAAGTTTGGATACATTTGTGCATGGAAAAACATAGAAAAATACATCATGACTTTTCTGACAACTCAGTAATTTCTCGCAGGTTGTGACTTTTCCTTTTTTTTCTCCTTGTCATTGTCTTTTGTAGAGCGAAGACATTTGATTTTAGTAAAATCAGCCCTATCACTCAGTCTTTCATGGATAGTTGTGGTATATCCAAAAGCCATTGCCAAACCTTAGGCCCTGTAGGATTTTTCCTGTGTCATCTTATATGAAATTTATGATTTTGGGCTTTACATTGAGGGCTGTGATCCACTTTAGAGTTAATCTTTTTAAAATGTAATGTCTGTGTTGAGATGATGTTGCCTATGGATGTCCAATTGCTCCAGTATCATTTATTGAGAATACTGTCCATGGTACTGTTTATATTCCTTTGTCAAATATCAGTTCACATGTTTACATGTGTCTATTTATGGCTTCTTTACTCTGTTCCATTGATATAACTGTGTATTATTTTGTTGGCACCACACTGATGTGATTTCTATACATATATATAGGTGTATAGCAATTCTTGAAATTTAGTGCTATCAATCCTTCTACATTTATTATTCTTTTTTTAAAATATTTTTTATTTTTATTTATTAATTGGAGACAGCCAGAAATCGAGAGGGAAGGAGATAAGAATAAGGAGAGAGAGAGACACCCACAGCCCTACTTCACCACTCACAAAGCTTTCCCCCTGCAGAGGATTACCAGGGGCTCGAACCCAGGTCTTTGTGCATTGTAACATGTGTGCTCAACCAGGTGCGCCACCATCTGGCCCCTACATTTATTATTCTTTAATATTGTATTGGCTATTCTTATTTTTTTAAATCTCTTTTTATAAAATTTAGAATCTGTTAGTAGCCACAAAAATGAATAGCTGGGATTTTGACTGCGGTTAAATTAAATCAATAGACCAAGTTGTTAAGAATTGATATCTTAACAATATTGGGCCTTTTATCCATGAATATGGGCTATTTCTTTTCTTTTAAAAATTTTTTTATTATTCTTTTTTTTATTTATTAGATAGTGACAGCCAGAAATTGAGAGGGAAGGGGGTGATAGAAACAGAGAGACGCCTGCAACACTACTTCACCACTTACAAAGCTTTCCCCCTGCAGGTGGGGACTGGGGGCTCAAACCTGGGTCCTTGCACATTGTACCTGTGTGCATAAGCAGGTGTCCCACCACCTGGTCCCTGGGCTATTTCTATTAATTTAGTTTTTCTTGTTTGTTTGTTTACTTCATTCATCATTTTTTCAGTTTTCCTTGTAAATATTTTATTAGATCTATACTTAAATATTTTCATTTGGTTATAGTTACATTACTTGAAGTCCTAGAGGATTTTTTTTTCTTTCAAATACATAAATAAGATTTATTTTATCTATTTCATATGAGAGGGAATTTCACAGGAGAGGAAAAGGCAAAGAAGCCAGAGTACCACTTCATTACATGCTGTGTGGGGATCCAGCCAAGAGTATCCAGCATGCAAATCGTGCACTCCACCTATGGAGGCACCTCTGGGGTTACTCTGTTGATTCTTCTGGATTTTCCACATTGATGATTATGCCATCTGCAAATTAAAATGGTTTTATCTCAGAGATTTGGAGGTTGTACCATGGCTAGAGCACTGAGTATCCCAGCTCTGTCACTGGCATCAAATATTCCAGAGGGAAGCTCTGGCTCTCTCTCCCCCCTCTGTTTTGCTAATAAAATCTTAAAATAGTTATTCCTTCCTTCTCAACTGGTATACATTTTATTTTTATTTCCATTTCTTTTTTTTAATTATTCTTTTTTTTTAATTTATAAAAAGGAGACATTAACAAAACCATAGGATAAGAGGGCTACATGTAACTCCACACATTTCCCACCACCAGAACTCCGTATCCCATCCCATTCCCTGATAGCTTTCCTATTCTTTATCCCTCTGTGAGTATGGACCCAAGGTCATTGTGGGGTGCAGAAGGTGGAAGGTCTGGCTTCTGTAATTGCTTCCTCGCTGAACATGGGCATTGACAGGTCGATCCATACTCTCAGCCTGTTTCTCTCTTTCCCTAGTAGGGTGGGGCTCTGGGGAAGTGGAACTCCAGGACACATTGGTGGGGTTGTCTGTTCAGGGAAGTCTGGTTGGCATCATGCTGGCATCTGGAACCTGGTGGTTGACAAGAGAGCTAACATGCAAAGCCAAACAAATTGTTGAACAGTCATGGACCTAAGGGCTGGAATAGTGTAGATGAAGAGTTGGGGGGGGGGTTCTCCATTTTGTAGATAGCTAGTAGGCATGTTTTAGTTAAATTCCAAAGGGTCTGTGGCTATACTGGTTTTTTTTTTTTTTTCCTTTTTCTGTTTGCCACTGAGCCTGATATCTGATATGCCGGTGGATCCAAGTTATTGTCTGGAGAAATGATGTCATGGTTGGAAAAAGGGCCAGAAAGCTGGGTCAGGGAAGAGAGTAGCTCCCTAATATGGGAAAGGGGTATAAATATTGTTGACTGTAAACCCCATCAATTTGATGTGAGGTGTCTTTCTTACCCCCTCTCTGTCTTACCCTCCTCTCTCCATTTCTCTCTGACCTATCCAACGATGACAACAACAATAATAACTACAACAATAAAAACAAAACAAATAAAAAAAAACAAGGGTAACAAATAAGTAAATGAAAATAAAAAAAAAGAAAAGCATATTGAAAATGTAGAGAAGTATATGGAAGAGAAGTGGTGAGAAGGGATTTCATGCCCTTATCTTCCTTATTCCTAATCATTTTACTTTTTGAAATTCATTGACAAAGTGTCATACAGAAATTCACTGACAAATTATCATTTTGTCAACCGATATGCAGCAACACTGCATGAACATGCCCATTTTCCTATACCTTTTAATAATGTTTTCAGCTTTTGCAACCTTTTCTAGGGCTAGAAAGATAGTACAGCAGTTTATGTAAATAACTTTCATGCCTGAGACTGGGACATCCAAGATTTAATTTCTATTACCACCACAAGCCATAGATGAGCAATGCTCTGTTTGGAAACAAACAAACAACCAACCAACCAAAGACACTTTCCCAGTCTGATAGATGCTGTCATGGGCGTGCATTTTGTAGTGATTTAGCTTAAACTTCTATATGTCTTTTACTGGCTACTTGCACTTTTTATACTTCCTTATGTATTCACTCCAGTTTATTTTCTCCTAGAGCATTCTTTTTTAAAAAATTTCTTTATTGTAGAGCATTCATTAGTTTTCTTATTACTCTATAAGGATGCTATACAGTAACCATTGTTTCAAATATCATCCATTTTCAAAAACAACTGTCTGTTTTACTTATTTTTTTTTGCCTGCAGGGTTACAGCTGGGATACTGGCATTACGAATCCAGCGGCCACTTTCTTTCTCTCTTTCTTTCTTTCTGTCTTTCTTTCTCTCTCTCTTTCTTTTTCTCCATCTCCTCCTCCTCCTTCTTCTTCTTTTTTGTTCTAATTTTTATTAGATAGGACAGAGAAAAATTGAGAGAGTATGGGGAGAGAAAGATGCCTGCAGGCCTGCTTCACCACTTGTGATGTGTTGTACCCCCTGCAGGTAGAGAGTGGGGGTTAAAACCCAGGTCCTTGTTCTCTGTAATATGTGCGCTTAACTGGGTGCACCACTTCCCGCCCCTCTCTGTTTCACATCTTTTTTTTTTAAGTGTCTGATTTTGATTTATTCTTATTTATTTATTTAAAAAAGGAGAAATTAACAAAACCATAGGATAAGAGGGGTACAACTCTACACAGTTCCCACCACCAGATCATCCCCTCCCCTGACAGCTTTCCTATTCTTTATCCCTTTGGATACAGAGGGAGTATGGACCCAAGGTCATTGTGGGATACAGAAGGTCTGGCTTCTGTAATTGCTTCCTCACTGAACGTGGGCATTGACTGGTTGATCCATACTCCCTGCCTGCCTCTCTGTTTCCCTAGTAGGGAAAGGGCTCTGGGGAAGTGGAGCTCCAGGACACATTGGTGGGGTTGTCTGTCCAGGGAAGTCTGGTTGGCATCAGGCTGGAACCTGGTGGCTTAAAAGAGAGTTAACATACAAAGCTAAACAAACTGTTGAACAATCTTGGACCTAAAGGCTGGAATAGTGCAGGAAGTGTTGGGGGTACTCACTGCAGACTATTGTGTACTTTTGCTTTCAGGTATATATTTGCCCTAGTTTATGGATATGTGTGAACATATGCTCTGTCTCATGGGACTGGTCTATATCTAGGTTTTGGGACTTTGTTAGGAAGTGAACCGCCTGGAATGGAGTTAGAGAATACTATGAAAGGAAAGGTCTCATCCGAGTAATGAAGCTGAAGGGTTGTCATTCTACACCTGAAGTCTCTGGACACAGTCTGAAGTGAAGCATGCTCAGGTGGTACTTGTTGAGTTGATTAGGTGGAGATCGGTGTATGCTATATTATTTGGTATGAATTAAAAGAAGCATGCAGGAAAGTGCGCCCCACCCTAAGGTTCCAGGACTGGGGGAAATATAGGCTCTATAGTGGAAATGTGAGATTCCTGCTGTCTTAGGGTCCAAGAAGACAATAGATAGTTATTGTTATAATCACATTGTTTGGTAATTGGGTTGACTTTGAAAAATCCCTTTGTTAGGATTTGCTGTATAATACCCAACATCACCATAATTTATGTCCTTTGACATTATTTGTATATAGCTGTGCCACCGTATTTCACATCTTTTAAGTTAATAGTTTAATAATTATGAAGCAAATGTGACTTTGGTCATAATTAAGTAAAAACACAGGCTGTGATCAGCATGCACACTCAATTTTATCTTCCTTGAGTTGAAAATAAGCCACTCTTTGATTTAATAATGAAGTACTTGGACATGTGTCTTACATACTTGGGCTTTATCAAAAATTTCTTAGAAATAAGTTACCTGCTCCCTTAAATGTACTCCAGGGTTCTCTGATCTTCCATGTGTAAGATATTGTATCTTTAGAAGTTTACTTTGAGGAACTAAATTTATGACCGATTTGTACTGTAAACACTAATATTTTCCTTACAGCATTTGCACAGTAAGATACGTACTTTTGAATAATGAATAAAGCAACTTAGCATCTGTTCAGCACTTGGAGAAGTTCAAGAAACTTTACAGTGATTCATATGCCAGGCCACTTAACTTTGTAAAATAAGGTCTGACTGCCAGCATCTTAGATCAGAGCCCTGCTGAATTCAGAGACATTTTGGGGCCAAGCTACAGACTTATCTACTTGGCACTCTGTGTTGTATCTAAGGTTTTGCTTTTAGAGCATGTTAATGCTGCCTCCACTTCCCCTGTAGGTTTGAGAAAACAAACAGTAATAACGAACAAAACAATCACAACAACACACAAAAACCTTTTTAGAGGGCACAGTCTTTGAATGGATAGTTTATTTAGCCCTTGCAGTTCCGCTGAAGCACTGGTAATCAACAATGGAAAATGCCTTTTTTTAAATTTTGAAGGCCATCTATATCTATTAAGAAATTAAAGAAACACAGCCAGTCTGACAAATAGTAAGCAACCTTGAAAACTTTCCTCCCTGGGAAAAGAGATATTTCTCTTGTGATTTGGCAGAAAGGAGGCAATTAATTAGATTAAATTAGAGAGTACTTATCAGTAGCATCATTTGCAAAGCAATTGGTCTCATCTATTGTAGGAATCTTGTTTTGCAGTGAGTCAGAGAAAGACAAAAAGCAATGCTTAATTCTAAAGAAAGCAGTATCTTCTTGAAGAGGTCTTCATTTTTACTATGAGAATGTGGTATTGTAAAATAGCCCGAAATATGAATTCTGACTTCATTGCTCTCCAGTTTCCTAACTAAGATGTCTCTCTGTGTCTAGGTCTTCATTTTCTCATTAGTAACCAAAATGAATTTAAACTACTAAATGCCTGAGACACTTTCTTGCTCTAAGATTATGTAATTCAAGATAGAAAGCAGTTCTTTACAGACTATCATCTATTTTGAAGGGCTGATGAATGATAATTAAATTGATGCATATATGGTACGAAACGTTCTTATTCATTTTTAAAAACTTTTTATTTATTTATTTATTTTCCCTTTTGTTGCTCTTGTTTTTTATTGTTGTAGTTATTATTGTTGTTATTGATGTCATTGTTAGATAGGACAGAGAGAAATAGAGAGAGAAGGGGAAGACAGAGAGGAGGAGAGACAGACACCTGCAGACCTGTTTCACCGCCTGTGAAGCGACTCCCCTGCAGGTGGGGAGCCAGGGGCTCCAACTGGGACCCTTACTGCGGTCCTTGGGCTTCACGCCATGTGTGTTTAACCCGCTGCGCTACCGCTCGACTCCCATTCTTATTCATTAAAAAAATTTTTTTTTTAATTTAAGAAAGGATTAATTAACAAAACCATAGGGTAGGAGGGGTACAACTCCACACAATTCCCACCACCCAATCTCCATATCCCACCCCCTCCCCTGATAGCTTTCCCATTCTCTATCCCTCTGGGAGCATGGACCCAGGGTCATTGAGGGTTGCAGAAGGTAGAAGGTCTGGCTTCTGTAATTGCTTCCCTCTTATTCATTTTTAAAGGTCATAAGACTTAGTACAAGTTAACTCTTATGGAGGGAAGACACTGAGAAACTATCTACAAATATAATATTATCAATATTGGAACACTGTGGATTATGACATTTATTGTCGTGTAAAGATGTAGCATAACTCTCCTAATGTTACTTATAGAGACAGCCAGAAATTGAGAGGTAAGGGGATGATAGAAAGGGAGAGAGACAGAGACACCTTCACCCCCTGCTTTTCACCACCGGCAGAACTTTCCCCTTGCAGGTGGGGACGGGGTGCTCCAAGCCAGGTTCTTGCGCATTGTAACAGGTGCGCCACCACCTGGCCCCTGCAGATTTTCTTTTGTCCTTTCCCCCCACCTTCTTTTGTTCTTCTTATAATTATTGCCCTTAATAAAATTGGAAATCACAAATTTACTGAATAAAATAGATTTTATGATTTCAGTGCCCACTGAATGAAGAAATTTGAGTAAAGAGGCTGTTGAATCGCAAGTACATAGTTTTACTTGAATAATATATACTTAATTTTAACAAAAATAAATGAATAAGTGAAAAAGAAAAAGAGCAACAACAACAACAACAAAAAACAAGTTAGGACAGACTGAAATTCCACTTCCCATGGCTCCAAGGAAAGATTCAGAGATGCTGTAAATCATAGTGAAGCATTTCAAAGCCGCGTGACATATTTCCTGCTATTAAAAATAAGTGCACTGACCTAATTTGCAAGTGCCCACACCCTTTGAAATGATTGTGTTTAATGTCCTACCTTTGAAAAATCCAGTAAAAACTCATAAGAAATTCTCATGTATAAAATTTCCTTATTTCTTAAAACTCAACTTTTAGAGATGGACTTTTTAAACATAATTTTTCTTTCTTTTTTTTTTTTTTTTGTCATTATGGTGTTTTACTAGCTTGAGATTCATCTAAAGAAGACCTGAAAAACTTCTCGAAAACACATTATTATAGACCACAAGGATTTATCTTATCAGAATGCATTCTACAGTGATTTCTTTATTGAATTAAAACATATCATTCCTTTTCTAAGTGCCCTTCAAGGGAAATGTAGAAAGAAATTTATGAAGACAACTAAGCATTTTTATGATATATAAATATATATGTACATATATATACAAATTAATTATATGCTCATTCAAAAATATATTCAGCGGCTTCTTTTAAGGACACCTGGGATGCTTACAGGTTTTGGCTATTACAAATTGTGCTGCCAAGAACATATGTGTACATAGATTTTTTTGGATTGGTGTGTTGGGTTCCTTAGGATATATCCTCAGGAGAAGAATTGCAGGGTCATAGGGTAGGCCCATTTCTAGTCTTCTGAGAGTTTTCCAGACTGTTCTCCACAGAAGTTGGACCAATTTACATTCCCATCTGCAGTGCAGGAGGGTTTCTTTGACCCCACAGTCTCTCCAGCATTTGCTGCTGTTACCTTTTCTGATGTATGACATTCTCACAGGAGTGAAGTGGTATCTCATTGTTGTCTTTATTTGCATTTCTCTGACAATCAGAGACTTGGAGCATTTTTTCATGTGTTTCTCGGCCTTTTGGATCTCTTCTGTGGTGAATATTCTGTCCATGTTCTCCCCTCCATTTTTGGATGGGGTTATTTGTTGTCTTGTTGTTGAGATTTGCAAATTCTTTATATATTCTGGTTATTAGCTTTTTGTCTGATGTATGGCATGTCAAGATCTCCCATTCTGTGAGGGGTCTCTTGGTTTGGGCTATTTTCTCTTTTGAGTTTTCTCCTATTAAGTTTCTAGTGGCTTGCTTCTGAAATGCAAGCTGAGTAGTTAACAATTACTACATTTTGAGATTTGGGTCATACTTTAGCAAGTATATTTCACGTGTGTGTGTGCACGCGCATGTGTGTGTGTGTGTGTGTGTGTGTGTGTGTGTAAATTCAACCATTCTGAAGCCTTTGATGGTCATAAAAATAAGAGGTGAGGGTCAAATCTTAGGTGAAAATGCTAAGAATTAGACTAGAGAAATAACATATGCTTTGGAGGTTTTAGTGACAGCAGTAAGCAGTGAGTCATATAGGTATATAAAGCAATTTAATAGTATTTGCAGGCCAGGAGGGCAGCACCACAGGTAGTACAACAGACTTTCCTGCCTGAGGCATCTGAGGCTCCAGCCTTAATCCTTAGTGCTGCCATAAACCAGAGCTGAGAAGTGGTCTGCTTAAAAGCAAAGGATTGGGAGTCGGGCAGTAGCGCAGCGGGTTAAGCGCAGGTGGCGCAAAGCACAAGGACCGGCATAAGGATCCCGGTTCGAACCCCGGCTCCCCACCTGCAGGGGAGTCGCTTCACAGGCGGTGAAGCAGGTCTGCAGGTGTCTGTCTTTCTCTCCTCCTCTCTGTCTTCCCCTCCTCTCTCCATTTCTCTCTGTCCTATCCAACAACAACAACAACAATAATAACTACAACAATAAAACAACAAGGGCAACAAAAGGGAATAAATAAAATAAATATTAAAAAAAAAAAAAAAGCAAAGGATTGTGGGGAGGTGAGGAACTTTCTGGTATTAGTGCATGATAGTGGAGAAGGACCTAGGCCAGGGGTGAGAGTGTTTTACAGAAAAATCGATGTCTTACCTAAATATAAGCAAGTGTATTTACTTCTTCTAGTGTTTGCCCTTCTTTCGTAGCCAGTCAACAGCGTCAGGTTGAGCCTGATGTAAAGTTTCGAGACCTCCTTTGAATCTGGAGAGGTGGCAGTCGTTGACTATGTGGGTCATAGTCTGTCTGTAGCTGCAGGGGCAGTTCGGGTCGTCTCTGGCTCCCCAGCGATGGAACATAGCGGCGCACTGGCCATGGCCTGTTCGATAGCGATTGAGGAGGGCCCAATCATAACGTGCTAGGTCAAAGCCGGGTTGACGCTTGCAGGGGTCTGTGATGAGGTGTTTGTTCTTTACCTCAGCTGACTGCCAACTCTGTTTCCAAGAGACTGGAACAGAGAAGTTCAGTGTAGGCGTAGGGGACCAGATTGGGTGACGAGACGTCAAGCGTTGGACAGGGTGGGCGAAGATATCCGCGTATATTGGCAGGTCCGGTCGAGCGTAGACGTGGGAAATGAACTTAGATGATGCCGCATACCAACGAATATCTGGCGGGGCGATGTTGCTAAGAACTGGCAGCCATGGAACCGGGGTGGAACGGATGGTTCCAGAAATTATCCTCATGGAGGAATATAATTTGGAATCGACCAAGTGGACATGGGGGCTACGGAACCATACTGGGGCACAGTATTCTGCAGTGAAGTAGCAGAATGCCAGAGATGATGATCGTAGTGTGGAAGCGCTCGCACCCCATGAGGAGCTGGCCAGTCTTGCAATGATGTGATTCCTCGCGCCCACCTTTGCTGCAGTTTTTATGAGATGTTCGTGAAATGACAGGGTGCGATCGAGAGTAACGCCAAGATAGACTGGCTGGGCCTCATGCCGGATTCTCGTATCGCCAAGCTGCACATTAAGCTCACGCGAGGCCGAGGCATGGTGTAGATGGAAAACAGATGATACCGTTTTTGCAGTGCTAGGGATTAGTTGCCATTTTTTACAGTAATCAGATATCAGAGACATGTCTTTCGTGAGTGTTTCCTTGAGGATGTCAAACTTGGATGCCTGAGGTGCACAGCAGATGTCATCGGCGTAGATGAACTTCCTTGAAGAAGTTTCTGGGAGGTCATTGATGTAAATATTAAATAACGTAGGAGCCAGAACAGAGCCCTGGGGGAGGCCACTTGAGACAAGTCTCCATCTGCTAGACTTGTCACCCAGATGCACCCGGAATCTTCTGTTTTGGAGAAGAAACGATATAGTGTTGGCCACCCATGAAGGCAGGCATCTTGAGATCTTGACTAGGAGACCACGGTGCCAGACCGTGTCATAGGCTGCTGTGAGATCAACAAAGATAGCACCCGTCTTTAAATTCTTCTGGAATCCATTTTCAATGTAAGTTGAGAGGGCCAGGGCTTGTTCGCAGGTGGATCTTCCTGGGCGGAAACCAGCTTGGGCGGGTGATAGGAATTTCTCTGTAAGAGGAGAAATACATGACAGAAGCAGCCTCTCAAGGAGTTTGTATTTACTGTAAATCATTAACTACCCAATAAAAAATTAACAGTATTTTATCCTGATATTCCCCCAAATGTATGACCGAGGAAAGGAACATTTAACTAATTACAGTTTCTTTGGTGGGGGCCAGGCCATGGCACACCTGGTTAAGTGCACACATTACAGTACGCATGGATCTGGGTTCAAACCCCTGATCCCTACCTGCAGGAGAAGCTTCACTAGTTTTGAATCAGGTCTGCAGGTGTCTCTGTCTCTGTCTCTCTCTCCCTCAATTTTTCTCTGTCTTTATCCAATAATAAATAAATGAAAAGACTTAATAAAAAAAGATGAAAAAATTTTTAAACAAAAATAATTTCCTTGGTTACTGAATGTACCAGGTGTGGTAGAGGAACTATTGGAGATAATTTAGAATTTAGATAAATGACTGTATAATGACTATATATATATATATTTTTTTTTTTTTCTCTCTCCTCCAGGGTTTCACTGGGGGCTCGGTGCTTGCACTACAAATCCATTGCTCCTGGAGGCCATTTTTTCCCCATCTTATTGCCCTTGTTATTGCTGCTGTTGTAGGATAGGACAGAGAGAAATTGAGAGAGGAGGGGGAGACAGAGATGGGGAGAGAAAGATAGACACTTGCAGACCTGCTTCACCACCTGTGGAGCGACTCCCCTGCAGGTGGGGAGCCTGGGACTTGAACTGTAATCCTTAGCTGGTCTTTGGGCTTTGTACCAGGTGTGGTTTAACCCACTGTGCTACTGCCCGGCCCTCAAATGAGTATATTTAGTAGCAGAATTGGGGAGACATCAGAAGACAGCTAAAGTAACTTGGCATCATCAAAAAGACTGAAGGATGAAATTTTTGTTCCTTTTTTTTAACTTAGTGATTTAATATCGATTTACAAAATTATGAGATAATAGTGGTATAATTCCACACTGTTCTCATCCCCAGAGTTCTGAGTGAATAGTGCTTTATTTAGCTATTTTGAAACTTTCTTCTCTGGATGAACTATACCTTTGGCTTATAAGATTTTCCTCCTGCATATATTGGCAATACTCATTGGATTCAGTCTTGTCTGTTTTGTTAGTAAGGAAACATGGTGTAGGTGCAGAGAGCCACAGTAGAGTGGGATATTCCAGGCCCTGGCAGGTGGACTTCTGTCTGTTTTCTATGGGGTATCTAATAAAATAAATAATAAAATAAAATAATAAAAGTCGAGGGTGTTTCTCAAAGGAAGCTGCCTATATTTCTAGATTGGGATCTCCTGGTGGATTTCCAAATGTTTCTGTATCATACTTTCTTCCCTCCCTCCCCATTTACAAATTTCTCTCATTCTTCTTGTTTATTTTTATGTGGTGCTGGAGATTGGACTCAGGTTCTCATGTATGTGCATTACCACTGAACTATCCTTCTGGTGAATGCTTTTCAATTTTTTTTTTTTTTTGAATGAGAGAGAAACACAGCTGAGGTGATAGAGGAGAGAGAGAGAGGAAAAGAGAAAGATGGAGAGAGAAAACAATTTTACCATTTATGGAGTTCTTCTTGCTCCTTCTGTGTGGTATCTGGGATCAAAGCTAGAATCTCATGTATGTGAGGTGGGTGTTCTACCACTGAGCCCTTCATTGGCCTCTCCGTTTCCACTTCCTATGGGCATGCCAGGGGTACAGTGTATTTCTTTTTTTAATTTTTATTTATAGAAAGGAAACATTGACAAAACCATAGGATAAGAGGGGTACAACTTCACACAATTCCAGCTACCAGACCTCCGTATACCATCCCCTCCCCTGATAGCTTTCCTGTTCTTTAACCCTCTGGGAGTATGGACCCAAGGTCATTGTGGGATGTAGAAGGTGGAAGGTCTGGCTTCTGTAATTGCTTCGCTGCCGAACATGGGCATTGACAGGTTGATCCATACTTTCAGCCTGTTTCTCTCTTTCCCTAGTGGGGAAGGGCTCTGGGGAAGTGGAGCTCCAGGACACATTGGTGGGGCTGTCTGTCCAGGGAAGTCTGGTCGACATCATGCTGGCATCTGGAACCTGGTGGTTGACAAGAGAGTTAACATGCAAAGCCAAACAAATTGTTGACCAATCATGGACCTAAGGGCTGGAATAGTGCAGATGAAGAGTTGGGGGGGGGGGTCCTCCATTTTGTAGATAGCTGGTAGGCATTTTTTATTTAAATTCCAAAAGGCCTGTGGCTATACTAGTGGGTTTTTTTTTTTTTTTTCCTTTTTCTGTTTGCCACTGAGCCTGAAATCTGATGAACTGGTAGATCCAAGTTATTGTCTGGGAGAGATGATGTCATGGCTGGAAAAAGTACCAGAAAGCTGGATCAGGGAAGAGAGTAGCTCCCTAATATGGGAAAGGGGTATAAATACTGTTGATTGTAAACCCCATCGATTTGATGTGATCTGGGGCCCATAATCAGCTTAGGAGCCTATGTGACCTCTGCATCCCTCTAGATCTGAGCTCACATTCTGTGGTCATGAGTAGGAACATTCCAAGCTGCCCCAGTATTGACCCATCTTCCTCAGGTGTAGCACAGAGTATGTTGTCCATCCTCCCTTTCTAGGATGGAACATTCTCTACCATTGCTAATCCAAGTTGAGGGCAAGGTCCTATTGGGGGCCCACAAAGGGGTCTATTGTGTTGTTCCTGATAGAGATGACTGGAAACAATGGAAAGAGGGATTTATTTGAGATCTAGGCCCACCAAGTCTGTTTGGGAATCTCAGGACTCCCCGATTAGGGTCCCAGCTGATGGAATGGCCTGATAGTGACTGAAGAGTCATCATTAAAGTATGCCAGTCTCTTGCCCTTATTCAGCTTTTGCAGTCTTTGCTTGGATGAGGTTAGCTTTGGAGTGAGTGAGAGAACTATAATAGGAAGTAGGTGAGGAGGGTATCTAAGTCTAAGTTGACACTATTTCATTATGAACTTGATACTGACTCACTACAGACTATTGTGTATTTCTGCTTTCAGGTATATATTTTGCCCTAATTTATGGATACATGTGAACATATGCTCTATCTTACGGGACCTGGTCTATATCTGTGTTTTGGGACTTTGTTAGGAAGTGAACCTGCTGGAATGGAATTAGAGGAAGGAAATTAGAGAAATTAGAGAAAGGAAAGGTCTAACCCGAGTAATGAGGGTGAAGGGTTGACATTCCACACCTCTCTGGACACAGTCTAAAGTAAAGCATGCTGAAGTGGTACTTGTCGCATTGAATAGGTTGGGATCGGCGAATGCAATATCATTTGGTATGAGCTGAGAGAAGCATGCAGGAAAGTGAGCCCCACCCCAGAGGTTGCAGGACTGGGGGAAATATAGGCTCTATAGAGGAAGACGGAGGTTCCTGCTGTCTTAGGGTTTAAGAAGACAATAGATAGTTATTGCTATAATCTCATTGTTTGGCAATTGGGTTAACTTTGAAATATCCCTTTGTTAGGATTTGCTGTTTCGTACACCACATCACCATAATTTATGTCCTTTGACATTATTTGTATATAGCTGTGCCACCAGTTGCTTCTGTTCTCCCTGGACTAAGCTTTTAAGAGGGTCAACTTTTCAAAGACTCAGCCTATGTATTAAAAAGACTCAGTCTGTGCTTTAAAAAGTTTGAGACAATCAGTTTGTCTCCCTTTCATATTACTTAAATAGTGATTTATATGACTACAAATTAATAGGCGTGTACATAAACACCATTCCCACCACCAAAAGACTGTGTCCCATCCCACCCGCCCCCCACCCCCCATGAAGCTGAACATCCACCCTCACCCTCTACCCAGGGTTTTTACTTTGGTGCCCTACTGGCACAGTGTATTTCACTGCATATTATCTCACTATTACATAAGAAACCTCACAATGAATGGTTCAAATGAGTAATGGAAAAGCCAGAGCTCTTATTCTCTTCCTTTTTAATTTATTCAAAAAGAATAAATCTTTTTAGAGTATAAGACTTCTCAGAGAAGGACATTTGAATAGAAAAGTTTAACATTTGCTGGAGTTTCATTTCATGTATGTAGACTATTCAATTGTCAGTTTGGCAATTCAACATGTTAAAACAATTTACTCTAAATCATTTAAAAATTTTAAAAAAATAATTATTTATTTTCCCTTTTGTTGCCCTTGTTGGTTTTTTTTTTTATTGTTGTTGTTATTGATGTCATCATTGTTGGGCAGGACAGAGAGAAATGGAGAGAGGAGGGAAGACAGAGAGGGGGAGAGAAAGACAGACACCTCAAGACTCATTTGCAGGGGTTTGAACTGGGATCCTTAAGCTGGTCCTTCCATTTTGCGCCACTTGCTCTTAACCCGCTGCGCTACCCCCCAACTCCCAATTAAATCATTTTTAACGGAATATTGTAACTTCTTTGAACCAATAGCTGGAATATGAGCGGGGAATCCTATCCCGTAGTTTCTTAGAATGGACAGTTCACCTTCTAGAAGCCTAGACTGTGCTGGTAGCTTTAGAGCACCTTGCTTTGTTTCAGTGCTTGCTTGTCCTTACTAAGTGTCTAACTACACAAAGACTGGCTTTTTGGCAGGGGGAGGGGGTATCACTTTGAAATTATAGATTTTAATGAGTGCCACCCAGGTTACTCTTTGAGCAATATGTTTAATTATTTAAAGCATGAAAATAAAATATAATTGTTGCAAAGATCTTGGGTAATATCCCACATAAGAAGCCATTCTGGACTATTAACCAGTTGTTAATTTTGACTCTGTTTATTTAAATCAAGTGGAAGCAGAACTTTGTGGAACTTTATGTGTGGTCACTCAAGTCCATAATCTTCTGTAATTTAAGTAAGTTACAGGGAAGATAAAGTTGGTCATGACTCCTTTAAGTACCAGGGCATCCAGGGAACATCTGATTGATGTTTCTTCTGATAAAAGTTTGCTACTACCTTGTAAAATATGTGCAAAAAATTCAAGTGATCAGTTAAATTTAAAATACAAAATTTAAATGCAAAGTTATTCTATGTGCTATAAAGAACTCTATGGTAGAGAGAGGAAAGTACTTTTGTTTTTATAATTTAGTTACTTTACTGTGTATTTTCATGAGTCACAATATTTTAATTGTCAAAGATAGATATTTTAATTCCTCAGAAAAGGTTGCTGTCTTTAGAAAGAAAAAAATAAGGATAAAGGGAATTATTAGAAAAAATTTAAAAATATATTTATGAATAATTCACTGAGGCCCATACTTTAATATTCTGAAATTTTCATTAGTTTGTCTTGTTTTGGGATAATGTTTTAATACATTGTTATTAGTTGGGCAGTAGTGCTAAATGTTATACAAATAAGTAGTTGAATTACTAATGTATCATTTACACTTTCTCTCAACTTTTTGTCATGAGAAAATAATAAATGTATAGAAAAATGCAAAAGTGGTCCAGGAGGTGGTGCAGTGGTAAAGCTCTGGACTCTCAAGCATGAGGTCCCGAGTTCCATCCCTGGCAGCACATGTGCCAGAGTGATGTCTGGTTCTTTCTCTCTTCCTCCTATCTTTCTCATAAATAAATAAAATATTTTTTAAAAAAGAGAGAAATGGAAAAATAAGCAATGAATATGTTATCCCCATCAGCATGTTGCTACATTTATCCTTTCCTCTATTTTTTTTTGCCTCAACCATTTGAATTACTGAAGATATTATCCCTAAATATTTCAGCATTACCTACTACAAGCATGCCATTACTGAATATAACTCTATGATGGATTACCACATTGTACAATACCATATACTGAAGTTACTCAGTTGCCCCAATAGTAAGTGTCCTTTATAGCTTTTCCTGTTTTTTTTTCTTTCTTTTTTATTTTTCTTATCATTGCATTTCATTCACCATCTTTCTTTACCTTTATTTTTGAAAAGTTCTAAAGTTTTGTCATTCTTTCATGAAATTGACATTTCTGAAAAGTCTAGTCCATTTCTCCTTCAGTTTGGGTTTGGCCCATGTTGCTTTATTTTTCAAGGCTGATTATCTTTCTTTACCTACTTGTCTGCCTGCCTGCCTGCCTGCCTGCCTGCCTGCCTGCCTACTTACCTACCTACCTATCTACCTACCTACCTCAGTCCATCACTTTCTTTCTGTCTGTCCTTTTATACTGGGTTGTCAGAAAAGTCATGATGCATTTTCTATGTTTTTCAAAGCAAAAAGGTATCATGATTTTTTTGACAACTCAATATTTAATTTTTCTAACGTATACAAAGTTAGATAATGACCTGCTGTCTGTCCAAAAGGATAGTTTAGATAGTTCAAATTCCCTTTTTGTAAAGATGGGTTTTTTTTTGTTGTTGTTAATTATAGATTTAAAAAAGCTGAACAGGACTATTAACAGTAACATTTGTTTTTATATTGTATTTTAATAAACATGACAGCTAATGTATATTTGTTAAACTAATAACAAGCCAAACTTAAAAATCACAAATTTTCAGCTTTGTTGAGGACTGAAAATCTCTCATTGTTGCACTTTTAAGTATTTCTATGTTCTCCTTCATTGTTTTGTTTAGGAAACAAAATGTACCAAGCTTGGAATAAACTGTTTGAGATGTCTGACATAAAAATAACCAAAGCAAATGTAATTTTAAACTGTCACTGTATATATAGGGTCACATTATTTCACTTGTAGTCACTGAGGGTTTGTGTATATCACATTTCAGTGTAATGACATGGGCAGACTCCAAGGAAAATACCAGGCAACACGAATTTGGTTTGACTACCAAATATTTACATGTCTCTGTATCTCTAATTATTGTAATCTTTTAAGGAGTTTATTCTACACAAGGTTAGTTCTTGAAAGCTTTGTGTTAGATTAAAAGAGGTTGTTGGTAATATACCTAACTATAAAACTGATACCACAGTCTGTCTAGATAAATGTGGGATTTAAGCCAGAGCTTCTGCAGAGAACAGGTGGACGTAAGAGTGGCCTGACATGGGCAGCCTCTGCCTGTCATGTGCACCCTTTCTTAGGCCGTTAACCTTCTGTTTCTTCCCATTTGGGTGGTGTTGATATAAGTCAGGGCAGTCATTTCATTGTGTAGATTTTTTTTCCCTAGTCAACTAGTTGTACATTGGGGGGGATAAAAAACTAGTTTTTCTTAGCTATGAAAATGATGCCTTAACTATAGGAGGCAGTCAGGTTAGTTGACTTGTTGGCTATATTCACATGTGTTTAATTATTTATTTATTTAAGTAATTATTTATTTTTACCAGAGCACTGCTTAGCTCTGGTTTATGGTGGTGCAGGGGATTAAACCTGGGACTTTGGAGCCTCAGACATGAGTCTGTTTGCATAACCATTATGCTATCTACCCCCACCCTGCTTATTAAATTACCATCCATGGCATTAGCATGCTTTTGTGAGATGACCAGCAAAGACTGTGAGCTAAGTCTGTGGTGGTGGTAAAAGCATTTAGAGATTCCACATTCTAGCCCTCTACAGAATCTCAATATGACTTCTAACATCCCAACAGTACATCTCACTGTAATCAAGGATATTACCACTAAACTATGCTGAGGTCTCTAGGCACAGCAACTATCATTTTTTAAATATCTAGTTCCCCACTGGATAGTCTGATGCTGAACTGTATTAAGTGAAAAAAAAAAAAAAGCCAAACGTGATCTAATTTGCAATCTGATAATTTGCTGATGATAAGGTAAATAAATCTTTTTTTTTTTTTTTTTAAAAAAAACAATTTATTGAGAGCTTAATGGTTTACTGTACAGTTGCTGACACATGGATACAGTTTCTTCCAGTGATAGGTATGTGCCAAGCACTCTGAACCCCCAGCTTATGTCAGTTTCCACCATTATGCACCAAGATGCAACACCCTCTCCACTTATTTGGACTTTTACTTAGTCTAACTGCTTGAGGGGAGTTCTCCACAGATTCTGTTATTCTCATGTGGATAGAACCCAGGCATCCTATGGAATGTGCTCAATTGCTGAATCACCTCCTCATTCGCCTGAAAAGTATTGATTGCAAGTAAAGACAGTGAGAAGATGGTTTCAAAATGTGTCCTTTAACCTGGATAGTGTGCTAGTTCCTGGGCTGACTCATCCTAGAGGCACGAATACAAGTGAGAAACACAGAACACCATTATCATTGGATGAAGGTATTTTAAAAACAATTTTACTAAGAAAACTATGATTTAGGGGCCAAGTGGTAGCTCACCTGGTTAAGCACTCACATTACAGTGTGCAAGGACCCAGGTTCAAGCCCCTGGTCCCTATCTACAGCTGGAAAGCTTCATGAGTGGTGAAGCAGGGCTGCAGGTGTCTCTCTGTCTCTCTCCCTCTTTATCTCCCTCTCCCCTCTCAATTTCTGTGTCTATCCAATAATACATAAAAATTGAAAAAAAAGTTAAAAAAAGAAAGAAAACCGATTTATAAGACAGTTGTTACATGAGTACAATTTCTTCTTTTTTTTAATTACTCATTTTTTGGTCAGTTTTTTAAAATTTATTTTCCCTTTTGTTGCCCTTGTTTTTTTATTGTTGTAGTTATTATTGTTGTTATTGATGTCGTTGTTGTTATAAAGGTCAGAGAGAAATGGAGAGAGGAGGGGAAGACAGATAGAGGGAGAGAAAGATAAGACACCTGTAGACCTACTTCACTGCTTGTGAAGCGACTCCCCTGCAGTTGGGGAACCAGGGGACCAGGATCCTTATGCAGGTCCTTGTGTTTTGGGCCACGTGCGCTTAACCTGCTGCGCTACCGCCCAACTCCCTTTTAAAAAATATTTATTTATTCTTTTTTTTGTTGCCCTTGTCGCTTTTTTATTGTTGTAGTTATTACTGTTGTTGTTATTGATGTCATTGTTGGATAGGACAGAGAGAAATGGAGAGAGGAGAGGAAGAGAGAGAGCGGGAGAGAATAATGTCTGCAGAGCTGCTTCACTGCCTGTGAAAGGCTCCCCTGCAGGTGGGGATCTGGGGGCTAGAACCGGGATCCTTAAGCCAGTCCTTGCGCTTTGTGCCACCTGTGCTTTACCATCTGCACTACCGCCCGACTCCCATGAGTACAATTTCTTATCTCTCTGTGATAGGTGTCATGAAAATAATTTTTAACAAGTCCAGGTTTTTCCTGATTTCATCAGGGATTATTACACATTCCATAAAAGTTATTTTTCTTAATATGTATTCTCATTTAGAAGACTGGGGAATTGAAAAGTATATTTAAAATAAAATAAAAAGTAATAACCTTAACAAAGATTAGGTTCGTTGGAACCTTAAGTATTGTGATAAAAATAAAATGTTTGTATTATTAAATATAATACAGTTGGCACACTGAGTTAAGCATACATGGCGTGAAGCCCAAGGATGGGAGCAAGGATCGCTGTTTAAGCCCCCAGCTCCCCACTTGCAGGGGGGGTCACTTCGCAAGCGGTGAAGAAAGTTTGCAGGTGTCTGTCTTTCTCTCCACCTCTCTGTCTTTCCTTCCTCTCTCATTTTCTCTTTGTCCTATCCAACAACAACAGCAGCAACAATAACAGGAACAACAATAGTGCAAAAAAAATATATGGTGGCCAGGAGCCGTAGATTCATAGTGCAGGCACCGAGCCCAGGAGGCAAGAATATATATGTGTGTGTGTGTGTGTGTGTGTTACAGTTAAGAAAATCACATTTAGTGCATATGAGGATCCAATTAGCAATATGTTATAGTTTTTTTGGCCACTAGGGTCATTTCTGGGGCTCAATGCCTGCACTACAAATCCGCTGCTCCTAGTGACCATTTTTTCCTTCCTATTTTTATTTGACTAGACAGAGAGTAATTGAGAAAGGAGGGAAGATTGAAAGGGAGAAAGGCAGACATCTTCAAGCCTGTTTCATCACTCATGAAGCATCCTCCCTGCAGATGGGGAGTCCCCGGGGGCTTGAACCCAGGTCTTTACTCATGGTGATATGTGCACCTAACCAGATGTACCACCACCCGGACCCTCTAAATTTTTATAGTTTTGTGCCAGGCACTGGGTACTAGTTGTAACAAGAGAATGTGTCTGTTCTCATAGGACTTATATTTGACTGGGACAGTGGTGGTGGGTGGCAGGGGGAGGAGAAAATAAATGAAAATATAATAAAAAGTGGTAAAAAGCCTTGAGGAAAAACAAAGTAGGATATGCAATTGAGAGTAGCGGGGGTATTAATATATTTCAGGGAGGTGAAGAAAAAGTCATCTGATGAGGTGACATTTGAGCAGAGATCTCAGAGCAAGAACATTCCAGAATGAAGAGAATGAATGGTAAACGCAAAGATCCCAATTTCTTCAAATGGAGGGTGAGCACCCATGCTGAATGTCTCTTAAATCTTGGTGCCAGAGATTCGACATCACCCATCTGCCAAGACAAGTGACATCCCAGATTCAAGAAATGGAGAAATAGGCTCCGTCTTTTTCATGGAAAGGAGCTGCAAAAGAACTTTGCAAGAGAATGGGGACAGGGTGGTGAGGGATTTGTCACCCTTTTGAAATTGATGACAGTGAAGTTGAGGCTGGATTTTAGGAGCCTTGAGAGAAATCTCTATGTTGGTAGAACTGCCTGTTATTTGCTTTTCTCTTTTATTGTTTGCCTGTTTCAATTCTTTTCTAGTTTCAGACCAGTTTCCTCTATTTCTCTGTGAGTACTATACACATAAACAGTTTTAAGCCAGGCAGATTATTTTACAGTGAATTATGAGTAAAGCTGATTTCGATGAAGCTCCTTCGGAGTAGATATTTTTTTCTTTCCCCTCCTTGGTTTGGATCCATTTCTGTACAATCAGAATTATATCAAGAAACCACTGGGTGTTAAAACTAGGCTGGCATGGGGGTGGCCACCCCCTCTTTTTTTTTTAAATTAATCTTCTGCAAAGTCCATATTGATTTACAGTTGGAATTCCTGCAGTTTGGGTTTCAGCAGGATGGTGCTGCTCAAAATTCAGGCTGAAGACACGATCCCCGGGGGAATGGGAGTGGCCCTCTGACCAAGGGGAAGGAATGCACAGTTCTAGGACATACTTGCCAAACCAGAGAGATTGTAGGCCTGTCGCCCATCCATTATGAACATCATCATTATTTAACATGTTTTCAAAGGTCAGAGCCAAAATAAACTCTCTGCCAGCCAAGGGAACACCACAGCCATTGGAGCCCTCTGGTATTTTTCTAGCAGTGACTTCGGTTGTATTTTTATCTGATTCCATCAGTCTTGTCAGGCCTCTGCCTCCTTCTGTTTGAACATTTATTTATTTATTTATTTATTTATTTGTCATTCTTTCTCCCTTCCTCTCCTTTCCCAATAGTAGTGACTAGTCAGCTTGGTGTATGTTTACTGTCCTTTTTTTTTTTTTTCTTTTTGGAATTTTCACAATGAAAGGGACTGAATTAATTGTACTGATGAGAGAAAAGTATGCAGAGAAGGTTTTAGGGGAGGAGGGGGCTCTGGAATTTTTCGAGCTTTCCTGGTTCACTCATACAACTCCGTTCTCCTTTGGGACAACAAATAGAGTCCCTGAACTCTAAGCTTAAACCGTGACTTTGCTACTCACTAGCTCAATGGTCTTGGATAATTTATTTAGCACTCTATACTCCAATTTGTTCATTGTAAATTCATTTACTGGGGGCCCGGCAGTAGCACAGCAGGTTAAGAGCAAGTGGCGCAAAGCACAAGGACCTGCGTAAGAACCCCCTTGGAGCTCCTGGCTCCCCACCTGCAGGGGAGTCGCTTCACAGGTGGTGAAGCAGGTCTGCAGGTGTCTATCTTTCTCTCTCCCTCCCTGTCTTCCCCTCCTGTCTCAGTTTCTCTCTGTCCTATCCAACAACAACGTCAACAATAATATTAACAACAACGATAGACAACAAGGGCAACAAAAGGGGAAAGGTGGCCTCCAGGAGCAGTGGATTCGTGGTGCAGGCACCGAGCCCCAGCAATAACCCTGGACGCAAAAAAAAATTCATTTAATAATAAAAGAAACCCCACATAGATTTCAAATTCAAAAGGACTATAAACAAACCTTTGTTTACTTAGAGAGAGGAGCACTGCTCTACTCTGACATGTGCAGTGATGGGAACTGAACCAGACCCTCACACATACAAGGCTCATGCTTTCCGTGCTGAACTATCTTTTTGGCCATGAAACTCAATAGAGCTTGAAACGTGTAGAACAATGTTTAACTCTACGTGTCAGCTACTATGATCATTATAGGCCTGTGGGAACCAGACAAGATGTCAGCCTTAGATTGAGATCACTCTAGGTTGTGGAACGATGATGGATTTTGGGAGAGAGTGTTTGGAATTTTAATGCGAGATGGATAATGGGAAAAGCCCTCACATCTCAAGGCACCTTTTCATTTTAACCCGGGAATAAAACGGGGTGAAATTGTGTGATGGCTCAACAATGTCTGCATGTCAAGACTCATGGGAGAGGAATTCATTTTGGACATGCACACATTTTGCTTTGTCTGTTTGCCAGGGACATTAAACAGGCATGATCACTGTCCCCCAGGACCAGGAGAGGGGCAGCTTGGTGAGCTGTGCAGTAAGATATACTTGGTTTAGAATAGTTTACATTAGTTTATTGACCTTCTTGGTCTTCCGTTTCTATTTTGGTCATCCATCTCCCCCTCCCCCTGGAAAGGAATCACTCTGACATTCTGAGTTATTTGGGGAAATGTTGTTATATGGTAGAACATATAACATACCTTGGAAGACATGTGACATGTGTTAGTTTCCTTCCTTTTTTTTCTGATTCTTTTTCCCGGTCTCATTTATTTAGAAAGTTTCATCATAAGTCTTTTAGGGAAGAGTTTATATTTAATTAATTTATTTATTTGTCTATTTATTTTAATTTTTACCAGAGCACTGCTCAGCTCTGGTTTATGGTGATGTTGGGGATCTTAGAGCCCCACGCATGAAAATATGTTTGCATACTCATTATATTATCACCTCCACCCTTAGAGGATCACTTTTGAGTTTGGTGTGTGTTTGGGCTTTGGTTAAGCTACAAATTCTGATTCAGTGGATCTGAGGTGGAGCCTGATTCTACATATATATAGTCCCATTTGTTGCCCTTGTTTTTTATTGTTGTTGTAGTTGTTATTGTTGTTATTGATATCGTTGTCATTGTTGGATAGGACAGAGAGAAATGGAGAGAGAAGGGGAAGACAGAAAGGAGGAGAGAAAGATAGACACCTGCAGACCTGCTTCACCGCCTGTGAAGTGACTCCCCTGCAGGTGGGGAGCCAGGGGCTCGAACTAGGATCCTTACACCGGTCCTTGCGCTTTCGCTGCGCTACTGCTCGACTCCCCTGATTCTACATTCCTAACCAATTGACAGATGACTCCAGTGCTGTGCCTGAGATGTCCAGAGAGTGCTCCTCAGTGTGTACTATCCTTCCCTCTCTCTTTGAAGCACATTAGCCTGTCATTGTTTAATCATGCTTACCTGCATACCCAGGATCTTCTGTGGAATAGTATGAAAGGCTGCAGGCTATGATGCACCTAAGAAGGTGATTCTTCATCCAGTACAGGCTTCATGGCTGAAATCTAGAGGAAACTCACTTCATCAATCCACAGTCTTCATTTATTTCACATACAGTGCTATATTCTGGCCTAGTTGAACCTCCTCTTAGAATCTGGGTTCTTCCTCAACTCAAACTGGTCAGATAGACTAGGGAGGGACTTTTTGCCTCTCTTATAGACTTTGGAGGGAACTGATATTTTAAAATTTTTTATTTATAAAAAGGAAACATTGAGAAAAACTATAGGATAAGAGGGGTACAACTCCACACAATTCCCCACCACGAGAACTCCATATCCCACCCCCTCCTGATAGCTTTCCTATTCTTTTTTTTTAGATTTATTTATTTATTCCCTTTTGTTGCTCTTATTTTATTGTTGTAGTTATTATTGTTGTTGATATTGATGTCGTCGTTGTTGGACAGGACAGAGAGAAATGGAGAGGAGGGGAAGACAAAGACAGACACCTGCAGACTTGCTTCACCACCTGTGAAGCGACTCCCCTGCAGTAGGGGAGCCTGGAGCTTGAACCAGGATCCTTATGCCGGTCCTTGTGCTTTGCGCCACGTGCACTTAACCCGCTATGCTACCGCCCGACTCCCAGCTTTCCTATTCTTTATCCCTCTGGGAGTATGGACCCAGGGTCATTATGGGATGCAGAAGGTGGAAGGTCTGGCTTCTGTAATTGCTTCCCCGATGAACATGGGGAGGGAGCTGATTCTAACACTATGCTTCTGTTCTCACTAAGCAATAGAAAGCATTTACATAATTCTTTGTTTAGTAGTTTGCAGAAAAAAAATAATTTCAGAGCTGGCGTCTCACTCATGTGCATTGTTTTGTTGCCTCACCTGGATATATATATATATATATATTTTTTTTTTTTTCCTTTTTTTTTTTCTCCACTCAGGCAGAGAGAAAGAAACTCTACAACACCAGAGCTCTACAACCCCACATGCTGTAGGATTCCTCTATGGTACCAGGACTCAATCCAGGGTTACATGTATAGCAAGGCCCACCCTGTGAAATACCCCTCTGACCCACATCTCTGATTTTTAAAAAAGTATTCGTTTTTATGAGAGAGGGAAAGAGAAACAAAGTGAGAGGTATTTACTTTTGGAAACTTCCCTGACTGTTGTTTCTCTCTAGTTTCTAATTGCTGAGACTTGGAAGCCTGAACCATCAGGGTCAGTTGCATCGTCTGTGCTCATTTTTGGGAACTGGCTGTCATTGGCCTGAGGCAATTTTTCTTGAAGAGAAAAATGTAGAAATCACCAATCTATTTGAGGAAATAATAGCCTCCTTCTTCTATTTTTAATTAAAACAAGCCCAGTCTGTGCCTCTCCCCACCTTTCCCAACACTCCTGAGTGTCTAGTGTCTACAAGTTAAATCTTGGTCACCAGCCACATTATAAAATAGAGCTTGTCTGCATCAGTCTTTTTAAAAATATTTATTTATTTATTTATTCCCTTTTGTTGCCCTTGTTGTTTTATTGTTTTAGCTATTGATGTCGTTACTGGATAGGACAGAGAGAAACGGAGAGAGGAGGGGAAGACAGCAGGGGGAGAGAAAGATAGACACCTGCAGACCTGTTTTACCACCTGTGAAGTGGCCCCTGCAGGTGGGGAGCGGGGGGAGGGGAGGGCTCCAACAGTGATCATTGGCTGGTCCTTGTGCTTTGCGCGGCCTGCGCTTTACCCACTTCGCTACTGCCTGACTCCCACATCAGTCTTTTTTTTTTTTTTTTATTACTTATCAGGGGAGAGCGCGAACGCAGTCCCCCACTACCACAAATTATGCAGTCGAGTTTCCCACATTTGGGGAAATCGCAGGGGTCAGCACATCCGGAGTGCAATGGATAAGCCTCGCCCTGGGAAAACCACCTTCGTGATCATGGTATCTCCACATCAGTCTTTTTTAGGCTTACCTTGGTGTCATTTCATGGCAATTTGTTCTTAACTGGCTGTGCTCTGCCTATTAGGTTTTCCACCTTGGGGAAGAATTTGAGGATAGCTCCAGGTAAGAACCCAGACATTTTGAAAGTTAAGTATGGAAAAGGACTTTGTGGAGAGAAAGAAGAGAAGGTTTTTGAAGTAAAGAAAAATTCTGGGAAGCCACTAGCATCTTCACCTTACTTGGATAAATCAGTCAGCATTATGATAGAAAACACATGTCACACTTAATACCGAAGGCAACATATTTAATAAAGACTATTTATTAAAGGTGCAGGTTTGGGGGAACTGGTTGCAGTTGCCTTGCACCTGAAAGTGACCTTACTTTGCACCTCGCTGCCTCCCTTTCTCCGTTTTCCCAGTGTCTTCTGTTGGAAGAACCTAATGGGAAGCAGAGTGCTTATGTGTCTCTTGATATGGTTTCTGTTGGGTGACCTGTTAGGTAGATGGCAAGAGGAAGGAGAGTGGGGAACATGTCTCACAGGGCAAACAGAAATGTCTGGCACATAATTTCTGTACTCTCTCCAAAGACTGTAACCCCTGTCAGTATTGTAAACTACTAGAAGGAAGATAGTGGCCTATTCAGTTATCTGCAGGAAACTATTTCATAAAAAAACTGTCAGAGAAATGCAAATTAAGACAATAATGAGATACAACTTCACTCCTGTGAGAATGTCATACATTAAAAAGGTTAGTAACAACAAATACTGGAGAGATTGCAGGGGTATAGGAACCGTCCTGCACTGCTGGTGGGAATGTAAATTGGTCCAACCCCTGTGGAGAACAGTCTGGAGAAGTCTCACAAGGCTAGAAATGGACCTGCCCACTGACCCAGCAGTTCCTCTTCTGGGAATATATCCTAAAGAATCAAACACACTCATCCAAAAATATCTGTGTTCATAGCATCACAGTTTGTAATCGCCAAAACTTGGAAGTAATCAGGTGTTCAACAATAGGTAAGTGACTGAGAAAGTTGTGATATATATATACACAGTGGAATTTTACTCAGCTAGCAAGAATGATGAATTCACCTACTTCACATCATCTTGGATGGAGCTTGAAGGAATCATGTTAAATGTGAGATAAACCAGAAAGAGAAGGGTGAATATGGGATGATCTCACTCATGGACATAAATTGAGAAGTAAAAACAGAAAGGGGAAGCATAAAGTAGAACTTGGACTGAGTTTGGTGTATTGCACCAAAATAAAGGACTCTGGGGTGGCGTGGTGTTCAGGTCCTGGTGCATGATGGTGAAGGAGGACCTAGACTGGGGTTGAGAGTTTCTGCAGAAAACTGAGAAACTTTACACATGTATCAAAAGCTGTAAACCGTTAATCCTCCCAGTAAAAAATAAAATTTTAATTTATTAATACTTAGAAATTGTTTTATTTCATTTTTCTCATGTTTGATAGGACAGAGAGAAATTGAGAGGGGAGGGGTTGAGAGAGAGATAGCATACAAGAGAGAAAGAAAGATACCTGCAGCACTGCTTCTCCACTCATGAAGCTTCCTCCCTACAGGTGGGGGCCAGGGGCTTGAACCTGGGTCTTGTGCATGGTAATGCCTACGCTCAATGGAATGTGCCACCACCCAGCCCTAATTAATGTTGTGGTGAGGATATGTAAACTGCAGTGATGGGTGTGGTGAGTTGCACAACACAGATATAGGTGTGAAACTATACCCTTGAAATCTTAAAATTTTGTAAGTCAATGTGAAATCCTTAATCATAAGAATTATTAAAGTAAATCAAAAATTTGACTTGATACTTATTGAGTAACACTGCATTACTTACAGTGGTTTAAGGTATACATCACTGAAAATCAACATACATACTTACTGCATAAAGTCCATCACTAGAAGTTCAACATGTAGGCCACCATTGAAATGACTGTCAGATGTATGTACCAAGCTTTTCTCATCCTTTCTCTTGGCTTACACTTCCAGTGGTGGAAAATAGCCTCTAACACGGGTTAGAAACCCTGTGTCCTGAAGAACAAGGCTTCCCATAGGCGAGGCTCTCTGGCTCAAAGGAGTTAACATTTCCTATCTACGGAATTATTCTGCTTTAAACAACCTCATCAGTAATACTGCTAAACAAAGATAAGAGTTTATCATATTAATATCTCGGATCTCTGTATTTATTACCCTTCTTGTAAATATCTGGGCTTAGCAAAGCAACACATAAATGAATTCTTAGCTCTTCTCAGTGACTGTTAAATCTAATTTTGTTATTTCTCTTGCTAGTGGGGCCCCCCTGGCTAGCGGGGTGTGGGGGCGGGGGAGCTGTTTATTTTTGGAAGCCCATGTGACTTTTGGTTCAGTCTCAGACTCCTTCCAGAGAAGAGCCACACAAAAGCTGAGAATTAGCCTTATTAACTTTCTTTCCTCTGCAGCTCTGAAAGAAGGTGTCTGAACATTGTCAGGTTTCTTCTAACTATCCAGAGGGCAGGAGTCAGAATAGAAGGGAGTTTATTGGAAAAGTTTCTCACGCAGGCAAATTATATCCCCCATTGGCCACCAGACCTGATTGGTTTCCAGAAAAGAGTAGAGCTACAGGTATCAGGGGTTTTTGAAGCCCTTGGTCATGAGAGCTGAAGTGGTTTGGGCAGGGAGGGGGACAGACCTTTCCTGATTACTGTTTTTGTCTGAAGATTCTCAGGTTGGATGTGTGCATCAGTGGGATGGTGTGGTGGGGGGATAAGAAATGGGGGAATGGAAGAAGTGGAGGATCTACAAAATTATCCAGGCACCCAGGAACACTGCTGACTTTGTCTTTTAGGCCCTAAGTTCATTTTAGTTTTTCTTTGCACTTCTAGTAGGTTTCATTCCATATGCTTTTTCCCACCATTTATCCCAGATATTTGATATTTTATGTAATACCTAATTTGAGTTTTAAATAATTTTAAAAAAACTAAATAATAAATAAAATCTAAATTTTAAAGAAATCAATGTATATATTGAATTCAAATATCTATTTTTTCCATATTGCTGATGAAAAAATGATCAAAAACCTAGCATTTATTTATTTATTTATAGGTAGAGACAGAGAGAAAAAAATTAAAGGGACCATAATACTGAAGCTTCCTTCAGTGTAGTGGGGACTGAATTCAAACTAGGGCCACACACAAAGTGAGGGATCACACTATCCAAGTGAGCTATACCACTGACCCCTTATGCTGGCTCTTGCCCTTTGTGCCATGTGCGCTTAACCCACTGTGCTACTGCCCCCTTCTCTGTTTTTTTCTTTCTTTCTTTCTTTCTTTTTTTTTAATGGGCCTGCTATGAACATGCCACTGGCTCTGTATGTTCATCAGGCCCCCTTCCCTGTTCTGTTCTTTTCTTCCTTTCTTTCTTCCTTTCTTTCTTCCTTCCTTCCTTCCTTCCTTCCTTCCTTCCTTCCTTCCTTCCTTTCATGGACCTCTATGAACATGCCACTGGCTCTGTGTGTTCATCAGGCTGTGTACAATACCCATCAGCATCTTGCTTACTTGATGTCACAGGCAAAGTCACCATCAGAGAATTCACATGCTCGGCAAAGGTTGTGACATGCAAGCTGTTAGATGTTTGGGCAGCTGGTCTTACTTAGCAAGTGAAAGCAGCAGGTTTGCATTTCATTATTTTTATTTTGCTTTGAGTTTTTACTGTGTGTGAGGTAGGGGTCACAAATAAACACTTTAGTCATCTCTCACAGGACTGACTTTTTTTTTTTCTCCCCAGATAAAATGGATGTGGTCAAAACCATGAGTGATTCACAGACAATAAACGCAGTGTGATTCAGTTATGTTAGTTAAGTGGCCTCTGGTCTGGGCATTGCATGGGCTCTCCTAGACTGGTGGGTGAAAAGATGTGCAAACCCATCTTGAAATCTACATTGATAAGTGAGCATAGCTAAATACAGACGTGCAGAGGAGGTGTTTTGTGGTATGTAGTATGGACTCTGGGGACAGGTGATGCTTTATTTCATTCTGATGACTAGTGGGGAACTAGAAAGACAAGTATTGAGTGAGGAGGCCAGAAAAAGCAGACCATTAAAGGCACTGAGAAAGAAAGGAGCTTGTGGGTAGTGGAGAGGAGTACTTGTTCAGTATTATTCCTGATGGCTTGAGTTTGGTGTTTACAGGGTTCATGTTGGGAGAATATGAAAGTCATTTCACTGGGTAAGACATGTGCCTTGCCAGGCATGTGGCCCTGGTTCGGTCCCCAGTACCACAAGAGAGGTGATTTGTCACCAGAGAAAGTTAGCAAATAATGGTTTCACTCATATTCAGAATGAAGAGACTTGAACATATGAATGTAAAAAAAAAATTAAAAAGTTTAACCTATATCTAAGACTGTGGGGGAACTACAGTGATTATTTATTGGGATGGGGTTGGGTGTGGGGACACAGACCTTTGGTGATGGGAGTGGTGGAGAAAAAAAACAGGAGATATGGTTAATCTTATAATATTTTTCAGTATTAATTGTATATTAGCAGTGATTTTTGAGACATAAAAACTATAAGTAAAAAAAAAAAAAGAATTCAAATAGATTCAGTAAAGAAAGGAGTGTGCTTCTATTCTGAAAGCCCAAGTGGCTGCAAGAGGAAGAGGATGTGGAATGGGATGTGGAAACATCTTCCAGAAGAAAGGAGTGTGTTTCAAGTATGAGAAAGTCCTAAGAGGGAAAGGACTAAAGTATTCATTGTACCCCCAGCTCACAAATTATCCAGTGGTAATTAAAGGTGTAATGATGATGATGATGATGATGATGATAATAGATAAAGTCCCTCCCTCTTTCAGAATGAAAATGGGGGTCTGGGTTGTGAAATTGTACATGTGTGAAACATAGGCATTCACACCATGATCAGAAATATGAGTGTTAGGATGTTGGCAACTAAAGAAGCAATAGATGATTAGATCAGTGTTTTGGAATGCTCATTCCAGAAGGATTTATTTCCCAGTAAATCAAATGAGAAATGAGGCCTGGATTAAGTCTTAGAGGAAGGATAAATGCATCGATTAGTAGAGTGAGTAAATAGATGATATTAACTGGAAGTGTTGTATGAGTCCAGAGAAGAGGATTGCCATCATGGGAACAGTATTTGGGGAAGACATAATGGTGAAGGGATATTTGAGTGATTTGCCCATAGTCACTAGTAGAATTAATAAGTTGGATACTGAATGATAATAATATTCATGTGAGAGGAGACAGGAAGTAGCATTAGGTTACATAAATGTGTTATGTGGTAAAAGGGATAGCTCTAATTGGAAAAGAATTGGAGACAGTGTGATTTCCTATATAAACTGGTTCCATGTTTTGGGAAGCATGAAATCATGCCAGATGAGAGAATTTGAACTTACATCCTCAGTCTATAGGAAGCCGCTGGGGATTCTCCTTTTTTACTTTATTTATTTATTTTTTTGGTGTAGTGATTTATAAGATTATAAGAACATAGAGGTATAGTTTCACACCACTCCCTCCACTACAGATCTGTTCCCCTACTCCATACTCCAATACTAACCACTACAGTTCTCCTAAAGACTGATGTGTGTTGAGTTTTTTTTTCCTAAGTTCTTATGTTCACATCTCTATATTCCACATATGACTGAAATCATCCAATAGTTGTTTTTCACCTCCTTCACTAAGTGTAATCTCCTCCAGTTCCATCCATTTTATTCCAAAAGGACACAATATCATCTTTTTTTAATAGTTGAGTAGTGCCTCATTGAGTACATATCCTGTAACCCCTTTATCCGTTCATCTTTCTTTCTTTCTTTTCCTTTTTTAATTTCTTTATTGGTTGATTATTGTTGTACAGTTGACAGTAAATACAGTAGTTTGTACATGTATAACATTTCCCAGTTTTTTGTTTTTATTTAAGAAAGGAGACATTAACAAAACTGTAGGATAGGAGGAGTACAAATCCACACAATTCCCACCACCCTGTCTCCATATCCCATCCCCTCCCCTGATAGCTTTCCCACTCTCTATCCCTTTGGGAGTATGGACCCATGGTCGTTGTGGGTTGCAGAAGGTGGAAGGTAATTATCTTTATTTATTGGATAGAGGTAGCCAGAAACTGAGAGGGAAGAGGGAGATAGAGAGAGGAAGAGAAATAGAGAGACACCTGCAGCCCTGCTTCACCACTTGCAAAGCTTTCTCCCTGCAGGTGGGGACCGGGGGCTCGAACCCAGGTCCTTGTGCACTATAACCTGTGCGCTCAACCAGGTGCGCCACCACCCGACCCCCCCCATTCATCTTTCTAAGGGCATTTTGTTTGTTTCCATATTTTGGCTACTGTGGATATGCAGCTATGAAAATAGTGGTGCATATATCCATCTAAATTACCGTTTTCATATCTTTTGGATAAATGCCTACCAGAAGAATTGCTGGATCATAAGGTATCCCCATATATATTTGCATAAAGATTCTTCATAATGTTCTCCATAATGGCTGCACCAGTTTGCATTCCCACCAGCCTTGTAATGTAGGCCCTCTCTCTCTAATCCTCTCCAACACTTACCCTTTCCTGTTTTGTTGGTGAAGGGCATTGCCATGTGTGTGAGGTGGAATCTTAATGTGGTTTTAATTTGCATTTCTCTAATGATGAGTGAAGTGGAGCGTTTCCACATATGTCTGTGGGTCATACGTATCTCTTCTTTAGAGAACTATCCATATCTTCTGCCCATTTGGAAGGGGGTGTTCTCTTTTCACTTCGTTGAACTGTATGTGTTCTTTATAGATGTTTGATATCAACCACTTGGATGTGTGGTGTGCAAAAGTCTTTTCCTAGTTGTTGGGTTGCTTGTTTATCCTTATGGAATTTTCTTTGGATATGTAGAAGCCTTTTAATTGGACATAATCCCATTTGTTCAATCTTGTTTTTCTATTTCTTGCCCAGAAGGTGGAGTCTCCAAATATGTCTTTGATGTTAAGCTTCTGAAATGTTTCACGTATTTGTTGTTCTACGCATTTTATAGTGTCAGGTCTAATATTCTGATCTTTGATCTATTTTGAGCTAACTATGGAGTTAAGTGATGGTCTAGTTTCATTTTTCTTTCTCTCTTAAATAAAAGTTTCTTCATTATCTTTATTTATTTATTGGATAGAGACAGCCAGAAATTGAGAGGCAAGGGAGTGATAGAGCAGGAGGGAGACAGAGAGACACCTGTAACACTGCTTCACCACTCACAAAGCTTTCCCCCAAAGGTGGGGATGGAGGCTTGCACCTGGGTCCTTATCCATTGTAACATGTGCACTCAACCAGGTGTACCACCAGCCGGCCTCTCTCTTTTTGTAATTTTTAAAAATTTATTAGATAGAGAAAGTAATTGAGAGGGGAGGGGAAGATAGAGAGAAAGAGACAGAGAGACATCTGCAGTCGACTCTGCACCCACTCCACCGCTCATGAAGCTTCCCCCTTGCAGGTGGGGACCAGGAGTTTGAATCCAGGTCCTTGAATACTGTAATATGTATGCTTAACCAGATGCACCACCACCTGGCCCTGCTAATTTTATTTCTTACATGTGGTTGGTCAGTTCTCCCAATGCCATTTGTTGAAGAGACCTATTCTCTATCTCCCTTTCTCTCTCTTTTTGCCTTCAAATCCACTGTTCCCAGAGGCCATTCTTCCCCTCACCCTCCACATTTTATTCAGTAGAATAGAGAAATTGAGAGAGGACTAGGAGATAGAGAGGGAAAGAGAAAGATAGGCACCTGCAGACCTGCTTCACTACTTGTGAAGCACCCTGCCTGCAGGTGGGGAGCTGGGGGCCTCTACCCCAGATCCTTGTGTGGGTTCTTGCACTTAACCAGGTGCCCCACTGCCCATCCCAGTACTTTCTTTTCTTCATTGAATAGCTTTGGCCCCTTTGTCACATAGTAGGTCTAGATGTCCATTTTTTTTCAGTATCACAGTGTTTCAATCACTATTGTTTTGTAGTATAAACTGAGGTCAAGAATTGTGATGCCTCCATTTTTTTTTTTCCTTAGGAATGTTTTAATTCTCCTCCTCTTCCTCTTCCTCCTCCTCCTTCTTCTTTTTTATAGTTTCACAAGAATTTTTTAATAAGTTGTTCAGTTTCCTTGAAATATGTCATTGGGATTTTTTTTTTAATATTTATTCCCTTTCGTTGCCTTTTTTTTTTTTATTGTTGTAACTATTATTGATGTCATCACTGCTGGATAGGACAGAGAGAAATGGGGAGAGGAGGGGAAGACAGAGAAGGGGAGAGAAAGATAGACACCTGCAGACCTGCTTCACCACCTGTGAAGTGACTCCCCTGCAGGTGGGGAGCTGGGGGCTCGAACTGGGATCCTTACGCTGGTCCTTGCACTTTGTGCCACATACACTTAACCCGCTGTGCTACCGCCAGACTTCCCATTGGGATCTTAATAAGGGTTGTATTGAATCTATAAATTGCTTTTGGCAGGACAGCCATTTGACAGCTTCCAATCCATGAACAGGGAGCGTTCTTCTATTTCTTTGTGTCATCCTCTTTATTTGATTAATGCCCTTTAGTTATAATTGAATAGATCCTTCACTTCCTTTGTTAGATTTATTCTCAGATATTTTGTCTTTTGGGGTTCAGTTGTAAATGGGATTGCTTCCTTCAGTTCACTTCTATCTGACTCAGCTTTTGTGTATAGAAATGCCACAGATTTATGACTGCTGATTTTGTCACCTGTTACTTTACTTAATTTAGTGATGATTTCCAGTAGTATTTTTGGTAGAGTTCTTGGGAACCTCCAAGTATAACAGTATACCATCTGGGATTGACCTGCCAATGCCCATGTCCAGCGAAGAAGCAATTACAGGAACCAGAACTCTCACCTTCTGCACCCCAAAAAGAATTTTAATTCATACTCCCAGTGGGGGAGAAATGATAGTGGGAAGATGACCAGAGGGTTCTGAGTGCCAACTCCATCAGGATCTCGACAGAGAAGAGGAAAATGGGAGGGACATTTTGATGTAATAATAGGTACAGATGTGACTTGGGAAAGAAGAGAAGACGGGACCATGGGGGGGGGAGTGGCAAATATATACAAATATAGACAGATAGCTGTAGAAATAATAGTTAACCATTACCTACAACCTTAAGAGAGCTGCTATAGCTTACAGTGGAGGGATTGAGGATTCAGAACTCTGGTGGTGGGAATGGTGTGGAGTTATACCCCTGTTATTTTGTAATTATCTTGTAAATCAGTATTAAATCACTAATAAAAATGGTTTTAATAAATAATACACCATCTGCAAGTAACAATTTAATTTCTTCATTTCCAATATGAACTCTTGGTTGCTTTTTTTTTTACCTGGTTGCACTCACAAGGAATTCTAGGACTGTGTTGAGAAAGAGCCACAGAGGATTCTTAAACAGATATTCTGACATTTCCAGTTTGGATTAGAACTGTGTTTTTTGTATTGGACTGCTTCATTTTGCTTGGAGGGTAGTGTGTCTGGTGAGGTGATGCTCATTTTGACTCTTGTTTTTCAAGGGAATGTCAGAGAGATAAGATATCTTTAAGACTGGAAAATAAAATTGAGTGACTTCAGCTTGGCTATGGGGACACTGGAAGAATCCACTGCTGGGAGACAGAGATAGCTAAGATGGAAATGAATGAATGCCAGTGTGAGACTTTTGGTGATAATGCTGTAGAGAGGAATGCAACAAATAGAGAAACTTCTTGCCTTGTGGAGCCATTCAGGACTAGAAAAATCTCAATGTTAGTTTTTTTTTAAACAAGATTTTTTTTTTTTACAGTTTATTTGTTAATTTGGTAGAGACAGAAATCAAGAGGGAAGGGAGAGATAGAGAGAGAAAAGAGAGACATCTGCAGCTCTGCTTCACCACTTGAAAAGCTTCTTCCCTACAGGCACAGACCAGGGACTTGAACCTGGGTCCTTGTGCATTATAATTTGTGCACTGAATCATGTGCGACACTGCCCAAACTCTTCAAGAGTAGTCTTTAGAATCATTATTAACACAGTACTCCAGTTACTGTCCTATCACCAGAGTTGGCACCAGATTCGTATCTATCACTCATGCTTGAAATAAGAAATGAATAAGAAATATATGATGAGTGTATTCACAATGCAAATCAACCTTTACTTTTCCAGGTGGAGCTTGCAGAAATCTGCGCCAAGAGTGAGCGTTACATTGGCACTGAAGGAGGAGGGATGGACCAGTCCATATCATTTCTTGCAGAAGAAGGAACTGTAGGTGTCAGTAGGCTCTACTGAGATAACAATTAGGGGAAATACCCCTGAAGTCTTGGTGCTAGGCAGCTTATTCTACAAGGTTTCATGTAGGGTGGTATGTTTTAGCTGCTTTGGAATTCAAGTTACCACTGGCTCACATGTTCTGTTTTGTGTTAATTGCCTCTTCCTAAAACTTCCAGAATCTTACCTCAAATCTTTATTTACTTATTTTTTTGTCCTGCCTAGTTTCCTACTCCCTCCACCTCTCATTTCTCTTCATTGTTGAGATTTCTCAATTCCCAAGTTATTGGGACCAAATTCCCTGCTTTTATCCCAAATCTCTTCATCTCATGACATTTTCATAAGCTCTCCTTGGTCTGAAACCCAAATGTTAGCTTTATCACCGCATATATTCACAACCCCTCTTTTTATAATTTACTCTCTGGTATCATTTTTCTCTGTCAACATTTTTGGGGCTTCTGTGGTGAAAAAAAGGATGTTGACAGTAAGCCAGGAACGAATTCCTTAGCTGGATACTACTTCCGTTTGGCTATCGACTCTAGCAGACTGAGCAGAGGCCTGACAGTTGTTTCCCTCAAACTGTCCATCTTCAGAATTGAAACAGGCGCACCTTGACTACCTTTTCTTCATTTTCCATCAGATTCCTATAGGCTCGGTAATTTTCCAAGAATACCTGGATTTCTTATGATCAAGACTATTTCTTGATGATCTTCTTAACCTGAAGACACAAGGCATGAGAAAATTTGGTTAACTGCTAAGAAAATATTTCAGGTGTTTTGGATGAGATTGACAAGCTGACATAATGGCAGGAGTCCTGATGTTAATATAACTTAGCTATAGAATCAGAACAAAGTTCAAATTTTGAGGGTTTGCAAAATACTTCACGAGCTGACTCCTCTGTTTTCTCTTCCCTTGTAATGTCTCACCACTCCTCAGCGCTAGGGCTCCAAGCACCAGCCAAATTTTAATTAAAAATGTTTATTTGTTTATTTATTATGATTAGAGAGATAATGATTGAGGAGGGAGAACAAGATAGAATAGTGGTGGGGAAAAGGAGTGAGTCCAGAACACTGGTCGACTCTGGTATAAGTTCTAGCTGGAGGATTGAATCTGCAGCCTCTGTGACCTCAGGCATACAAGTTGGTGTGCTAAGAGGCTGAGGTGTCTCCCTGGTCCTCCCAGCCAAAGTTTAATACCCAAAGTTCTATCAACAACCTACTTTGCTTTTCATGCTGAGGACAATGAAGAACTTACATAAGCCTTCACTGTCCTCAGCATCCTCTTGAGGGAAAGATACTTTCGGTCTGCCCTACTCTTGCTCATTTAAGACTGAGTTGAGATGCCTTACCTTTTTTTCAAGGATCTTATGGCAGACATTATCTGCTCAGAGTGTTTTCACTTAGTATCTGTCTAGTGAGTCCAGTGCTTTGCTCTCATTGTAATAGTTGTGACCTGGAAGTGTGTGTTCACTTGGTTTTCTCCCCCACTAAAGGGAAGAAAGGGCTGGGGAATTGTCTGTCTTCTTCAGTATTGTATCTCCAGTGTCTAGTACCATGCCTGGCAGTGAGTGAATAATATTTGAATGAATGAATGCATTTTTGAGGTTGTTTTTTTTCTAAGATAAGAAAGTGCAGAGATAATCCAATACTCTCTGAATTGTAATACATTGCATCTCACCTGTCATTTCTCTTCTTGTAGGCCAAGTTGATAGAATTTAGTCCTCTGAGGGCAACCGATGTGAAACTCCCAAGTGGAGCCGTGTTTGTGATTGCCAACAGCTGTGTGGAAATGAATAAGGCAGCAACTTCCCACTTCAATGTCAGAGTGATGGAATGTCGGCTGGCTGCAAAGGTAATGAGCTTGGCAAACCAGTGAAACCAGAAGCAAGCCTTCTCTTGTCCATTTTCTCTTTATTCCATGTTAAATTTGTCTGCTTACATTATGACTTCAGTAATGTTCTAATAGAAGGTCTTTGGGAAGAAAAATAAAATTTGAAATGCAAAAGATAAATAAACCTGACAGTGTTCGCTGCAACTCCAATCTATCTGGAAGCCATATGAACTTCATAGTTGACTCTTTTATGATGGAGTTAGGGTGAAGAGAACAGTCTACATTTGTGAAGCACAGGACTGTGGGTAGAGGGAGATAGTTGGAGACAGTTGATGGGAAGGTACCACTGCTGGTCTTGTTTCCTCAACAAAAATTATGAAAACCCCAACTCCTAGTTGTTATAGGTGCAGCAAGTTTTTTCTGGGCAATCACTGGCCAGTCTGAAAACAAAGGCTTGGTATTATCCCCTGTATCCAGAAAACTGCTGCGTACTGTCTAGGGAAAGAAACTATCCCACAATGACCTTGGGTCCATACTCCCAGAGGGATAAAGAATAGGAAAACTATCAGGGGAGGGGATGGGATAGGGAGATCTGGTGGTGGGAATTGTGTGGAGTTGTACCCTTCTTATCCTATGGTTTTGTCAGTGTTTCCTTTTTATAAATAATAAAAATTAAAATAAAAAAGAAAGGGAGTCATAGTTAAACTTTGAATCTACTTAGGAAGTAGGATCAAATTTGTATACCTGACAGCATGGAGATAAATGCACAAAGAGACAGGGCATAAGAATAGAGAGTCAAGAGTAAAAATCAAAAGGGCTATGAACTAGGAAATGGTGCAGAAAGTGATACAACTTAAATGTGATGGCTGACTCCAAGTGACACATGGTCTAACTGACTGTAACATTGGAGAGAACTGAGTTTGGGACCTAAGGGAATGAAGTCCGGATCAGGAGTTCAATACTTATCTCCTAATCATTCTTCAAGTGGCAGTTAGAATCCAGGTTGAAAACTTTAAATCTGATCAGGAAACTTTCTTGCTGAATGCCTTTCAAAAACTTTTCATTTCCTTGGGGAAAAGCCCTGTAAGATCTGATGCCTGTGCATCACGTTCTCATCCTCTCTCACCATCCGCCACCCTCTGCACATTCCGGCCATGCACGATGCTCATTCTTACTCACGGACTTTACACATGCCCAGAGTTTTCTTCCCCCAATACTCTTTCAAGTCTCAGCTTAAATGTCTCTCAGGAAATCTCTGGCTCCTTACCACAAGCTAAGTTACAACCCCCTTCTCACTTCACAGCACTTATACTTTCTTTTTTTCTTTTCCCTTTTGTTGCCCTTGCTGTTTTTTCACTGTTGTAGTAGTTATTGTTGTAGTTATTGATCTCATCATTGTTAGATAGGACAGAGAGAAATGGAGAGAGGAGGGGAAGGCAGAGAGGGGGAGAGAAAGACACCTGCAGACTTGCTTCACCGCCTGAAGTAATTCCCCTGCAGGTGGGGAGCCGGGGGCTCGAACCAGGATCCTGATGCCAGTCCTTGCGATTTGCTTAAAGCACTTATACTTCCTTATATCTGGTACTTGCCACAATTGTAGAGTTGTCACCTTTGTCTAATTCAACCACCTGAGAGCCAATACTGTGAACATCTTGTTAACTAACTCATGTCCCTAATGCCTGCCATAGTCTTTAGGCTGAAACTTTTGTTGAAGATACACTCCTAGTGTTACCTGCCCTGTCCTGTTTCTTTTGTTCAACCTCACAGTTTTGCAGAGTGCTTACTGTGTTTCCAAGCACTGAACTAGCTACCAGTAGACATACAAAATGCAGACATCCCTTATGACTTCTAGTTTCAATCTGTGCTCTCATTCCCTCTAAACTTGTGAAATTAAGAAGAGCAGATACTTTTATGAGTCAGAAAAATGAAAGTTTTTTCCTCTGAGAAATTTGTGGTTAAATATACATATACATACATATATATATTAAATTTCTTTATTAGGGATTAATGTTTTACAGTTGATAGTAAGTACAATAGTTTGTACATGCAGAACATTTCTCACTCTTCCACATAACAATACAACCCCCACTAAGTCCTCTGTCATCGTTTTCCAGGACCTGTGCTCTCTCCGACTACCACCCCAGAGTCTTTTACTTTGGTGCAATACACCAATATATATCTTGTTTAAGATTCACGATTACATGGTCTAGATTTGGAACTAACTCATACACTTTCTGAAAAAGTATAAAAGAAATATTTCAATACAAGCTCTTCACAAAATCTAGTCAGTACTTATATGAGGAAGCATGGGACTTTTCAATATCAATTTCAGTGAATTTATTTTTCTTTAGGACAAGCTTCCTCTTTCAGGAGTTGGAAGAAATGAGTGTCTTATTTATTTGCAGACTTATTCTTGTTGACTTTTAATCTTGAGGTTGATGAGTAAGTGTTACCTTCCTGAGGGGACCTCAGACATATACAACATTGTTTTTAAGGTTTCATAACAAAATCAAATCTCCTCTCTGAGATCCATCTGTGAGGTGAAACAAGCATGAGGCATGTGAAGTAGGTTCAGGTTGTGACTGTAGGTTCAGGTTGTGACTGTCCTGTGAAGGATAACACTGTGGTGCCAGGGCTCTTTAGGGAAAACTGTCAGACTGTTTGTCTGTGGGGTGTCTTCTGAGAACTAGCTGGAAAGAGATGATTTCTTCTGGAATTAATAGTAGCTTCTTCTTCTTCTAGCGTTTGCCCTTCTTCCATAGCCAGTCAACAGCGTCAGGTTGAAAGCTGTCAGGAGCTGCTTGTTGCTGGCTTTGAAAGTGACTGGGATCCATGTGGCTAAAGACATTAATCTACTGCAGAATCTCCTGTTCTTGAAGCTGTCTTCTGAATTTAACTGTCCAACTTTGTATACATGTTAAGAGTTAACATGATCAGTACAATTGCTATCTGAAGTATTTATTTATTTATTTATTTATTTATTTATTTATTTTGCTACCAGGGTTATTGCTGGAGCTCACTGCCAGCTCCTGGCAGACATTTTTTTTTCCTTCTTTCTACTTTATTTTTATTTGACAAGACAGAGAGAAATTGAGAGGGAAGGGAAGACAGAGAGGGAGAGAGAAAGACACCTGCAGACCTGCTTCACCACTCATGAAATGTCCTGCCTGTAGGTGGAGAGTGGGGGATTGAATCTGGGTCTTTGAGCATGTTGATATGTGTGCTTAACTGCCCTGCCCCGTAAAATAGCTATCTGAGTCCAGCTTTTGACACACAGTCTTCCCAACTGGTACAGATAAACAAATGGCTTTAATTACTCTCAATTTTTCTCACTTTTCGAAATTTACCAAGATAGAACAATGGAAGTTGGGGCTCATGAGCTCGGTTCTCTGTGACAGTGCCCGTTTTGCCACATGCCTGACCCAGGTTCAAGGACCTTCCCCCCACCCCAACTACCACAAATTAGGAAGACTAAAACACTGGCCACTTCTCAACAACTACTTCCCGTCCCCGCTAGGGTTATCTTTTTTAAAAAAATTTATTTATTTATTAGTGATTTAATAATGATCATCAACATTGTGGGGGTACAATTCCACACAGTTCCCACCACCAGAGTTCCGTATCCCATCCCCTCCATTGGAAGCTTTCCTATTCTTTATCCCTCTGAGAGTATGGACCAAAGATCTTTATAGGGTGCAGAAGGTAGGAGGTCTGGCTTCTGTAATGGCTTCTCCACTGTACGTGGGCATTGACAGTTTGATCCTTACCCCCGGCCTATTTCTCTCTTACCCAAGCTCCACTAGGGTTATCTTCTCACTGGGACATTTTTTCAGTATGACTCCACCATTCTGGTGGCCTTTTTTTTTTTTTTCTTTTTAATAGAGAGATAGGCAGAAAGAAGGAGAGATTCCTGCAGTACTATTCCATTGCTTGCTGGTGGGTGTGGAGCCTTGAGCCTGGGTCCTGGGGCACACAGTGTGTACACTCCACTGGGTGAGCCACTGCCTCTTTCCATCTGAAGTAACACTCCATTGATGATGATGATGGTGGTGGGAGAATAAAGAAAGGAAGGAAAAGGAAAAGAAAAAAAATCAGAAGAGGTCTTTCTAGAGCTAAAGTTTTCTAAACCATATTGCTGTAAATGACCAGAATTCAAGTAGGGTTCCAGCCTTCATTTCCATCAACATGTGAATGGACTTAATTTTTGTTTGGAAGTCAGGAAATGAACTTCCCTATACAAAGATAAAGAACCTTATCTCAATATGGATAAACTACTTTCAGACACTCAAATATCCTGTCAGTAGAGTAAGGACTAACCAGGTTACTTTTGAAAACAAGACTGATTAGTTAGAGCCCCATGTAGCAAAACCGTAATGAGTAACAATTGTTTTTCCTTTTCCTCCTCTCAGTTGTTAAAACCTAGTAACTTGTATTTACAGAGCACAGTAAGCTGACTTTTCTGTTTCATTTTAATGTTGAGAGTTTCTTGTATTCTCAAGTTTCCATTCTTTTTCTATCTTCCTTCCCCACCTCTTTCCAATAGCTTTCAGAAACTAACTGATGAAGATTCATTAAGATTCAGAGCCTTGTAGAGTTATTTGAACTAAAATTAAAAACATTTCAAAGCAAACTCAATAGAGATTTATAATTATTACAGTACTTGCGTAAATGATACTTTTAAGTATAGCACATTTGTATGTTCTTAAATTAAGAGGCTAGAAAGCTTTAGTGAGCACAGCATTTTTCATACTTTGCATATACCCAGAGCTTAAAGTTTTCCATAAATTGTAATGTCTATAAAAGGGAACATCCCTCCCCTCTTAATTTATTGAGAGGGGCAAACTGTGGTATGTCAATGATAAGTGTTATGGGAAGTCAAAAAGGGATGAGAAATTGGACTGTTTTGCGTTCCCTGAGCAACTTGTGGCAACATGTGAAGCAATGAAAGAGAGAGTTTCATGTGGTCCTCTTGACACTTCAAGGGAGATTTACAGGGATTCTTTACAGAGCTATCAGATCAGGGACCATCACTCACACAGTACATATATAGCTTCTGCCACTTATGGTCAACATGGAACTCATTCTTTGTCTGGTTGTAGAATGTGAGGAGAAGTGGGCATAATATGCTGAGGGCATTGGCTGTTTCCTTGAATGTGAGTGCAGGAAAAAAAAATCCCCAAGAATGTGACCGATTTCACTCTGCCTGTCAAGACAGTAGCACACACTCTGCCAACCCTTCCTTGTGTAGTCTTGAGAGACTGGAGAGTCCAGGCTGCAGGGCAGAGGGCACACATCCTGGGGAATAAGGTTGACGTGTTTAGTGGAACCAGATTGCAGCAGGGTGTGGGTCTAATGTGTGTTTGAGCATGGATGGTTGATCCCCCAGAAGCTCGTCTATCAGACTTCCCAACAGGCCAGGCGGGACTGGCTTGTTCCCCCAAGGAACTCTGACAGCAGGGTTTTCAGTGTTGTGCCAAGTATCAGTCAGGCTTGGTTCTGGAAGCAGTGGGAAGCCACTAATTTTTGTTAGCAAGGTATCTGGCAGCAGGAACTTTTGCCTCGGTTGGAAAGAAATGAGTGTCAGTGAGGATGGATAAAAAGGGGAGGGGCAACAGAAAAACTGTAACTGGACCTATTAAAGGGTTGGTAGTAGACTCTTTGTGATGAGGTTTATTTTTATTATTTTTTTGCGTGACCACCCTCCCCATTCCCATTACGTTAAGTGTCCTTTTATATGTTCTTACCACATCCTGTACTTTTCCATTATAGCAGTTTATCACAATTGAGTTGAGTTATTCACTGTGTAATTCTTACTAACTTCTGTTTCCTTGGGTTGACCGTGAGCTCCAGGAGGTCAGGAGTCATGCGTGTCTTAGTCACTGCTATCTGCCGAGAGCCTGGCTCATAGTAAGTTCTCAGCAAACACTCATTACACGTACATGTAGGTGAATGAAGGCAACATGTTTAGTTGATAAGGGCTGCAGACTTAAGCTGGAATGGTATGTGAAAAGCGTAGTCCTGCTACTGATAGGTTGGAGAATTTGGGATGGCGGGTGATTGGAATGTGGGAGGTGATGGCATTTCCCCATGGAAATTTCTATAAGTGGTTAGAAATTTGAGCTTAGAATGTATCTCTTTGTTAAGGCTACTGGACTGCAGAGTCATTTGTTTTGAGATAGTAGTAGAAGCCAAAAGTGACGTTCAGTTTGCCAAGGGAAAGGTCGTGATCAGAGATGAGAAATGTCAGGGGTTAAATTTAGGAAATGACTCTAAATAATGTAAGGAGGAAATGGAGTCATGGAAGGAATTGGTGTTAAGGACCAGAGAGACTAGAAGAAAAACAGGGAACTTTAGTGCTTCAGAAGCCATTTGATAGCTGGGCATTTGAAGACTACCCAACTGGCAGCTACTATAGAATGCCAGAAGTCATTAATTGACTAAGAATTAGGAGGCCTGAGAAGAATCCAGTGGATTCAGAAATGTTTGAGAGATAAGGAAGGACCTTGGGGAGGCTGTATTCAAGATCACAGTGTGGTTGGTGAAGACGTGGAAGTGGTGATAATAGGCAGCTGTTTCTAGTTGTTAGATTGTGAAAGAGAGTGTGGAATGAATGACAATAACTTTAGGCATAAGGGGTTTTAACACAGGAAACATTTGGATGTGTTTCATGGCATGGGAAATGTATCCAGAGGGATAAAGGTAGTTAGAGAGGCAGGAATATATGAGGTGGGAAGGAAATGGCCCTTAATAGAGGACCTTGTTCGGACCAGGCACACGTTGATGGGTTCTCTCTCTCTCTCTCTAGTGATTTCATATTGAGTTATAAAATTACAAGACAACAAGGATACAGCTCCACATTATTCTCACCTATAAAGTTCTGGATCCCCAGTCCCTCCGTTGGAAGCTACAGTAGTTCTCCCAAGGTAGCAGATATGGGTTGACTATTATTTCTACAACTATATTCTGTCTATATTTGTATATATTTGGCCCTTTTAAAAAATGTTTTTTAAATATTTTATTTACTTATGAAGAAGATAGGAGGAGAGAGAGAGAGAGAGATTGAGAATCAGACATCACTCAGGTACATGTGCTGCCAGGGACTGAACTCAAGACTTCAATACTTGAAGTGCTTTATCCACTGCACTCTCTCTTGGACCATGCCTCCCCTCCCCCTTTTAAGGTACCATCTTCTCTTCCTTTCCAAGTCACACATACTCCTGTACTTTATCCAAATGTCTCTTTTCCTGCTTCCCCTTCTCTCTCTGGTTCCTGATAGAGCTGGAAGTCCAGAACCCTCTGATCATCTTCCCTCTATCATTCCTCTCCCACTGGGAGTATGGATCAAAATTATTTTGGGGATGCAGAAGGTGGGAGTTCTGTAATTTATGTAATTGCATCTTCACTGGACATGATCATTGACAGTTTGATTCATACCCTCAGCCTGTTTCTGTCTTTCCCTAGTGTGGCAGAACCATGAGGTTCCAAGACACCTTAGTGAGGTTATCTGCCCAGGGAAGTCAGGATGGAATCATGATAGCATCTGTAATTTGGTGGCTGAAGTGGCAAGATACAAAGCAGGACAAAATGATTAATGAACAGGAACCAATCAGTAGGAACAGAGAAGATGGCAATAAGGATCTTAGGGTGGAAAGAAGCTTGGAAGTCCATTCTAGGCATGTTCCAAGGGACTCACAATTATCATAGTTTTTGCTTGAGTTTGATAAATAACATGAAGTTGGACAAAACTATTGTCTGAGAAGATGGTATCAGGGTAGAGAAAAGGGCTAGAAAGCTGGATTAGGGTAGAGAGTAGCTCCCATTCTTGAAAAAAATCTATGAAAAAAATTAACTTTTTACCCCATCCACCTGATCCAAGGTCCATATATTTATTTATTTTTAAGGAGAAAGAGGAGTCTCTCTCTCTCTTTCTCTTAAATATTTTATTTATTTATTAATGAGAAATATAGGAGGAGAGAAAGAACCAGACATCACTCTGATATGTGCTGCCAGGGATTGAACTCAAGACCTCATGCTTGAGAGTCTGATGCTTTAGCCACTATGCCACCTCCCGGACCACTATATATATATATATATTTAGCACAAGAGCCTGTGTAACTTCTGAGTCCCTGTTGGTCTGAGCTCACAGTTTATGGCCACAGCTGGGAACATTGCAGGTGCACTCATTTCAGGACCAGTCTTCCTTGAGTGTCAGGACAGGATGACCCAGCCTCTCTTTAGAGACTGGGGCAGTGATGGGTATTTTCTTATTGTCTTATTTAATCTTCATGGTATGTTAGTGAAGTAAGTATTAAGTGCTTCACTTCACATACTGGGTGTTTTAGTCCACAGTAGATTGTGACGTGTTCTCCAAATCAGTGAAGAAGTCCAGGAAAATGCTATTTTCCTTCCTGTCGCTCAGGAGTTAGCTGTGATCAAGACCCAGAACACAAAGCATGGAGATGCCTGGGAAAAGAAGAGCCTGTGCTGAGGGTTGTAGAAGACCCGTTATGCACAGTTGTGCAGAGTTCTTCAGGTGTGTTGTGACCTGCAAACCAGTTGGAAGACACAGACAGTGGAGATGACTAACACTAAAGAAGATCAAGAAAGTGACTGTGTTCATGATGGTTCTGTGTGGACCATAAGACACAAAAGTCACCAGTTGCTGCGGGTTACTGTGGATAGGCTGTGCATAACTGAAAGGGAAGTTACACAAAACCAACCAACCAAATCAATGAAAACATCCACAACAGAAACAGTTGTGTGTGCTCCCATTTGTGTCAGTCTACATGTGTGTAGGTGTGAATAAGAAACCGGTGGTTCAGGTAAAGGTTAGTGTTATCCAAGTGGGATGATTACAGATGATTTGGTTAATTTTTTTTCAGTCTTCCAGCTTTTATGTCTTTTTGAAGTTTTACAAATAAATAAACTCATGTGGTGTATATAACCCGAAACAACAGCAATGGAGCTGCTTTTGTGGTGTAGAAAACAGCTTGTTGAGTGAATTATTGTTTTTAGAGTTAACTCAGATATAAGGTGAGAAATCTTTGGCTCTTCTGAAATGACAAGCAGACTTGGTACTTTATCCAGTGATTTGCTAATGCTTCTAATTGCAGTGAAAAAGTCAGACAGGTGGATTCTTACTCACAGGTTCCTGAGGTAGGGTCTTTACCTCAGCACTAGCCCTACTAACTCTTTCAGACTGAGGACATTTTATACCTTCAGGAAAGCTCAGTTTGTATCTAGGAAGTACTGGAGAGAGATACCCTTGGAAGAAGTTCTCACCCAAGACTTTGACTAGTGATTGTGGCTTTATTCAGGTTCTTCTCCAGATACAAGTAAAGTTTATACAGTTCAGGTCTCAGAGGGTCTGCAGGCTCAACCTTGCTTGCCCACATCAAAGCTCCTTGTATTGTGTCTCCTTACTTTTAAAAATATGATTTTATTAGTTATTTAATAATGATTTGCCAAATTATCAGAGTATACCCCCCCCCAGTCACTAGAGTTCTCACAAAGTTCTCACAAAGAGACAATTTGCCCCCCCCAATCTTAGGTGTTTCAATAACTTATATTCCATACATGACTGAAATCATCCAGTAGCTGTCTCTCACTTCCTTCCTTACTTTACTAAGTATAATTACCAACAGTTCCATCTTTTCCTGACAGATATAATAGCGTTTTAAATTGCAGAGTGGTATTTCATTGAGTATATATCACAGAATCTATTCAGTCATGTGTCAATGAGCATTTATGTTAAGCATTCCTTGGCTATTGTGAATAATGCAGCTATGAATATAGGGGTGTACATATCTCTTCAAATGAGTGTTTCCATGCTTTTTGGATATACGCTTATGAGTTGTATTGCTGAATCATAAGGTATTTCCATGTTTATTTGTCTAAGCTATTGTCTCCCTTTTTACTCCTTTAGACTGTGCTTCTTTCTTTTTTAAATCACTTTTTGAAGAAATGTTGATTTACAGAACTGTTTTTATCAGGTATACAGTTGTAGAACTGATCAAGATGAACCCTCCAAGATCAGTGTCATCCTCCTCCACTGTAGGGCACTGGATTCCCATATCCTCCTTAATAGTGCTCCTTAGAATCATTTTCCCCACTAAGTCCTTTTTTCAGAGCCTGCTTCTGAGAGAAACCAGCCCAGGACAGGGGTCCTGCTCGCGAGAGCTGCCTCCTTCTAGAACCGTGTTCTGAACACCTGTCCCCAGAGCAAGGAACAGACTCGAGAACTTCCCAACAGTAATATCTGACAAGAAATCTTAATGTTTGCGGGGAAAGCATAAAAGGCAAATGTGGGCAGAGACTAGCTTTCCCTTATTTCCCTATTGTGCTCCCGGATGAGGAGTCTGAGGTGAAATGACCCATAGCCCTGACTCACAGCCCTGCTTTTCGAATGTGAAGTAGGCTAGTCATCAGGGCCACAAGTGGCAAATTCCCTCATGAAGCTCTGTCTTTGAGTTACAGTAATTTTACCCACCCATTCCCCTCATCTGCAAGTCATCTTTCAGTTTCCTGAGCCAAATTTCAAAGGGCTTAAAGCGGCTTTTCTATTCCAGTCCCACAATGCAGTGCACTATCCCACGACTCATGGCCGTGCAGCTGTCATTGAGGACATGTGGTAGATTTCATCCTTAATTAAAGCACACACCAAATTGGCTGTGTGAACCTTCCAGCTGAGCTGTAAGTGGGCCCAACAGTAGACTGGGCTATTGCTGGAGCAAACGTGAACTTCTGGTCTGCTAGTGCCTCTGTCTGGGAAGAAAAACCACATAGGAAGGGACCTTTGAAAACAACCTTGTGGCCTGCAGGCTTCCCTCACAGACTTTCACCTCACAGATCTCTGACTCATTTTCCTGGGATCAGGTGCCTGAGGCAATGTGACTTGTTCAAGTGAGAACAGAGAGAATTTCAAGATCATTGTTGACAGGTTCATAGGCCCATTTGGGGGTCAGGGGAAGGGTAGTTCTTAGATGTTTTTCCTTTTCCTCTTCCTTTTACTTTAATTTTTGGGGAGGAGAAACCCATCAAAGTTCTTTAAAACCACTGGGACGGGGGTTGGGCGGTAGCACAGCAGATTAAGAGCACATAGAGTGAAGCGCAAGGACCGTAAGGATCCAGGTTCAAGCCCCCGGCTCCCCACCTGCAGGAGAGTCGCTTCACAAGCGGTGAAGCAGGTCTGCTGGTGTCTATCTTTCTCTCCCCTCTCTGTCCCCTCCTCTCTGGATTTCTCTCAGCTCTATCTAGCAACAGCAATGACAACAACAATAATAACAAGGGCAACAAAATGGGGAAAATGGTGTCCAGGAGCAGTGGATTCCTAGTGCAGGACCGAGCTCCAGTGATAACCCTGGAGGCAAAAAAAACCAAACCAAAACAAAACAGAACAGGGAAGGAGGTAGCTAGCGGGAAGGGCTAGAGCATGAAACATTAGCATGGCAGCAGCTGTTTTTGGCCCCAGCACTCTGTGAAGAAAAAAAAAAAAAAGGAGGGTCAAGGACTCCAACAGACAAGGTTCCTGGGTGGTTAGCAAACACACTGCCATCTCCATTTGAAGAGGCTGCAAATGGTTTTGGCCCTGCTATGAGCTTAGCTCAAGGCTCAATACAGGAGAGAGGCTCTGGGTGGCGCTACTCCAATGTTGGCCTCCATCTAATGTACATATTTATACTTCTTTTTTTCACTTTTATTTGCTAGGACAGAGAAACTGAGAAAGGATCTATATATCCCCTCATGAAGCTATACACACACACACACACACACACACACACACACACACACACACACACACACACACACACACACATATAGCGAGAGAGAGATTGAGACCTGCAGAGCTGCTTCACCGCTTGTGGGGCTCGAACCAGGATCCTTGGGCGGGTCCTTGCTCTTCGTGCCATGTGCACTTAACCAGCTGCACTACCGCCCCGTCCCCTGTACATATTCACAATGGTCAGGGGATGCTCTAAAACAAGGACCTTGAACTTGTTCATGAATTCCTTTGTTCCATCCTTACTCTCTTTCCCCCATCCATCTTCCTTCCTTCTTTTCTTCCTTTGCTACCCAGAGCACTGCTCAGCTCTGAGTTATAGTGGTGCTGGGGATTGAAGCTGGGACAGGGCTAGTTTCCAAATTAAAGTTTTTTTTTTCTTTTTTTACTTTTCACAATTTCTACCCCAGCTCCAGATCTCAGACATGTGATGGCCAAGGGGATTTTGTATATGAGTAGCATAGCATAAATAGCACCTCTCTGAGATAGTGCTCTTGGGGAAAGCAGAAATGAATTATAGAACCTGAATTCTCTTTCCAAATTTGTTCCTTATAAGTTAGATGGTTTTGGGTAAACCACTCCCTCTTTTATTTCTTGAGTAAAGTAATACCTATTTAACAGGGATGTTGAAATTAAAAGAAAGAATTTTTTGGGTTTTTTTTTGCAGTTTTCTTTCTTTTTTATTTCTTTATTGGGGAATTAATGTTTTACATTCCACAGTAAATACAATAGATAGTACATGCATAACATTTCGCAGTTTTCCCCATAACAATACAACCCCTACTATGTCATTCATCATCTTTCATGGACCTGTATTCTCCCTCACCCACACACCCACCCCAGAGTCTTTTACTTTGGTGCAATACGCCAATTCCAGTTCAGGTTCTTCTTGTGTAAAAGAAACACATTTTGACCATACAACAATATATAAGTGTTTCTGTCATTCATTTCTTTCTTTCTTTCTTTTTTTTTTTTCCTTCTTTTTTTTTGGTCATCTGATTTTTATCTAAGGTGAATTTAGATTTGCATTTCAGAAAGTGTCAACCTAGGAGATCATCAGCTTTAGTTTTCCTTTTGTAAAATAAAATAGACTGTATATATTTTTCTTTTGCTTTAGGTATGTCTTTTAAGCTTCTCAAGTTATTTTTGGAATACAGATCATGAATGAATGAAATGACTGAACAAATAACTCAACCTATGGTTGTCATGCTAATAAACACTAGATAAATTGCTAAACAAATAGGATAGCTTGTACCTTTACTTTAAAAATGGCACCGTGCCCTATGAAATAATTGAGTGGAAAAATATGCTAGTGTTGCTTTTCCCATTTCTGCCATAAATTCATTAACTCCTTTCAAATATATGAGCTGGAGTTTATAAAAAAGGGAATTACTGCCTATAAGGACTTATGTTGTTAACATTCTTCAGAAGTGAGTGGACCTAAACCAAAACACAATGGTCCTTTGGTAAAACTTGTTTCCTGTTGAGAATAAAGAAAATCAAATCATCAGAATAATAGGATAAATCAGATGCACATTTCCTTGGAAATTACCCCTTCCTCCTCTTGCTTCTTCTTGCTGTTTGTCCTGTCTGTACCTGCTGGCATCACACCCAGGGAATAAACTTTACAAACCCCACTGGGAGGGGTTTTCACTCTTTTTCTCTTCTGAAGATCTCACTGAGCAGTTTGGGGAGGATGAAGGCAACAGTGTGAACTAGCTTTTCCACATTGGACCTGATTACAAAGGTTTGTGGGGGTGTCTCAGGATGTAACTGGAAGCTGAACTCTTTCCTTGAGGGTGGAGAATCATACAACTCTACTACTACCAGCCCCCTAATGAAGTGGTTTTTCATAAGATCACCAATGAGGCTTTCATTTAAAATCTGGGGCTTTGCTCCAAATGCCCAGATACTTAAATTCATTAGCCATTTTCAAAGAGATATGTGGTAAACAGGAAGTGCTTTAATGAAATTGGGCATACAGCACCCACCTCAGAACCCAGGGCACATGAGATTTGAGTAGTTTTCTGCAGACTTTATAGAGAGCAGTATATTAGGGATGAGCTGAATAGGGATAAAAGAACACAATCACTCAAAACAATAGCCTGAGGGAAAGTGGTGTGAGGCAAAAAAAAAGGCAGTGGGGATTAGTTTTTTTTATTGGTTTTTTTTTTTTTTTTTAAGGACAAAGACTTGAATAGACTGTGAGTGTCACACAGGCATGCTTAATTATAAACATCCAAACCCTTGCATTTTTCAAGCAATGGTGGGAAATTTGAATAGATTGAATGGAAAGAAAAGCCAGCCTAAAGTTGAGGTCGCCCAATTAAAGTGTGCATATCAGTTTCTGTAGTGAAAACTGACCACTATCTTGGTTTGAACTTGCAGCTCCTGGCAAAGTACAAAGAATTACAGTGGGATAAAGTACTGCGGCTGGAAGAGGTGCAGACCACACTCCAGGTCAGCCTGGAAGAAATGCTGTTAATTTTAGAGGATGCCCTTCACCCTGAACCCTATAGTCCCGAAGAGGTCTGCAAGTGCCTGGGAATCAGCCTGCAGGAACTCCAGACTCAGATTCTGAGTCCAAACACACAAGATGGTGAGTCTGCTAGAGAAAGTAAGGCCGTGGCTAGTTTGCCTACATTCAACTGGAAAGTTTCCAACCCCTTCATGGCCTTACTGATTTTTACAGCAAGCTTCCAGAAATTTGAAGAACATGTGAGTTTTGACAAAACTGATCTTTCCATCCATTCACCCACAGACATTCTCTGGTCTTCTAAATGCTGGGGAAGTTTGATTAGGGAAAGATGAATAAATTATGTGGTTCCTGCCCTCAGTAAGTTCATGGTTCAGTTCATCATTTTTTTAAAAAAAAAATTTATCTTTATTTATTGGGTAGAAACAGTCAGAGATTGAGAGGGTGGGGGAGATAGAGAGGGAGAGATACAGAGAGACACCTGCAGCCCTGCTTCATCACTTGCAAAGCTTTCCCCCTGCAGGTGGGGACCAGGAGCTTGAATCTGGTCCTTGCGCACTATAACATGTGCACTCAACCAGGTGCGCCACCACCTGGCCCCTCAGTTCACCATTTTAAAATCATTCTTTCCCTATCCATTTTTTTCCTGGTTATTATACAATAATAATAATCTCAATAAAAAGATCCAGGGAAGAGCAGAATTCATAATGGCTGTGGAGTAACACTGTGGAACACCAGAAAGTCTTCACTACTTAGACTGAAGCTTTTGGCCAACTTTAGTGTGAAGAAAAGTCTATAAAAGCCCAAGGCACAGCGTAGAGCTGTGAAATGACTATTACTTTCAGAAGTGATACGTCATGCCGAGCTTCGAGCTTCGAGCTTCGAAAGGCCTAGATCCCCAAAGGCCTTGCTAAATACTTTGTGTGTATGTGCTTTGTGGGCAAGGGGAGTCTTAAGAGAGTGTTTATGGAATGCAGAAGTTCAATAAGTCATTGGATAAGAAGAGCTTCCAAGGACGTCATTTTTATCCTTTGACATAAGGCATAGTCTCATTTCTTTAATTTAGCAAGTGTTTAAGTTTTCAGGGCTGAGTAGTGGTTGCTGGGACACAATGATGAGTGGGACCAGTACTCTAACTGGTAGTGACTCTGAATCTAAGAGGCAGAACCCCACACAACAATTATAGTGAACACTACCTGCTCTCATAACGTGTTGATCAAGTGTCTGGAGAGAATGTAGAAGGGAGTGATCGAATGCTTGGTGAAGTTATCTCAAGTTTGAGCTGGTTTATAAATGAAAGTTATGACCTTCAAGGCAAAGAGAGTTAAAAGGCTATTCAAGGCAAAGAATTTGAGTGATGACAGAGACATGAGGAGTGAAGTTTATGAAAATGTATGCCAACATATATATATATATATATATATATATATATATATATATGACAATATTTGCTGAACTTAATTTTTAAAATTTATTTATAAAATTTAAAATATCAACAAGACCATAGGATAAGAGGGGTAAAATTCCACACAACCCCTACCACCAGAAATCTGTATCCCATTCTCTCCCTTGAAAGTTCTCCTATTCTTTATCTCCCTGGGAGCATGGACCCAGGGTCATTATGGGGTGCAGAAGGTGGAAGGTCTGACTTCTGTAATTGCTCCTCTGCTGAATATGGGTGGCCAAAAAGTATATTCTATGCACTGGGAGTTGGATGTCAATAAGATGGCTAATTGGATGACATTAGGAAACCATCATTGTACTCTACATTGCAGGAGACTGGCAAGGAACGGTTGGTGGATAGTGCAATGGATAAAATCTTTTTAAAATTTTTTTATTGCTACCAGGGTTATCATTGGGGCTTGGTACCAACACTATAAATCCACCACTCCTGGTGGTACACTAGATAGAATCTTGAATGTAATTCATTTGGAATTGATGGTTTCCTGTGTTTAGGAAGGAAAGGGAGAGTGGAAAATGGAAGGTCAAGATATGGATGCTGAAGGAATTATAGATTTATAGTATGGGTAATATTCTTGTGGTGGGAGGCAAAATGATGAGTATCTCTCTCTCTGTACATATGAATTTGGTGATATAGAAACATGTCTAAATCAAGATCTGGAAGTTTTTGGCCAAGAGGCAAAGAAAATAGACATTGATAATATTGATTTAATGAGTTATAAGTTTGCTTCTTAGTTGAGAAATCATTAGAGATTGACCATTACCTCACAGATTGAGCTATTAACAATAACGTTAAGCTTCTTTTCAGTTTGGAAACTCTACCGTTCTATTATCTGTTTGAGCCTATTCATACCACTAGGACTTATTTGACTTGGCTGCAGCATTCCACCTATTAATTAACTGTTCTTGCCTCTGGATCTTTAATCCTAAATATCAGCTGCTCTGCTATGATCAGACCTTTTCTCCTTTCTGAAGTTCAGTTCCTGTCTAGCTTATTAAAACTCACATGAGGCTAGAAGATAGCTCACCTGCTAGTGTGTGTGTGTGTGTGTGTGTGTGTGTGTGTGTGTGTGTCTTGACACACAGATAGCCCAGCCTCAAACTCTGGGACCACATGGACTCACCATGGCAACAGAGGGGAGCTCCAGTGCTGTGGTCTCTCTTCCTTTTGTTCTCTAATGAAAAGAATGAGTGGGGGAAAAAATCAGCCTGTGAACTGTGAAACTGCACATGAATAAAGGCCTTCACTCTGCAAAAAAAAGAGAAAAGTCAAAGGAAAGGAAAAGCTTCATATAGTTCCTATCTTTATTCATAGCCTTAATCCATATCCATATCCCTTTACTCTGCATCACCTTGTATTTCTTTTCCCTATGCAGCTCACTATTTTAAAATCAGAAAATTTCCCAGAAAATACAAAGGATTTTTTTCATCATAGTACATTCCGTGCTACACATGTGCAAATTTAAATTTTTTCTCCCTGATGAGTAATTATATTGTTGATGTAAAAGATGATGCATGCTTAATCTTACCTTTTTATCCAAAGGACTTTCCATACTGACCCACTTACATCATTTTCTTTAATTTGCTTATGCTTTGTTTGTACTCAGTAAACCTATGTTGAATGAATGAATCTATTCTGTAATTCTACTAACCTCGAAGGGGATGACTTTTGAAATAAATAATTTTAGGAAAAACCCTATGAACATAAATTAGCCAGTGGGATTGTAAACTCTCCTAGATTAATGTCACTTGATTTACTCTCTGAATATAACCATCTAGCCTCAGCCAAATTTCCAGCTGAATCTACTTGGCACTCAGCTCCAACTTTAGGGCTCAAATCTTTTTATATCTTTGTCTTAGTCCTTTCTAACTTTGGACTTGCTTGAGTTGAGACCTTATGCAAATATTCTTTTAACCCTTTAGAAGATGTGATTCTTATTGAATGTGACTCATAGGTTGTGTGAGTAGAAGCTAAAATGACAATATGCCTCCAGTCAAGGATTCTGGATAGCGCGACCAACCCTGACTATAAGCGCCTACACTTTAAAATGTTTAGTTTTGGTTTGGACACGTTTTCTTATCATTACCATTGAAATTCATGCTTTTCCCAAAGGAACATGGAATGTCATGTACTCATTTTGCTAAAATTGCTATTACTCTTTCTTTAGATATTTAGTTAAATTGGGAGATGTTGATGTTAAGGTAATAGTGTAAGGCAAGTTTGGCTATAATCCAATTGTGGCTTCTAGTCAGACTACTAGAAACTTAGATGCAAGTTTTCTTTTGCAGATTCCTAAGACTTAGGCTTAGCAGCTCAAAGTCTTGTGACTTAGTATGATTTAAGGATTGTCAGATCTTCCCCACAAATTGGAATTATCTAAGAGCATCACTTCTAGAGGTTCAGGAGCCAGGCTGATTTGGGAGGGTGTTTTCTAAGGTGCGATCGAAGGAAAAAGTGAAGCTGTCATCAGAGAGTGTCATCAGGAGAGATGGACACATGTATCTAGCACAGGATATAAGAACACACATTGGAGGATGGATAGGAAGAAGTCCATGAGGAACTAAAGGGAAATGGAGGTAGAGAATGGGCCAGGTGGTTTGGACACTGGAATACCGGGCTGGGCAGGAATCTCATTGCATGGATCAGCAACTCTGCCTGTGACCATATGCTGACAAAGTGCTGGCCAGTTGCTGATTAATTTGTTTGGATCCTATGATTTCCAAAGTCACGAGCAATCATGACTTTTGAGCAAACACAGAACACTGGCATAGACTGCTCTTTAGGAAAACGTGTTATTTACTTTATGGTTTACACATTACTCTTCACCCACATCATCTGATTTTAATCTCACAACAACCCTGGGGCACATGGTTATCCTCATTTCACAGATGAGGAAGCTAAGGTCAGAGTGTTACATGATTTATCAAGACTAAAGCCATAGTTAGTGCTTGAGCCAGTTCCCAAACCCTAGCTCCTCGTTTTAATTCAATACTGTTACTGCCATAACTCTTCATCTCAGCATATTAGTAAGTTGGATTTAGCAAGCCTACACCAAGAAGATAATTTTTTGACTTTGTCTGGCTCTGATTTTTTTTTTCCTTGAAACTAAAGAAAGGTGGTGAGGTGAGGTTACTTGTGGTTAAAGATTTTCCTTTCCACTAATTCGCCTTCTAGTGCTTTGACTTTCAAAAGATGCAAGAGAATGTGATATTGAATGGCTACCTTAACTGAAAGAGAAAACTCGACTGTATGAAATAATTCTTGAGGCTGTCTATGGTGTCATGAGCACACACATTCAAATATCCATGCATTCACTGATCTTTTTCCCTGCTAAACTTTACATACTATTGAAATGCAACAGTTAAACTCCCCAAGCTAGGCAATTTCCAGGGAAGAAAGAACTTTTGATGGGTGCTATTTTTGTTTTTTTGGTGTTCTCTTTAAAAAGGTACAGCAGGGGGCCAGCCGGTGGTACAAGGGGTTAAGCTAACATAGTGCAAAGCACAAGGATCCCAGTTCAAGCCCCCCAGCTCCCCACCTGCCAGGGGGGTTGCTTCGCAAATGGTGAAACTATTCTGCAGGCATCTACCTTTCTCTCCCCCTCTCTGTCTTCTCCTCTCCTCTCAATTTCTGTCTGTCCTATCCAACAACAACAGCAACAGCAACAACAATAACAGCAACAGCAATGGAAAAAAGATGGCCGCCGGGAGTAGTGGATTCATAGTGCAGGCAATGAGCCCTAGCAATAACCCTGGAGGCAAAAAAAAAAAATAGGTATAGCAAATGAAATGCTCCTCACTTTATAGCACTATTAGGTTTGAGTTCATTAATATGCAGGATATTTTCATTCTATAAATATTGATAACAGGCTTTTCTAGCCAACAGCATATTCTATCTTCCATCTCAGTGTTTGTGATAGTAACGTTAGAATTCAGACATGGACTTTTCCTTAAAATATAAAATATCAATAGTTCATTTTTATGTCTGAGTTTGGCAAGCTCTTTGCACATTTTGGTATTATCTTTTGTCTAATTTGGGGGTGAGATTGTTTGCTGACACCCACTTTAGTGAGATGAGAAATTGTACCCATGTGCTAACAACTGTGCTGTAAACCTTGATCTCCCAATAAAAACTAAAGAAAAATTATCAGTAGTTCAAGTTCATGTAAGTGAAATAAAGCACAGGTTATACAAGTTCAGCATAGAGAGATATGTTAAAAGGGTCACAAATTGTCAAAGAAATCAGCTTGAAAACTTTACCTTTCTTGAACACACCTGTGAGTCAAAGTCAGAACTTAGTCAGATTCTCTGGAGAGGCTGTACCCCAAACCTTCTGACTCTATAAGGTAGTGAGGGCACTGTGACCATAGTTCTGATCATCATCAACTATCAAGAGCACACAGAGAACTAATACGTGACACTCCTCCCCCAGTTCCCAGAAGGACAGGATATTTTTTATCTGCACTTTGGTGAAAGCCGCCATACTCCTGGTGGCTTGTCCCTTGCCTCCCTGACTTATGGAGGGAGCAAACTGCCTCATATGTGAGCTCCTTTTCACAGGATAGTGTTATTCTTGAATCGTGGGGTTCAGTTCAAACTGTCCAAACTGTTTGGCATTAGTTGTTTACCTTTTATGCCTCCATCAGGTGGAACTTTTTTTCTTTTAATTTTTTATATTTATTTATTTATTCCCTTTTGTTGTCCTTGTTGTTTTATTGTTGTAGTTATTATTGATGTCATCGTTGTTTGATAGGACAGAGAGAAATGGAGAGAGGAGGGGAAGACAGAAAGGGAGAGTGAAAGACAGACACCTGCAGACCTGCTTCACCGCATGTGAAGCGACTCCCCTGCAGGTGGGGAGCCGGGGGCTCAAACCCGGATCCTTCCACCGGTCCTTGTGCTTTGCGCCACGTGCGCTTAACCCACTGCGCTACTGCCGGACTCCCAGGTGGAACTTTTTTTTTTTTTAAAAAAAGCACATTTATTTATTCCCTTTTGTTGCTCTTGTTTTATTGTTGTAGTTATTGTTGTTGTTGTTGTTACTGATGTCATCATTGTTGGATGGGATAGAGAGAAATGGAAAAAGGAGGGGAAGACAGAGAGCGGGAGAGAAAGACAGACACCTCCAGACCTGCTTCACTGCCTGTGAAGCCACTCCCCTGCTGGTGGGGAGCCAGGGGCTCTAACTGGGATCCTCACGTCGGTCCTTGTGCTTCATGCCACATGTGCTTAACCCACTGCACTACTGCCCAACTAACTACCCAGGTGGAACTTTTTAAAATTATTGTCTTTATTTATTGAATGGAGACAGCCAGAAATGAAGAGGGAAGGGGGTGATAGGGAGAGAAACAGAGAGACACCTGCAGCACTGCTTCACCACTCGCAAAGCTTTCCCCCTGCAGGTGGGGACCGGGGGCTCAAACCCAGGTCCTTGCATGTTGTAATCCATGTACTCAACCAGGTGTGCTACCAATTATTTTTTTTCTAAAGTCAACTATTTTTTTTTTCTTCTTCTTTTTAAAATAGAGATAGAGGGACGGGTAGTGGCTCACACAATTTAGTGCAAGGACCCACTCAAGGATCCAGGTGTAAGCCCTGGCTCCATACCTACTCCAGTCTGCCTCATAGCATTGAAGCAGGTTTGCAAGTGTCCATCTTTCTCTTGCCCTCTCTATCTCCTCCTCCTCTCTCAATCTTTCTCTGTCTTATCCAGTACAGTGGAAGAAAACGGCTATTAGGAGTGTGGATAGTGCTGGAACTAAGCCCTATTGATAACCCTGGGGTGGGAGGTGGGGGGAGAGGGAGAGAGAGAGTGGCAGAGATCATAGCACTCCCATCAATACAGTGGGGTCAGCCTTGCACCTGGGTTGCACAGATGGCAAAGCAGTACTGTCTCCAAGCGAGCTATTTCTCTGGCCCCTACTGGCAACTTTGAAATCAGAAACTGTGTATCTCATCCTCCCCAGGGGCATTTGTTTTCTTTTGAGTCAGCAGTAGTCACCATGGCTAGACTGAGTGAGTTCTACCAGGTTTTTTTGTCAACTATCAATACTGACAACAAAAAGGATGATGTCTCTGACCTGGACAGACACACATCTATCTACCTGGGATTGCTGGGTTACATAACAGAGCTTCATTCTGTTTTCAAGGCAAAGACTTTGCCCTGCTTAAAAGAGGGATTTGAGGATGACTCCTTGTCTGTCTTTTATTTTATTTATTTATTTATTTATTTTATTTTACCAGAGTACTGCTCAGCTCTGGCTTATGGTGGTGCAGGGGATTGAACCTGGGACTTTGGAGCCTCAGGCATGAGAATCTCTTTGCATAACCATTATGCTATGTCTTTTTTTTTAAAAAAAGATTTTTTTAAAATATATTTTTATTTCCTTTTTGTTGCCCTGGTTGTTTTTATTGTTGTTGTAGTTATTATTGTTGTTGTTTGTTGTTTATTTTTGGAGGCTCCAGCTGGCCAGGCTAGCTTCACGGGCGGGTAACAGAGACAACCAGAGACACACGGCTAGGCAGGGAAGCTGTATTTCTTTATTCAGGAACAACGATTCATAAACTAACCCAAACTAATCACCAAACAGAACTCTCCTGCCTCCTTCCCCCGCGGCGGCGCCAAGAACTCTCGAACTCTGTCACTCTGGAACTCTGTCGGGGTTCCTTCCTGGGGCAGGGACAAGCAGCCCTCCAAACTAGCAGGACTAAACCACAATCAACTAGAGATGGGGGGGAAGGGGACCGAACCACTATGAAGAATACCAACAGTTGTTGATGTCATCGTTGTTGGATAGGATAGAGAGAAATGGAGAAAGGAGGGGAAGACAGAGAGGGGGAGAGAAAGATAGACACCTGCAGACCTGCTTCAAGAAACTCCCCTGTAGGTGGAGAGCCAGGGACTCGAACTGGAATCCTTATACCACGCTTTGCACCACGTGCTCTTAACCAACTGCCCGACTCCCTCCTTGTCTGTCTTTTTGAGGAAGTAGAGTGAAAGAGACCACAAGCATGGACACCCTAATGTCAGGAAGCTTTTATTCTGTCCAGGGCCTCTGATGCTATGTTAAAAAAAATCAGAGACTACCTATATGTGAAGGCAACAGTTTAGTCTTTTAATAAAGAAACCATAAAAATGTCCCAAGGACAAGATATATAAAAATTGACTTGCTTCGCATGCTAAACATCAAGATGGCAACTTCATTTCTGTGTTTTGTTTTATAGGGTAATGACAAAGAAAAGATGAAGATACAAAGGGAGATAGCTGCAGGGCCAACAAAGTGTGTGTGTGTGTGGGGGGGGGAAGCAACTGAGAGGGGGGGTGAGATTGATGTGTATACATAACTTGTTGATGGAAAAGGACATAAACACATACAGAGAGAAACCAGACTCATGCCTGTGTGCATTCTCTGCCCACCCTGCTCCCCAGAGGCTGCATCCTACAGCTCATACTTGAGAGCCCGGACTTCTGAGAAAGTGGCTTTGCCATTTCTCATTTCATGAGCTTGCCAGTTATAATTAAGCACCTTGAGAAGAGGGACATCTCATTATGCTTTCGTGGAAGTGAACCTTTTATTTTTATTTTTACGTTAATCATTTATTTCCCCCATTCTGATGCTGCCCTTTGGGAAGCCCAGCTGTAGTGGAGGGGTATCGTCTTCAAAACCTACCATGGGGAATTGATGAGGAGGGGCACCGATTGCACATGCGACAGCGCTTGTTCCCTCCTTACAGTCCCTTGTCCAGTGCCAGGTCACCTTTTTGGCCTGCTCCTTTATATGCCCTTCAGAAGCAAACTCCAGGCAAAAGCCTTTTTAATCTAGTTTTTTTTTAATGCCTTATAATCTAGTCTTTTTTTTTTTATGGTATACGTTCTCACTTGCTGTAACTATTGTAGTTTGCTCAATTACTGTTTTTCGTGATCATATTGGCAAATAACTGGATAGCAAATGCAAACATAAGTCAATTTTTATTCCATTATTCAACAAATTCTCAACTGAAGGCCAATTATTTGGACAGTGTGCTCTGAACATTAGTGTAGTCCCTGCCCATGTTTATTTAGCATTTTGTAGAGATAGCAATATAACAATTTCCAAAGCATCTACTTCTTACTGCTCAGATAAGCACTGATTTTTCTCTTTGTCTCTCCTTTTCTTTTAAAAATTTTCTATTAGGGATTCTATATTGATTTACAAAATTATATATCAACAGGGGTATAATTCCACACTGTTCCTACCACCAGAGTTCTGAATCCTAAGTCCCTCCACTGCAGATCACTCTAGTATCCCAAAGTCGCAGACATGGGTTAACTGTCATCTCTACAACTATATGTCTACATTTGTACATAATTGCCCCCTTTTTCTTCCAATTCTAGTCCTCTCTTCCTCTCTAAGCCAGACATAACCCTATTACTACGTCCAAATGTCCCTTCTCTTTTCATATTCTCTCTCTGGGACCTGATGGAGCTGGAGTTCAGAGCCCTCTTATCCTCTTCCTCCTATCACTTCTCCCCCACTGGGAGTATGAATCGAAGTTGTTTTTGGGGTGCAGAAGGTAGGAATTCTGGCAGCTGTAGCTGCTTTTTCACTGGATTTGGGCATTGTCAGGTCGTCCATACCCCCAGCCTGTTTCTATCCTTCCCTAGTAGGCTAGAGATCTGGAGAGGTGAGGTTCCAGGACACACTGGTGAGTGGAGTCATGGTAGCTTCTGCAACTTGGTGTCTGGAAGGTTGCAGGACATAAACTGAGACAAATGGTTAATGAAAAGGACCCAAAAATAGGAATAGAGCAGATGAGATTAGGTAGGCTAGAAGAAAGTTCTGAAGTCCACTTTAGGCATGTTTCTAGGGGCCCACAACTATGATAGTTTTTGCTTGAGTTTGATAGTTAGCATGAAGTTGGATAAAAATAAGAAAATGGTGTCAGAGTAGAGAAAAGAGCTAGAGAGTTGGATTAGGGCAGAGAATAGATCCCACTCTTGAAAATATTCTGTTTTCCTTCCTGTTTTTGTTCCATTACTCTCTGCAACTCCCCACCCCCCCATCAACTCATCCTGTAATTCAATTAATAGAGAGCTAGGACAAAAAAAATGCATTCCTTTTAATGTCAAAATACCAGGATAGGCCACCTCGAGGCAAGTGTGATCATTGTTTTCTATAGTCCTTCCTTTAGCCTGTATTGACCAACACTCCTTCCAGCTCTCCTTTGCAAATGAATAGATTGTCTGCTCCTTTCACTTTTTCCTCCTCCATATATTTTTTTAAGGAGAGAGACAGACAGAGAGAGAGAGAGAGAAAGAGAGAGAACAATACCAAAATTTCCTTCAGTGTGACGTGGGCCACACCCATGGCAAAGTAGCTCTTTTCACTTTTCCTAAGGACAAAATCTTAGGGATTTTTCTAGGAAGTTAGGGGAAGAATAGTTTCCCCAAGAATGAGAGGGAAACATAAAAATAGAGCTCGCTTGAGGAGGTCGCTTCAGACTTCCATTTGATGAGATGGAAGTGGGATAATGACATTCCTTGAGACCATCAAGAAACCTGTTAGGATCTAAGAGAACTGTATAGGTGAAGACAAACAGCTCCTGCAATCCTTGAACAGCACATGATAACTATAGTTAGCAGGGGGCACACAATAACCCATGACTAGAATGTTCTTGGAGAGCTTCATGGAAGAAGTATCATCTGAGCGGACATTAAAAGATATTCTGGGATTATAGAACCACAGTGGCTGGCAAACTGACACTGGGCCCCACCTCTTGGATAGGTGCTGGTTGAGCTGAGTGTCTCAAACAGGGATGCCATAGACACATCAAACATGATAGGAAAGGATCAGTCCAGCACACTTAGTGTGTTTGATGGATTGGAATATGGTGGTCTTAATTAACTGGACAATGTGGCAATATGCCAGTGTCTGGTGCAATGAAATATTAAGGAATTTCCCTATCAGAATGATTTGGGAGGATTATTACTGCAGCTTTGTACAGGCTGATCAGAAGTGAGAAAGCTGTGGTAAGTTTGCACTAAGTCTTCAGATATGTGATGATAAGAGCCTGAGTTATAGAATGGAAAGGAAGGGAACAGACCAGCCACTGACTGCCAATTGAATGACACAGAAGTTAACAGGTGGGGGCTGGGCAGGTAGTGCTGCGGGTTAAGCACATATGACACAAAGCACAAGGACCGGTGTAAGGAACCCGGTTCTAGCCCCCGGTTCCCCACCTGCAGGTGGATCACGCCACAGGCAGTGAAGCAGGTCTGCAGGTGTCTATCTTTCTCTCCCCTTCTCTATCTTCCCCTCTTCTCTCCATTTCTCTTTGTCCTATCCAGCAACAACAGCAATAATAACAACAATAACAATAGAAAACAAGAGCAACAAAAGGGAAAAAACGGCCTCCAGGAGCAGTGGATTCATAGTGCAGGCACCGAGCATCAGCAGTAACCCTGGAGACAAAATAAAAAAAATAATAAAATAAAATTATTTTTTAAAAAAGAAGTTTAACAGGCACTTAGTATATTGCCAGAATACAAAATACATGGGAGAGTGACTCCACATGATGGAGGCAAAGGTTTTAAAATTAGAGAAGTAGAGTTTATAATGCTGCAGACAGTATTGTCTCTTGTTGCTTTTGTAAATCAGAGATGGGGAACTACAAACATGTGGAGTGCTTTCTATGTAAAGATGGCATTATGTTGCGAATTTGAGACCATTCACAAATGTCTTTTAGAATGTAGTTTTCCATGGATTAACATGGTTTGTGTTGAAAGTGCATATATATATGTATATACATATATATATATATATACACACACATATATATAAATATATTTTTTCATCAGTGGTCTTGCTTTTAAAAAGTAGTTAGTTAAGGATTTCCCCCCCTTAAATATAAAATTCTAATTTAATTTAGTCTTTGCAGCATGGGAATGGGATACTTATGTGGCTGAAAACAGCAGTTTATTTTTTTGTGGGTTTGACCATTTCAGAAACTTCACATTTATGAAAAATATTATTACTAGGAAAATAAATTTGAAACCACAGGCCAACTTCAATGAGGATTATATGGTGTTTTTTCCATTCTACTGCTTAAATACTCCAAAGATTCTATGCCTCAGAGAAGGGAATTATTATAACTTTGCTGCAGAGGAAAACAGAGAACTCCAGAGTAGATTCTGAAGTGGTTTTGCCCATCCACCTCTGGAGTTCTGTTCTTGGAAGCCAGCTCTTGGTTTAGCCCAATGTAGTTTACTGCTTTGCAGAGGAATTGGCCAGCAGCGTGCAATGACACGACTGTGCAAAGACAACTAAAGCCACTGCTGCTATTAGCCCCTCACCCAAACAGTGAGGAGGTATTCTGAGGTAGGAGTGTCTCAGAGAGATTCATTATATGCTTATATAATAAAGATTCCAAATTCTCTCAGACCTGCATGCTTACTTGACCCGGAGTCCATGAAGTCTTGATCCAAGTGGAGTCTGATTCCCAAAATATTGATCACTTTTTTCAGCATGTTAGCTGCCAAACCAGTGCTCTGTGTGCTTCCATATCCCTTCAGTCTCTGTGAGATTTGATGATGTAAGTGATTCAGTACTGAGACCGAGGGAGACAAGCATCCAACTCTTCGTCCTCCTCAGACTGACGCCAAGTGTACAACTGGCGGAACCATTCCTATAAAGGTCATATGTCAACCAACTGGCATGCCCAGGAACAATCAGTGAAGTAGATTCAAAAGTGGATTATGTGAGGGAAGATGATGGATGCTTGATCTGGAAATGAGAAGATTAAATGCTACTAGAATTGTGGTTTGGACAGGTGCCATAATTTTGGCTATCTAGCATCTGGGTCGCTTCTCTAGGGAGATGTGCTGGTGAGAAGAGTCTTGCCTGCTATAGTGGAAGCTGAGGAGTCACGTTTGCCTCTTACTAGTCACTTATCACCCATATGTGAACAAAGATCCTGGGCTTTGTGGTGTCCTGGCATATTCTTATGTTTGGAATTTTGAGCATAACTATCTAGAATCCAGTGTAACTTCTAGGCATGTGGAGTGACTTGTGTTGAATTCCTCACTCACTCCCTGTTTCCCTTGACTTCTAACCCATTTCTGCCTGCATTTTAAAGACATTCTAACAGAAAGTAGGAATATGTAGTTCTAATAGATATTGTGAGCTCCATAATAACTTTAAAATTAATTCTCATTTTCATAACTTAGTTTGAATAGGTTGCTGCTACTTATAAACAAGAATCCCAGCTATTATCACTGCTACAAGCCTGTAATGACTTTCTATTTCTTTTTTTAAAAAATATTTATTTTCCCTTTTGTTGCCCTTGTTGATTTTTATTGTTGTTGTTATTATTGTTGTAGTTATTGATGTTGTTGTTAGATAGGACAGAGAGAAATGGAGAGAGAGGGGAAGGCAGAGAAGGAGAGAGAGATGGACACCTGCAGACCTGCTTCACCATCTGTGAAGCGACTCCCCTTGCAGGTGGGGAGCTGGGGGCTCGAACTGGGATCCTTATACTGGTCCTTGCACTTTGTGCCACCTGTGCTTAACCCATTATGCTACTGCCCAACTCCATCCTGATTTTCTATTTCTAGCTGAAATATGTAGCCTGGATCCAGATAGAACCTATGTGTATGTTGTAGTATATGTAGCATTTTGGATATTTGTATGTTCATATGGGGAAAATGGGATCATAACATTTATTTATTTATTTATTTATTTATTTATTTATTTATTTATTTATTTATTTATTTTACCAGAGCACTGCTGGGCTAGCTTTGCAGGCATTTCTTCCCTGGCACGCGCTCTCTGGGTTGGAGAGAACTCGACCAGAGCCAACCTGGGCTGCTGCTTACTCAGCGACGTGGGAGAGGAACCAGGGACTCGTGGTGGAGTGGGAATGCAATGCAATCAGAGACAATGCTTTTTATATCTTAGAAACCAGAAGTGGCAGGTCTGAAAAGGAAATGGCTAGGAGAGGGGGTGGAGAAAAGAGTGTGAAGGTAGGAAGCTTCCGTAGCAGCTGTTGCGAAGGTTCTAACCAATACCCTGCAGGCAGGGCGGGTCTCAGGCAAAACAATGATTATGTAAATAGACCATAGTCTCAACGATGGAGCAGGGCGTAATGCCCAACAGAACACTGCTCAATTCTGGTTATGTTGGTGTTAGAAATTGAATCTGGGACTTTGGAGCCTTAGGCATGGAAGTCTTTTCTGTGTAACTGTTAATGCTATTTTCTCTCCTCCAACTTTTATCTGAAAGTTTATCTTGAAAGGTTGTAGAGCCTTATAAAAGCAAGGGCCCACATGTGTTCATTGCAAAAAAAAAAAATAAATAAGTGCTCAGATACTTATAGTGCTCAAAGTCACCTCTCTCTGGTAGCAGCACTGGGAGAGTCTGGGAGAGTCATAGATAAGTACCCCACTCTTCCCACTCTCTGGAGGGCCTATTCTTTGGCATGTTCTCCATGATTTTCAGAGACATTTCTAAGCAGATGAGCCAAACTTATCCACCTTCGTATCTGCTTAGGAGGTGATTTTCTTTGTTCTCTCATTATCTCATTCTCCTTTCCTCTTGAACTCCAGACCTCCTAATAAGCTCAAGTGTTCATTGTTGTAGACTGTAAATATAAAAATATACAGCTGATCTCTAGAGATTATTCATCTTGCATAAGTGAAAAATTGTGTCTGCTGACTAATAATCCCCCTGTCCAGCTTCAAACCCTGGTAAATATATTCCAGTGGAATCATACAGTCCCTGTCTTTTTATGTCTGACTTATTTCACTTAGCACAGTGTTCTCAGTGTTCATCCATGTTGTTGTGTATTGCAAAATTGCCTTAATTTTTAATGCTGATTAATATTCCATTACATATACCTCTCACATTTTATTTATCTTTTCATCTGTCTGTGAACATTTGGCTGCTTCCAGAATCTTAGCTATTGTGAATGAAGCTCCAGTGAACATGTAGCTACTAATATCTATTCAAGACCCCTTTGATTCTCTTGGCTATATCCCCACAAATAGGGTTACTGGATCATAATTTCATCATTTTTTACAACTTTATTTATTTTATTTGATAGAAAAGAGAGAAATTAAGAGAGATGGGGGATAAAGAAGGACAGAGAAACTGAGATACACCTGAAGTACTGCTTTACTGCTCGTGAAGATTTTTCCCCTGTAGGTGGGGACCGAGGGCTTGAACTCAGGTTCTTCAGCATGGCAATATGTAACCAGGTGAGCCACTGCCCAGCCCCTGTTATCTAGTTTTAATTTTTTGAGGAGTCTCTGTGTTGTTCTACACAATAGAGGCACTAATTTGCATTCCAACCGTGTGGAAATATTCCCTTGTCTTTACATCCTTGTCAATATTTGCCTTTTGTTAGAGTTTTGTGTTAGCATCTTGAAAGAATATGATTTGTTTCTTTTTGTTCACTTGGTATAAAAACTGGCACATAATGAATCCTCACTGATGTGTAAGAAAATAGAAGACCCTAATGATTTCTTAAGCTCTCTCAGGGACTGTCTGGTACTTATAAATGTTTGGGGAAAGAGAACAAGACAGGTTTTGGTTTGAAGTGTATCTAACAGAGTCGAGGTTTGTTAGCAAGAGTAATAGAAGTTCCTTCTGACATGATGAGCCACTTGGCTTGACCATCCTTTCTCCTCTGGTCAAGGATTCCTGTTACAGAGAGCTATTTGAGACTAGAGTCTAACATGAAGATGCCTACACGGACCAAGCCAGCAAGCTAGTGTAAGCTGTGTGGAGACAATGTGCATGCCTTTTCTAACAGGGGGAGCTGTGTCTCTGCTCCAGTCAGCTGGTGATGTGCAAGAATGTAGGCTCAGAGCTGCCAGACCTTACAGTTTGTCAAGAGAAAGCAGATCAGACTTGTATACGAAATTTTGCAGTATAAAAACATTATTTTGGTGAAGAAAGCATCATTCAGACTGTGTGTGGACCAGGGCTTGCTTTTTTGTAACCTATGGGGTGAGGGTATAGTAGAGGTTGTTAAAGCCTTGGGTGTGAGGACAGCCTTCTCAGAGGCTGCTCCACGTTCCTCTGGTCGGGTGCTCTCTGAACACATTCTGTCCCACTCATCCTGTATTCCCAGGGAGGAAACTGTGACCAAGGTCTTGCTATGATACTTCCCATCATTAGTCTTCCCCGACCCCAAGTCCTGCTTTTAGCATCTCCAGCACAAATGTGCTCTATTGGTCTGTTTATCTTACCCATTTAACTGAGATGCAACTTGCTCAAAACAGGCACTTCCATTGCTTTGGAGCATAGTGTAGGGCACTTAATAGGTGCTCAAGAAGAACAATTAACTTGTTCAATGACCATCTTGATCAGTGCTTCTGGGGTCATTCTTTGTACATTTTTATTTTTTACTGCCTTAGCATTGCTTGCAATTTTATGAGTATATTTGTAATCTTTTACATGTGCATGTGTCTTATCCCACCCACCACCAAAATTCTAGTGCCTTTATATGCAAGGTCCTTCTACCAATGCCCCCATTTCCCTCCCACTCTCTCCAATAACCACTATCATTTCCAGAGTCTTGAGAGTTAGTTTGGTTACTATTATTACTGGTTTTTTAGTTGTCTCATCCACATATAAGTAAAGCTATCTGGTCGCTATCTTTCACTTCCTTCCTTCACTTAGCACATTTGCCTCCAGTTTCATCCATTTTGTTTTGAATGACACAATGCTGTCTTTTTTCTAATCATATTTTATTAGTAATTTAACAGTGATTTACAAGATTATGAGAATAGAGGTATAATTCTACACTGCTCCCACCACCAAAGCTCTGTGCCTACCTTCACCTCCCCCTAATGGTAACCACCATGTTAACACTATATATATGTTACTCCCAAAGTAACAGATATGATTTGACTATATATATCTTTTTCCCATGTTCATGTGTTTCAGTTCTCTATATGCCACATGTGACTGAAGTCATCCCATAGTTATCCATCACTTTCTTAATTTTTTATTTTTTTGCCTCCAGGGTTATTGCTGAGGCTCGGTGCCTGCACCACGAATCCACTGCTCCTGGAGGCCATTTCTTTTTCCTTTTGTTGTGGTATTATTATCGTTGTTATTGATGTTGTTGTTGTTGGATAGGACAGAGAGAAATTGAGAGGAGCGGAAGGCAGAGGGGGGAGAGAAAGACAGACACCTGCAGACCTGCTCCACCGCCTGTGAAGCGACTCCCCTGCAGGTGGGGAGCTGGGGGCTCGAACCGGGATCCTTATGCCGGTCCTTGTGCCTGCGCCATGTGCACTTAACCCACTGCGCCACCGCCGGACCCCCTGCTTCCTTACTTCTTTCACTAAGCATAATCCCTGTTAATTCCATTGATTTTTGTCCCACAATAGGACACAATATAGTCTTCTTAACTGCTGAGTGGCACCTCCACTGAGTATATGTGCCATGGCAATAACTACTATTGCTGCTTGTCTTCTTTGACTCCTCCTCTCCCTCCTCCTCTCTCTCCTCCTCCTCATTCTTTTTGCATTTATAAGACTAAAGGCTTTTTTCCTGCCCTTTCTTGTAAGTATTTCTCAAAGGGTTACTTTTTCTTCCCTCCTCCTCCTCCTCCTTTTCCTCTTTGCACACACTCTCTCTCTTTAGATATTTTGAACTTTTAATTAGGAAAATGAAAAGGCATGCATCAGAGTAGCATTTGGGAAAAGATGGATGACCCCATGTGGAAACTGCTGCTCTTTATTACTTACTCCTAAGGCACCACCTTTATTTCCTTTCTAAGCTACACCTATATTTATTATAATTTCTGAGTGTTCTTCCTTTTTTCACTTCCCTCTTAGGTAATGGAAACAGGGTCTGGCTTCCTCAGGTGTTCTCCAAATTATCTTCCCCATGATGGGGAAAAAACAGAGGTTCCTTGTCACAAAAGTTCTGAATTGGGGCAGAACTGAAGTTCAGAACCCTCTGGTCATGTTCCCCTAACATTTATCTTTCTGGACATGAATGTTACAATGCCATTTTTTTTTTAAGATTTTATTTATTTATGAGCTACAGAAGTTCTCTAAGGTTGCAGATGTGGGTTAACTATATTTATACAACTGTCTATATTTGTATATATTTGCCCATTTTTAAGGTCCCATCTTCTCTTCCTTTTTAAGTCACACATAAACCTAACATTCAAGTACCACCACCCCCCCTTCTCTCTCTAGGACCTGATGGAGTTGGAGTTCAGAGCTCTCTGGTTATCTTCCCCATATTATTTCACCCCCATGGGAGTATGGATCAAAATTATTTTTGGGGTGCAGAAAGTGCAAGTTCTGCCTTCTGTAACTGCTTCTTCACTGGACATGGGTGTTGACGGGTTGATCCATATCCCCAGCCTGCTTCTATCTTTCCCTAGTAGGGTAGGGCTCTGGAGAGGTAAGATTCCAGGACTCATTGGTAAGGCTGTCTGCCCAGGGAAATCTGGATGGAATCATGATAGTGTCTGCAACCTGGTGGCTGAGAGCAGGAAGATACAAAGCAGGATAAAATGATTAATGAACAGGAACCAAAAAAGTAGGAACTGAGTAGATGAGAATAGGGACCTTAGGATGGAAGAAAGTTAGGAAATCCATTTTAGGCATACTCCTAGGGGCCCATGACTATCATAGTTTTTTCTTGACTTTAATAGCTGACATGGAGTTGTATAAAAATATTGTCTGAGGTGGTGGGAATTATGTGGAGTTGTACCTGTCTTATCCCACAGTCTTTTTGATCATTATTCAATCACTAATAAAAAAAAATACTGTCTGAGAAAATGGTGTCAAAATAGAAAAAAGGGCTAGAAAGTTGGGTTAGGGCTGAGAGAAGCTCCCATTCTTGAAAAAAAAAAAATCTATGAATCAAATTAACTGCTTACCCCATTCACCTGACCTAGGGCACATTTATATATTTATATTTAGCACAGGAGACTGTGTAAATTCTGAGTCCCTGTTGGTTTGAGTTTGCAGTTCATGGTCCCAGCTGGGAACACCGCAGGCTGCACTCATTGCAGGACCAGTCTCCCTCGAGTGGCAGGGCTGTCCCTACCATTGCTTTGTAGTGAGGGTGAGGTCCTGATAAGGCTGACAAGAGGGCTTCTAATGATGTTCTTAATGGAAGTGACCAGTGATTGTCCCTTTAAATTGGTGTTTTTATGACCTTCGGATAAATATCTAGGAGTGGCACGTAAGTCATTTCCACTTTTAGTTTTTAAGGAAACTTCATATTGTTTTCCACAAGGACTACAACAGTCTGTATTCTCATCTCACCATTAGTGTTTCAGAATTTCCTTTTCTCAACATTCTTGGCACTTGTTCCCAGTCTTTTTTGATGTAGGTTTTTTTTGTTTTTTTTTTTTCCCATAATTTTTATTGGGTCACTTTTTTTTTTTGGTTGTTGTTGTTGAGTTGCATGATTTCTCTATGTATTTTGGATATCAACCCTTCGTTCGTTGGATGTTTGATGTGCAGTTATCATCTACCAATTTTGAGATTGCCTTTTAATTTTTGTGGACGCTCCTTTTGATGTATCAAAATAACTTCATTACTGTTAGTTTCCCTTTTGGCATCACACATAGTAGAAGATGAGGTAATTAGGAGGAGGCTACCAGCTCTTGAGTGCAGAATTTGCAGTTAAATCGGTGGGGCAATTTCAGAGACTAAATTTATTTTTAAACTTCTTTTGTTTTATTTATTTATTCCCTTTTGTTGCCCTTGTTGTTTTATTGTTGTAATTATTATTATTGTTGTCATCGTTGTTGGATAGGACAGAGAGAAATGGAAAGAGGAGGGGGAGACACAGAGGGGGAGAGAAAGGTAGAGACATGCAGACCTGCTTCACTGCCTGTGAAGCGACTCCCCTGCAGGTGGGGAGCTGGTGGCTGGAATCAGGATCCTTATGCCGGTCCTTATGCTTTGCACCACGTGCACTTAACCTGCTATGCTACCACCGGACTCCTGGAATACATTTCTAAAGAAGACATAATGCAGTGTTCTACTGAAGCTTTTTTCTATGTATTTTTTTCATTTTCTTTTTTTATTGTTGTAATTATTATTGTTGTTGATGTCATTTGTTGTTGGATAGGGCAGAGAGAAGTGGAGAGAGCTGGGGGCTTGAACTGGGGTCCTTATGCTGGTCCTTGTGCTTTGCGCCACCTGTGCTTAACCCGCTGTGCTACCCCCCCCCCCCACTCCCTCAGAGACTAAAATTTACTTCCTCACTCCCTCTGCTGTTGACCTGCTGCTCTTGGTGCTTTAAGTGGAAATTGGTACATGGTTCTTTCTGCTAGAATTTCCTTATCCTGTTCGTCAAACGTACAACAAAATAACCAGGCACATCTCTGGTTTAGATTCACTGGTCAGAGACGGGTTCTGACTAGAAGCCACTGTAGTTACCAGTTCAAGAAGTTGGTAAACACCTCTTTGTTCTAAAGATTGTATAAAAGAAAAAAAAATCACTTGGACTGGTTATGATGATCTAGTTCTTCTCCTCCCCTTTTATTTGAAACACATTGTGTTTGTTTTAGACATTTCCTCCCTCCCCCACATCTGTGAAGTGAAATATAATAAAAACAGCTCTGTTGCTTGTGATAATAGGTATAATCTGAGCACTGGCATTCACTAATTGTAAACTCACTTTCTAAGTCTTTAACAATTCCTTCCCACATTTTGGTGAAAGGGTTAGTAAGTATAATTGCCAATGTGGTAGGTAGGTCTTCTCTGTATCCCCTATTTCTTTTTTTTCTTTCCTTTCTTTTCCTTTCTTTCCTTTCCTTTCCTTTTCTTTCCTCTCCTTTCTTACTTTTCTTTTCTCTTTTCATTGGGAAGTTAATGGTTTATGGCACAATGAGTACAATTTCCCATCTCAGCAAGACAGGTATCTGCAAAACACTTTCATTCCCAAATTAGGTCCATTGTCACGTACAAGGATCTGAAGGCCTCCACCCCTTATCCCCATCTCTGCCCTCCTTTCCCAGAGTTCTTTGCTTCGGTGCAATATACTAGCTAGCAGTTTGTGTTTTATGTTTCCCCTTTCTGTTCATATTTCTTAAATTCTGCCTATGATAGATTCCCTTTCCCCCCCCCACAACAATTATTTAGATGTGTTTTAGTGTGAGTCTATTACAAAGACAAGGAATTAAACAAATTAAGAAATTGGAAGAAGAAGAAGAAGAAGAAGAAGAAGAAGAAGAAGAAGAAGGAGAAGGAGAAGGAGAAGGAGAAGGAGAAGGAGAAGAAGGAGAAAGAAGAAGAAACAGAGACTGGTTGAGTCCCTACAATGTGTCAGACTATGTTTTAGCTGCTGAGGAAATAGTAGAATAGAAGTTAGACAAGGTTCTTTCTCTTCCCAAAGCTGACCTTCTAAAGGTGGGAGCTAATCGCAGACCAGTGAGCAAATGAACACACATGAAAACTGGACGGTGATAAGTGTTGGGAGAATAAAATGGAGTGGAGACAATATGTAGGTGGAGGAGTTGGTGGAAAGTCTCCTTGAAGCTATGGCATTGGACACGTAAATGACATGGAGGGCCTAGTCCCCTCAAAATCATGGGGCAAAAGCCTCTCAGGACAATAAAATAGTTGCCACAATGGGTCTTACAACAGGATCCTGCACAGTGGACTGTAGGCAGAGGAAAACTTAGAGTTAACAAAGCAAACAGACAAAAATTAGTGCACAGCAAAGTTACTTAACAACACTTGAGTTTATCATACATTCAGAATAATCCAGTAATTAATGCTGAAGAGAGTCAGTGTTCCAATATCTATATGAAATATCCTGGTTTATTTATGTATTTATTTATGGATAGAAACAGATAGAAATTGAGAGGGGGAGGTGGAGATAGAAAGAGAGAAAGACAGAGAGATGTCTGCAACCCTGCTTCATCACTCATGACGCTTTCCCTTGCAGGTGGGGACCAGGGGCTTAAACCCAAGTCTTTACGTGCTGTAGTGTGTGCACTTAACCTGGTGTGCCACTGCCTGGTTTCTCAAAGCCTTGGATTTCCCATGATTAAAAGGGGTACTAGTAGCTTCACAGAAAATGCATCTGGCAGTATATTCTTTTTTTTATTTTTGTTTAAATTTATTTATTCCCTTTTGTTGCCCTTGTTTTTATTGTTGTAGCTATTATTGATGTCATTGTTGGATAGGACAGAGAGAAATGAAGAGAGGAGGGGAAGACAGACAGGGGGAGAGAAAGATAGACACCTGCAGACCTGCTTCACCACTTGTGAAGGGATTCCCCTGCAGGTGGGGAGCTGGGGGCTGGAACCAGGATCCTTACGCGAGTCCTTGAGCTTTGTGCCACATGTGCTTAACCCGCCCGACTCCCCTGGCATTATATTCTTAAGTTGACTTTACGTTAGAAGTAACCATGTATGCAATAAACACAGTAAGAAACAACTTTCACACCTATGATGGGGAGATAAACTGTACTCATGTGCCAACAACCTTACTATAAAGTATTAACTCAATGACAAAAAAAAAAAGAGAAACTGTCTTCATCCTTTAATATAATAATTACTCTCAAGGATTCTAAGAACCTATAGACTGATGGGCCATCTAGTTTTAAAGTTAACTGGACAGGGAAGAAAGCTGTTATGGATAAAGTTTCAGCTTCTCTTAGATTTTCTGTGTCTGCACAACAGAGACCTGATACGTTGCCAACACACAAGCCAGAAAGCTGGATCCAGAGAGCATTTGTGATATCCAGTCAACACAGCACTGCTTTTCTCTCCCAAAAGGTGGTCTCCAAATCTGTTGTAGCCTTTGGCAAGATTCTTCTATTACGATTAGAAACACATGCCCTCTCTGCCCTTTCCCTTGTTCTCTGAGTTACTACCGTTCAGGGAGTATGAGCCGTGGCAATCTCTCATGCACCTTCAGAATGCCTTGCACGAGCTCGCGTTAGACAGTCCTACTCAGAAGTCGTGCTGGGAAACACTCTGCAGCAGAGAACAGACACCAGCAGATGCCAGGTTGGTGGAGTACTGGTTCTCTGTGCAGTGCCTTCTGACTGATTCTCATCCCAATTCAAGACTCCAGTCCCTGGATCTAATGTAATAGAAAACATCTCTCTAGACAGTTTCTGCTTCAGAATATTTAATGTTAAGGGTGAAATCCTAACAGAACCAAACCAGAAATTTCCTAGTTTGAGTTTGTGTACAAGATAGAGCCATAAAAATGTGTGTGTGTGTGTGTGTGTGTGTGTGTGTGTGTGTGTGTGTGTGTGTGTGTGTGTGATATAACTGAGACCCTAGAGTATCAAAAACCACTGCCGAGTGAGGGTGATTCTCAGCAGTAGAGTGTAGGACTAACATACGTGATGTGCAAGTTTGATCTCTGCCACCATGTACGTCAGAGCTGAGCAGTGCTGTTTTTTTTCCTCTCTCATTCTGCCATAAAGATAAATAAACAAGCAAATCTTTAAAAACAATGTAAATCCTCAAGTCTCGTTAGACACCGAATAAATGGCTGAATCTGATATGTAGACTTTACTAGAATCTTGGTGTAAATCAGTGGGAACTAAAGTAGCTGAGAAAACTTAAAATAGACTGAACGTGACATCAAGGGATGATTGGTATTTTGTTCGACGTGACAGTGTTGTGGAGGTTCTATTAGAAAACAACACCTTAACTTTATAGAGATGCACACCCAAGTACGTAGGGAGAAAAAGTTACATACATCTATAACTTACTGCAAAACGCTTCTACAAAATATCAGTTGAATGATGCAACTATGGAAAAATGTTAATAACTGTCAGATCCATGTGACAGATTCACACAGCACTTTCTTCACTGTACTAGATGTTGTATTTGAAATCATTTAAGTCCGGCAAATAGCCACTTTGTATGTTGTCTCTTGGTGCAGTGATTTGTTAGGACAGTAGCTCTGCTTTATGCTCACAGTGGATGCTGTTTCACCGTGCCAGGAAACTAGGTCATTTCTACATCCAGGGGGCATTACAGTAAAAATGAGCTAATAGTTTCCACTCCTACTACCTCGCCCATTGCTCTGATTTAGTAACTTGCCTGTGATTATGGGAGGTAAAACAGTTCATGAGTAAAACTGAAAGATAGTCCTAGTTTTTTTTGTTTTTAATTGTCACCAGGGTTATAGTTGGGGCTCAGTTACTCCTGTTGGCCATTTTTTCCTTAATTTTTTTATTAACTTTATTTATTAGATAGATACAGCCAGAAATTGAGAGAGCAGGGGAGGTTGAAAGGGAGAGAGAAAGAGACACTTGCATCCCTGCTTCATGACTTGTAAAGCTTTCCACCTGCAGGTGGGGACTGGGGGCTTGAACCCAGGTCCTTGCACATTACAACATGTAATGTGCAAGGACCCCCTCCTTTTTTTTTCTATTTTATTGCATAGGACAGAGAGAAATGGAGAGAGGAGAGGGAGATAGAAAGAAGAGAGTGTCCAGGAGGTGGCGCAGTGGATAAAGTGTTGGACTCTCAAGCATGAGGTCCTGAGTTCAGTTCCTGACAGCACATGTACCAGTGTGATGTCTGGCTCTTTCTTTCCTATCTTTCTCATTAATAAATAAAATATTAAAAAAAAAAAAGAGGGAGTCGGGCTGTAGCTCAGCAGCTTAAGTGCACTTGGCGCAAAGCTCAAGGACTGGTGTAAGGATCCCAGTTCACGCCCCCAGCTCCCCACCTGCAGGGGAGTCACTTCACAGGCGGTGAAGCAGGTCTGCAGGTGTCTGTCTTTCTCTCTCCCTCTGTCTTCCCCTCCTCTCTCAATTTCTCTCTGTCCTAACAACAACAATAACAACAACAATAAAACAACAAGGGCAACAAAAGGGAATAAATAAATATTAAAAAAAAGAAAAAAAAGGGGGCCGGGTGGTGGTGCACCTGGTTAAGCGCACACACTACAGTGCGCAAGGACCCAGGTTCAAGCCTCTGGTCCCCACATGCAGGGGGAAAGCTTCACGAGTGGTGAGGCAGGGCTGCAGGTGTCTCTCTGTCTCTCTCCCTCTCTATCTTCCCTTCCCCTCAATTTCTCTCTGTTTCTATCCAATAATAAATAAAGTTTAAAAAGAAAGAAAGAAAGAAAGAAAGAAAGAAAGAAAGAAAGAAAGAAAGAAGGGAGAAAGATAGTCACCTACAGACCTGCCTTACTGCTTTTAAAGCATCCTCCCTGCAGAGGGGGCTTGAACTGGTGTCCTTATCATTGGTAATATGTGCATTTAACTACATGCGTCACCACCTGGTCCCTATAATCTAGTGTTTTAAACATCTCTTTTTTTTTTTCAACCTTAGCTTAAATGAAGAACAATCTCCCCCCCACACACACTTTTTATCTCATTATTATAGTTAAAGTTATTTTATCTTTCCAGAATGAAATCTACTTATCAGAAAGTCTTGTATATTACATACAATTGTTACACCATTCCAAATACAATGTTTTACATAATTACATTATTTTATGCCAGTAAGTACATGCATTTTTAAAGTGTTTTCTCACAGAGAACAACCTTAAAGTACAGTTACCAAAATTATTTTTACTTTCTCTCACGTTATTTATTCTACCACTTGGATTATACAAACACCTATGAAGTACTGCCTCAGGCACAGATAAACCAGTCAGTGACCTATCATTTCTCTCCCCTTTACAGGGACTCTGATGAACTGTTATTGTTAAATCTATCAGTACTGTTGCTTCAGACAGTGCATTTTTGCTGGCAGTGTGTGTCAGTAGTAGTGGGTATTGATATATCTTTCTTGCTTGGAGTATTTTTAAGCCAGACTATAAAATAAATGATATTCCCATTTGATGGAGATAGCCAATTCACATTGCAGTGTGGGCTGATTCATGCAACCTGGCTACAAATGGAACAGAACGTGTGATTTTTTTTTTAATTTATTTATTGGGGGATTAATGGTTTACAGTCAACAGTAAAATACAATAGTTTGTACATACATAACATTTCCACATAACAATACAACTCCCACTAGATCTTCTTCTGCCATCATGTTTCAGGACCCAAACCCTACCCCCAACCCCTGAGTCTTTTACTTTGGTGCAATACACCAACTCCAGTCCAAGTTCTATTTAGAGTTTCCCCTTCTGATCTTATTTTTGCAACTTCTGTCTATGAGTGAGATAATCCCATATTCATCCTTTTGTGTCTGACTTATCTCACTTAACATGATATATATGAGCTCCATCCAAGATGGGGTAAAGAAGGAGAATTCACCATGAACCGGAGACTTTGGCGCCTCAGGAATAAGACTCTCTTTGCATGACCATTATGCCATCTACGCCTGTTCACATTTCTCAGTTTTCCACATAACAGTTCAACACATCCCCTCCAGGCCCTCATTTGCCATCATGTTCCAGGACTACAACCCTTCCCCCAAACCCCAGAGTCCTTTACTTTGGTGCAACACACCAGACCCAGTCCAAGTCTTGCTTTGTGTTTATTGTTCAACTATTTTTTTTTAATAATTGGATTTCATTGAGGGTGCCTTTAAAATTTAGATGGAAAAGAGTCCTGCCAATATTTTCCTCTAAGTATTTGATAGTTTCTGGACTAACATCCAAGGAGTGTTGAAATCCCCTACTATTACTGTGTTGCTGTTAATATATTGCTGTAGCTTTTTCAATAGATGTTTGATGTATTTAGATGGTTTCTCCTTGGGTGCATAGATGTTAATAATTGTTAAGTCCTCTTGATTGACTGATCCTCTGAGCATTAAGTAATGTCCATCCTTATCTTTTAAAATTTTATTTAAGGTCTATCATGTCAGATTGAGAATAGCTGTTCCCACCCTTTTTTGTGGTCCATTGGCTTGTATGGTAGTTTTCCATCCTTTCACTTTGAGTCTGTGTTGTCTTGTTGTTGTGCTGCAGACTACATATTGTTGGGTTGTGTTTTCTGATCCATCTTCCTATCCTGTGCCTTCTAATAGGTAAATTCAGGCCTTTGACATTTATTGACATTATAGAATGTAGATACTTTAATGCCATTATTCTAAAATTTGAGTGTTCTGACATATGGCATGTTTATGGTGATATGATTGTTTATGAGAGACCTTTCAGAACTTCTTGCAGGGCAGGCTTGGTGATAGTTGATTCCTTCAACTGTTGCTTGTCTGAGAAGGTTTTTAGGCCTCCGTCTAGTTTGAATGACAGTCTATCAGGATACAGTAGTTTTGGTTGAAATCCTTTCTCATATATATATCCATTCCTTTTTGGCCTATAGTGTTTGTGTGGAGAAATCTGATGTTAATGTTATGGGTTTTTCTCTGTAGGTGAATCTTTGTTTTTTTCTTGCAGCATTCAAGATCCTTTCCCTATCCTTATTCCTTTTCATTCTAAATATATGATGTGTCTTGATGTCTTTAAGTCTGGGTTAATTCTGTTTGGGACCCTCTGGGCCTCTTGAACCTTTTCTTTTATATTGTCTAGATTAGGGAAGTTCTCAGCTGTTATGTCCTGTAGAATGCTTTCTTCCTCTCCCTCTCTTTCTTCCTCTGGCAAGCCAATAATGTGTATATTATTTCTTCTGAAGTCATCCCATATGTCTCTGTTGATGTTTTCAGTATCTCTTAATCTTTTTGAGACCTCATACTTCTTAGTTTTCTCTAATTCATCCTCAATCTTGCTAATTCTGTTTTCTGCCTCATTCTGTTCTCTCCCCTCTGTTGTTTTCTGTAGCTCAGCTATTTTGTTACCCTTTTCTGATACTGTATTAGCTTATTCAGCTAGTTGTTCTCTTAGACTGTATTATCTTGTTCAGATAGTTGTGCTCTGAGCTCAACTATTTCAGCTCTCTATCACCTCAAGATAGTGTTTTCTTTTGTAGTCTCATTTTCTGTCTCACCGTTTCTGATGATACTACCTTCAAACTCTTTCCTTACTCCTGTGACTAATACTTCAATTAGTATTTGGATCTTGTCCTTATTCTTATGTGCTTCCACCTGGGCTTTTTTCCTGGCTCATTTCTCCAATGTTGTTTCTTGTTTTAACTATTGTATATGGTGTGTTATGCGGTCCCTCTCTCATTACTATTCAGTTCACTAGTCACACTTGGCTGGATTGATTTGTGTCTAAATATGGTACTTAAAGAGTTCACAGTTATGGAAATTAACAGTTGTTTCAATGTTGTCTCAATCCTTGAGGTGAAACACAATCCTTGAGGTAAAGCATGGTGGCTGTTAAACCCTCTTTTGTTCTTTATCTTCCCTGTAGGCTATGGGAACCTGTGAGCTTTTTAACTGTGAACAGACTTTTTAGCTTAATTACTCAGTCCTAACCTAGAGATAAAACAGGGTGGGGGAAGAGTAGCACAGTGGCTATGCAAAGAGATTCCCATGCCCCAAGGGTCCAAAGCCCCAGGCCCAATTCAGCTTCTCTGACAGCAGTCAGAGCCAAGAAGTGCAGCAGTCCCTGGCCCTGTGACTTTTTAAACAAATCCTATTTGTACTCTATGGGTTCTGTGGCAATTATTCAATGTGTTTCCAAATTCCTTGGGAGAACAATGTGAAAAGCTCCCACTATACAGCCCCACTGGAAGTGTATGCCTTCTTTTGAATTGCCCAAACAGGTCTCTGCCCCTACCCCATGTCAGCACAGGGCCTCCCCACTGCTGCTCCAGCCTCCAGGGACAGTAGCAATGAAGACTCACAGTTGCATTTGTTGAGCCTTAGGGATCCTCTCCTCCCATAAGCAGTTTATTTGTTAATATAATTCAGATCAGAGGTGGTGCCTCAACTGGAAACTGCAGAACTGTTACCAGTTGCTCCTGAGTAGGTATGGGCTTTCAACCCCAGAAATCTTTCCTTAGGCCCCTCTCTGTCCATGAGCCACATGTGTTTGCACTCACCCATGACATGGTGGGTTCCCAAAGCATTCTAAGTCTTGTCTTGTTGAGTTCTCAGGTGATCTCAGAATGTGTGGTCTTATTCTACTTCTGCTTCTGTGTTTCTTTTTTTTATTTGTCATCTGTACTTGCTTTCACTAGTTCCAGGTTCAGTGGCAGTGAATCTTCAGCAAGCTGCAAAGACTGGTACTAATTTCTTAAGCAATTGTGCCTGATGAAACTCTTGATTTCTAAGTTGGGATTTAAAGTGAAGTCTCAAGTCTCAGCAACAGCAGCAAACACTCACTGAGTACCTGTCATAGGGCACTGCTGATGGTGCTAAGAAGAGAGGTTGTAATGTTGAAATGCATGGATCTAGAAGACTGGGTTGGTTTTTATCAGCTGACAAACTTTTAAAAAAATATATTTATTTACTAATGAGAAATATAGGAGAGGGAGAGAAAGAACCAGACATCACTCAGGTACATGTGCTTCCAGGGATTGAACTCAGGACCTCATGCTTGAAAGTCCAGTGTTTTATCCACTGTACCACTTCCTGGACTACAGCAAAAAACACTTTGCAAAGGTCTGAGAAAGAGCTCCTACAGAACATATGACAACCACCAAATAAGTGCCTTGGACTGCAAGTGTGATGCAGATTCAGGGTGAAGAGATTGTTCCCAACTGGGGCCACCATGATTAGAGTGGAGATTTAAAACTGAAGCTAAACCTTCAGAAAACTTCAAAATGTTGACTAAGAAAGGGGAGGATGTTAATATTTGTATGGACTAATGATGACTGTACCTAGAAGGAGGGAGTGCTTGGGTAACTGCAACCAGGCCAAGTTGACTGAATAGGAGAGTTCCTGTCAGACTGAGCTTAGTAAGTGCAGGAACTTGGGACTATGACAAACACTGGGCAGTAACATGCTGAAAGCTGTGCCCTAAGAGCTCAGTCTGGCAGCTTAACTCAACTTCAAAGTGAGTGGTGGGGGGAAGAAATTCAAATGGGAATATCAATTCAGAGAGCGCTGTAAAATTGTTCAAGTAAGAAAGGAAATAAATGTGAATTTCAGAAATGACAGGAGGAGGGGATGATTACAAGACATTGCAAAAGAAGAATTGATTAGATTTGATGACTGCATTTAGGACTCCTTTGAAAGAGAATAGACAAAGTCACATGAATTTGCTTCATTTCATTGATGCAAATAGTTAACCGTACATTTAAATACCCAGGATGTCTCAACTGAGAAATTTTGAAAGAGAACTTCTCATTCTTTACTAATTTACAGGAAATCTATTCCCACCCTTATAATTACTACACTTTTACATAAATCCCAAGAATGGCGAGTCATTTCCTCTAGCATTGGCTGCCTGTAGGAGTTGAGAGGACTTTGCTGTAGAGGAGGAAGACACAACCTGAAATTTAAGAGTGTGTTTGTTCATAAGCAAGGTATCGAAATAATTCTGAAGAAGTAATAAAAATCTAGGAAAGAGGAGTGTGGAGGCAGAATTTGGAGGAGAGCATTATGTAGAAATAGTTGCTTCGAGTGGATGTTCAGTGTCTTCCAGTTTAGGAAGAGTTGTGTCTGGAGCTTGCTCTGTAAGGAGGGAGGTTGGGATAAATTCTCTGACATCATGGAGAGATGTGAAATTAGACACCTATGACAGCAATAAGTAAGCAAGCCAATGTTTCCCCAGTAAAGTGACCTAAGAAAAGGTCAACAACAAACTTTATTAAAAACGACTATTAGGTTAAGAAAGCATAATATAAGAAAAATTCTCTGTGGGCCAGGTGATGATACACCCAGTTAAGCACACGAAGTACTAAGCACAAGGACCCCCCCTCCCCCGAGTGGCTCCCCACCAGCAGGGGTGTTGTAAATGACATCCCAAAAAATAAGGAGTTGAAGCAAGACATGTATTCTTTTGCAAAAGGGCGCGCCACCAACAGTGCCCATCAGGCCGCAGTGCGCCCCCCTCAGCCTTTTCCCATTGTTTATACCTGACACAGAACTGTCTCCTCCACCCCTGGGCTGGGCTTCAGAGCTCACAATCTCCTCATTGCCTAAATAAGGAAAGGAGGGAGAGAGTCTGAGGGTCTCTGCTGGAGGATTAGCAAGCACTGCAAGGAGCTGACCTAAAGAATACAAAACTACTGGCCACGGGGGGGGGGGTCATAGATAACAATTTATAAAAAGAATTTTTGTACTAAACAGTTGTTTTATTCATGTTCTTTTGAAGTGAAGACCTAACCATCTCACAGGGGGGGATGCTTCACAAATGGCAAAGCAGATTTGCAGGTGTCTGGCTCTCTCCTTTTCTGCCTCCTCTCTCAATTCCTTTCTATCCTAGGCAATAAACTGGAAAAGATGGTTTCTTTTTCAGGAGCAGTGGATTTAAAAAAAATTATATTTATTTATTTATTTTCCCTTTTGCTGCCCTTGTTGTTTTTTATTGTTGTAGTTATTGTTGCTGTTGTTGTTGTCATTGTTGTTGGATAGGACAGAGAGAAATGGAGAGAGGAGGGAAAGACAAGAGAGGGGGAGAGAAAGATAGACAACTGCAGACCTGCTTCACCGCTTGTGAAGCGACTTTCCTGCAGGTGCGGAGCCGGGGGCTTGAACCGGGATCCTTACGAGGATCCTTGTGCTGGTCCTTTCACTTTGCACCATGTGTGCTTAATCCACTGTGCTACCGCCCAACTCCTGGGAGCAGTGGATTTGCAGTGCAGGCACCATGCCCCAGTCATAGTAACCCTGGAAGCAAAGAAAAAAAAAGGCAAAGGAAAATTCTCTAGCCAAGTTCTCTTTTCCCTATATTCTTTTGCATGGCAACCTGTAAACTCAACCAAGTGCATACACTGTTCTTTTGATCTTTTCCTTTTCTCTGATCTAGACAGCAGAGGAACCTGGAGTCAATTTGTGCAAGTCATGACAGGACAGTGAATGGAAATTGGGGCTCACTCAGGGTCAAGACCATAGTTATCATCCCCTTTACAAAATATAGCAAGGGGGAGTTCTTCACAGGGGTTCATGGAATGTTAGATTGGAGGGTGGCAGAACCTTGTGGGGGTTCAGTGGGGTACGTAGTTCAGAAGAAAGGACAGATCTGTTGACTGTTGGCCTGCCTCTTTCTACTAAGCTAGAAGTCTGCCATGAGAAATCCGAGTTTTTCTGACTTATTCCTTGAGTTCAGCCACTGTTGAACATGGATGAAATTGGTAAGTCTCTGCTATTATTTCAAGGGAGTGGATAGTACTATACACACAATCACAGTGATATTACATCTTTCTGTAAATGAAGTCAGAGCAACTGTGGGTAATCAGGGGCATGCAGAGATGTGTCGGGGGGCCAGGGAGATAACCTAGCAGCGATGCAGCAGACTTTGATATCTGAGGCTCAGAGGTCCCAGGTTCATGCCTTTACACAGCCATAAGCCAGAGCTAAGTGGTGCTTTGGTCATGGGCTTACCTGGTTGAACACATATATTACTATGCTCAAGCACCAGGGTTCAAGTCCCTACCTGCAGAGGGGAAGCTTCTCTCTCTCCTTATCTCCCTCCACTCCCTCAATTTTCGTATCTATCAAAAAAGAAAGAAAAACCATTAACAAAATAGATTTTGCACTTAATAAGCATTTTTATGTAGTAAATTGTTTTTAGAAGATGAACTTTTATAGCACTAATATTTTTCAGTGGTTGTAGAAAAATAAAACAATCTCCTGTTATTAGATATTTGGGTTATTATTATTATTTGCCTCCAAGGTTATTGCTGGGGCTCGGTGCCTGAACTACAAATCCACTGCTCCTGGAGGCCATTTTTTCCCTTTTGTTGACCTTGTTGTTCATCATTGTTGTTGTTATTATTATTGTTGTTGTCACTGCTGTCATTGTTCTTGGATAGGACAGAGAGAAATGGAGAGAGGAGGGGAAGACAGAGAGGGGGAGAGAAAGATAGACACCTGCAGACCTGCTTCACCCCTCCCCTGCAGGTGGGTAGCTGGGGGCTTGAGCTGGGATCCTTATGCCGGTCCTTGTGCTTCACACCATGTGCACTTAACTCACTGCACTATGGCCCGACCCCCTGATTATTTATTTCATTTTATTTGTATTTTTAAACATTATATATATATTATATGTATTATATATATATAATATATATACCTACTAGGGTTACTGGTGGTATTCCATGCCTTTGTGATTCCACTGCTCCTGGCAGAATCCATTTTTTTTTCTATTTAGATAAAAGGTGAGAGAGGAAAGAGGAGAGAACCATACCACTGTTCCACTGTTTGTGAAAGCTTATCCTATGCAAATGCTCCCATGTGGTGACCAGGGACTTGAACCTGGGTCCTCACTCATAGTAAAGTGTGTACTCTACTGAGTGAACAATCTTCTGCACCCCCTGGGCTCTTACTTTCTCATATATGTGTGTGTGTGTGTGTGTGTGTGTGTGTGTGTGTGTGTGTGTGTGTGTGTGTGTGTGTGTATGTATTATATCTATCTGTGCTTATCTCTAGGATACAATTTTATTATTTTATTGATTTACCATACCTTTACAGTACTGTAAAAATGTGGGGAGTACAGCTTTAGACCTTTTTATGTATTGGGTTGTCAGAAAAATTACGATGCATTTTTGCCTAAGAAACAGAATAGCACATCGTGACTTTTCTCACAGCCCAATATAGGCACCTCTGTGCCTAGCACCAAAGTCCTAGTGTAATTTCTATAGCTAGAATTTCAGATATATAAGCAGTTTTCAGTGGTCTTTTTGATGGGTACAGTGGAAGGGATGTGGCTTTAAGGCCAAGCATCTTAATCTGTTGTGTTCCAAGTCATTTTCTGGATATGTGACCCGAAGGACGTGACTCAATTGTCAGTCAGCCACTGTGATGCCCATAGCCAGTGCCGTGAGAACTACACCTTTGAAAGTGGCATGTAGGGCATTCTTCTTTTTTTTTTTTTTTTTACTTATTATTATTATTTTTTTATTACTGGGGAATTAATGTTTTACATTCAACAGTAAGTACAATAGTTTGTACATGCATAACATTCCCCAGTTTCCCATATAACAATACAACCCCCACTAGGTCCTCTGAATCCTTCTTGGACCTGTAGGCATTCTTAAGTCCATATCACTGCTTCCGTCATTTGCTATGACATGAATCAGCCTGCACACATCTGTGTGCACATGTCTGGGTAAGTTGAATAAAGTGAAAAGTATACTTACCGTATTATATTTAGTACCACAAAGAAGTTAAAAATACAATACAAAGACATTTAGACAATCAAGAACTCTGTCAGTGAGAGAGTATTTAAAATCTAAGCTATTGATAATGAAGATGGACATACAAGTTCTCTGTATCTGTATTTTGCCTTGCACTGGGTTGTCCAGGAACTTCTTTTATTTGACAGGACAGAGAGAAATTGAGAGGGAAGGGGGAGATGGAGAGAGAGAGAGAACCTGTAGCACTGTTAATACCTCTTGTGAACTTTACCCCCTTCAGGTGGAGATTGGGGAGGGGGGTTTGAACCCTGATCCTTGGGTGTGCCACTGCCCGTCCCTCCAGGAACTCTGTCTAACCTTGATCTCCATCTCCTTTCTTTTCAAGTGCCCATCTTCAAACTCTACCAGCGGGCAAAGCATGTGTACAGTGAGGCTGCACGAGTGCTCCAGTTTAAGAAGATATGTGAGGAAGCGCCTGGCAACATGGTCCAGCTGCTGGGGGAGTTAATGAACCAAAGCCACGTGAGCTGTCGGGACATGTATGAGTGCAGCTGCCCAGAGCTGGACCAGCTGGTGGACACCTGCCGGTGAGGCTAGGACAGCGGGATGGTGGGGGCTGGGATGCTACCAACGGATATGATTAAGTTCATGGACAAAGGTGACATCTTCAAAGTCTTTGAAGTGAAAGGAGATCCTCCCCTGCTTCCATTTATTTACTTACTACATTTTGTTTATTCTTTATTTGCTAGGACAGAGAGAAATCAAGAGGGGAAGGGGAGATAGAGAAAGAGATACCTGCAGTACTGCTTTATCATCAGTGAAGATTTCCCTCTATAGGTGGGGGCTGGGGTCTTGAACACAGTTCTTTGTGCATTGTAATGTGTGTACTCAGCCAGCTGCACCACTGCCTAGCCTACTTTATTTTTATTGTATTTTATTAATTTTATTTTATTTTTATCAGAGCAGTACTCAGCTCTGGCTTGTGGTGGTTCAGGGAACTGAACCTGGGACCTTAAAGTCTAAAGCATGAGTCTTTTTGCATAACCATTGTGCTATCTCCCCCACCCCTTCCACTGCTTTCTACAGAACACCTTGTCTGTGACACCTAGATGACTTGCCCCCTCACCCCACTCAAATTTCTGTAGGACCAACACCTGCTCAGAGGTCTCATGGCTCCAGATTTGGAGTCAGTTCACAGCAACATAAGCAAGACCTTCCCAGCTCTGGATGATGAGGCAGTTCAGCAACGAAGCTTTTCTCTGACATGGGCCCTGCTGCTACTTTCTCATGATGTTCTAATCAGTGGTGTCAATGTACTGTGGCCTTGCCAGCATTTCCTGTCTTGTGTCTTAAGTTAGTAGTTTTATTCCAAAGAAGGGAGAAGATGGAAAGAGACCCCAAGCCTAGTAGGATTTATGGGGAGGGGAGGAGGGAGGTTGTTAATGGATTTGTTTAGAGAGCCAGCATTTCTTGCCTTCTAGGTTTGGATTAGGCACCTTGAAAGAAATAAGGACTGGAGAAAGTCTGGTTTGCAAATGGTCTGTTGAAGCAGAAATGTAAAGAGAGACAGGCTTTCACAAAGCCTGAGACCAAAAACTAACTGCTAGAGAATGGGGCTAATAGAGTGATCCCTTTACCTAGAAGGGATCTCACCGACCTTGGGGGAACTGCAAGGGAAATTGACAGAACTCTCCAACAGCTAGATATTATTTCTGCTGTGAGAAGATAATGGAGGACTGCATGCAATTAGTCATGAAAATATAATCAACCATTTGGCACCTGTGGCTTGCCTCAGCCATTGCCACACTCCCAGCCTGAAGAGTTTAAGCCAAGTAGATCCCCAGTGGCATGTGAAACTCAACTTGTCCAGAGACTTGAACATGGCATTGATGTGAATCACCGTGATGACGTCAGTGTGTGATCACTAATTGCCAAAAGGTGTTCTGGAGATTGTTTCATTATAAAAACTCTTCTCTGGGAGTCAGGCGGTACCGCAGCGGGTTAAGCCACATGGTGCAAAGTGCAAGGACCGGCGTTGAGGATCCCGGGTCTAGCCCCCGGCTCCCCACCTGCAGGGGAGTCGCTTCACAGGTGGTGAAGCAGGTCTGCAGGTGTCTATCTTTCTCTCCCCCTCTCTGTCTTCCCCTCCTCTCTCCATTTCTCTCTGTCCTATACAATAACAATGACATCAATAACAACAATAATAACTACAACAATAAAACAAGGGCAACAAAAGGGAATGAATAAATATTTTAAAATATATTAAATCTATTTTTCACCTCTCATATGATTAATGATTTATAAGACTATAGGTTAATAGGAGTATATATTAACACCATTCCTGCCACCAAAGGTCTGTGTCCCTACAGTGGAACTGAAAATCTACCCTTCTCCCCCACAGCCCACCCCCACCCCCGAGTTTTTTTTTTACTTTGGTGCAATACTCCAAACCTAATCAAATGCTGCTTTGTGTTTCCCTTTCTTTCTCAACTTCTGTTTATGAGTGGGATCATCCAATACTCATCTTCCTCTTTCTGGCCTACCCCACCTAACATAATTCTTTGTAGCTCTATCCAAGATGGGTCAAATAAGGTGGATTTATTATTCTTAATAGCTGAGTAGTATTTCATTGTGTATATATACCATAACTTTCTAAGCCACTCATCCATTGTTGGATACCTGGGTTGTTTCCAGGTTTTGGCTATTTACGAATTGTGCTGCTATGAATATAGGTGTACACATATCTTTTTGGATGGGTGTGTCTGTCTCCTTAGGATATGCTGGGCTATATATGGGGGTGCCTCTTCCTGGGTGTGTACTCTCTGGGCTGGAGAGAACGCGACCAGAGCCAGCCTGGGCTGCTACTCACTCAGCGAAGCAAGGGAGATGACTCATGAACAGAGCTCATGGGGGCGAGGCAATTCAATTCTTTATGGATCAGAGAGCCAAGGCTTTTAAAAGACAGATCCAGAAGTGGCAAGTCGAAAACGGAAATGGCTTGACATGGTTTGGAAAGGGGCAGAGAAAGGCAAAAAGGGGGCTGGGAAAGGTAACTTCTTTAGCAACTGTTGTGAGGGTTTTAACTGGTGGGATAAATAATAATACCCTGCAGGCAGGGAGGGTCTTGAGTGTAGAAAGAAGATAGATCAAAGGAATGGAATGGGTGGGGATCTTTCAGGCAAAACAATGATTATGTAGATAATAAGGGAACAGGCCATAGTATCAGGAATGCAGAGTGCTTTGTGAGGCAGGGAGTCTGATAAGATGGGGCAATCCTTTGGTGTTACTCCTGTCCCTCTTGCTCAACCTCCCAGTAGAGAGAGAGACTGACAGGATAGATGCACTCCTCAGGTCAAGCCCTGCCAGGCTCTACCACATCCTTACAATTTCCCGACAAGGAAATATCCCTAGAAGAACAATTACTGGGTCATAAAGAAGGTCCATTTCTAGCCTTACGAGGGTTCTAAAAGGAGAAATTCTTATGTCCTAGTTCCTTCTGAAGATGTATGACTATCTTCACTGGGCCTCACAAAGGAATTCTTAGGTGTGCTGGGAAAGGCTTTGGCTTTCACATATGAAGCTTAATCTCTAGTCGAGTATTGCTTTGTTTAAGCATCAATACTATCTCCATACTTCCTAGTCATCCTAGAAGATGCCAACCAACACTGATGGGAAGATATGACTAAGACTGGGCGACCTGGAAGACGATTGCCTTCCAGAGACCAGATGAAAGAAAGGCTGAATTGTTTTGAGGGAGATATACCTCAAAGACAGTCCTTACTCTACCAGGCCCACTCCTAGTAGTTTAAATTCCTTTATGTTTCCTGGTCTGATTGCAAACTATTTAAATGAAAAGACAACTAACTGAGAGATTCTCACTCCTAGAATACTCAGGACACTACTTATAAGCTAAAATCTTAATGTGATGGCAAGCTAGACCAGATTCTAAAGGTGTCACTTTCCCATAGGACAAATGCAAGGGAGTTTACCTTAGACTAAAGTGAAAAGGGGTGGTAGTGAAATAGAATAGAAGCCTCAGCTTACAAATATTCTCGCTGTTTTTCAGTTGAGCCTCTTACTGTTCAAGAGAAAATCAAAAGAAATCTAAAGAAAAGAATCTAAAGAAAGAAACAGAGAGACAGAAGAAAACTATTCTTATAAGTCATGCTAAAATGCTTTAACTATGTGAGACAAAGCCTAATGGTGAAGGTAAAAGATGAATCTTGCCCAATTATAAAATAAATCTTTAAAATGTAAATTTTGAAGAAATGACTACATTTTAAAGTAGAATTTACTGAGCAATACAATTTTGAAACCAAATTAATTGTATGCGAGGCAGCTCATTCGTCATAGATTTCCCTGGTTATACTTCAGAAAAAAAAAGTAGTTAATTCCTTTAATTTCTGTTTTAACACTCACTGAAATTGGAAAGGATTCATTGTGGTGTGGGTGAAAGAGAAGGCTGAACTGAAACTTAAGAATGTTGAGCTCTAACTCTTTTGTGAAGATGTATTAATGCCTAAAATATTAGAGATGAATAACAAAGTTTAATAGGCAAATGAAGTTTCCAAAAGTTAATTTTATGTCTTCTTCAGAAGTTTGTCCACAACTTTATTTAGTGATTGTGCTGCTCAACTTCTACATTCATTCTTCTGAACAGCCAGAATCGGGAGGAATGAAATGCCAACGATAATCTAGCAAGAAAGGGGAGAGCCCCTCCAAATTATATATGTGACACTATCAGGAACCAAGCCAACAACTCTTCAGTGGCCTTTGGTGACTTATTTTCCTAAAATAGATTTGTAGTCATATTTTCTTGTGCTTTATCATATGACTAATATTTGCAGTTTACAGTTCACACAATAATATTTGTAGCTTACAGCCATCTGAAAGTATTTCTAACTTGGCTGGAAAACATCATAGAACTTATTCTAGAAGGTTAAATTTACTGAGCTTTTTTAGCCTGGAGATTCTGTTTCTGAGTAGAAGTTAGAGGTCTTTCTGCATGCACCAACATCTAACCCCTGTAGATTATGACTTGTAAGACAGGTGCTGACTTTAGTGTGTGTGTGTGTGTGTGTGTGTGTGTTTAAATCAACACTTGCAAATGAGTCCCAATCCAGTTATAGCCATCGAAAAGGTATTTTGGAGGGTTTTTAAAGCTTTGGTTTTCCTAACCCTTGTGTTGTCTTCTTGGTTGTCAATAGCTCAGGATCTACATTTCTCATGTCTTACTCTTCATCCAAGGGAAAAAAGAAATAATGACAATGCAAATATGAATAATTCACCAACCACCTTTAGATTGCCTATTGTTCTTCATCTAAAATTGAAATGGGTTTCTGCATTTTGCATTTCCTCTTGGAATTTCTGTGGCATCTACCAAAGCACATACTAAACATCCTGGGGCACAGAGCATGGGCAGACCGCTGGCCAGCTGTGGGGGCAACCCCTGGCATCTACCACAGTGTCACTGACTCAAGAGAAGGTAATCCTTTTATTTTATTGATTTATTATTGGATAGAGACAGAGAGAAATTGAGAGGGGAGGGGAGATAGAAAGGGAGGGAGGGAGAGAGAGAGAGAGGGAGAGAGATATAAAGATGTAGCTCTACTTCATCATCATGAAGCTTTCTCCCTACAGGTGGGGGAAAGGGGCTTGAACCCGTACCCTTGGGGGCTGTAGTGTGTGTGTGTGTGCTTAACCAGGTCCACCACTGCCTGGGCCCTGAGAAGGTTATCTATAATAGAACTTATCATTTTCTATTTGGGAGATTTGTGCGCTGATGATTTCAGACCATGTGGTTGATGCAACCCAATCCGATTTCATCTGAAGCAGGTGGGGTAGTAACAGAACAACTCTAGCCATGCAGAAGTGAATATATTTACCTCGAAAGCCTTCTGGCTTCTGCTCTCTGGAAACTGGCAGGATCCTCAGGAAAATAGGCCCTCTGGCACAATTCCTATGAGTTTTGCAGCCAGCTAGAAACAACACTCTCAGTTTCCTTTAGGTTCAACTTTGAAACCGCAATTTTCAAAACTTGTTCAAATGAGAGAAAGCCTAAGAAAACATGCCAAGAAGTCTATTGAAGACCATAAAAGACCTGGTTGACTGGTGTCTGTACAGTGACAGCATCTGGGTCGCAGACCATCAGATAAGAAGGAGCACTGTTTTGGTTTTTTGTTGTTGTTTTATTTCTAACTCATGCCATAGTGGTCTTGGCTGCCCAGATTTTGGGGTCTTTCACAAGGGCTTCAGTGACACATCAGTTGTTTTCATAATTTTCTACAGGAAAAGATAGTTTGATGCAACTGCCTGTGGTATTTTCAATTTTTTATTGCCACCAGCTGGGGCTTGGTGCCTGCGTGACAATTCTACCTCTTCCACTGGCTTTTTTTTTTTTTTCCTTTTTTCTTTTTCTTTTCTTTTTTAGAAATTTCTTTATTGGGGAACTAAGGTTTTACATGTGACAGTAAATACAGTAGTTTGTACATGCATAACATTTCCCAGTTTTCCATATAACAATACAAGCCCCACTAGGTCCTCTGTCATCCTTCTTGGATCTGTATTCTCCCCATGCACCCACCCACCCCAGGGTCTTTTACTTTGGTGCAACATGTCAATTCCAGTTCAGGTTCTACTTGTATTTCTCTTCTGATCTTGTTTTTCAACTTCTGCCTGAGAGTGAGATCATCCCATATTAACCCTCTGTTTCTGACTTATTTCACTTAACATGAATTTTTCAAGGTCTATCCAAGATTGGCTGAAAATGGTGAAGTCACCATTTTTGATAGCTGAGTAGTATTCCATTGTGTATGTATACCATAACTTACTCAGCCACTCATCTGTTGTTGGACACCTGGGTTGCTTCCAGGTTTTGGCTATTACAAATTGTGCTGCCAAGAACATACATGTACAGATTTTTTGGATGGGTATGTTGGGTTCCTTAGGATATATCCCCAGGAGAAGAATTGCATGATCATAGGGCAGGCTCTAGTCTTCTAGTCTTTTGAGAGTTCTCAAAACTAGTCTTCTGAGAGTTCTCCAGACTGCTCTAGTCGTCTAGTCTTCTGAGAGTTCTCCAGACTGCTCTCCGCAGAGGTTGGACCAATTTACAATTCCACCAGCAGGGGAGGAGGGTCCTTTGACCCCACACCCTCTCCAGCATTTGCTGCTGTTATCTTTTTTGATGTATGACAGTCTCACAGGAGTGAAGTGATATCTCATTGTTGTCTTGATTTGCATTTCTCTGACAATCAGAGACTTGGAGCATTTTTTCATGTGTTTCTTAGCCTTTTGGATCTCTTCTGTGGTGAATATTCTGTCCATGTCCTCTCCCCATTTTTGGATGGGGTTGTTTCCTTGTTGTTGAGTTTGGCAAGCTCTTTATATATTTTGGTTATTAAACTCTTGTCTGATGTATGGCATATAAAGATCTCCCATTCTATGAGGGGTCTCTTGGTTTGGGTATTGGTTTCTTTTGCTGTGAAGAAGCTTTTTAATTTGATGTAGTCCCATAGGTTTATACTTGCCTTAGTCTTCTTTGTAATTTAAGATGTCTTTAAAATTTATGCGGAAAAAAGTTCTGCCAATATTTTCCTCTAAGTATCTCATTGTTTCTGGTCTAACATCCAAGTCCTTGATCCACTTGGAATTTACTTTTGTATTTGGTGAAATACAGTGATTCAGTTTCATTCTTCTGCATGTTTCAACCCATTGTTTCCAACACCATTTGTTGAAGAGACTCTGCTTTCCCCATTTAATAGTCTGGGCCCCTTTGTCAAAGATTAGATGTCCATAGGTGTGGGGTCTTACTTCTGGGCTTTCAGTTCTATTCCACTGGTCAGTATGTCTATTCATGTTCCAGTACCAAGCTGTTTTGATGACAATGGCCCTATAATACAATTTGAGATCTGCGAACATGATACCTTCAGTTTTGTTCTTTTTTCTCAAGATTGTTTTAGCAATTCTAGGTCTTTTCTGGTTCCAGATAAACATTTGTAGCATTTGTTCTATTCTCCTAAAAAATGTGGTTGGGAATAGCATTAAATTTATAGATGGCTCTGGGTAGTATATTCATTTTGATGATGTTAATTTTTCCAACCCATGAACATGGAATATCTTTCCACTTCTTTGTGTCTTTTTCAATTTCCTTGAGTAGTGACTCATAATTTTCAGTATACAAGTCTTTTCACTTCTTTGGTTAGATTTACTCCTAGATATTTTATTGTTTTTGTTGCTATAGTGAAAGGAATTAATTTATGGATTTCAACTTCTTCTAACTTAATGTTTGCATAGAGGAATGCCACTGACTTTTGAATGTTAATTTTGTAGCCTGACACCTTACTGTATTGCCTGATGATTTCCAAAAGCTTCCTGCTTGATTATTTAGGTTTTTCTATGTATACTATTATGTCATCTGCAAGTAGGGAGAGTTTGACTTCTTCTCTTCCAATCTGTATGCCTTTAATTCCTTGCTCCTGCCTGATTGCTATGGCAAGAACTTCCAACACTATGTTGAATAGTAATGGTGATAGTGGGCAGCCCTGTCTAGTACCTGATCTGAGGGGAAATGCTTCCACTTTTTCACCATTGAGTATGATGTTGGCTGTAGGTTTGCTATATAGACTCCACTATTTGAGGAATATTCCATTTCCATTTTTTGTAGCGTTTTGATCATAAAGGGATGCTGGATTTTGTCAGTCTTTCTCTGCATCTTTTGATATGACCATGTGGTTTTTGGTCTTGCTTTTTATTAATGTGGTAGATCACGCTGATTGATTATGTATATTAAACCAACCTTGCAACCCTGAGATAAATCCCACTTGGTCATGATGAAGAATATTTTTAATATACTGCTGTATCCGGTTCACTAGAATTTTGTTCAATATTTTAACATCTCTGTTCATCATAGACACTGGTCTGTAGTTTTCTTTTTTGGTTGTGTTCCTGTCTGCTTTTGGTGTCAGGGTGATGCTGGCTTCATAGAAGCTGGCAGGGAGTATTCCAGTGTCTTCAATCTTCTGGAAGACTTTTAAAAGTAGAGGTATTAGTTCTTCTTTGAAGGTTTTTTAGAATTCATTTGTAAAACAATCTGGTCCAGGACTTTTATTCTTGGGAAGGTTTTTGATAACTGTTTCAATTTCATTAGCTGTAATGATCCTGTTCATGTTATCTATTTTCTCTTTACTTAATTTTGGAAGCTTGTAGGTGTCTAGAAAATGGTCCATTTCATCCACATTATCTAGCTTGGTGGCATATAGTTGTTCATAGAAGTCTCAAATGATATGTTGAATTTCTGTGGTGTCTGTTGTGATATCTTCTCTCTCATATATGATCCAATTTATTTGAGTAGTCTCCCTTTTTTTGTTTTGTTAGTCTGGCTAAAGGTTTATCGATTTTGTTCACTCTTTCGAAGAACCAACATTTACTTTTGTTGATCTTTTGTATGGTTTTCTTATTTTCAGTGTTATTGATTTCTGCCCTAACTTTAGTGATTTCTGTCCTTCTGGTTGCTTTAAGGTTCATTTGTTCTTGTTCTTCTTCTACTATGTCTTTAAGATGTGCAATCAGGTTGTTTACTTGGGCTTTTTCTTGTTTCCTAATGTGTGCTTGTATGGCTATGAATCTCCCTTTCAGTACTGCCTTAGCTATGTCCCAAATATTTTAATAGCTTGTGTCTTCATTTTCACTGAACTCTTGAAACATTTGTATTTCTTCCTTTATTTCCTTTTTGACCCAGTAGTTGTTAAGGAGTGCACTGTTGAGCTTCCACATTTTGGGACTATTATTAATCTTTTGTTGATTGTTAAGTGTCGGGCTGAGCTTCACTGACGGGAGACAGACGGCCAGGGACTCATGGTCGAGCTGTACGCAGTATCTCTTTATTCATGCAGGACGCAGCGCAATCTATACCAAGCTAGACTAAACAAACAACTAAAACTAACAATGTTGTCTTTATATATACTTCCCAAGTAGGGTGTGAACAGGATGTGATGCAGAGAGGGTGGAGAGAAAAGTGACTGGTGAAAATCAGGGTGTGACAAGGAGAGGATCAGGGTGTGACAAGGAGAGGGGGTGGAGCAGGTGAGAATTCTACCACTAAACCACCAATGCCCTGGAGGGAAGGTGGTGCTTTATGTAAATGTAAAAGTGATTTATGTAAATAGACGGCAGTGGTTATGTAAATAGAATACAGTGGTTATGTAAATAGAATGCAGTGTTAAGCAGGGGGGATTTCAACCAAATGAAACAGAAGGGGTTTATAAAAGCAGAATTAGAAGATACCAACAGTTAAGTGTTAGTTTAACTCCACTGTGGTCTGAGAAGATGCTTGGGATGATTTCAATGCTTTTGCATTTGCTGATGCTGTCTTTCTGGCCTAACATATGGTCTATTCTTGAGAATGACCCATGTGGACTTGAGTAAAATGTGTATTCCAGTTTCTTGGGATGAATGACTCTGAAAATGTCCAATAGTTTTACTTTATCTCCTCATTTAGCTCCCTCATGTCTTTATGGATTTTCTGCCTGGATGATCTCTCAAGTTGAGAGAGTGGGGTGTGGAAGTCCCCTACTATGACTGTGTTGCTGTTAATATATTGCTGTAGCTCTTTCAAAAGATGTTTGATGTATTGTTTGTGTTTGATGTTTGATGTTAATAATTGTTAAGTTCTCTTGACTGATCCACTGAGCATTAAGTATGTCCATTCCTATATTTTTAATTTTATTGATTTTAAAGTCTATCATGTCAGATATGAGAATAGCTGTTCCTGCCCCTTTTTTGTGGGCCATTGGATTGTATGATAGTTTTCCATCCCTTCACTTTGAGTCTGTGTTTGTCTTGTTGAGTTAGGTGGGTTTCCTGTAGAGAGCATATTGTTGGGTTGTGTTTTCTGATCCATCTTCCTACTCATTGTCTTTTAATCAGTGAATTCAGGCCATTGACATTTACTTATATTAAAGATTGAAGATATTTTAACACCATTCTTGTAGAGTTTTGGAGTGTTCTGATATATGTCATATTTATGGTGGTTTGACTATTTATAGCAGAGAGACCTTTCAGAACTTCTTTCAGGGCAGGCTTGGTGATAGTTAATTCTTTCAACTGTTGCTTGTCTGAGAAGGTTTTTATGCCTCCATCTAGTCTGAATGACAGTCTAGCAAGATACAGTAGTCTTGGTTGGAAGCTTTTCTCATTGAGCACTCGATAGATATTTTGCCATTCTCTTCTAACCTGTAGTGTTGGTGTGGAGAAGTCTATTGCTAATTTTATGGTCTTTCCTCTGTAGGTGACTCTTTGTTTTTCTCTTGCAGCCTTCTGGATCCTTTCTTTATCCTTTTTACTTTCCATTTCTCAATATGATGTGTTTTGGTGTCCTTAAGTCTGGGCTAATTCTGTTTGGGATCTTCTAGGCTTCTTGAACCTTTATATGTCTTTGATGTTGCCTAGACTAGAGAAGTTCTCAGCTATTATGTCCTGAAGAATACTTTCTTCCTCGCCCTCTCTTTCTTCCTCTGGTAAGCCAATGTGTATATTGTTTCTTTTGAAGTCATCCCATAGGTCTCTGTTGTTGTTTTCAGCATCTCTTAATCTCTTTTTGAGATCTCTTACTTCTTTTTTGTTGTCTCTAATTCATCCTTGATCTTGCTAGTTCTTTCTTCAGCCTCATTGATTCTATTCTCTCTCCCCTCTACTGTTTTCTGGAGTTCATCTGTTTTGTTATCCTATTCTGATACTGTTTTAGCTTGTCTAGCTAGCTGTGTTCTTAGCTCAGCTATTTCAGCCTTCAGATCTCTAATAACCTTGAGATAATTAGTGTTTTCTTTTAGGGTCTCATTCATTGTTTCTGCATTTCTGATACCACTTCTTTCAAACTCTTTACTCACTCCTGTGATTATTTACTTAACTAGTGTTTGGATGTTGACTTCATTATTTTATGCTTCAAGCTTTGGGGGCTTTTAGCTGGATTCTTGCCCTAGTTCATTTCTGCAATATTTCTTCTTGTTGGCTTAACCATTTTTTAAAATAAATATCTCTTTTTATTTATTTATTTAATTTTATTTTTGAGTGAGATGAAGAGAGAGAAAGACACAGACACAGAGAGAAAAACCAGAGCACTGTTCAGCTCTGGCTTATGGTGGTGTGGGGGATTGAACCTGGGACTTCAGAGCCTCAAGCATGAGAGTCTCTTTGCATAACCATTATGCTCTCCCTAATTCTGTGCTCGAAGAAACTAAGATGGAACTTTCAGAAAGCAAACTGGCGTCTGTTCAGTGATCTTACCAACAAATCTATTCCTGCAATTCCAATTAACTCTATCCCCTCTGAAGATTCCTACAGGCGCTTCTGCCAAGCCATCTTCAAAGCAGCTTCCCAAGCCATTCCTCGTGGGAGACGTGCTAACTATACGCCTTGTCTTGATGCTGAATGCGAGCAACTACTAAAGCAGTATGATGAGTCGGGCGACCCAGATGTGGCTGACCATCTCATTGCCTCCCTGGATGCAGCATGCCAAGCCCGCTGGAAACAACTCATGGAAAGTCTGAACTTCACCCACTCAAGTAGGAAGGCCTGGAAGCTTCTTCACAGACTGGGTGCCGGTAGCCAACCCCCTCCCGTCTCCCATCCTCCCGTCTCTCCAAACTCAGTGGCCAGTCACCTAACTCAAGTTGGACATGCTAAGATCGACCCAGTCTGGAAAAGAGAAATTTCCCATGAGTGGTCATCCCACTTCTGGTTATCTTGTCCATTTCCAAAAATCTCTCCCTTTACACTGTCTGGACTGGAAGACGCTTTGAAGAGGGTTAAACTGGGAACAGCTGCTGGCTATGATAACATCACCCCAGAACTCATTCTTAACCTGGGTCCCGTGGCAAAGAAGTGGCTCGCTTCATTCCTGTCCCACATCTTGGAATCTGAGTCTGTGCCCAAAGCTTGGCGTCATGCGAAGATTATAGCAGTTTTGAAACCAAAGAAAGACCCAACACTGGCCGCCAGCTATAGACCAATTTCTCTCCTCTCCATGTGTTACAAACTCCTTGAGAGGCTGCTTCTGTCACGTATTTCTCATCTTACAGAGAAATTCCTATCACCCGCCCAGGCTGGTTTCTGCCCAGGAAGATCCACCTGCGAACAAGCCCTGGCCCTCTCAACTTACATTGAAAATGGATTCCAGAAGAATTTAAAGACGGATGCTGTCTTTGTTGATCTCACAGCAGCCTATGACCATGGTCTGGCACCGTGGTCTCCTAGTCAAGATCTCAAGATGCCTGCCTCCATGGGGGGCCAACACTATATCGTTTCTTCTCCAAAACAGAAGTTTCCGGGTACATCTGGGTGACAAGTCTAGCAGATGGAGACTTGTCTCAAGTGGCCTCCCCCAGGGCTCTGTTCTGGCTCCTACGCTATTTAATATTTACATCAATGACCTCCCAGAAACTTCTTCAAGGAAGTTCATCTACACCGATGACATCTGTTGTGCAACTCAGGCATCCAAGTTCGACATCCTTGAGGAAACACTCACGAAAGACATGTCTCTGATATCTGATTACTGTAAAAAATGGCGACTAATCCCTAGCACTGCAAAAACGGTATCATCTGCTTTCCATCTATACCATGCCTCGGCCTCACGTGAGCTTAATGTGCAGCTTGGCGATACGAGAATCCGGCATGAAGCCCAGCCAGTCTATCTTGGCGTTACTCTCGATCGCACTCTGTCATTTCACAAACATCTCATAAAAACTGCAGCAAAGGTGGGCGCGAGGAATAACATCATTGCAAAACTGGCCAGCTCCTCATGGGGCGCGAGCGCTTCCACACTACAATCATCCTCTCTGGCATTATGCTATTCCACTGCAGAATACTGTGCCCCAGTATGGTTCCGTAGCCCCCATGTCCACTTGGTCGATTCCAAATTATATTCCTCCATGAGGATAATTTCTGGAACCATACGTTCCACCCTGGTTCCATGGCTGCCAGTTCTTAGCAACATCGCCCCACCAGATATTCGTCAGGATGCGGCATCATCTAAGTTCATTTCCCACGTCTATGCTCGACCGGACCTGCCAATATACGTGGATATCTTCGCCCACCCTGTTCAACGCTTGACGTCTCATCACCCAATCTGGTCCCCTACGCCTACACTGAACTTCTCTGTTCCAGTCTCTTGGAAACAGAGCTGGCAGTCAGCTGAGGTAAAGAACAAACACCTCATCACAGACCCCTGCAAGCGTCAACCCGGCTTTGACATAGCACATTATGATTGGGCCCTCCTCAATCGCTATCGAACAGGCCACGGCCGGTGCACCGCTATGTTCCATCGCTGGGGAGCCAGAGATGACCGAACTGCCCCTGCGGCTACAGACAGACTATGACCCACATAGTCAATGACTGCCACCTCTCCAGATTCAAAGGAGGTCTCGAAACTTTACATCAGGCTCAACCTGATGCTATTGACTGACTACGGAAGAAGGGCAAACGCTAGAAGAAAAAAGAAAACCATTATGCTATCTACCCTCCGTGGCTTAACCATTTTATATAATATATTGTGAGGTCCCTCTCTCAGTACTTTTTATATTACTGATCACTCTTGCCTGCATTGACTTGTGTCTAAGTAAGGTACTTAAAGGGTTCACAGTTGTGGAAATTGACAGTTGTTTTAATAGTATTTTAATCACTGAGTTGGAGCTCAGTGACCTAAAAGCCTCTTTTGTTCTTTTTCCTCCCTATAGGCTATGAGAGACTGAGGACTTTTAAACTATAAGTAGGCTTCTTAGCTTAATCACTGATTCCTGACGAAGAGATGAAGCAGGGTGGGGCAGAGATAATCCAGTGGTTATTCTAAGAGACCCTCACAGCCCCACTGCTAGGCCACCGAGGTATAGATCTTCTCTTGAGTTTTCCTGGTTGGTTCTCTGTCCCCTGGTATCAACACAGGGCCTCCCTGCCATTGTTCCAGACTCTGAGGACAATAGCAATGAAGACTCACAGTTTCATTTGGTGAGTCTTAGGGGAGTCCTCTCCTCCCTTCAGCACTACCCTTGTTGGTGAAACAGACTGGAGGTGGTGTCTCTACTGGTAAACTACCAGACTGTTACCAGCTACTTAATCTCTCCCTAGGCTCCTCTCTGTCCACGAGTCACACGTACTTGCACTCACTGTTGATTTGGTTGGTTCCCAAAGCTGTTATCGTCCTGTGTTGTTGTGGTCCCAGGTGGCCTCCAGTGGTATTCCTAATTGACCCAGGAGAGAAGAGGAGAGAAACACAGCTGCTGCTGCTCCATAGTCCTGCCTCTGGGAAGTCCCCACCTTCCTTTTTTCTTTCATTTGCTAGGACACAGAGAAATTGAGAGTAGAAGAGGAGGTGGGAAGTGGGGGTGGGGAGGAGAGAAAGAGATACCTGCAGGTAGAAAGAAGGGGCTTGAACCTCAGTCATTACAGTGGTAACCTTTGTGCTCAGCCAGCCCTGGCTCCGCAGTATTTCTCTTCTCAATCACCAAATTGTGGCCTGACTATTTGCTGGTCTAGGAATTCAGAGTAATTCTAGATTCCTGAGGTCAGAGAAACTTTCCAGCCAACATGATAGGCTCAACTCAGGGTCAGGAGGAGATGAGTAATATTTATTTATCTGCAAGCATTTTTCTTTCCTTTCTGAAACATCTATTTTCTTTTGGAAAACATATTTTAATGAATAAAACAGATGATGAAAAGAAATCAATTGAGAAAATTGTTGAGGGGAAAATAAATTACAATTGTGCAATTTGATGTCCCAGCCTAGGGATAATAGTCTATTGATATTTTCCAGGAAGTAAAGTAGCTTATTTAGATGGAAAAAAGGGACCCAACTGTGCTAAATGAATGAATTATATGGGTTTTAACCTGCTATAAATTGGAGTAAATTATATTAAGAAGAGTTGGGAGTACATATTAAGTTTTTGTCAGGATAAATTGCATCTTTTAGAGATGAGTAGTCCTTGTACTTTGGTATAAATGTTAGGTTTTAAGCAGTGCCTGGTGAAAATGACTAAAGTGACCTCTTGCTGTGTTGGTGCTCATAGGCTGGTTCCTAACACAATCACATGTTTTGTCTGATGGTTTATTGAGTCCAGTTGTGAGGCCAACTGCAGAAGGTATAGAAGATGTAAGGGGCAGGGGTAGATAGCATAATGGTTATGCAAAGAGACTCTCATCCCTGAGGCTTCGAAGTCCCAGGTTCAATCCCCTGCACCACCATATGCCAGAGCTGAGCAGTGCTCTGGTATTTCTCTCTGTGTCTTTCTCTCTCTGCATTTTTCTCAAAACTAAAATAAATAAAATACTTTTAAAAAAACAATTAAGGACCAGGAGAGTCCACTATTCTCCTTGTGGGGAGTTTGCATCATTTCCCTCCAGAAATGAAACAGGCAGACAGACTTAGAGTTTAATAACATGCTCTTTGTCGACACATTTATTCATCACAAATCTAGTACATCTGCTCTAGGGGACTGATTTCTTTTATGTGAAATAGGCTGATATAAAGAACCTAGCTGAAATAATCACTTGTATAAGCCCCTGAGCACTTTAAATTTTAGCTTGACCTTACTTTGACCAACTTGATCACATCCACTGCCTATCTTTTTTTTTTATCTTTTTTTTTTTACATAAACACCATTCCTACCACCAAAAGACTGTGTCCCATCCCCTCCCCCCCCCATGAAGCTGAACATCCACCCTCACCCTCCACCCAAGGTTTTTACTTTGTTGCCCTACTAAAAATTTAGTCAGATGCTGCTTTGAGATTCCCTTTCTGTTATTCTTTCTCAAATTCTGTTTATGAGTGGGATCATCCCATAGTTGTCTTTATCTTTCTGATTTAGCTCACTTAACATATTTTCTTCTAGCTCTATTCAATATGGGTCAGAGAAGGTGGTGGGTTCATTGTTCTTAATAGCTGCATAGTGTTCCATTGTGTATATATACCACAGCTTTCTCATCTACTCATCTGTTGTTGGGCACCTGGGTTGCTTCCATGTTTTAGCTATTACGACTTATGTTGATATGAATATAGGTGTACACTTATCTTTTTGGTTGGGTGTTATGGTGTCCTTGGGGTATATCCCTAAGAGAATAATTACTGGGTCATATGGAAGGTCCATGTTTAGCCTTGTGAGAGTTCTCCAGACTGCTCTCCACAGAGGTTAGAGCAATTTACATTCCCATCAGCAGGAGAAGAAAGGTAAGTAGATAAGAGAGACACACAGAGAGAGTCCACTCAGAGTCAGATTTCTTCCCCAAAATAATTCACAAAAGAGTATCAGTGAATTCAGAAAGCATAAAATGGAGGAAGGAAGAAAAGAAGACAAGAACAAGAAAAAAGAAAAAAAAAAGAGCAGTGAAGGAGTTTTTTTTTTTTTTTAATTAGCTAGGAGGAGGGAAAAAGGGGAGAGTGGATGGAAGAGGTAGAGTGAAACAATTCCTCTCACAATGGATAGGACACTCAGTCACCTAGCAACAGAAAAAACAATAACAGTTAATTTTGATCAACCTGAAAAAGGAGGGGAGGGGAAGGGACACGCATATATATAATAGTAATAATAAAACAGAATAGAGTAAAAAACCCTAACAGTCAGTCTGCAGCTTGGCTGGTTCAGGATTAGCTCAGGCAGTCTGAGCAGACAGCCAACTGTAAAAAAGCAAACAAACAAAAAACCTCCAGGTAGTCTTTCCCAGGCAGGGATGAGGCTCTGATTGGTCAGATATTTTGTCACTCAAATAGAGCTCCAGCCACTTAGAAGAGAGAGAGAGAGAGAGAGAGAGAGAAGGAAATCAAATAGGAAAAGGGTTGGAATGACACCCCTGTTGAGCCAGGAATCTTGGTAAAGAAAAAAGCTCATCGGGGAGCCTACTAAGAGCAACTCTCCAGTCCCTGTGATCTGGTTATGGTGTGTGTGTGGGGGGTGCGTTTCAGAAATAATCAGAAGATTTTCTTTCTTTTTCCTCCATTTTATAACCCAAGATTGAGCCACTTAGGACCCCTTATTCACCATCTTGCTGATGGCCCAGTATCTTATCTGGCCGCTGTTGTCGGAGCTCACACCAGCAGCTGCCTCCCCACTGCCTATCTTCTTTTTTTTTTATTTCTGTCTCTCACACCCTCTTTTCTTTTCTTTTTTATTTAAAGATTTTATTTATTTATTTATTTATTTTGTTTGCTTTAGTTGTTTATATATATATTTTTAAAATAATTTATTTCTTTATTGGGGAATTAATGTTTTACATTCAACAGTAAATACAATAGTTTGTACATGCATAACATTCCCCAGATTCCCATTTAACAATACAACCCCCGATATGTCATTCATCATCTTTCATGGACCTGTATTCTCCCCACCCACCCACCCACCCCAGAGTCTTTTACTTTGGTGTAATACTCCAATTCCATTTCAGGTTCGACTTGTGTTTTCTTTTCTAATCTTGTTTTTCAACTGCCTGAGAGTGAGATCATCCCATATTCATCCTTCTGTTTCTGACTTATTTCACTCAACATGATTTTTTCAAGGTCCATCCAAGATCGGCTGAAAACGGTGAAGTCACCATTTTTTACAGCTGAGTAGTATTCCACTGTGTATATATACCACAACTTGCTCAACCACTCATCTGTTGTTGGACACCTGGGTTGCTTCCAGGTTTTGGCTATTACAAATTGTGCTGCCAAGAACATATGTATACACAGATCTTTTTGGATGGATGTGTTGGGTTCCTTAGGATATATCCCCAGGAGGGGAATTGCAGGGTCATAGGGTAGGTCCATTTCTAGCCTTCTGAGAGTTCTCCAGACTGTTCTCCACAGAGGTTGGACCAATTGACATTCCCACCAGCAGTGCAGGAGGGTTCCTTTGACCCCACACTCTTTCCAGCATTTCCTGCTGTTACCTTTTCTGATGTATGACATTCTCACAGGAGTGAAGTGATATCTCATTGTTGTCTTGATTTGCATTTCTCTGACAATCAGAGACTTGGAGCATTTTTTCATGTGTTTCTCGGCCTTTTGGATCTCTTCTGTGGTGACAATCAGAGACTTGGAGCATTTTTTTCATGTGTTTCTCGGCCTTTTGGATCTCTTCTGTGGTGAATATTCTGTCCATGTCCTCCCCCCATTTTTGGATGGGGTTATTTGTTGTCTTGTTGTTGAGTCTGGCAAGCTCTTTATATATGTTGGTTATTAAACTCTTATCTGATGTATGGCATGTAAAGATCTTCTCCCATTCTGTGAGGGGTCTCTTGGTTTGGGCAGTGGTTTCTTTTGCTGTGAAGAAGCTTTTTAATTTGATGTAGTCCCATAGGTTTATACTTGCCTTAGTCTTCCTTGTAATTGGATTTGTTTCATTGAAAATGTCTTTAAAATTTATGCGGAAAAAAGTTCTGCCAATATTTTCCTCTAAGTATCTGATAGTTTCTGGTCTAACATCCAAGTCCTTGATCCACTTGGAATTTACTTTTGTATTTGGTGAAATACAGTGATTCAGTTCAGTGATACAGTGATTCTTCTGCATGTTTCAACCCATTGTTTCCAACACCATTTGTTGAAGAGACTCTGCTTTCCCCATGTAATAGTCTGGGCCCCTTTGTCAAAGATTAGATGTCCATACGTGTGGGGCCTCATTTCTGGGTTCTCAATTCTATTCCACTGGTCAGTGTGTCTGTTCATGTTCCAGTACCAAGCAGTTTTAATGACAATGGCCCTATAATACAATTTGAGATCTGGGAGTGTGATGCCTCCGGTTCTGTTCTTTTTTCTCAAGATTGTTTTGGCAATTCTAGGTCTTTTCTGGTTCCAGATAAACATTTGTAGCATTTGTTCTATTCTCCTAAAAAATGTGCTTGGGATCTTGATGGGGATAGCATTAAATTTGTAAATGGCTCTGGGTAATAAATTCATTTTGATGATGTGAATTCTTCCAACCCATGAACATGGAATATCTTTCCACTTCTTTGTGTCTTTTTCAATTTCTTTGAATAGTGACTCATAATTTTCAGTATACAAGTCTTTCACTTCTTTGGTTAGGTTTACTCCTAGATATTTTATTGTTTTTTGTTGCTATAGAAAAAGGAACTGATTTCTGGATTTCAATTTCTTCGAACTTAGTGTTTGCATAGAGGAATGCCACTGACTTTTGAATGTTAATTTTATAGCCTGACACATTACTGTATTGCCTGATGATTTCCAAAAGCTTCTTGCTGGATTCCTTAGGTTTTTCCATGTATACTATCATGTCATCTGCAAATAAGGAGAGTTTGACTTCTTCTTTTCTAATCTGTATGCCTTTAATTCCTTGCTCCTGCCTGATTGCTATGGCAAGAACTTCCAACACTATGTTGAATAGTAATGGTGATAGTGGGCAGCCCTGTCTAGTACCTGATCTGAGGGGAAATGCTTCCAGTTTTTCACCATTGAGTATGATGTTGGCTGTAGGTTTGCTATATATAGACTCCACTATCTTCAGGAATTTTCCATCTATTCCCATTTTTTGTAGTGTTTTGATCATAAAGGGATGTTGTATTTTGTCAAAGGCTTTCTCTGCATCTATTGATATGACCATGTGGTTTTTGGTCTTGCTTTTGTTGATGTGGTGGATCACATTGATTGATTTACGTATATTAAACCAACCTTGCATGCCTGGGATAAACCCCACTTGGTCATGATGAACAATCTTTTTGATTTACTGCTGTATCCGGTTGGCTAGAATTTTGTTCAATATTTTCGCATCTATGTTCATCAGAGATATTGGTCTGTAGTTTTCTTTTTTGGTTGTGTCCCTGTCTGCTTTTGGTATCAGGGTGATGTTGGCTTCATAGAAGCTGGCAGGGAGTATTCCAGTGTCTTCAATCTTCTGGAAGACTTTTAAAAGTAGAGGTATTAGTTCTTCTTTGAAAGTTTTGTAGAATTCATTTGTAAAACCATCTGGTCCAGGACTTTCATTTTTGGGGAGATTTTTGATAACTGTTTCAATTTCATTAGCTGTGATGGGCCTGTTCATATTATCCACTTCCTCTTTACTTAGTTTTGGAAGTTGGTAGGTATCTAGGAAATCATTCATTTCTTCCAGGTTCTCTAGCTTGGTGGCATATAGTTGTTCATAGAAGCCTCACATGATATGTTGAATTTCTGCAGTGTCTGTTGTGATATCTCCTCTTTCATTTACTATCCGATTTATTTGGGTCTTCTCCCTTTTTTGTTTTGTGAGTCTGGCTAAAGGTTTGTCGATTTTGTTCACTCTTTTGAAGAACCAACATTTACTTTCATTGATTTTTTGTATGGTTTTCCTATTCTCAATGTTATTTATTTCTGCCCTAACTTTAGTGATTTCTGTCCTTCTGGTTGCTTTAGGATTCCTCTGTTGTTCTTCTTCTAGGTCTTTAAGATGTGCAATCAGGCTGTTTATTTGTGCCTTTTCTTGTTTCCTAATGTGTGCTTGTATAGCTATGAACTTCCCTCTTAGGACTGCTTTAGCTGTGTCCCAAATATTTTGATAACTTGTGTCTTCATTTTCATTGAACTCTCGAAACATTTTGATTTCTTCCTTGATTTCCTCTTTGACCCAGAAGTTGTTAAGAAGTGTACTCTTGAGCCTCCACATTTTGGGACAGTTACTAATCTTTTGTTGATTGTTAAGTGTTAGTTTAATTCCACTGTGGTCTGAGAAGATGCTTGGGATGATTTCAGTGCTCTTGAATTGGCTGATGCTGTCTTTGTGGCCTAAAATATGGTCTATCCTTGAGAATGATCCATGTGGATTTGAGTAAAATGTGTATTCCAGTTTCTTGTGATGAATGACTCTGAAAATGTCCAATAGTTCTAGTTTATCTATCTCTTCATTTAGCTCCCTTATATCTTTACTGATTTTCTTCCTGGATGATCTGTCAAGTTGAGATAGTGGGGTGTTGAAGTCCCCTACTATGATTGTGTTACTGTTAATATATTGCTGTAGCTCTTTCAGTAGATGTTTGATGTATTTAGATGGCTTCTCATTGGGTGCATAGATATTAATAATTGTTAAGTCCTCTTGATTGACTGATCCTCTGAGCATTAAGTAGTGTCCATTCCTATTTTTTAAAATTTTATTGATTTTAAAGTCTTTCGTGTCAGATATGAGAACAACTGTTCCTGCCCTTTTTTGTAGGCCATTGGCTTGTATGATAGTTTTCCATCCTTTCACTTTAAGTCTGTGTTTGTCTTGTTGAGTTAGGTGAGTTTCCTGTAGACAACATATTGTTGGGTTGTGTTTTCTGATCCATCTTCCTACTCTGTGTCTTTTAATAGGTGAATTCAGGCCATTGAAATTTATTGATATCAAAGAATGAAGATATTTTAATGCCATTCTTGTAGAGTTTTAGAGTGTTTTGATATATGTCCTATTTGTGGTGGTCTGGTTGTTTATAGGAGACCTTTGAGAACTTCTTTCAGGGCAGGCTTGGTGATAGTTGATTCTTTCAACTGTTGCTTGTCTGAGAAGGTTTTGATGCTTCCATCTAGTCTGAATGACAGTCTAGCAGGATATAGTATTCTTGGCTGAAAGCCTTTCTCATTGAGAAGGATATCTTGCCATTCTCTTCTGGCCTGTAGTGTTTGTATGGAGAAGTCTGCTGCTAATCTTATGGGTTTTCCTTTGTAGGTGACTCTTTGTTTTTCTCTTGCAGCCTTGAGGATCCTTTCTTTATCCTTATTCCTTTCCATTCTAAGTATGACATGTCTTGGTGTCTTTAGGTCTGGGTTAATTCTGTTTGGGACCCTCTGGGCTTCTTGAATCTTTATGTCTTTGGTGTTGTCTAGACTAGAGAAATTTTCAGCTATTATGGCCTGGAGAATGCTTTCTTCCTCTCCTTCTCTTTCTTCCTCTGGTAAGCCAATAATGCGTATATTGTTTCTTTTGAAGTTGTCCCATAGGACTCTGTTGTTGTTTTCAGCATCTCTTAATCTCTTTTTAAGATCTCTTACTTCTTTTTTAGTTGTCTCTAATTCATCCTCAATCTTGCTAATTCTGTCTTCAGCCTCATAGCTTCTATTCTCTCTGCCCTCTACTGCTTTCTGGAGTTCATCTATTTTGCTGCCCTGCTCTGATACTGTTTTAGCTTGTTCAGCTAGTTGCCTTCTTAGCTCAGCGATTTCAGCTTTAAGCTCACTAATAACCATGAGATAATTAGAATTTTCTTCCATATTCTCATTTGTTGTCCCTGCATTTCTGATTACAATTTTTTCAACTTCTTTACTCACTCCTTTTATTATTTCCTTAGCTAATGTTTGGATGTTGAACTCGTTGTTTTGTGCTTCACCCTCTGGAGGACTTTTAGCTGGACTCTTGTCCTGGTTCGAGTCTCCAATATTTTTTGTTGTTGTTTTAACCATTTTATATATTATGTTATGAGTTCCCTTTATCAGTACTTTTCAAATTATTGATCACTATTGCCTGTATTGACTTGTGTCTAAGTAAGTTAATTAAAGGTTTTACCGTGGTGGAAGTTAACAGTTTTTTCAATCCCTGAGTTGGAGCTCAGTGGTGTAAAAGCCTCTTTTTTTTTTCTTCCCTGTAGGCTATGGGAGCCTGAGGGCTTTTACACTATCAATAGGCTTCTTAGCTTAATCACTGACTCCTGACCAAGAGATAAAGCAGGGTGTGGCAAAGATAATCCAGTGGCTATGCAAAGAGACTTTCACAGCCCCTCAGCTATGCCACCGAGGTATAGGGCTTCTCCTGAGTTTCCCAGTTAGATCTCTGTCCCCTGGTGTCCCTCCCTGTTGCTGCTCCAGATTCTGAGGGTAGTAGCAATGGAGACTCAGAGTTGCACTTGGTGAGTCTCTGGGGAGTCCTTTCCTCCCTTCAGCTGTCCCCTTGTTGTGGAGCAGACTGGAGGTGGTGTCTCCACTGACAAACTGTTGAACTGTTAGCAGTCACTTAATCTCTCCTTAGGCCCCTCTCTCCTCTCTGTCACCAGCCACGTGTGTTTGTACTCACGGGTGATTTACTGGGTTCCTGTGGTCATTCTAGTCCTGTCTTGTTTCGGTCCGGGTGGTCTCCTTTGGTATTCCTAGTTGATCCGGGAGAGGAGAGGAGAGGAGAGGAGAGGAGAAAAAGCGATCTGCTGCTCGTAGCTCCGCCTCCAAAAATAGAATCCCACTGCCTATCTTCTTTCAAACTTTCTTTCTGTCTGATCACCTGTAAGCTTGCTAAACCACTCAAGTGAAACAGTAGCAGTGCAAACTTTTATGACCTAGCAGCAAACCCAGGGACTCATCTGAGATCTTAATTAAATTTCAGATCACCCTCAGAAACAATCTATGTTTCTTTTTTTTTTTTTAATTTTATTGGGTGGGGTTGATGAGTTACAGTAATCTGTTGACACACTTGTACAATTTCCCCACTCTGCATAACAGGTATCTGCTGCACACCTTTATCTCCCCCACCCCCATCAGGGACTTCAAACCCCTCTTTTCCTAAAGCACCTGTTCTTTTCCCTCCCCAGAGTCCCTTGCTTGGTTGCAGTACCTGCCCCCGACTCCAAATTTCATCCCATGTTTCCCCCTTCCTAACTCTGCCTCCCAGTTCCACTTACATGTGGTGTTACTCATATTCATCCTTTTTTTCTTTTTCAATCAAGAGGGAAAGGGGAGAGAGAGAGAGAGAGTGAGAGAGAGAGATGCCTTTAGTCCTGCTTTACCACTCACAAAGCTTTCCCCCTGGAGGTGGGGACGAAAGGCTCGAACCTGAGTCCTTGAGCATTGTAATGTGTGCTTGACCAGGTGCACCACCACCTCACCCCTACATCCTTCTTTTCTTGACCTGTCCCACCTTCGTTACAGCAAAATTGAGGCAAAGATTGAGATTTAAGAGTTTCTACAGTATATATTTCTTAATGTCTGAAGACATCAATCCATCACACACACACACACACACACACACACACACACACACACACACACACACACACACACACTTTGTTTTTGGAACCTGGGTAGGCTTTGAATTCTAATAAGCACTAGCCAAATCACTCTCATTTTCATTTACAAGACCTCATATTTCGTCTTTCCTTGTTGTTTCAGGATGTTTGGAGCTGAAGGGTCACGACTTACTGGAGCAGGATGGGGCGGCTGCACAGTCTCAATAGTGCCTGCTGACAAGCTGCCCAGCTTCCTAGCCAGTGTGCGCAGAGCTTATTATGATAGGAGTGGTCGGAGCTTAGCACCCGAGAAGCAGAGTTTGTTTGCAACCAAACCTGGAGGTGGAGCTTTGGTTTTTCTTGAGGCCTAAACAATGTAAGAAATCTCAGAGAAACTATTTAGGGCATTCAGGAACTGGCAGGACTTCCTATGCCACAGTAAATTAATCCTTTCTCTGTTTTGTATTATGATGAATGGTTGCTATTATTGAAATGTATTTCCAAAGAAAAGATTGAAAGCTCTCTATGCTTCATAGTAATTATTTTCCATCTTAAAATATGTTTTCTACCAATAAGAGCCAAGAGTATGCTTGGGCAGATTTCTTCAGGATGGTTTACTGAGATTTACTGACTTCAGGATGGATGGCAAACACGAAAACACTCAATACTGACCTCACGGGTTGAACTTGAATAACATGCCCTGCTGCAATTAAACGAATACAACTGAATTCTATTCCACATGGCTAAATTTTGTCATTTCCGACTTCGCTTCCTTCTGCTTCCTCAAAGTTGTCTTCAGTTGTTGATGTTACTGCTGATGATGAGAGGGATGCGAGAAACTCCTTCTCAGTTTGAAGTTCAGAAAACTGCTGAAAAATGATACATAATTACAGAGACACATTTTCTTGGGCTTCTTATACTTGAATATGAGAGTCTACCAATTATCAAGATAAAAACCACACACACACACACACACAAGAGGTGTGCTTAGGGAGAAAATGCGAGGCCCATTTGATTTTTCTTAACAAGTTAAATCACAGGAACAATCATAAGTAGATAGATAAACAGATGATGGTAGATAGATAGATAGATAGATAGATAGATAGATAGATAGATAGATAGACAGACAACCAGAGCACTACTCAGCTCTAGCTTATAGTGGTGCTGAGGATTGAAACTGGACCTTCAGGGCCTCAGGTATCAAAGTCTTTTGCATAACCATTGTGCTGTCTTCCCAGTGAATACTCACTTTCAATTCCTAGGGTGCTGAACTTCCTCTACCACTTAATAGAGAAGTTACTCACATTGAAATAGAACATTATCTGAGTGATAATTCAGTATATTCATGAAATTTAAGTTTTTCTTTTCCATTCTACCTTCCTCCAAATGCCTGTCGAATCTAAGAGGCATGTTTACTGTTCTGGGCAACCCCTTCTTTGCCTTGAATTTTATTGTTGTCTGTATGTCTGGCAAGGTTAAGTTTATATGCAGGTCATATGCAATAGGACAGGCATGGAGGTATGTAGGTAAGAATATGGAAGGTCTCAAGGTAGGTTCTAGGATTGGGCATTGGTGTTGGTAGATGCCGATCTGTGTTCCTCAAAAATAGGTAAAAATTCTTGGCCATGCACTCATGGTAAACTAATGCCTTTCTCTCTTGGATAGGTCATACAAGACCCGCCTAAGAATTACATAAACACTTACATAAAAGAGCCTTTTGGGAGTCGGGTGGTAGCGCAGCAGGTTAAGCACTGGTGGCGCAAAGCCCAGGGACCGGTGTAAGGATCCCGGTTTGAGCCCCGGCTCCCCACCTGCAGGGGAGTCGCATCATAGGAAGTGAAGCAGGTCTGCAGGTGTCTACCTTTCTCTCCCCCTCTCTGTCTTCCCCTCTTCTCTCCATTTCTCCCTGTCCTATCCAATAACAACAACATCAATAACAACAATAACTACAACAATTAAAAAAGACAAGAGCAACAAAAGGGAATTAATAAATAATTTTAAAAAAAAGGACTCTGGAAAAGGAAGGGTAGGGAGGATAGGGTGAAAATTCTGGGAGCCTATTATATAATCAAATTGTATGCCTATGTCAATGCACTGCAAAGAATTTAACCCCTCAGTTAAAAAAAAAAAAAGCCTTTTGCTGGAGCACCCACATCACCATGTGGTGAGGCCTGGGCTCAAGCCTTGGGTCACACCACACGGGAGTGCCTACAGGGGCAGTGGTCTCAGGAACAGTGGAGCAGCGCTGCAGTGTCTCTCCTGTCATTTTATCTCTCTTCTCTACCCCTGTCTGTCTCTCACCCTCTATGTAGAGAAAAGAAAAATAGCCACTGAAAGCAATGGAGGTGTGCAGGTACTGAGCTCCAGTGATAACCCTAGTGGGGGGGGGAGCAAGCAAGCATTTTGTTGATGCTATCTAATAACTGAAGTAGCAGTGGCAATGGATGAATCACCCAGGAAACCGTCACAGCACTCTGTTACCCTTTGTTTTTGCTCATTAATATGTCAGGGACTGGACATCTTCGTCTCAAAGTTCAGTTTCAGAGAGCCTGAGGAAAAGCTTCTCAAGGGATAACAAACTTTATTTCTAGAAGGATAACAAGTCACATATAAAGTACTAAGAAACTCTTATTCTAAAGCAAAATGGCAGGTGCTCTTTCCATTTGTATGAGAACAATAAACACTATAGAAAGTTTAAGACAACTTTGGTGAAAGAATTTTGTGTTTTATTCAAACCATATAATCCAAAATCAGAATTGATTTAAAAGTATAATTCTCTGCTTTTTAATATCTTGCCATTTCCCAAAAAATGGTGTGTGGTTGATATATATCTATATCTGTATCTATCTATCTATCTATCTATCTATCTATCTATCTATCTATATGTATAGTCACATTTTCTTTTTAAAATATTTTTATTTATTATTGGACAGAGACAGAGAAATTAAGAGAGAGGGAAGGAGAGAAGGAGAGAGACAGAGAGACACCTGCAGCCTTGTTTCACCACCTATGAAGCTTTCCCTCCTGCAGGGGGGACCAGGGGCTTAAACCTGAATCCTTACACACTATAATGTGAGTGTTTAATCAGGTGCGCCACTGCCTGGCCCCCGGTATATGTTTCCTTAAAGCCACTGTTAAAAAATAAATAAAGGCATGGGGATGGGCAGTGGTGTACCTGATAAGAATATACTAGTTCCCATGCAAAAGGGCTGGGGTTAAGCCTCTGGTCCCCACCTACCGTGGGGTGGTGGACGAGGGGAGCTTCACGAGCAGTGGGGCATTGCTGTAGACGTCCCCTTTTCTCCCTTCCTCTCTCTCTTTCTCTCTCTCTCTCTCTCTCGATTTCTCTTTGTCTCTACCAAAAAAGGAAGAACAAGGAATAATAGGCAACAGGAGCCGTGGATTTGTCATACAGGTAACTGGGTCCCAGCAACAACCTTGATGGCAATTAAAAAAATTAATTTCTTAAAAAGAAGGAACTTGCCACTGCTTTCCTATCTTGTTTATCTTTTCACCATGGGATTTCTTCTTGGTGCACACAAAACAGGCTGAGTGAGAATTTCCATTATGACTCCGCTTTGGAGGCCTTGGTTATGCAAAGATGGGTCATATCTGGTTTGATGTGCATGTGGCTTGAAGGAGAAAATTGCTGTTTATCAGCCAAACTGTTATTGACTTATTCTACAAATGAAGACCTATCAGACTTATCTGGAAAGCATACAGCTGGGACCACTAGAATAAAACCTCAGGCAGGGTTAAACGCACGTGGCGCAAAGAGCAAGGACCGGCGTAAGGATCCCAGTTCAAGCCCCCGGCTCCCCACCTGGAGGGGAATCACTTCACAGGCGGTGAAACAGGTCTGCAGGTGTCTCTCTTTCTCTCCCCCTCTCTGTCTTCCCTTCCTCTCTCCATTTCTCTCTGCCCTATCTAACAACGACAACATCAACAATAACAACAATAATAATTACAACAACAATGAAAAACAACAAGGGCAACAAAAATGGAAAATAAATAAACTTAAAAAAAAAAAAAACCACAGGCAGTAGAATTTGAGCAGGACCCTGCAGGTTGAGTGGAATTTGAAAGCAGGGTAATAAACTTGTACATGGACAAAGCGTATGAGTTTGGGTAAACATGGTGTGTTCAGAATGCTCGAGAGAAGTGAAGGGATTAGCTGGTGTACAATGTAGAAGGAGCGGCTAACCTGGCTAGAAGCAAATTTTGCAGAATTCCAAACCCAGGCAGCACTTAGATCAGGGACTACAGCCAAGCAGGCTATTGGCTACACCTGGTCTGCCATATATTTAGTTAAGCTCTCGTGGCATTCTCACACTTGTGGTCCAAATCAAGAGATTTTTTTTAAACAAGTCACTATTTCTAGCAGTGGAAGATTAGATAACACTTTCTTCTCCGTTACTTGCAGAGTAACACAGAATTTGGGGAGGTGTTAGCAGCTATGTTTAGCTGAGGCCCTGACTCTCCTCTGCCATAGCTTTCCACTAATCTGTGCAGTTTTCCTGCTACCCAGGCCAGCTGAGGTCAAGGATGCTTCCCTCAAATGCTCACACGGTTCCCTCCTGATACTCTATAAAATATTTGCTTTGTGTGCTCGTGTCTCTATCACTGATAGGAAAGAGAGTGCAGGAGAAATGGTTCTTTTTTTCTGGAAGTACAAAAAGTTAATCCTATTTGTTTAATATTCTTCACTCACCTTTCTGGTTTGTATAGAATTTTAATTAGATTATCAGAGCCCTCTTTTTGATGTTACACCAGTAGTCAGTGAGAATTGTTCTAGGTTTTTTTGTTTGTTTTGTTTTTGTTGTAGGTTTTTTTTTTTTTAATGAAACCTGACATGCTGAAGATAAAAAGTTCTTCCCTATTCCTGACCTCAGAATGTCCACCTTTCAAACTTGTTGTGAACTATTATCTACACAATCTTTCTTGATTTTTTGGAAGGGAAGAAAGTATTTCAAAAGATCTAACAAGACTGTCACAAATTAAGGAAAGAAAAGAGAAGGGGGTGGGCGGATGGTAGCGCAGCGGGTCAAGCGCACATGGTGCAAGCACAAGGACTGGCATAAGGATCCCGGCTCGAACTCCCAGCCCCCCACCTGCAGGGAGGTCACTTCACAAGTGATGAAGCAAGTTTGCATGTTTCTCTTCCCCCTATCCATCAACAACAACAACAACAACAAGGGCAACAAAAATGGGGAAAAAAAATGGCCTCCAGGAGCCGTGGGGGTTCATAGTGCAGGCACTGAATCCCAACATTAACTTTGGAGGCAAAAAAGAAAAAAGAAAAGAGGGGGGCATAGGTGGCTGGAAGGATGGAGAAAGCTCCTTCATGTTCTTTCTTCAGACCGGAGTCCTGTTTAGAACCTTATCACTTCTGTCTTGTACTGATTCTGTTAATTGAAGGGGCCACTCACCTAACACCGTAGCTTGAATCCTAGATTTTTTTGAGTTCTTAATGGAAAATAACATTTGACTTCAAATACCAAGAAGTTTTTATTAGTTGTAATTCTGGCTGCCTTTGGATGTTTCTCCAGTTGCAAAAACTGCCTCTGGTCAGAAGCATGGATTGGGACTAAGGTTGTCACTACATGTAAAACAGAGATGATTCTAATATGTGAGTGGCTGCTTAAAGAGCAATACTGGGCTCTATTCTGCCATATATTGTGAAACTATACATTGCTTCAGATATAGTTATGTGTTTCATAGAGAATAATCATTTATTTTCTACAAGGAGACTTACCAGTTTGTATAGAAATTTGTCAGAGTCTTTCCTAGCTTCATGAGGTTTCTTGGTAGCCTTTTCTTGGAGTCTAATGATGGAATAAAGAAAATTGACACAGTCATAGTTAAGACTTTAATAAATGAGCATTTATCAGCACATCATATATGTTGATTCAGTTCCCTTTACTGTGGTCTTAAGAAGTAGATACTATGATAATCCGCTATCATAGGTTAGTAACCTGCTCATAGTCATCTATAGTCTAGCAAGTAATAGTGAAATTGAACAGTGTAACTCCAGTCGTCACTTCTAAGCATCTTGTAAGATTGTATCCCAGCAACGAATCAACCTCCCTATTGAGATGGTTCACAAGGCGTTCCTTTAACTGGCTTCACTCTCTTGCACAGACTTTACAGGGTATCAGTGGGAGAGCTGAGTAAAAGGACTGACAGAGGTAAGAAGTAAGAATAATTCTCACTCTGGGGAGTAAGAATTGGGAGCTTGAAAACAAAGACGAAAGAGCGACACAGGATACTAGTTCATAATGTCATTGAGGGGTGGGTCCAGGATCCGAGTGTTGATCATGATTCCTGCCATCAAGTACTCATTTGAAAAATACTTACGAAGGAATTAAATAGCTGAATTCAGGAGGCAACAAAATCTGCCCAGAGATCAACAGAGGAGAGGAGAGAAAGAGGCAGGCTAGACATAGAGAGTAGGAATTTGAGGTAAGAGTAAAATTAACAAGAAAAACATAGGTAAGACAAAGACAAATGAAAACAGATATAAAGCTATTAACCTCCTGGGTGTTTGTCCTATTAAACATTAAAAAAAATTTTTTAGTGAAAATTTTCAGAAGTTTTGGAAAATTCCAAATATGCTTTGGTGAAGCGTAACTGAAATGAGCAACCCACCAACCCCTGGCAAGACCTGTCTTTGTTTCTTTGGCATTTAGTTAAAGGAATTCCTGACTGCACAGCCAGGATACCACTTAGGGCTCTCTTGTATTAGTATTTTGACAGGACTGATAATAGCCTCATCATTCATTCTCTGTTTTATCACTGCTAGTTGTACACCTTTCACCTGGATTTTCCCCTTACTTGTTATTATTATTTGGGATTATCCTTTCTGGTTTCTTTCAAGTCTGGCTCTAATATTTTCGTTCTCTTCCTTGTGGTTTTATGCAAATCAACGCTCCATAATACCCTTGATGTCTTTTCTCAGCAGCACTGCTAGAATCTCAGAGCTGCAAATCTGTCTTAGAATCTCTTTCATCTCCCTTTCCTAAAATCAATCTATCTCTCAACTCATTCTTTTATCCCCAGAGCACCGCTCTACTTTGGGTTATGGTGGTGCAAGGGATTGATTGCACACGGGGCTTTGGAGACTTGGGCATGAGCGTCATAGCCATTATGCTATCTACCCCACCCTCAACTCATTCTTTTAATAATAATTATCCTTATTTTCTTTTTTTTAATGACAGCTTTATGAAGACATGTCACCCAGCATATAAGGTTCACCTTTTTTAAAGTATAAGTACAGGGGCTGAGTGGTGGTTCACTCAGTAAAGTAAGACATGTTACAGTGAGCAAGGACCCAGGTTTCAAGTCCCTGGTCCTCCCTGTAGGGGGTAAGCTTTGTGAGTAGTGAAGCAATATTGCAGGTGTCGCTGTCTCCTCTCTCCATCTCTGTCCCCCACTTCTCTTTCAATTTCTGTCTTTATCCAATAAGTAAAAATAAATAAAACATTAAAAAGTATAAATATGTACAAATATTGGGGTATACTCACAGTATTTTGCTATTACCACTATTAACCTCCATTTTTCTGAATGTTTTCCTTCTCCGTAAGCATGTCTTTCTTATTTATTTTATTTTATATATTATCTTTATTTATTGGCTAGAGACAACCAGAAATTGAGAGGGTAGGGAGAGATAGAGAGGGAGAGACAGATAGACACCTAGAGGACTGCTTCACCACTCGCAAAGCTTTCCCCCTGCAGGTGGAGACCGGGGCTTGAACCTGGGTCCTTGGGCATTGTAATGTGTGCACTCAGCCAGGGAAGCCATCACCCAGTTCCTTTCCTATTTATTAAAAACAAAAAATTATAAATAGAATGGCTGGGAAATGGTTTGATGTTAGAGTGCAAGACTTGCATGCACAAGGCCCCGAGGTCAATTTCTAACCCCCCCCCCCCCCCCCGTGATAGAGTAATACTCTGGCTCTCTCCTCTTTCATAAGTAAATAAACAAATAAACATTTAGTAATTAACCACTGATGGAAGCTTACACAGCATGCCAATAAATTTAACAATTACGTGAAATTTACAATGAAAGTAAATGTTGGTTCTTCGAAAGAGTAAACAAAATCGACAAACCTTTAGCCAGACTCACAAAACAAAAAAGGGAGAAGACCCAAATAAATCGGATAGTAAATGAAAGAGGAGATATCACAACAGACACTGCAGAAATTCAACATATCATGCGAGGCTTCTATGAACAACTATATGCCACCAAGTTAGAGAACCTGGAAGAAATGAATGATTTCCTAGATACCTACCAACTTCCAAAACTAAGTAAAGAGGAAGTAGATAATATGAACAGGCCCATCACAGCTAATGAAATTGAAACAGTTATCAAAAATCTCCCCAAAAATGAAAGTCCTGGACCAGATGGTTTTACAAATGAATTCTACAAAACTTTCAAAGAAGAACTAATACCTCTACTTTTAAAAGTCTTCCAGAAGATTGAAGACACTGGAATACTCCCTGCCAGCTTCTATGAAGCCAACATCACCCTGATACCAAAAGCAGACAGGGACACAACCAAAAAAGAAAACTACAGACCAATATCTCTGATGAACATAGATGCGAAAATATTGAACAAAATTCTAGCCAACCGGATACAGCAGTATATCAAAAAGATTGTTCATCATGACCAAGTGGGGTTTATCCCAGGCATGCAAGGTTGGTTTAATATACGTAAATCAATCAATGTGATCCACCACATCAACAAAAGCAAGACCAAAAACCACATGGTCATATCAATAGATGCAGAGAAAGCCTTTGACAAAATACAACATCCCTTTATGATCAAAACACTACAAAAAATGGGAATAGATGGAAAATTCCTGAAGATAGTGGAGTCTATATATAGCAAACCTACAGCCAACATCATACTCAATGGTGAAAAACTGGAAGCATTTCCCCTCAGATCAGGTACTAGACAGGGCTGCCCACTATCACCATTACTATTCAACATAGTGTTGGAAGTTCTTGCCATAGCAATCAGGCAGGAGCAAGGAATTAAAGGCATACAGATTGGAAGAGAAGAAGTCAAACTCTCCTTATTTGCAGATGACATGATAGTATACATGGAAAAACCTAAGGAATCTAGCAAGAAGCTTTTGGAAACCATCAGGCAATACAGTAATGTGTCAGGCTATAAAATTAACATTCAAAAGTCAGTGGCATTCCTCTATGCAAACACTAAGTTAGAAGAAATTGAAATCCAGAAATCAGTTCCTTTTTCTATAGCAACAAAAACAATAAAATATCTAGGAATAAACCTAACCAAAGAAGTGAAAGACTTGTATACTGAAAATTATGAGTCACTACTCAAAGAAATTGAAAAAGACACAAAGAAGTGGAAAGATATTCCATGCTCATGGGTTGGAAGAATTAACATCATCAAAATGAATATATTACCCAGAGCCATCTACAAATTTAATGCTATCCCCATCAAGATCCCAAGCACATTTTTTAGAATAGAACAAATGCTACAAATGTTTATCTGGAACCAGAAAAGACCTAGAATTGCCAAAACAATCTTGAGAAAAAAGAACAGAACCGGAGGCATCACACTGCCAGATCTCAAACTATATTATAGGGCCATTGTCATCAAAACTGCTTGGTACTGGAACATGAACAGACACACTGACCAGTGGAATTGAATTGAGAACCCAGAAATGAGGCCCCACACGTATGGACATCTAATCTTTGACAAAGGGGCCCAGACTATTACATGGGGAAAGCAGAGTCTCTTCAACAAATGGTGTTGGAAACAATGGGTTGAAACATGCAGAAGAATGAAGCTGAATCACTGTATTTCACCAAATACAAAAGTAAATTCCAAGTGGATCAAGGACTTGGATGTTAGACCAGAAACTATCAGATACTTAGAGGAAAATATTGGCAGAACTTTTTTCCGCATAAATTTTAAAGACATTTTCAATGAAACGAATCCAATTACAAGGAAGACTAAGGCAAGTATAAACCTATGGGACTACATCAAATTAAAAAGCTTCTTCACAGCAAAAGAAACCACTACCCAAATCAAGAGACCCCTCACAGAATGGGAGAATATCTTTACATGCCATACATCAGATAAGAGTTTAATAACCAACATATATAAAGAGCTTACCAGACTCAACAACAAGACAACAAATAACCCCATCCAAAAATGGGGGGAGGAATTGGACAGAATATTCACCACAGAAGAGATCCAAAAGGCCGAGAAACACATGAAAAAATGCTCCAAGTCTCTGATTGTCAGAGAAATGCAAATCAAGACAACAATGAGATATCACTTCACTCCTGTGAGAATGTCACACATCAGAAAAGGTAACAGCAGCAAATGCTGGAGAGGATGTGGGGTCAAAGGAACCCTCCTGCACTGCTGGTGGGAATGTCAATTGGTCCAACCTCTGTGGAGAACAGTCTGGAGAACTCTCAGAAGGCTAGAAATGGACCTACCCTATGACCCTGCAATTCCCCTCCTGGGGATATATCCTAAGGAACCCAACACATCCATCCAAAAAGATCTGTGTACACATATGTTCTTGGCAGCACAATTTGTAATAGCCAAAACCTGGAATCAACCCAGGTGTCCAACAACAGATGAGTGGCTGAGCAAGTTGTGGTCTATATACACAATGGAATACTACTCAGCTGTAAAAAATGGTGACTTCACCGTTTTCAGCCGATCTTGGATGGACCTTGAAAAAATCATGTTGAGTGAAATAAGTCAGAAACAGAAGGATGAATATGGGATGATCTCACTCTCAGGCCGAAGTTGAAAAACAAGATTAGAAAAGAAAACACAAGTCGAACCTGAAGTGGAATTGGAGTATTACACCAAAGTAAAAGACTCTGGGGTGGGTGGGTGGGTGGGTGGGGAGAATACAGGTCCATGAAAAATGATGAATGAAATAGTGGGGGTTGTATTGCTAAATGGGAATCTGGGGAATGTTATGCATGTAAAAAAAAAAAAAAAGAAGTAGAAATGCAAAGCAGAAATTGACTGAGTTTGGAGTATGGCACCAAAGTAAGAAAGCAGAAGTATACTAGAGTTTGCAGTGAGTACCTCCCTAATACTTCCTCTCCACTTTTCCAAGCTTTGGGTCCATGATTGCTCAACAATTTGTTTGGCTTTGTATGTTAACTCTCTTTTCAGTCACCAGGTTCCAGGTGTCATCAGGATGCCGGCCAGACTTCCCTGGATTGAAGACACCACCAATGTGTCCTGGAGCTCAGCTTCCCCAGAGACCCATCCTACTAGGGAAAGAGAGAGGCAGACTGGGAGTATGGACCGACCAGTCAACGCCCATGTTCAGCGAGGAAGCAATTACAGAAGCCAGACCTTCTACCTTCTGCAACCCTCAATGACCCTGGGTCCATGCTCCCAGAGGGATAGAGAATGGGAAAGCTATCGGGGGAGGGGGTGGGATATGGAGATTGGGCGGTGGGAATTGTGTGGAGTTGTACCCCTCCTACCCTATGGTTTTGTTAATTAATCCTTTCTTAAATAAAAAAAAAATAATAATAAAATAAAATAAAATACAGTCCAAAAAAAAAACAATAAAAAAATAGAAAAAAATAAAAAAATAAAAAACTAGAATAAAAATAAACAAAAAAAAAAGAAAAAAAAATTACGTGAAATTTACATATTCAAGTGAATAGTTTTCCTTCCACTTTCTCCAACAATGTGCCACTGCATAAAAGACAATTAAGTGCCTCTACTGAGTTGCTCTGAAAACTGTCCTATGTTCTTTTGCATATCCTCAGCGGTGAGATATTCTGTATTTAAGACTTTAGTGTTAGACATGGGTAAAAGTCATCTGGAATCTTAACATGTTAGGCATTGCGAAGGGGAAACCTGGCTAAGAATTTTTGGTGAAGAGTGATTAGGATTCTAACGCAGTCAGTTGAGCTTTTTTCACATGTGATGAGGACACTAGCCTTTTTAGTTGCAAAGTAGTCACCAGGAGTACAGTAGCAGGACTGGCACAAAGGGGTGGTCTTGCTTGAAGGGCTATACTCCTAAGATACTTATTCTTGTGCCTGTTAGAATTTCCTTTTCGTACTTTAATTTATAAAATAAACAAATTAAATGAGCTCAATTGTCCTCGTCTCAGTGGGGGATGGACGGACAAAGAACAAGCCCAAGGAGACCAGGATAATTGGTTGTTTTTCTAGTTTACAGCTTCACTAGAAAGGGCATGGCTATGGATTTAGTTTTGCTAAGCCTCCATCCAACTGAGTCCTCTGGCAGTTGAGCAAAAGGAAGTGATAACATTTAGATGTCAATTAAATGAAGGTAGTAGATGAGAAGAGCTCAAGTGTTCCTCTAGATGAACTGCTGAGTAGAAGATCTCTTTGTGGGGCCAGGCGGTGGTGCACCTGGTTAAGCACTCACATTCAAATGCACAAGGACCCTGGTTCAAGGTCCTCGTCCCCACCTGCAGGAGGAAAGCTTCAGAAGTGGTAAAGCAGGGCTACCGGTGTCTCTCTGTCTCTCTCCCTCTCTACCTCCTCCTCCCCTCTCAATTTCTTTGTCTCTACCCAATAATAAATAAATAAGAATATTTTTTGAAACAAAGAAATTTCTTGCTGATATTGGAGTTGATGTATCTCACATAATGAAACCCATTGTGGTTTTATATAATACCTTTGTTCATTGAACTATGTGAAAACACAACCAAGTTGAACAAGACACCAACCTATCAAACTCCTTGTCAATTCTTTCCTGCTGTTGCCTTATGAGTTTGATTTCTTCATTCGTTCTGTGACTTTCTCTACAAAATCAAAATTTGAGTTACAATTTAAAATAAAGCATAACATAATAAATTAAAAAATATACCTATTTGGAAAAGAATAAACCAACAATATACTGAGTTATTTTAAAAATATTTTTAAAATGTTAATTTCTTTAAGATAGAGATTGAGAAATTGAAAGGAAGTGGGGGATAGGGAAGGAGAAAGAAAGAGAGACACCTGCAGCACTGAGACTCACCACGCGTGGAGCTTCCCCTTTGAGGGTGGGGGCCAACTTGAACTCAGGTCCTTACATGTAGTAACATGTGTTCTACCTGGGATGTCATCACACGACCCCCATACACTGACTTCTGAAGAACTTCTTTACAAACCAGTTCTTTAGCCCACCCCATGCGCTGTTTCATGTGAGGAACATTTCAGCACATTCCCTCTAAACACTTGCACAAGAACCATTCATGGCATCTGACTCCCATTTTGCTGTTTCCACAAGGTCCTTGTACAAGCTGTCTGTACATGGTCTCCCCAAAAAGCAGAGGAAACCCAAGGAGTGTGTGTACGTGTGCACGTGGCACTATGCTTGCTTAACTGAGTGTACCACTGCCCAGCCGCCATTTGTAGCTTCCTGGCACACAAGTAATCATTTCAATTAAGCATTAAAAAAAAATTTTTTTTTTTTCCCAAGACAACATCTCAGAAGACATGACCTTGCCTTGTTTTCCTCAGTACCAACTCAGCTTCAGGGGATTCTTCCTGAAGGCATTTCTGCTCTTGGTCCCAGACTTCACCTTTGCAAATGGACAATTAATCCCAAGCTCTGTTCCCTGGGGCCCTGTTTCTTGTTCTCCCCAGGAAAGCTTCCTATTCCCACTCCCTGACACATGGTTACTACAGACATCCTTGACGCTTACCTGGATAGACTCTCCGAGTCGATAAGAGGCATGGAAGTGACTCTCCTCAGAAAACAAAGAGCTTCATTTCAAAGATTTCTATGATAATTTCCAGCTCGAAAAATGAACTCATGATTGTATATATAACAATAGCGTGGCATCAACTTACATCTTAAACTCCTTTTGGTTCTTCAAAAAGTACCGTCTTGCCTCCTTTATAACATCACGGTAAGTCGGAGTAGGTGACGTGATAGATTTGTGGTTAAGAAAAGATTTCCTACCAGGAATATTTGGAAGAAGTAAACACTACCCTTTGTGGGGCTTCATTCTTTTTTGAATAGATGAAAAGACGGACAGAGACAAAGTGACAGAGAAGGGGAAAGGGAGAGAGAGACTGAGGGAGGAGAGACAACTCAGCACTTCTTCAGCATCCATGGAACTCCCCTGGTGTTGTCCTTGGTGCGTCCATGGGTTTCAGGGGCTTACTCCCGATGATAAGGCACGGCTGTACCAGCTGAGCTATCTCCTGACCCAAACTCTCTTGACTGTGGCGGCTCTGCAGGCAATTGACTGGCCACCTCAGCCTGGCTCCTGTTAACTGGGAAGAAACTGTAAGCAGAAGCTATCAATGCTTTGCTGATGCTGCTGGAGCTCTTATCTGTTTCTGGTACAGTGTGTGGTTGTGTCCCTAATGTTGGTCTTAACACATGTATGTTTAGCAAAGTATATATTTTTCTCCTGAAACAGAACTTATCAAATGACTCAAGGAGGTAGCCCCCCACATACACACACTTGTATATAATTGTATTAAAGGAAGATTTGGGTTTCCTTGTTAGCTTTTGAGAACACCAAGATATGAAGGATCAAATTACTCTTTTGAATCCCCCCAGTCCCCACCCTGAAACATGTCTCTTATCTTTCCCTAAATGCAAGTTGATTTTTTTTTTTTTTTTTGCCTTCAGGGTTACTCAGTGCCTGCACTATGAATCCACTGCTCCTGGCCGCCATTTCTTTCATTTTTTTATTGGACAGGACAGACAGAAATTGAGAGAGGAGGGGGAGATAGAGAAAGATAGACACCTGCAGACCTGCTTCATCGCTTGTGAAGTGTCCCTTTGGCAGGTGGGGAGCTGGGGGGGCTCAAACCAGGATCCTTGCACTTTGTACTATATGCGCTTAACCCAGTGTGCTACTGCCCAACTGCCCATGCTCATTTTAATCTCATTCGTCATAAAGAATCTTAGGAGAAGCTCAATAGGTTTGGTTCTCGGGGACAGGATTGTATAGGCTTAACCACAGGGTCTTAGTTTCTTGAACACTAGATCTCAAGCTAGATAACTGCAAGGGAAATTGTGAATGGTTCCACACCAAGGATTCTTGTAATAAATCTGAATAAAATTGATGTCTTTTCTATGAAGTTCTAAACTACGCTGGAAGTCTCTTTAATCATTTGCGTGAGAAAAGTCAAGGTCTGATATCAAGGTAAAGAATCTCTGTTTTTCTGTGCACTCACTTTCTCAGCAAAGCCGGAGTGTGCTAGAACTCTCCTAACACAGTGTTACAAAGGTCAAAGGGGAGGAGTTGTTGAAGAAACGCAGGGTTCTGAGTTGCTGGTAAAAGTGTTTTGCAGACACCTATCATGGGGAGATGAGAAACTGTGCCCATGTGCCCAAGAACTGTATTGTAAACCATTAACGCCCCAATAAAATGATAAAAAAAGAAGAGCTCAAGTAAATCATAAAGACCAATTTGAGGGGCCTGGTGGTACCGTACTGGGTTAAGTGCATATGGCACAAAACACAAGGACCTGCTTAAGGATACTGGTTCGAGCCCCAGGCTCCCCACCTGCAGGGGGGTCGCTTCCCAAGCAACGAAGCAGGTCTGCAGGTATCTTTTTTCCTCTCCTCCGTCTCCCCCTCTCCTGTCTCTAAATTTCTCTCTGTCCTATCCAACAACGAAAACAGCAATAGCAACAACAATAATAACAAAATAGAAAAAAAAAAAAAGGCTGCCAGGAGTAGCAGATTCGTAGTGCATGCATCGAACCCCAGCGATAACCCTGGAGGGGAAAAAAATTAGAGAACCCCCCCAAAAAAAAGGTTCCCTAAAGGTTCATACAATTAATTGATTACTTTTAGAGTAGCTGCTGTATGTCAGGCATTGTGCTGGACTCTACAGATTGTGCAGTCGACTGAGTGGGCAACTCTCCCACTCTCGCCTGCCTCACACTCCAGAGAGTGTATATGGACATGAGCATGTATGCATATTTGTCTATGTTAAGGGGGGAGACAATAAACAAATAAGCTGGGGAGTCAAGGCAATAGTGCAGCGGGTTAAGCACACATGGTGCAAAGCGCAAGGACCTGCATAAGGATCCCAGTTCGAGCCCCTGGCTCCCCACCTGCAGGGGAGTCGCTTCACAGGTGGTGAAGCAGGTCTGCAGGTGTCTATCTTTCTCTCCCCCTCTTTGTCTTCCCCTCCTCTCTCCATTTCTCTCTGTCTTATCCAACAACGATGACATCAATAACAACAACAATAATCACTACAACAATAAGACAACAAGGGCAACAAAAGGGAATAAATAAATAAATATTTTTAAAAATAAACAAGCCTCATTTTACACAGTGCCAAGTAGTATAAAGGAAAGGGAACTGGGCAGTGTGAGACGACAGTGGCAGAGCATGTACAGGTGGGCACAGAATTAGATGAGAAGGCCTGGTTGTCAGGGAGAATGAGGAGCTTGCCCTCACCCTGGAGTACGAGAAGGGCAGTGCAGCTGGAGCAGAGTGAGTAAGGGCAGAGGGCCTAGAGAAATCAGAGAGTCACATGGTGCTGAGTCTTTGAAATACCAAGGCAAAATTCCAGTAGGAAGCTGGAGGCTTGAGTCATACCATGCTTGACTTGTAGAAAGTAGAGAAAAGGGGAGACTAGGAGGCCATTTCCAATTGCTGAGGCAAAAAAAAAAAAAGAAAAAAAAAGTGACTGTGATGCTTATGTTGGGGAATGGAGATGAAGAGAATTTCATGGTTTCAAGCTGAACATTAAATGTGGAATTAATAGGAATCAATGTTGGTATGCATGAGACCCCTTCTGTTTCATTTGGTTTAAATCCCCCCTGCTTAACACTATTCTATTTACATAACCACTTCATTCTATTTACATAACCGCTGTTAATAAGCACCACCCTCCCTCCAGGGCATTAGTGGTTCAGTGATAGAATTCTCGCCTGCTCCACCCCCTCTCCTTGTCACACCCTGATCCTCTCCTTGTCACACTCTGATTTTCACCAGTCACTTTTCTCTCCACCCTCTCTATGTCACATCCTGTTTCCACCCTACTTGGCAAGTATATATAAAGACAGCAGTGTGAGTTTTAGGGTACTTGAGTTTAGCTTAGCTCAGCTTAGATTGCGCTGCTTGTGCTGCTGAGTCCTGCATGAATAAAGAGATACTGCGTACAGCTCAACCATGAGTCCCTGGTCGTCTGTTACCCGCCCGTGAAGCCAGCCCGGCGAAAACAACATAGCCCGGCGAAAACAACAAATCAAGACTAATTTTGAACTGGGTGTCCTGAAGACCAGAATAATTTGATAGATGCTGAGGGAATTCTAATGGAGCACTTTGGGCACCAAGGCTGGTAGTGGGGATAATTGTTTGTGAAAGGGAAAAATCCTTCCAACTGTCTACCCCCAAATTAGGCTTGTTCTCTGTCTAGCCAATTTGTTAGCAGAAAGCTGGAACTTAGTTCTTCCCCAGCAGCTAGAGACCCGGACCTGTCAATACTGGTACTGGCTTGTCAAATAGTGCTGGGGACAAAACCCAGGAAACTCTTAGATACTGTATTTGAGGTGGTGATGGGATTGGGGATAGTAGTCACAAGTGGAAGAATGCATACTATTGGATACCTGACGTATATCAGGTGCTGTAATCAAATTTCAAGAACCAGTGTCTTTAAAATTCTATGTAGAGCTGTTGAACAAGATGAAAGGGCTACTGGTGTCTTTGTTTCAATGAAAACAGCACTACCTAGCAAGGTAGAGAGGCCACCCCAGAAGGTTCTTAGTTAGAACTGGGGTCTCTGTTTTCGGAGTGCTCCTGAAGGCAGCTCGTTTTACTTTAGGAGAGAAATTTCATAGTGATGTATGTTATATTTGAACAGTAGCTGTTACCAAGAAGCCAGTTTTTAATAACTTGGAAATCCTGTTTTCAACTGATCTGGCAGCTTATGGTTAGAAACACAGCACTGTCTTCAGGAATTAAAAGACATTCATGGGGTCTGATCTCATTGTGCAAATGACCTTGTCTTCAGGGAATAAGTGTCCAGATGAACTGTAATTTTTCCTTTGATAGGAATCAAGTCTGAATGGTAAAGTTTCAGAATCCAAATTCCTTAAATTAGATCAAGGTCACTTTTGAATTTTGGCTTGGGATATTTCTTTTTGTAAGAGATATTTTTTGATTATCCAATGAATTATAACATTAAAACATGTTAGTCCTCAAATCTAAAGGAGAAGTCAAGGGATCTTCACTTCAAATGATTACATCAGAGACAAACCAAGCTTCATAGAAAGTTTTTGTTAAATATTTCACAAGAATTTTAAGAAGTATTATTCAGCAAAGACTATGATAGCAGAATTAATGTGGTCAAATGAATTTTTCCACAATCCCACTTTCTAAAAAATAAAAAAAAAAAAAACCGATTTTCATGTCTCTCCATATGTCACATACACATTTAGTAATATTGTTATCAGGGAGTAGTTACTGTCTTTACTAGAGTAGTACCCCAATTTCCCCATTCCTTCAGGTTTTGTAGAAGTGACTTAATGTCTGCAAGAGATTTTAGAATAGATGTGTCAGAGGGGCTCTGTTACCTTAATGACAGCATGGTGCACATAAGGATGAATTTTTCCTATCTGAAACCATGAATTTCTCTTCTCTTATACAATTGTGTGTTCCAGTAAAATATTTTTCTTCTAAAAAATCTGACAAGGGATATCAGTGTTTCTCTCGACATCCCCTCCTGAGAAAAGAGAGCCCTGGTGTTTCTTAGTTTTATATTTAAATATACTTAATATATTTATATTAGTTTGGGACTTGATGTAACATGTTACAATGTGGGAGGAAGCACAGTGATAGAACACATGACTTGCATGACTGAGGCTTGGGGCTCAATCCCCAGAACTTCATAAAGCAGCTTTTTGACTTCCTTTCTCTCTCTCTCTTTCTCTCAGAACAAAAAAAGGAAAGGTTATGGATACTGCTCATTACACAGACTAGAAGACTACAATCTATTTTGCCAGATTTTTCACCTTAAGTCTCCACCTACACACACACACACACACACACACACACACACACACACACACACATCTTTTACAGACCTCAAAGAAGTTCTGTAGTATTAGAAGACAAAGCTCAATAATCTTTCTGAAACAAGTGATAGTTGGAGACATCAGGCTACTTTTAATACCCATATTCTGCTCCTTGTAATCTCCAGTGGCTGAGAGTTTACATTCTGAATAAAACTCCCAGATAAGTATCATTCTTCCTGCAACTAATGACACTCAACCTGAAGTGCAGATGGCCTTAAACTGCTGAAATCTAATTTGTGTGCAGCCATTTCCTGCTATGGCTTAATTTCTTAAGAGTGCCTGTTAGAATTTCAGAGTCTGATGATGGGCCTAGACCTGGAATAAATCCCTCTCTCCACTGTTATCTGTCATTCCTATCAGGGACAACACCATTGTGCCCCCCCCTCCCATAGGACCTTGCCCTCAACTTGGATCAACAATGGTAGAGAATGTTCCATCCTCTGAAGGGAGGCTGGACAACATACTCTATGCTACACCTGAGGAAGATGGGTCCTGATATTGGGGCAGCGTGGAATATTCCTACTTATGACCACAGAATGTGAGCTCAGATCTACAGGGATGCAGAGGTCACATAGGCTCCTAAGCTGAATATGGGCCCCAGATCAGATTAAATCCATGGGGTTTACAGTCAACAATATTTATACACCTTTCCCATATTTGGGAGCTGGTCTCTTCCCTGATCCAGCTTTCTGGTCCTTCTGCCAGCCATGACATCACCTCCCCAGACAGTAATTTGGATATCAAGTTACTGCATATCAGATTTCAGGCTTAGGGAGAAAGAAAAAAAAAAAAACTAGTACAGCCACAGGCCCTTTGGAATATAACCAAAATATGCCTACTAGCTATCTACAGAATGGAGGGCCCCCAACTCTTCATCTGCACTATTCCAGCCTTTAGGTCCATGATTGGTCAACAATTTGTTTGGCTTTGTATGTTAGCTCTCTTTTCAACCACCAGGTTCCAGATGCTAGCAGGATGCCGACCAGACTTCCCTGGACAGACAGCCCCACCAATGTGTCCTGGAGTTCAGCTTCCCCAGAGCCCTTCCCACTAGGGAAAGAGAAAGATAGGCTGGGAGTATGGATCGACCTGTCAACACCTACGTTCAGTGGGGAAGCAATTACAGAAGCTAGACCTTCAATCTTCTGCATCCTACAGTGACCTTGGGCCCATGCTCCCAGAGGGTTAAAGAATAGAAAAGCTATCAGGGGAGGGGATGGGATACAGAGTTCTGGTGGTGGGAACTGTGTGAAATTGTACCTCTCTTATCCTATGGTTTGGTCAGTGTTTCCTTTTTATAAATAAAAAAATAATAAAAAAAAAAGAATTTTAGAGTCTGAAATTTTACAAAGTTATATTGTGTTCTCAAGTACAGTTTCCATAATGAAGTATTTGGGAAAAAATGATGTTTGTCACTCCAAATGAATTAGGTTTTATTTGCCTTGAATACTCATTATAGGCTATTGATAATGACACAAAGAACTAAGCTTATTTCTTATAAATCATTAATTTTGAACATATGTCCTTAATGAAATGAACTCGGTATATGTTCTTTATAAAGCCACTCTATTGTCCACAAGATTTGCTCACAATTGTGTAATTGTGTTTTGTAATGAGAGTCTGGGCTATATGATGCTGGCAAAGACCCCAGTACTTTCTTTGGCAGCCAGTGGTGATGGTTTTCAGTAGACTTTTGTTGATGAGTACTAATTAATATCCTAATTTGTATTCTCTTTAGATACTGAATGCCATAAGTTTCTCCAACTTGTAGAAAAGTAAAGTACTCACAACTTTTAAATTATGAAGAATGGCTATAGCTTAGTCCTTGGAGATGCCTGTGGCAATATGTTCTTTAATCCCACTGTGTGAATTAAGATCACATAGTTTTTTCACACACTTGAATAAGAAGGTCACACAATCGATCAACCATTAAACAAGAGAGTTACCTAGGTACTGGACCCCCACCGCTCCAAAGCCTTGCCCCCACTAGGGAAAGATAGGCACAGGCTAGGGGGTATGGATTTACCTGCTAATGCCCATGCTCAGTGGGGAAGCAATTACAGAAACCAGACCTTCCACCTTCTGCACCCCATAATGACCCTGGGTCCATACTCCCAGAGGGATAAAGAATAGGAGAGATTTCAAGGGAGTGGGGTGGTGGGAGTTGTATGGAGCTGTACCTCTCTTGTCCTATAGTCTTGTTGATATTTTTATTTTATTACTAAATTTTTTAAAAATCCTATTCTGTAACTTCACAACAATTATGGATGGGATGTGACAAAGCAAGACCTGGAGACATTGTAGAGGCTTCAAGGCAGAGTTCAGGATCCTTGTTTTCCCTTTAGAAAAGTACAAGAGTAGTAGAGAAATGAGGAACCTTAGAAGTTATTGTCCCGTGGGTATCCCTCATCAAATACGACCTTCCCAACAACAGAGAATTGTACATACACGGAACTGGGAGGTCAGGTCGATATGGCTGCAAGGGTGTGGTCATCAACTTTGTCAAGAATGACAACATTCGCCTCCTCCAGGACATTGAGCCGTACTACTCCACCCCGATCGACCAGATGCCCATATATGTTGCTGATCTGATTTGAGGAGCCGACTGTTCTGAGGAGTCAAAGGTGTTTGCCGTTTTGATGCTCTTTGGGATTCTTGGGGCAGTTTCTATTTAATGGGGTCTCTGTAAACCCTTTCATTGGCCCTAGAGCCAGTTCTGGCATGTTGCCACATTTTCTTACCCATATGTAAATAATACATGTGTTGAGGTGGTTTTTTTTTTTCATTAGACATTTAGAACTGAAAAAAAAAGAAGTCATAGCACTTAATTTTATTATCATTAGAAATGATGATACTTCTTAGAAGTTTGCATTTTGTCTTTGAGAAACCATGTCTGTGTAAGATTGTAGGCAAAGAATGACCCTCCCAGGGGCACATTTTACTTTACTCCCACCTTCCAAAAATAGATTCCTAGAATGAAGCTTCAGGGGCTTTGCTGGTGTCCTCATCCTCCTTAGTTAGAATCTCAGGAGTGTCCTTAGCGTTCCTTCTGAGGACGCCAGCTTGAGGTCAAAGTGTCCAGTCTACATATCATGCCATTGTAAAAAGTAAGGTGGATACAGGCAGCAAGAAGTGGCTAGAATCTGTACCCCAATGCACCAGTGTCCTTTAAATTCTTAATCCTAAAACCAAAATTCTGAAAATGCCTCATTAGCATTTGGCCCAGACTGATCTTAGAAGAATTATCTTCAGCTTTATGTTTACCTTGGCTTTTATTTCAGTTATTTGGATGTTAGATTAGTGCCAAATATGCACAACATATACTTTTTCATTTATTTTATTTATTTATTTATTCCCTTTTGTTGCGCTTGCTGTTTTATTGTTGTAGTTATTATTGTTGTCGTCGTTGTTGGATAGGACAGAGAGAAATGGAGAGAGGAGGGGAAGACAGAGAGGGGGGAGAGAAAGACAGACACCTGCAGACCTGCTCCACTGCTTGTTAAGTGACTCCCCTGATGGTGGGGAGCCGGGGGCTCGAACCAGGATCCTTACGCCAGTCCTTGCACTTTGTGCCATGTGCGCTTAACCTCCTGTGCTACTGCCCGACTCCCCACAACACAGGTTCTAAGTTATTATTAAGCACACATGCCCCAGTCTTCAAGTGCTAGGCCCCTTGGACTCTCACTTGGTTTCTATATCGACTGTTAGTACATGTAAAACTGGGTTAATGTGTTAGTATTGCCTTAGGCAGTGCAATACTGTCAGCAATACAATAGTCTGTAGTCTATAGCCTGTAGTTCCATAATACAGTCCAGAAAATCAAGGGGACATGGCTACTAGAAATACTAGTACAGAGATTAATTCAACAAACTTGCTGAGGCCTCTGCTATACATTGAGAGATGAAGATGGTAAAACAATGTTTGGATTTTAAGGGTTGGTAGGAATGAGAAGCAAGAGTAGTCAGTCTGTGAAGTGAAAGACAAAAGAACTCTAGAAACAGGCACAAAGTTTGACAATGAGTGTTGGCGCAGGACTGCCTCAGATTGGGGAAGGGTCATTATCCAGCACACTATCCAGAGGGCCCTGTCATGGTGACACTATTTTCTGACTTTGCTGTTGAACTGCTTTATACCTTGTGACTAGTGCCACCACTGGCAGGTAATAGGTATTCAGGAAATGCTGGTGTTTCTTTGCCCACTAAGCTTGCATTCCTACTGCTATCTCTGTGCAGTTGAGTAGTTGAGTCACAGGCGTTGTCTTGAGAAACCTAGTCATCAAGTTCATTATTTTTGTTACATTAGGAATATAACAAAATATTATGTATACAATATACATATTGCTATGCTATATATAGTTTTAATTGGGGTGTTCGTAGTTTACAGTACTGCCGTTGACCTATTTCCCCAGGATAGTTGTCTGCAAAACATTCCCACACTCAACTTAGGTCCTCGACTGCCAATCATTATATATATATATATATATATATATATATATATATATATATATATATATATATATATATATATATAGTTTTTACATTTATTTACTTATTTTCCCTTTTGTTGCCCTTTTTTAATTGTTGTTGTAGTTGTTGTTGTTATTGATGTCGTTGTTGGATAGGGCAGAGAGAAATGGAGAGAGGAGGGGAAGACAGAGAGGGGCAGAGAAAGATAGACACCTGCAGACCTGCTTCACCACCTGTGAAGCGACTCCCCTGCAGGTGGGGAGCCGGGGGCTAGAACCCGGATCCTTATGCCGGTCCTTGTGCTTCGTGCCACATGCGCTTGACCCTCTAAGCTACTGCCCAACTCCCCATGATATATTTTTATGGATTTTTTTTCACTAAAATGACTAAGTACTCTTCTGAGGCTTCATATGGTCAGCCTAAGTTAGCTGGAGATTTTAGTTATAGACAGTTTGTTCTCCAGTAAGGCTGGTTAGACATCCCAGCATTTTAGTGATTCATGACTTTACACAGAAGCAGCTCCCAGGGACTTTATTTATGTCCACCACTCCCACAGCTTAACCCTACCAAAAATTTCATTTTAAACAAATAGATAGACATTGTGCTTGTTGTTATAAATAGAAGTTCCAGACATTTTCCCTAACTTGCTTCTTTTTTAAAAAATGTTTCTTTTAGGAGACTTAAACACCCCACTCTCTCAACTTGACAGATCATCCAGGCAGAAAATCAATAAATGAGGGAGCTAAATGAAGAGATAGATAAATGAGAACTATTGGATATTTTCTGAGTAAAAATGGTGATTTCACCATTTTCAGCCCATCTCAGAGGGAGCTTGAAGAAGTTATGTGAAGTGAAATAAGTAAGAAAAAGAAAGATTAATATGGGACAATCTCATTCACAGGTAGAAGTTGAAAAACAAGATCAGAAGAGAAAACACTAAACAGAACTTGGACTGGAGTTGGTGTATTGCACCAAAGTAAAAGACTCTGGGATGGGGAGGTATGGGGAGAGTTCAGGTCCTGGAACATGATAGCAGAAGACCCAGTGGTGGGTTGTATTGTTGTGTGGAAAAATGAGAAATGTTATGCATGTAAAAAAACCATTGTATTTACTGTTGACTGTAAAATATTAGTCCCCCAATAAAGAAAAAAATATTTATTTATTTATTTACTGTATAAAGACAGAGAGAGACTGAGGTGGAAGAGATAGATAGGGAGAGAGAGAAAGGCACCCCTCAACACATCTTCACTGCCTGTGAAGCTTCCCCTCTGCAGGTGGCAACTGGGAGGCTTAAATCTGGAGGCTTGCAACTGCCCTGCCCCCCACACACCCAACTTACTTCCTGTCATTGGATCTGAGCCTTTCCTATAATGGTAAAAATTCTGAAGCCCCTCATTCACCAACATTGGCCTAATTTGAGTAGTATGAGTAACAAAATAGAGTAAATATATTTGAGGTAAACACCAAAAGCAACCATTTACTACTTCCTCTTAAATTCACAGGGTTTCAGCACTAAGCTAGGATAGGCTTTACACTTTTGAAATGCAGGAACATCTCAGTCTCCATTGGAATTGGCAGTGATTTTTAGGGAGTGAATGCATACTAATAGGGTAGGTCTTATTTATTTATTTATTATTTTGCCTCCAGGGTTACCATAGGGACTTGGGAGCCAGCACTTGAAATCCACCGCTCCTGGCAGCCATATTTTCCATTTTATTGGATAGCACAGAAAGAAATTGAGAGAGGAGGGGGACAGAATACAGAGGGAGAGAGAAAGATAGACACCCGAAGACCTGCTTTGCCACTTGTGAAACTTCCCTCTGCAGCTGGGAAGCTGAGGGCTCAAACCTGAATCCTTGTGTGTATGCCTTGTACTGAGTAGTATGTCCACTTAACTGGGAGTGCCACTACCCTCCCTCCACCCCCCACCCCACCCCCACCCCCGGTAGATTTTATTTACTCTCACCCTTGCCTTCTTAAAAATTTAAACACAAAATTATAATCTTGCCAAAATTGCTAGTTACTTGACATTCTGGTTATTTAATCGTAAATTCTAAGTGCTTAAGAGCTATGGTTTTTCCCAATTTATCTTACTGACCAATAACATGCATACCAAGAATAATAATATTTTCAGCAATTGAAGATCATTAAAACTGTGAAAATGACTATTATTTGACATAGACTTAGTTTTGCTATATTTACACAAAATAAAAGAAAGGAAGGAAGGAAGGACATCTGAATTGTTACTAACTGTACAGGGTAAAAATCTTTCCAGACTCCTGCTTCCTTATTTTTCCATTGACATTGTTCATTATATATATATATATATATATATATATATATATATATATATATAGTTATTTATAATCTAAAGTTAACTAAACAAAATTAAATACAAAAATGATACACTCCCTGGAACCTGACTACCTACAGAAACAAAAGTTTTGTATTTATTCTATTAGTTAGCTTAATACCAAGTTTGCTGAGATGTGGTTTTTCTTCTTTGTTTTATTAAAATAAACTCAGAACCCCAACAAGAATATAGCAACTAATTCTGTAAGATAAAAAGGGCAGGATCTTACAAACCATTTTGTAAATGTCTCTGGTTCAAGGTGGCTAGGAAAGGCTTGCAATACACAGACACATACTTGATCATTAAAATAAAAGCCCTTTTGTTCTTCAAGTTACTTAAAAAAATATGTTGGTTCCTCACACACATCCCCACCTCAAACTTGGCTCCTACTCTTAACTGGAAGAGTTTATGGAAGGAAGAAACAGCAACTTACTCAACAAAATTTAGAATAAATTTCAATTAAAATCATCTAAAAATAGTAAGATGCTCTTTCTCTTCTGAAAACAAAATCTAAATGGTTGATGTATTCTTTGAGTTACTATGTTTCTATTATATGAGACCGCTTGTAAAGTCCTGTAGTAAGTCTTAAAAAGGACCTAAATTGGGGGGGGGGGTGAGAGTATTTTGCAAACACCTATCATAGTGAGACAAGAAATTGTACCCATGTGTCAACAACTGTACTGAAAACCATTAACCTCCTAATAAAAAAAGATAAAAAATACATATTTTAAACAATCTGATTCTTTAAGGATTTACTGGGAGCCTAACAAGAAAGTTCCCAGGTTACTTTAGGTAACAGACATAAATTAGCATTAAGGAGAATTAAGTCAAGGGAATTTACAAGAATCAAAACTCTGTGAACGGGGGAGAAAGAATAATGGGTGTGCAAAATGAGTCTCATGCCTGAGGCACCACCATATGCCAAAGCTGAGGAGGGCTCTGGTAAAACAAAAAAAGAAAGCAATAGAGAAAGAAAGAGAAAGAGAAAGAGAGGAGAGAAAGAAAGCTGAGGAGGGCTCTGGTAAAAAAAAAAAAAAAGCAATAGAGAAAGAAAGAGAAAGAGAAAGAGAGGAGAGAAAGAAAGCAGGAAAGCAAAAAGGAAGAGGGGAAGGAAGGGAGGAAAGAAACAAAAGAGAAAGAAGAGACCTGACTGGAGAGTGGTAATCACTAATCCACTGCTAAAATGATTGACCTGGGGGACCGTGTGGAGCCAAAGTCTGTCAAAGCCTGCCTTTCTTCCTTTCTTTCTTTCTTTCTTTCTTTCTTTCTTTCTTTCTTTCTTTCTTTCTTTTTCACCAGAGCACTGCTCAGCTCTGTTTTATGGCAGTGTGAGGGACTGAACCTGGGACTTGAGAGCCTCAGGCATGAAAGTCTCTTTGCATAAGCATTATGCTATACCCCCACCCGGGAAAGCCTTTCTTTTTTTAAAATTAATTTTATTTTATTTATTTTTTCTTTATTGGGGAATTAATGTTTTACATTCAACAGTAAATACAATAGTTTGTACATGCATGACATTTGCCACTTTTCCATATAACAATACAACCCCCACTAGGTCCTCTGTCATCCTTTTTGGACCTGTATTCTCTCCCTCACCCACCCCAGAGTCTCTTACTTTGGTGCAACAATATGCCAATTGTCAAAACCTTTCTTAAAGTCAACTTTGATCTTGACAGGCCTTTCACCTTTTTTTTTTTCTTCTACAATTCCTAAAACCTAGACAACACTTGTCTAATTTGCTTCAGGGTGACTACTATCTTTCCTTTGCAGTTTTCAGGAATATGGGAACCAAACACATAGTAACTGATTCACAAGGGGGAAGAACAACAACAGAGAAACAAAGAAAAGACAGATGCGATAAGAATTAGGACAGGACTACTAAATGAGCTTCTGTACTGAAAGGCTTTCTGAAAGGCTTCCCCCCCCCCTCCAACAGCTGTTCATGGAATACTGAAGACAAACCGTCTTACACGGGTACCACAGCAAATGGGAGTGACCTCATGCAGTGTCATTCCCCATGGCAGATTACATATTTTAAATGTGGTAAAAACAATATCATCCTTCTTGCATGCTGCGTGTTTGTGTGTTTGTGTGTGTGTGTGTGTGTAGTAGGCGTGTCGGTGTGTGACATTGGGACCTCATACGTGGGAGACTCCATTGCTTCCAGATGGACATTTTCTTTATTTCACTTATATAGAGAGAGGTGACGTAGGGGGGAAAAAGAGAGAGACAGAGACACACTACAGTATTGGAGTTTCTCTGGGTCCCACGGTGCTCCAATGTGGAGGTGGGACGAGGACATGGCAAAGTATGTGGGCTCCAGGGTAAGCAGTCTCCCAGCTCACATAAAGCACTGTGTAAGCTTAAGATGCGCAACATTTTTATTTATTTAAAATTTTTTTATATTTATTTATTTTCCTTTTTGTTGCCCTTGTTTTTCATTATTGTGGTAGTTACTGATGTCGTCATTGTCAGATAGGACAGAGAAATGGAGAGAGGAGGGGAAGACAGAGCGGGGGAAAGAAAGATAGACACCTGCAGACCTGCTTCACCGCCTGTGAAGCGACTCCCCTGCAGGTGGGGAGCCAGGGGCTCAAATCGGGATCCTTAACGCTGGTCCTTGCACTTTGCATCACGTGGCTTAACCCACTGTGCTACCGCCCGACTCCCAACATTATTATTTTTATTTTCATCACCAGGGTTTTATTTCATTTACCATTTTTCATAGTGACAATAAATTTAAGATCCTCATTCCTCCCAGTACTCAATTCCTGGCAACCAACAATCCTGTGAGTTTGGCATTTTTATATTCCACACACACACAGCACTTGCCTTTCTATGTCTGGCTTACTTCACTTAGCACAATGCCCATGAGGTCCAATTATGTCACAGATGATGGGATTTCTCTTGCTTAGTGTGTGCGTGTTTGAATAATATTTGCTTCTGCAGACAAGTGAAGTCCACTCTGTTTTGGTGGAAAGAGTCCCCATTGTCACAGAATTTTTAGGGCTGGTCTTTGCAACAAGAATTCATTTAAAATAAAACCTCTCCTCTAAGAGGTGAACAGCTGGCTACTGTATGCAAAGATATCTCATTAACTGAAAATACTGTGAAGTCTACACTCCTTTTTTATGTTGAAGGGAAATGAGGGGTTAGTATTGGGGCTCAGCTTCACAAATAATGGCACAAACTTCCTAGCTGTACAGGCTTCACTATTCACTTCACCTTGAGTGTTTTAGGTTTGAGGAAAAAGGCATTTTATATAGTTTTACCAGAAAAATAATGAGATAGAAGGGTCTGAATTGAAAGACTTTTTCCTGAACTCTAGTTCTTCAACTATGTTATTCTTCTAAAACTGAGACATGAAGCAAAAAAACTTTTTCTTTTGCACCTCTAGGTTTATCACTGGGGCTTGGTACTAAGAATCCACTGCTTCTGTTGGGTAGGATGGATAGGAATGAGAGGGGTGGGGGAAGTTGGGTGCTGCAAAGTGCAAGGACCCGCTTAAGGATCCTGGTTCAAGATCCCGGCTCCCCACCTGCAGGGAAGTTGCTTCACAGGTGGTGAAACAGGTCTGCAGGTGTCTTATCTTTCTCTCCCCCTCTCTGTCTTCCCCTCCTCTCTCCATTTTTCTCTGTCCTATCCAACAATATCAACAACAACAACAATAAAAAACAAGGGCAACTAAAGGGAATAAATAAATACATATTAAAAAAGAAAACAGAAATTGAGAAGGGGGAGTCAGGTGGTAGCACAGCAGGTTAAGTGCAGGTGGCGCAAAGCTCAAGGACCGGCCTAAGGATCACAGTTCGAGACCCGAGGTCCCCACCTGCAGGGGAGTCGCTTCACAGGCAGTGAAGCAGGTCTGCAGGTGTCTATTTTCCTCTCCCCCTCTGTCTTCCTCTCTTCTCTCCATTTCTCTCTGTCCTATCCAACAATGACAACAACAATAATAACTACAACAAAAAAACAAGTGCAACAAAAGGGAATAAATAAATAAATATTAAAAAATAAGAAATTGAGAGGGGAGGTGAGATGGAGAGGGAAAGAGAAAGACACATGGAGACTTGCTTCACTGGTTGTGAAGTATCCTTCCTGTAGGTGGGGACCCGAGGGCTTGAATCTAGATCCTTGTGCTTTGTACTGTGTGTGCTTAACCGGGTGCACCAATGACTGACACCCTCAAAAAATACATTTGATAATAATTTTTTTTGATAATAATTTTAAGTCCAATTTGTTACATATCAGTGAGGAAATAAATCAGTGTATGTGGTTCTGACAGAGACTCCTAGAAATATTATAAATAAATAGAAAAGAGGTTGCTCATGGCTCCAAGAAATCTCCCACTGGATTCTTCCAGTGTGAAGGAGGGTTACACAGAGCTGGCCATGTTGCCTGAATCCCTGAACTTCTTCCTTGTCTTCTTTCCCCATCCCCACTCATGACTATTTGCTTCTCCCACACCATGGGAAATTCACAACAGATGACTTCTTTGTTTAACTTTTATTTTTCTACTGGGATAAATGTTGAGGCATCCCACATTATTTTAATTGTGGAGTTAAAAAAAATCCACTCACAAGCAGTTTTGATATGTTAAGAATTTGTGTAAGGCCAGGTATTGGTGCACCTGGTTAAGAGCACACATTACAGTGTGCCAGGACCCAGGTTTAAGCCTCTGGTCTCCACCTGCAGAGAGAAAGCTTCATAAGTGGTGAAGCAGGGCTGCAGGTGTCTCTCTCCCTCTCCCTCTCTATCTTCCCTTGGGATGATTTCAATGCTCTTGAATTTGCTGATGCTGTATTTGTGGCCTAACATACGGTCTATCCTTGAGAACAACCGAAGTGGACTTGAGTAAAATGTGTATTCCAGTTTCTTGGGATGAATGACTCTGAAATTGTCTAATAGTTCTAGTTTATCTCCTCATTTAGCTCCCTCATGTCTTTATTGATTTTTCTGCCTGGATGATCTGTCAAGTTGAGAGAGTGGGGTGTGGAAGTCCCCTACTATGACTGTGTTGCTGTTACTATATTGCTGTAGCTCTTTCAGTAGATGTTTGATGCATTTAGATGGCTTCTCATTGGGTGCACAGATGTTAATTGTTAAGTCCCCTTAATTGACTGATCCACTGAGCATTAAGTAATGCCCATCCCTATCTTTTTAAATTTTATTGATTTTAAAGTCTATCGTGTCAGATATGAGAATAGCTGTTCCTGCCCTTTTTTGTGGGCCATTGGCTTGTATGATAGTTTCCCATCCCTTCACTTTGAGTCTGTGTTTGTCTTGCTGAGTTAGGTGGGTTTCCTGTAGAGAGCATATTGTTGGGTTGTGTTTTCTGATCCATCTTCCTACTCATTGTCTTTTAATCGGTGAATTCAGGCCATTGACATTTATTGATATCAAAGATTGAAGATATTTTAACGCCATTCTTGTATATTTGTAGAGTGTTCTGATATATGGCATATTTATGGTGGTCTAAGTAAGTTTACAGGAGGGAGACCTTTCAGAACTTCTTTCAGGGCAGGCTTGGTAATAGTTGATTCTTTCAACTGTTGCTTGTCTGAGAAGGTTTTGATGCTTCCATCTAGTCTGAATGACAGTCTAGCAAGATACAGTAGTCTTGGTTGGAAGCTTTTCTCAATGAGCACTCAATAGGTATCTTGCCATTCTCTTTTGGCCTGTAGTGTTTGTGTGGAGAAGTTTGCTGCTATTCTTATGGGCTTTCCTCTGTAGGTGACTCTTTGGTTTTCTCTTGTAGCCTTCTGGGTCCTTTCTTTATCCTTATTCCTTTCCATTCTCAATATGATGTGTTTTGGTGTCTTTAAGTCTGGGTTGATTCTGTTTGGGAGCCTTTATGTCTTTGATGTTGCCTAGACTAGAGAAGTTCTCAGCTATTATGCCCTGAAGAATGCTTTCTTCCTCTCCCTCTCTTTCTTCCTCTGGTAATCCAATAATGCATATATGATTTCATCCTATATGTCTCTGTTGTTGTTTTAAGTATCTCTTAATCTATTTTTGATACGTCTTACTTCTTTTTTAGTTGTCTCTAATTCATCCTTGATCTTGCTAATTCTGTCTTCAGCCTCATTGATTATATTCTCTCTTCCCTCTACTGTTTTCTGGAGTTCATCTATTTTGTTACCCTGTTCTGATACTGTTTTAGCTTGTTCTACTAGTTGTGTTCTTAGCTCATCTATTTCAGCTCTAATAATCATGAGATAATTAGTCTTTTATTCCAGAGTCTCATTTGTTGTTTCTGCGTTTCTGATGACACTTCTTTCAAACTCTTTATTCATTCCTCTGACTATTTCCTTAACAAGTGTTTGGATGTTGACCTCATTATTCTGTGCTTCAACCTTTGGGGGGCTTTCAGCTGGACTCTTTTCCTGGTTCTTTTCTCCAATATTTCTTCCTGTTGGTTTAACCATTTTATATAGCATGTTTATAGGTCCCTCTCTCAGTACTTTTCAAATTACTGATCACTCTTGCCTGGATTGACTTGTGTTTAAGTAAGGTACTTAAAGAGTTCACATTTGTGGAAATTAACAATTGTTTCAATATTATTTCAATCTCTGAGTTGGAGCACAGTGGCTGTTACCACCTCTTTTGTTCTTTTTCTTCCCTGTAGGCTATGGGAGCCTGAGGACTTTTTAAATATAAGTCAGCTTCTTAGCTTAATCACTCACTCCTGACCAAGAGATAAATTAGGGTGGGGGAGAGATAATACAGTGGTTATGCAAAGACACTCCCACATCCCAAGGATCCATAACTCCAGGCTCAGTTCAACTTTTCTGTGAAACCAGGCAGCACTGCTGGGCCCCGTTAGTTTCTAAACACGTCCTGGTTACAGTTGTGGGCTCTGTGGCAATTATTCACCATGTTCTCATCAGGAGAACAATGTGGAAAGGCTCCCACTATACAGCCTCACCTCTAGACCACTGGGTGTAGATCTTATGAGTTTCCTGGTCAGTTCTCTGCCCCCGATGTTACCACAGTGCCTCCCCCATGCTGCTCCAGTCTCTAAGGGATGCATTGGGTCGACCTTCCCGTGGTGCATCCTGTGAGTACTCATTCATTGGGGAAACTGACGATCCTTCCTAGCCGACTAAATCCACATGGATCCCAGTCCTTTTCAAAGCCATTAACTGGCTACGGAAGAAGGGCAAACGCTAGCAGAAGAAGGGCAGTGGCAATGGAGACTCATAGTTGCATTTGGTGAGTTTTCAGGGAGTTTTCTCCTTCTTTCAGCAGTCCTTTTGTTTTGTTGGTAAAACAGACTGGAGGTGTGGTACCTCAACCAGTAAACTGCCAGACTGTTACCAGCTGCTCAGGAGTAGAAATGGGCTTTAGCCCCAGGAATCTCTCCTTAGGCTCTTTTCTGTCCACGAGCCACAAGTGTTTACACTCACTGGTGATCTGGTGATTTCCCAAAGTCGTTCTAGTCCTGTCTTTTTGCAGCTCCAGGTGATCTCCTTTAGTATTCTTAGTTGACCGGGGAGAGGATAGGAGAGAACCACAGCTGATGCTACTCTGTAGCCCTGCCTCCAGAAGTCTGTATATAATATTCTTTTTTTTTTTTTTCAGACCGAGCACTGCTCAGTTCTGGTTTTATGGTGGTAGTGGTGGTACTAAGGACGTGTTGAACCTGAGACTTTGGAGCCTCCAACATACAAGACTCTTTGCATAACCATTATGCTATCTACCCCTGCCCTTCTCTTTCAAGCTCAAAAAAAAAAAAAATTTCAACCCAGGTGGCAAGACTTGTTAAGGAGTAAAAAACAAGGAGCTCTTTCAAGAGTAGGAGGAATGTCATTACTTTAAAGAGATTATTCTTACCTTGTAAATACTATAATCTAGCCAAAGTTTACTGTCAAGAATATATGTTTATTATTATTATTTATTGGGGTATTAATGGTTTATAGTCAACATTAAAATAACAGTAGTTTGTACATGTGTAACATTTCTCAGTTTTCCACATAACAATTCAACTCTCACTAGGTCCTCCTCTGCCATTATGTTCCAGGACCTGAAACCCCACCCCACCCCTCCCCCACCCCAACAGTACATCTTTTTTTTTTTTTTTTTTTTTACAAGGAAGAGACACATGGCTTAAGAGTGTTGAGTAGGGCTGGGGAGATAACATAATGGTTATGCAAAAGACTTTCATGCTGGAAGCTCCAAGGTCTCAGGTTCACTTCCCAGGACCACCATAAGCCAAAGCTGAGCACTGTTCTGGTATTTTTCTTACTCTCTTTCTCTCTATATATCTCTCATTAAATAAAAAAAAAACAAACAAAGGTTGCAACTTTAGGGAAAAATCAGAGAGAATAGCAATAGGTAAAAGACTGAAGTTAACTCTGATCAATTAAAATATAGGAGCATTTTTAGCACTAGGGTAAGATAATGAGAAATCCCGGGAAAAGTTCCATGGAGAGGTTGGCCAATATGCTTAGGCCACACATGCTTGTTAATTTGTGCTTAAACACTCCTACCCTACCATGAGACTGGGTGATGGGGCACATCTTTTCCAGATATTTTTTTTTAATGTATTTAATTGGGAGTCGGGCAATAGCCCAGCAGGTTAAGCGCAGGTGGCACAAAGCACAAGGACCCGTTTAAGGATCCCGGTTCGAGTCCCTGGCTCCCCACCTGCAAGGGAGTCGCTTCACAGGTGGTGAAGCAGGTCTGCAGGTGTCTATCTTTCTCTCCCCTTCTTTGTCTTCCCCTCCTCTCTCCATTTCTCTCTGTCCTATCCCAAAATGATGACATCAATAACAACAACAATAAAAAAAAAACAAGGGCAACAAAAGGGAATAAATAAATATTTTATAAATGTATTTAATTAATTTATTGAATAGAGACAAAGAGAAATTAAGAGGCAAGGGGGAGATAGAGAGAAAGAGACACATGTAACATTGCTTGTGATGATTTCTCCCTGCAGGTGGGGACCACGGGCTTGAACCCAGGGCCTTGTATACTGTAATGAGTGTGCTCTAAAGGGTTCACTACCACTTGTCCCCCAGACATTATTTTAAAACCATTGGTTCACTGTATGTATTAGTTTAATGCTAGATGATAAAAATCTGCTTAAAAACCCAAAGAAATCGAAATAATGATGCTCAGAGAACTAGAAAAGCAAAGATGCCATTATCCTTCAATGAGGTAAAACAGATTGAGTAAGAGATTTATTTATTAATATGGTATTACAGTCAAGTGCAACTTAAAAACATTAAAGATAGAAATAGACGTAAGAATCCTGACATTCCCCTCTCCCCCACCATTACTTTGCTCAAAGCTGTGCACTTTCCAGTTTGGAGACTATGATACCATGCACCATTGAGCGGTCACTTGTCCTCAGTGAGTTCTCAGTCAATATGAGTCATGCAGACAAGATAAAGAGTTTAATGGGACAGAACTCTGTGTCTCCCACCCCTGCTGAAACCAAAAGATCTCCAGTCTCATTTATTGTGGGTTCTACACATTACACTTTCTCATAAATTTCCAACTCTTCTCTAGAGAAGTCTAGAAGCTCATAACCCACAGTTCTGACAGAAGCTTGAAATTGAACAGTAAAATGATAGTTTTTAATTGAATAGCTAAATATACCTTATAGTGGATTTCCTAGGTTTTATGTTAGTTTTATACTTTATATGAAAAATCACAGTCCTAGATTTTTAAAGAAAAAGTACTTAAGTTAAGAATACTGAAAAGAAAACAACTCAAAATTAAAATGCTAAATAAAAGCATGGTTGGCAATGTGATCCCTCCCTTCCTTCTTTCCTTCCTTCCTTCTTTCCTTCCTTCTTTCTCTCCTTCCTTCCTTCCTTCCTTCCTTCTTCCCCCCCCTTCCTTTTTTCCCCACCTGTTTGCCTACCTGCCAAGATTTCATGTCTGTGATTCCTCTGCTTTTAGCAGACTTCTGTTTTCTTTAATCACAGCTACAGAGAGTGAAAGACAGAAAAGGGAGAACACAGCACAATTCCACCACTTGTGAAGCTTACCCGTGTACATGGTATTGCCATGTGGTGTCAGAGGCTTGAACCCAGGTCCCTGCACATGGTTAAGTGTGCACTCAACTAGGTGCACTACTTCCCAACCCTATTCCACAAGCACAACATTTTGAATATAAAGCAAAATTTCAAAAAGGATATGGTTCTCGGCATATTTCAGTGAATTTAATCTTGATTTGTTTAGGAGCCTTAGAAATGCCAGTCAGCTCATGTATCTTAAGGTAATATAAAATCAGAGGACTTTTACCTCCAAAATTGAAGAGCACACGGTTAAACTCTGGACCAGCGGCAACATAGTGGGACTGTAGGGGAAGAAAGAAAATCAAGTCCATCATCACTTTCATGTGTTTTTAAAGAACTGTAAACATGTAACTGAATTATGAGTATAATTAATATCTGGCATGTAAAAAGAAACAAATTCTGCAAAGTGTCATCTTAAAGAATTCACTAACGTCTGAGTATGTCAGCTAGTGTTTTCTAGTCTTTTGACTTATCAGAAACTCTGGGGAGTCGGGCCGTAGCGCAGCGGGTTAAGCGCAGGTGGCACAAAGCACAAGGACCGGCATAAGGATCCCGGTTCGAACCCCGGCTCCCCACCTGCAGGGGAGTCGCTTCACAAGAGGTGAAGCAGGTCTGCAGGTGTCTATCTTGGTATTCATCCCATTATAATTAATATTGATTTACAAAGTTAGATTACTTCAGGGGTATATCTGTGCACACAGATATGTACAATTCACAGCCACTAGAATTAAAAGGAAACCTTGCCTGTCCAGAGAGATGTTTTATGATCATTGTTCTGAGTTGTGTTTGTCAAGATAGAAGTGACGTTTTATTAAAGTCCTAGAAAACAGGCATTTCTAAAAATTGTCTACATTATTCTTCCTTCCTTGCTTTCTTTCTCTTTCTTTTTTTCCCCTCTCTCTTTCTTCCTTTCTCTCTTGCTTTCTTCCTGTCTTTCTTCGATTGCACTGACCAACTCTGGCTTATGGTTGAGTGTAGGGGATTGACTTTGGAGCCTCAGGCATGCGAGTCTCTTTGCATAACCATCATGCTATCTACCCCTACCCTGCATCATTCCTTTTTAAATTAAGTAAACCACAGTTCATAACTCCTTATTCCTTTGTAGGGATCTCTGATTTTTAAAACATATTTTAAGTAGGGAAGATCAGACGTAGGAACCAAATCCAAATCCAGTGTTTTATGGTACATTAAACATTTTCTTGGATACTGTAACACAGAAGGCTCAAAGTTGCCAACAGCCTCTTGCTAGAGGCATGCAGATCTTTGGTCATTTTAAGTAGCCAAAACAATTAACAGAAGCCCCTTTGCTTTTATTCACCCCATAAAGTATGGCAGAAATTGTTCAAGAGCCTAATGATTCTAGGAAACAAGACTGCTATGGCCAGAAGTCAGCTGAGTACTAAATTTAAAGAACTAAGCAATTGGGGTGGGGGGGGACAGGCAGTAGCTCACCGGGTTAAGCGCACATAGTACAAAGCGCAAGGACCCGCATAAGGATCCCGGTTTGAATCCCTTGGTCCCCGACCTGCAGGGGGTTACTTCACAGGCAGTGAAGCAGGTCTGCAGGCATCTTTCTCTTCCCCTCTCTATCTTCCACTCCCCTCTCAACTTCTCTCTGTCCTATCAAAAAAAAAAAATCAAAAAAATAGCTGCAGGAACAGTGGATTCATAGTGCATTCGTAGTGCAGGCACCGAGCCCCAGTGATAACCCTGGAGGGGGAGAAAAAAAAAGAACTAAGCAGTCCTACAGACTTTGAGAAGGTGACAAGGGATGAATTAAAAAACAAAAATTAAAGGATGGATTCAGTGCCTTATTTTTTGTTAAATTTCTAAAGGATAATAGCTGATTGTGACCAGAAAGCTCAGCTTTAGATTCTATCAAGTTTCACATGGCTCCTATTCAGCCTTTGGATAAGTCCGGTGCTTAGAAAACCGGCATGTGTTGAACAGCAGTTTGTCTCTACACTTTTGAACTACTGGTAAAAGTTAAATGTTTTAGCTCATGTTGGTAAAATACATACAGTCATACAGAAAATTTAATCCTGGCTTTCCTACCAGGGCTCTCTGCATATTTGAACAACAATTTTTAGAGCTGCCAGATCTTTTCTAGTAGAAAACTCTTGGGGACCCAGATGGTGGCGTAGGGGGGCCGGGCTGTGGCGCACATGGTTGAGCGCACATGTTACAGTGTGCAAGGACCTGAGTTCAAGCTCCCCTATCCCCATTTGCAAAGGGAAAGCTTTGTGAGTGATGAAGCAGTGCTGCAGGTGTCACTTTCTCTTTCTTCCTTCTCTCTTGATTTCTATCCAGTAAATAAAGGTAACAGAAAGAAAAGAAAAATCTTCAAGTATTCAGGTATTTTGGCTCCGGGTCAACAATATCCTTTCAGAGTCCTTCATCAATGTGATCACTGTGTGTTCTGAACACTTCTGTTTGCAAGCTCTTTTACAGTGAAAGGCTCCAAAGCAAATTCATTATTGTCTGTCAAAGTGTAGATCCTATATGTCTATTTAAATAGAGCAAGACTATATTCGTTTTGGGATTCAACAACTTTGTACTGTTAACACATAGAGTTCACTTTTTAAATACTCCCCAAATCGTTTTAGATGGTTTAAAACCATGCTTAAGCAATTTTAATGCTGGGTCTTTGTTCTTTCCCCATAATAACAGTCTACCTCCTAAGATCAGGCTAGTTTCTCAGACTCTCATGGATGAGCACTGTGAGCAGGAGGGTTCCATGCTGTATGACAGCTTTTCCAAACCCCGAGCGCAGTTTTCCCCTCTGTGTGTTTACCAGGACAGTCTCCATTTCCCCACCTACATACTCCAGCAACCACTCACTTCTGACTAGACTTACCTTTCTCTGTTAGGGAAAGGGGGGAATTGACCAATTGGTTCTACTGGGCTCAATTACCCGTTTGCTGACACTTTCTGTCACAGAATTGAGTCTTTGTGGGCAGCTGGGCACCGTGACTCCCTGAGGGAGTTGTCTGAAGTCAGGTCTTGATAGCCACAAGACTCTCTTCTTTGCCTGTTGGGTCTGGCCTGTTAGCAATAGTGATGGCTGGTGAGCATCACAGTTTAAGTGTCAATATGTCCACTTGCTCCTCCTTCCTCAGCTTCTGCCTATTGCTTTTATTTGCCTCTTGAAGAATAAGTGTATCTTTCAGACAGACCTAGAGGCACACTGGTTGGCTTCTGCATTATTTTATTGAGGACATGTAGTTTGCTGGTGATTATTCTGCCATGTCTCTAGCACTAGAAGTCTGATAGTTATTTTAACTTTTAAATTATGCCTACATAAAATCACCTTACAAAAATCAGTACTGGGCCAGTGAAATATCTTACTTGGATATCTCACTTGAAATATCTCACTGCTTTGCCAGTGAGATATTGGGCTTGCACCTGTGTGTGACTCAGGTTCAAGCCCAACCCCCCCCCCCCCCCCCCCCGCACACTGAAGGAAGTGTCAGTGCTATGGTCTCTTCCACTGTCTCTCTGCCTTTCTGTCTCTATCTAAAAATGATATTGATGACAACAATAGCAATAAATGTCACCTCCTGGTTTGTAATAATCTAGGCTTATTTTGAATCTTTTCCAACACTCGTAGTACTACTGCAAAGAACGATTTCTAAATACTTAAGCTATAAACTGGCGATCTCTGGAAGTCAACTCGGGATAGGGAGCAATAGCACACTCGTGGAAAGTGACAAGATGGCTAGCTTTAAAAATCAAGGAAACGTAATATACATTATGAACCTGGCATTCATTAAGTGCTAATCTGTGCCTGTGCATTCTTTTATCTCTCTGCTTTTAAATTACACCAGCATTATCATTGGGGCTTGGTGTCCGCTCTACCAATCCACTGCTCTCAGCAGCCACTCCCCCCACCCCCTTTCTATTTTATTTGATAGGACAGAGAGAAATTGAGAAGAGAGGGAGGAGATAAAGAAGGGGAGAGAAAGATAGATACCTTCAAACCTGCTTTACTGCACTACTGCAGGAGAGGAGTGGGGGCTTGAACTTGGACCCTTGTGCACTCAACCAGGTGTGCCACCACCTGGCCTCTTCTATATTTTCTTCACAAGCTTAAAAAACATGGACAGGTGGACTTGTAGTCAGCTAAACAGTGTTTCTCAGATGACACTTTTTAAAGATGCAAAGCAAATTTCAGGTGTGTCTTTGGTAGCACAGTATACTGCTGTCTCACTGACTCTACCCCCCTGCATACTATTCCAGAAACAACTTGAATTAAAATGTGACTTAAAAAAAACAAATATGTAGAAGTCAAAAAGCTTAAAAGAATTATGACTATATTGGATGATAAAACGTGGGGGGCTGGGTGGCAGTACACCCAGTTAAGCTCACATATCAACATGCACAAGGACCCAGGTTTAAGGCCCTGCTTTCTGCCTGCAAGGGGAACACTTCATGAGCAGTGAAACAGGAAACGAGTCTGAAGGCGTCTATCTTTGAGGCAGATAGATAGCATAATGGTTATGCAAAGAAACTTTCTCGCCTGAGGATCCAAAGCCCCAGGTTCAATCCCCCACACCACCATCAACTAGAGCTGATCAGTGCTCTGGTTAAAAAAAAAAGGGGGGGGGGAATCAGGCGGTAGCGCAGCAGGTTAAGTGCAAGTGGCACAAAGCACAGGGACTGGTGTAAGGATCCTGGCTCGAGCCCCCTGCTCCCCACCTGCAGGGGAGTCCCTTCACCGGCGGTGAAGCAGGTCTGCAGGTATCTATCTTTCTCTCCCCCTCTCTGTCTTCCCCTCCTCTCTCCAGTTCTCTCTGTCCTATCTAACAACAATGACATTAATAACAACAATAATAACTACAACAACCACAAAAAGACAACAAGGGAAACAAAAGGGAAAATAAATAAATAAAATTATATATATATATATATATATATATATATATAACTGCAGTTTCCAGTGGAGGGAATGGGTCATAGAACTCTGGTGGTGGGAGCGCTGCAAAATGATACCCCCGTTATTTCATGATTTTGTAAATCAATATTAAATCACTAATATAAAAGGGAAAAAAAAGAGTAACTAAGGAGGATGTGGGAGGGAGCTGGAGAGGCTAGGGGACCTAACAGCCTGTGATGGAGAGAAATGGTCCCTGGTGGCAGGTGGTGTGGTGCTAACACATATTTTGGGTAGATGTGAAATTTTACTCCTGAGACAACTACAGTCTTGTAAAACATTATTTCTTCAAGAAAAAAAAAAGAATTTCTTTAGGTTAAGTTAAAAATGATTTAAGAGTTATAATGTTTGCATATGAACAGTTAATACCAAATCTTGACTTTTGGGGTAGAGAGAGTACAACCATAACTGATATTTACATGATGCTGTACCTGGAACTTTGTCTAGTGTCTTGATATCAGGTCACATTAATATGCCGACTCAAGGACAAGCAATGGTGGAAATGTGAAGTAAAGATAAACATTGTTTTCTTTACATTAGAGTCAAGGACATTTTCAGAAAATTAGTATTTTTTAAAATATTAATATTATCTTCTTTTAATCACTGCACTTTTTGAAACGTATCAAAAGCGTATTAGTCATCATTGCCTATGTGAAGTCAATCAACTAATTTTATTGAAAAATAGAGAACAGTTCTTAAAATTACTATACTCCAGACCTTTGCTGGTAATCTTGGATCACTCTTGGATGCAGACTTGTTATAAAATCTTGGGTCACTTAAAATCTTTGTCATATCGAAGTCAATAGCTAAAGTAGGAAAAAAAAAAAAAACTTCAGTTATGCTGCTCTTTTCTTCACACATGCAAGAGCACACATTAAATCTTCTCTCCCTTTTGCCCTCACACTACACCCCAAATATGGAAAGAAGCTAGCTGTGGCCATGGACTATGAGCTCAGAATGACAGGGACTCAGAGGTTACACAGGTTCTTGTGCTAAATATGAACAGATACGGGCTCTGGGTCAATTCAATGGGGTAAAACAGTTAATGATGTTTATTCATTTTCCTCATGTTTGTCAGCTACTTTCTGCCCTAATCCAGCTTTCTAGGCTTATTCTCAACTCTGACACCATCTTACCAGACTATACTTTTTGTCTACCCACATGTTAGCTATCAGGCTAAGGCAAAAATTAGTAAAGTCATGGGACACATGAAACATAGCTATAATAGACTTCCTAGCTTCTTCCCACAGGAGGACCTCTAGTTTCATCCATCCTGTTCCTACTTTTGGGTTTCCATTTATTAAACAACTTGTCCTGCTTTATATTTTACAGCCTTTTAGCCACCAAGTTACAGATGCTACCATGCTACCATCCTGATTCCCTTTGGCAGATGACTTCACCAATGTGTCCTGGAACCTCACCTCTCCAGAGTCCTGCCCCACTAGGGAAAAACAGAAATGGGCTTGGGGTATGGATTGGCTTGCCAACATCCATGTCAAGTGGAGAAGCAATTACAAAAGCCAGGCTTTCCATCTTCTGCACCCCAGAAAGAATTCTGGTCCATACTCCCCGAGGGATAAAGAATAGGGAAGCTTCCAATGGAGGGGATGGGATATGGAACTCTGGTGGTGGGAAATGTATGTAATTATACCCTTGTTATCTTACTATATTTTTAATCATTATCAAATCACTAATAAAAAAATTTAAAATAGAAGCAAAGGTGAATGAAACAAAGTTGGGATATTTTTAGTGCTTGCCCTTGTAGAGGAAATGAATATTCTAATGCATTCTACTTAATAGAGCTTAGAATTTATACAGTTCACTTACTTACATTATCTTATGTTACCTTCATCTCTCTGTGAGCAAAGTCACATTTTCCTGCAGATTATAGATTAAAAAATTAAAGTACATCTAAACTATCATTTATTGAGATTTTTTCCTTTTTTAAATTTTTTCCTTTTTCTTTTTTTTACCAGAGCACTGCTCAGCTCCAGTTGATGGTGGTGCAGGGAATTTGCAGCCTCTTTGCATGACCATTATGCTATCTACCCCTGTTCTAAACTATCATTTAAAATTTTTTTATTTATAAAAAGAAAACACTGACAAAAACCATAGGGTAAGAGGGGTACAACTTCACACAATTGTCACCACTAGAACTCCTTATCCCATCCCCTCTCATGATGACTTTCCTATTCCTTATTGATACCTCTGAGAGTATGGACCCAGGGTCATTATGGGGTACAAAAGGTGGGAGGTCTGGCTTCTGTAATTGCTTCCCCACTGAACATGGGTTTTGGCAGGTCGATCCATACTCTCAGCCTGTCTCTCTTTCCATAGTGGGGTGGGGCTCTGGGGAAGCAGGGCTTCAGGACACTTTGGTGTGGTTGTCTGTCCAGGGAAGGCCGGTTGGCATCATGGTAGCATTTGGAACCTGGTGGCTGAAAGAAGAGTTAACATATAAAGCCAAACAAACTGTTGACTAATCATGAACCTAAAGGCTGGAATAGTGAAGATGAAGATTTGGGGGTCTCAATTTTTTAGATAGCTAGTAGGCATATTTTAGTTATATTCCAAAGGGCCCATGACTATACTAGGGTTTTTGTTTGTTTGTTTGTTTGTTTTTACCCTGAGCCTGAAATCTGATCCAAGTTATTGTCTGGGGAAATGATGTCATGGCTGGAAAAAGGATCAGAAAGCTGCATCAGGGAAGAGAGTAACTCCCAAATATGGGAAAGGTGTATAAATATTGTTGACTATAAACCCCATTGATTTGATCTGACCTGGAGCCCATATTCAGCTTAGGAGCCTGTGTGACCTCTGCATCCCTGTAGATCTGAGCTCACATTCTGTGGTCATGAGTAGGAACATTCCAAGCTGCCCCGATTTCAGGACCCATCTTCCTCAGGTGGAAGATAGAGTATGTTGTCCAGCCTCCCTTCGCAAGAAGGAACATTCTCTATTGTTGTTGATGCACATTGAGGGCAAGGTCCTATGGGGGCTCACAAAGGGGTCTATTGCGCTGTTCCTGATAGAGATGACTGGTAACAATGGAGAGAGGGATTTATTCGAGGTCTAGGCCCATCGTGTCTGTTTGGGAATCTCAGGACTCCTCAACTAGGGCCCCAGCTGATGGGGTGGCCTGATAGTGACAAAGAGTTATGGAGCCTGGAATTGAACCTACTGTTGTGTACTCGGCAAGGCAATGCCCGATCCAAGTTGAATTATTCTGCCTGGCCAATAATGATGTTTTTTTTTCTTAGAACTTTATAGATTTTCTAAAAGAGTTTAACCTTTCTCTCTCTCCCTCTTTCTCTCTCTCTCTCTCTATCTATCTCTATTTCTATCTCTGTCTCTCTTGTCTCTCTGCAGGTTCCTCCTGATAATTCCATTCACAATTTGGAATGGGTATTTTCCTTTCTTATTCACTAAGAGAATGGATCTCACTGCCACTTGATCATTACTATAAACCACTGTCAGCTGAATGCACCCTTGGGTTCCTGAAGTAAAGCTTTAGTTAAGCAAGTATAGAGACTTTTATGTTAGATATATTCTTGAACTAAGACAGGCCAGCAAATGACTATGTATGAGAAACTGAATTTTTTAAAATTTCTTTATTGGGGGATTAATGTTTTACATCCAACAGTAAATACAATAGTTTGTATATGTAGAAACTGAATTTTTCAGGCCACCAATAGACCCATTTTACATTTCTACCCTTTGAAAAATAGTGCATTGTTATAAACTCAACTCTGGCTGTATTTAGTATGCCAACATAGCACATTACATTGCATAATTTCTCCAGAGAGTTTCTTTCTGTTTTGAATAAAACTATATTTTTAGAAGTTTCAAGAGCCAATGTACATAGTTCATACACTATTTATCTTCTGTAATGATTATGATGAGTAAGATGAAGTCATCTTTGACTTGAATGTCTGAGTTATTACATAGTATAAATTTGAACATATGTATACACATAGTATTGCATTAGCAGAAAGTCATGATGCATTATTTTTTGCATGGAAAAACAGGAAAAAAAGTCATGACTTTTCCAACAAATATGTATATGTATATGTATATGTATATGTATATGTATATGTATATGTATATGTATATGTATATGTATATGTATATGTATATGTATATATGACCCACAGACAATAAAAGATATCTGTTAGCATAATCCCCTAAGTATTTGTTGATGCTATTTCTACATCATAATTCAGTCTCTACTAATTGTTGTAGGGACTCATAGAAAAAATATTAAAGAGATAGTCTTACTATAAGGGATGAATGTATTTCATGTGTACAAATAATCTGATTTTATTCTATAGATACTGACCAATTGTGTGAGTGACACCATTTCCATTCTTGGGTAGATAGAAAGCTTAGAGACAACTAAACTTACTAAGTCTAGAAAAATAAAAGAACTCTTAATAGGACTTTTACACTCTAATCTCATTTCTGATGCTTCTGTTTCATTTTGCTTTAACCTTCTGATCCTTCTTTTTCTTTTCACTTTTTATTTTTTATATATTATTTTGCCACCAGGGCTATAAGTGAGGCTTGGTACCTGAATGACTCCACCATTCCTGGTGGCCTTTTTTTTTTTATATACATTGTGAGAGACAGAGGGAGACAGAGAGGGAGAGACTGTGAAAGAGTGACCTGTAGCACTGCTTCATCACTCATGAGACATCTGCCCTGAAGGTAGGGACCAGAGGTTTGAACCCAGGTCCATGTGTGTGGTATACCAGGTCCACCACCACCCAGTCCCTAATCTCCTTAACCTTTATCAGCTTATTTAACATGCTATTTTATGCTGTTCTACCAAATATATTTATATAAAATTAAATGCTCCCACGATGGGCCTAGACCTCTAGTAGATCCTCTCTCTACCATCCTGGTCACTTCCATCAGGAATGTCATCAGAAACTCTTGTGAACCTCTCCAGGACCCTGCCTTCACTATAAACTGTCAATGGCAGGGACTTTCCCACTCCCCAAAGAAAGGCGTACTATGCCACTTGAGGAAGACGGGTTCTGAGTGCAGCCTAGAATGTTCCTAGCTGTTACCACAAAATGTGAGCTCAGACTGACAGGGACTCAGAGGTTACACAGGCTCCTGTGCTAAATATGAATAGGTATGGGACCTGGGGCAGATCGATGGGTAAACAGTTCATTGTAATACGTTCCTCATATTTGGGAGCTACTTTCTGGCCTAATCCAGCTTTCTAGCCCTATTCTCAAGTCTGACTACATCTTCCCAGAGAATAGGTTTAGTCCACTTGCATGTTAGTTATCAAACTTAGGCAAAAATTACTAAAGTTATGGGCCCCTCAGAACATACTTAAAAGAGACTTCCTCACTTCTTTCCACCCCAGGGCCCCTGATTTCATCTGGGCTATTTCTACTTTTGGGTTCCTGTTTATTAAACAATTTGTCCTACTTTATATCTTAGTACCATTTCAGCCACCAAGTTGCAGATACTACCATGATTCCATGCTGACTTCTCTTGGAAGATGACCTCACCAATATGTTCTAGAACCTCACATATACATAGCCCTAGCCCATTAGGGAAAGACAGAAACAGGCTGGGTTATAGGTCAACTTGCCAATGCCCATGTCCACTGGAGAAGCAATTACAGAAGCCAGAACTCTCACCTTCTTCACCCCATAAAGAACTTTGGATCATACTCCCGGAGGGGAAGAAATGCTACGGGAAGATGACCAGAGGGCTCTAAACACTTGAATTCCATCAATACTTGGAGATAGAAGAAAGAAAGAAAGAAAGAAAGAAAGAAAGAAAGAAAGAAAGAAAGAAAGAAAGATCATTTGGGTTTAGCAATAGGTGTAGGTGTGACACAGAAAGGAAGTGAAGGCAGGACCACAGAAAAAAATGGGCAAATTTATATAAATATAGATAGATAGTCATAGAAGTAATAGTCAACCCATATCTATGACCTTGGGAGAACCACTGCAGTGTCCAAAGGAAGGGATGGGGACACAGAATTCGGGTAGTGGGAATGGTGTGGAATTATACCCCAGTTACCTTATAAATTTGTAAGCCAATAGTAAATAACTAATAAAATAAACAAATTAATTATCCTAGGACTAATATGGTAATATGCATAAATAAATCTATACATAAGTATACTTCCTGTTATTTCAAGAAAATGGTTTAAACATGCTATTGATAAGTGCAATATGAACTTACCTGTGCACTTAAGTTTCTCTTTTTTTAAAAAAATATATTTATTTAGTTATTATTGGATATACACAGAGAAAAGCTGAGAGGGAAGGGGGAGATAGAGAGGGAGAGAGACAGAGAGACACCGTTAGCCCTGTTCCAGCACTTGTAAAGCTTTCCCTTTGCAGGTAGCAACCAGGGGCTTGAATCCAGATTCTTGTGCACTGTAATGTGAATGTTTAACCAGGTGAGCCACCGCCTGGCCCAAAGTTTCTCTCTTTTTTGAAATATCCTAATTGTTGAGACATTGTTGTCAGCCATGGAGCCCAAAAAAACATTGTCTTTTGCAAGAGCACAGAACAGGATTCAGGAATCTAAGTTCTATTTTTAATTTTCCCACAAGCCGCATATGCAATACCTAGTAATCCACTTTACATTTCAGTCTCAAGTTCCTCATGTGTAAAATTGAAGTCTCTGGGCAATTTAATTAACATTCAATTTATGTCCCTTATTTCAAAATTATAAGAACCAAGGCATGAGGGGATCAAGTCGGATTAATTTTCTCTGTGAAGTAAAGGAAAACCACAAATGAGATCATTTGAGCCTAAATTTCCTTTTTTCCATGTATTCATCTGTTTGTGTGCTTGTTTCTTCTAGAACCACTTTTAGTGATTTAATACTGATTTACAAAATTAGGAGATAACGAGCAAAATTCCACACCGTTTCTACCACCAGAGCTTTCTGGCCCCATTCCCTCCATTGGAAACTGCAGTAGTTCTCCCAAAGTCACAGACTATTATTTCTATAACTCTCTCTCTCTCTCTCTCTCTCTCTCCATATATATATATATATATAATATACATATTATATATATATATATTCTGCCCCCCCCCCTTTTGGGGGGTCTTGCTATCTATTTCTTGCCAAGTCACACCTACACCTATCACTGCTTCTGAATGTCCTTCCTTTTTTCCTCTTCTCTTTCTGGGTCTTGGGGCCTTGATGGAATTGGAATTCTGAGTCCTCTGGTTATCTTCCCTGAACACTGTTCTCTCTCTGGGGATATGGAGCAGCAATAGAAACATTTCTTATGAAAATATGTAAAGGGTGTCAGAGAAGTAAAAGATACAGTTTCTAGCTTCAACCATCAATTATAATTAAATGTTTGTGGAGAAGCTGACACTTATTGTAAAGATAATAAGAGAAAAAAAAAAAGACACAAGTGTTCTGTGTTATAAATAAAACCTAGGATACGACAGACAGAAATGACATTGTCAGAAAAGGCTCCCTTAAAAACGGATCAGACTTTCTGGAGTTCAGACATGGAAAAAAGAACTCAAGGGAATGGAGTATACTTAGGGGGTAAGACAGGGTAACAAGGCATCTGGGTAGAACCATAAGAAGACCACCCTGGTTGCTGCAGAAAGTTACCTTAGGGAATGTTCTGAGAATATGAAGAAGAAAAAGAGCAAAGGATATTAAGATGGAGTGGTTAATCTAGTGTAAGCAGAATTTTACTATGTGTCTGTCAGGAAATAGTGCACTGAACTTAAATCTTTGAGGATGATTGAAATAATTGGTGGGTAATTATGAGTTCACTTAACTACAGTTGCTTCACAAATGATGTGAGTGATGTGGTTTTTCCCCCTTAAGTTATAAAGTTGTTAATGAGTCTAATTATTGAAAATTATCATAAATTTCATTTCCCCTTGGATTGTTTGTAGAGGAGAAAGGTAACATGATAACCTGGAAGCCATGGAAGTTATTGAAACAATTATGTCTCTTTTACTTATTGTTATCCAGTAATTTTAAAATGCTTGCCAAGGACTTAAGTTATTTTGTTTGATGAGTGTAGGCCTTATAACAGAAACAGGAATAGACCAACCCAATCACTATGAAAATGATAAAGGGAAAAGAGCCAAATTGTCTGTAGTCACCTGCTACCATCGGAGAATAAAGTAGATTATTGTCCATTTTGAAGTCCAAAACCTTGAAATGGTGAAATCAAAGTGGTAAAGGAGTAACATTTTGATAGGGTCAGTGCAATGGGCGACTTATAGGAAATACATATGGTTCTTTCAAAATGTGGGTGGAGGGGCAAGAGTAGGCAGGGGAAAACTTCGGCAAGAAAGAGCTCATTGTGCTTTCCTCCTGGCATAAATGGGAAATGGGGGTGCTGTGGTTCACCCATATCATTTCCTCTTTGTTTGGCATCATTATGTTTTAATGGGAAAAATGCTACCAGAAGTTCTAGTGACGCAGTGTTAGTCTTCCACTCTTTCACTAAGGTCTTTCCATCAGAAAATTTACTGTAAGTTAGACTTCTGTACTGGACAAAGACACTAGTATTTGATCCCATTATTAAAAAAAAAAAATTATAGGCTCTCAAACTTCTTCTATGAGAGGATTCTCAATAATCACCACTAACAATATGCCTTAAAATAAGTCCCTGTTTCTAGATCACATTTGTAAAATTTGGTTCTGCTTTTAATTAAACCAAAATCTTTCTGAGTGGATGAGAAATGAATAGTTAAAATGGATGATTAAAATAAGAATTGGCTCTTAGAAAGTTAGTTATCCTAAATTCTTTGATCCAGCTGCCACTAAGCTCCTATCCTGACTGTTGAAACTAGCTGAGCCCAAAGCTAATCAAATCAATCACACCAACAAGAGGAATACCATCAGAAGCTTCATTTGTAAGACCGCAAGACACTTTAACAGAATTTATGAAAGGCTTGAATTAATTAGTACCTTGGGAAGACCTATCCTTCACAAGTGATACTTCCTTAGGGAGAAATACTAAGTGCAATGACAATGTAATCTGTGAACCAATCTCATTTTTAAAATGACTGCAGCTGCTGCTGTGTTAAAATGTGAAGTGCATGGAAAGAATGGGGAGTGCATACAGCAGTGCTCTTATTAAATGTAATGTTTGGCTAGGTAGGTTTGGAAGTTAAAATATCACAGGTGTTGGAGATGTTATCTGTTCCAGGAGTTTCCTTTTTGAGTAGCAAGGGGAGAGATAAGATAAAGCTGCAACAGTTCTTCTCCAGTGATGTGACTTTGAACCCGAGTCTTCCAAAACAGTACAATGAGTACAACCTAGAATGTTTTGAGCTCTTGATCCTGGATTTCCAGTTCAGACTGATAGGGACTCAGAAGTTACACAGGCTCCTGTGCTAAATATGAATAGGGATGGGCCCTAGGTCAGATGGATGGGGTAAACAATTAATGGTGTTTAACCATTTTCCTCCTGTTTGGCAACTACTCTCTGCCCTAGTCAAGATTTCTAGGCCTTTTCTCAACTTTGCCAGCATCTTCCCAGACAATATTTTTTAAAAATACTTTTTATTGGGGCCGGGTGGTGGCACACCTGGTTGAGCGCACGTTACAGTGCTCAAGGACCTGGGTTCAAGTTCCCGGTCCCCACCTGCAGAGGGAAAGCTTTGCAAGTGGTGAAGCAGTGCTGCAGGTGTCTCTCCTTCTCTCCCCCTCTATATCTCCCTTACCCTCTCTATTTCTGGCTATCTCTATCCAATAAAAATATTTTTTATTATCTTTACTTATTTATTGGATAGAAACAGCCAGAAATTGAGAAGAAGGGGGAACTCGACAGGGAGAGAAACAGAGAAACACCTGCAGGACTGCTTCACCACCTGTGAAGCTTCCCCCTGCAGATGGAAACCAGAAGCTTGAACCCGGGTCCTTGTGCATTGTAACATATACACTCAACCAGTTGTGCCACCTCCCAGCCCCCTCCAGACAATATTCTTAGTCCACTTGTATGTTAGCTGTTTGCCTCAGGCAAAAATTATTAAAGTCATGGGTTCCTTGGAACATACCTAAAATAGACATCCTAGTTTTTTCCTACTTGAAGACCCCTCATTTCATCTGCTCTGTTCCTACATTTGGGTTCCTGTTTATTAAACAATTTGTCCTGCTTTATATCTTTTTTAAAAATTTTATTTATTTATTAATGAGAAAGATATGAGGAGAGAGAAAGAACTAGATATCACTGTGGTTTATGTACTGCCAGGGATTGAACTTGGGACTTTATGTTTGAGAGTCCAGTGCTTTATCCACTGCACCACCTCCAGGACCACCCTTCTTTATATCTTATAGCCTTTCAGCCACCAAGTCACAGAGGCTACTATAATGCCATACTGACTTCCCTGGGCAGAGGACCTCACCAATGTGTCCTGGAACCTCACCTCTCCAGAGCCCTACCCCACTAGGGAAAGATAGAAACAGGCTGGGAGTTTTTGGATCCACCTGCCAATGCCCATGTCCAGTGGAGAAGCAATTACAGAAGCCAGACCTTATACTTTATGCACCCCATAAATAATTTTTGTCCATACTCCCAGAGGGATAAAGAATAGGGAAGCATCCAAAGGTGAGGATGGGACATGGAACTCCGGTGGTGGCAACTCTTACAATCTTGTTAATCATTATTAACTCACTAATAAAAATTTTTCCCTAAAAAAAAGATATCATGAACATTCATCTCAGAGAACTCACAGGGAAGTAAATAAAATTGTATTTGTAGGGCGTCTGGGCGGTAGTGCAGCAGGTTAAGCGCACGTGGGCGCAAAGTGCAAGGTTCAGTGGAAGGATCCTAGTTCGAGCCCTGGCTCCCCACCTGCAGGGGAGTCCCTTCACAGGCGGTGAAGCAGGTCTGCAGGTGTCTGTCTTTCTCTCCCCCTCTCTGTCTTCCCCTCCTCTCTCCATTTCTCTCTGTCCTATCCAACAACGAACCACATAAACAATAACAATAATAATAGCCACAACAAGGCTACAACAAGGGCAACAAAAGGGGGGAAAATTGTATTTGTGAAGTGCAGAGCACACTTAGAAACACAGAAGGAACAACAGAATATATGGTAGGCAATGGTGTTAATTAACAGATTTGTTGGTGGAGGGTTGTGAAAGTTCCCATTGCTTAAATATCTCACTGGCGAGAGAACATAAGCTAACAAATTTGCAATTTGAGATTGCAGTGGTGCTGGCGATTTGAAGGAGACACAAGGTAGAAAAAAGTTGGGGGGGGGCTGGGGGGTGGTGCACTCAGTTAAGTGCACATAGTGCTATGTGCCAAGAACCTGAGCAGGGACCTGCGCAAGGACCCTGGTTTGAGTCTCAGCTCCTCACCAGCGGGGGTGGGAGTGGGGGTTGGAGGCGGGGCACCTCACAACAAGAGGTCTAACAGGTCTGCAGTGTCTACCTTTCTTCCTCTCCCCCGCCCCCCATTGCTCTTTGTTCTATAGAATAAGATAGAAGGGGAAAAAAAGGAAAAGACAAAAGGCCGCTGTATGTCGTGGATTCTTAGTACAAGCTTGGAACCACAAATATAACCTGGAGGCAAAAAAAAAAAAAAAAAGGAAAGGAAAGGAAAGAAAGAAAGAGAGAAAGAAAGAAAGAAAAAGTTGTATATGTGAGTGAAATAAAAATACTGAGGAATAGAGTATGATTGCCTGAAAGAATGAAAACCCATTTAAGTTATATAGGCATGAATTAAAACAAAGTGAGAACAGTCACCACAGCTGCACGCTTTCTCTGTGTTCACAGCTGTATATCTCCAAGTGTGGAAAGGGTGGAGAATTGTGGGGGTTTGTTTGTTTGTTTGTTTTTGCTTTTGTTTTGGTTTCCAGGGTTATTGCTCTGGCTTGGTGCCTGCACTAAGAATCCACTGCTCCTGGCCGCCATCTTTTTTTCATTGTTGTCCTTGTTGTATTTGTTGCTGTTATTATTGTTGCTGCTGCTGTTGTTGTTGGATAGGGCAGAGAGGACTTGAGAGAGGAGGGGAAGATAGAAAGGGGGAAAGAATACCTGCAGACCTTCATTGCTTGCGAGGCGACCAAAGCAACACGCCCATCCCTCCACCCCCACTGCAGGTGGGGAGCCAGTGGCTTGAACTGGGGTCCTTGAGCCTCTTCTTGCACTTCGCGCCATGTGCACTTAACCCGCTGCAGTACCTCCTGGCCCCCGATGATTTCATTTCTAACTATTCTGAGAGGTTTGCTTTTGAGTAGTTTGTGTAAAAAGAATAAAGATGCTTTGATCTACTACAGAACAATGTCTTCACTTCAATAACTAGTAAACTTAGGTAAATTAGAAAAATGTTATTTTAAGGACACTGGAAACAAAGAGAGGAAGAAAAATTTAAATTCCAAAAATGAATGGAGTTCTATTTTTGTGAGTTGATGATCTTCACTTATCTGCACCTCTTTGGAAGTGATTTTGAGAATTGCTGAGGCTCAGCTTTGGCACAGGTAGGAGAATCCTACTGGAGACCTGATGAGCCAACGGAATTTTGGGTATTCAAATGGTTGGGTATAAAAATCTACATAAGCATTATGTAAATTACAATTAATTTTTTTCCCATGGAATATTTGCTGAGTTTTGTGGTTATATGAAAGGCTGGGGCAGGGTGGGCTAGAACTTGTGAAAGTCTTTTGGAGTAAGAAAACTCTTTAAATTACTTTTATAGGGGGTAGGTAGCATAATGGTTATGCAAACAGACTCTCTTGCCTGAGGCTCTGAAATCCCACGTTTAATCCCCCCATTACCATATGCCAGAGCTGATCAGTAAAAAAAAAAAAAAAAAAAAAAGGAGAAAGAGAGAGACAGACAGACAATCTAGGGGAAGATAACATAATGGTTATGCAAACAGATTCTCATGCTTGAGTCTCCGAGATCTCAGGTTCAATTCCCACCCTACCCCCCTCATGCATAAGCAAGAGCTGAGCTGTGCTCTGGTAAAAAAAAAAAAAATTAATTAATTTTATAAATATATTTAATATAAAGGAAAAAAGAAATAAGTAAAAATGGAAAATTTCACCAGGAATTTAAAAAAAAATCTGAAAAATGGCAAGTATAGACCTTGGAGCCGATAATTACAATATGTGAAATTAAAATGCCATAGAATTTCTTTAACAGAAATTTCTGTTCTTGTTGTCATCACAGAGTAACTGCTCCATGGCTGACTATTTTCCAAAAGAAAAAAAAAGACAGAGACACAAGAGACAGAAGGAGAGAGGGAAAGACATCAGAGAAGCAAAGGGGGGGGAGAGTTTGAACTTGGGTGCCAAGTATGACAAGGCAGGTACACTCTTAGGTGAGCTATCTTGCCAACCCTTAACTGAAGACATAATAAGTGAACTTGAAGAAAGCCCAAAGAACATGTTGAAACTGAAACACACACGCACAGGGAGGGAGAGAGAGAGGGGGGGGGGAGAGATGCATTATTCTGGCATAGCTCATATTGGTGATTGATCTTGGAAGCATAGTAAGCCCAGTATTTACCACTGAATTACCTTCCTGGCTGCTAGATAATGACTATTTACTTATTTATGATTTAATACTGATTTACAAAATTACGAGATAACAAGGATATAATTCTATACCTTTCCTACCACCCGAGTTCTGTGTGCCCATTCCCTCCATTGGAAACTGCAGTAGTTCTCCCAAGGTCACAGATAGGAGTCGACTATTATTTCTATAACTATCCATATTTATATATATTCCCCCACCCTTTTTTCTATGGTTCTGCCCTCACTTCCATTCTAAGTCACACCTACATCTATTACTACTTTTGAATGTCCTTTTTTTTTTCCTCTTCTTCTCTGGGTCTTGATGGAATTAGAGAGAAAGGAGTAATAGAGAGGGAGAGAGACAGAGAGACACCTGCAACACTGCTTCACCATTTGTGAAGTTTTCCCTCTGCAGGTGGGGACTGGGGGCTCAAACCCAGGTTCTTGTGCATTTTAACATGTGTGCTCAACTAGGTGCGCTACCACATGGTCCCAGAAAGGCCAACTTTATGCTGCCATCTTCTATCCAGAAGTCATCCAGCATGTTTTTTTAGCCTCATATCTTAAAAAATTAAACCCTGAAGGAACACTGTAAAACTATTACAATGAACACCTCCACACACTTTTTATTGAGATCCACCAATTTTAAACATTTTACCAATTTGTTTTTATTGTTTTATTTGGTGAAATAATTTGGAAACTGATTTTCAGTCTTGCTAGCATTAAAAATGAAGCTGACGAGAGCCGTTTTCCAGTGCCTCCCACCTTCCTACCAGCGTGCAGAAGCCTGGCCCTGCTTCTCCTTTCTAACCAAAAAATAAAGTCCCCCCTCTGGAAAAAAAAAAAAAAAAAGAAGAAGAAGCTGACAAAGACCCTTTGGAATGGGGTCAAGTGCATGCTCTGTATGCATGACACTCCAGGTTCAGTTTCTAGCAATCGTTGTACCCCCATCTAATGATTACTGCTTGTTCCTGTGCATAATTTATGCTCCCATGTCAAGGATTTGAATACAAGTAGTTTGCTGAGAAGAGCATGGAATGTAGATTGGAAAGGAGAGAAGTGATATGAGGAAAGAAAAGTAACCAATGAAAGATATATATCAGACCAGACTGTCACCATGGTTGATTGAATCATAATCCAATAAGGAAATGCTGGAAATACATGCTTCTGAATTATCTCAGCCCAGGATGGGAGGAGGGGACAAGCTCTGACACTTGTGAACTTTCATCAGTTATTGTCTACTTTACTTATTTATTTATTGAACGGAGAGAAATTGACAGGGGAAGGGAAGACAGAAAGGGAGAGAGAAAGAGACACACCTGCAACTCTGTTTCACCACTAGTGAAGTTTCCTCATTCATTGCAAATGGGGATCAGGGGGTTGATTCCAGGTCCTTATGCTTGGTTAACATGTGTGCTCAACCAGGTGTGCTACCTACCACCTGGCCCCTTATCAGTCATCATGTAAATAAGCTTTCTTAGTGGTGTGTTAATTCTGCCCCTCCACATGCAGGAAAAGTTGAGTTCTGGAAATTCTTCAACCAAGAGACAATAGCTGAGTAATGGAAGTCAGGTATGGGGGCTGGGCAGTGACACACTTGGTTTAGTGCACACAGTACTAATACTTTTCCTGCCAAAGGCGAATTGGATATTTATAACACCATTCGCCATCCATACACAATTATCACCTTAAAAGTTGAGAAAGATGTATTTCTTTGTGTATATATACACCACATCTTTCTCAGTCACTCATCTGGACACCTGGATTGCTTCCAGGTTTTGGCTATTACAAATTGTGCTGCTATGAACATAGGTATACACAGATCTTTTTAGATGGGTGTGTTTGGTTCCTTAGGATAAATCCCCAGGAGAGGAATTATAGAATAGGTCCACTTGTAGCCTTCTGAGAGTTATCCAGACTCCTCTCCACAGGGGCTGAATCAATTGACATTCCCAGGAGCAGTGCAGGAGGATTCCTTTGTGCCCACAATCTCTCCAGTATTTGTTGCTGCTACTTTCTGATGTCTGACATTCTCACAGGAGTGAAGTGATATCTCATTGTTGTCTTTATTTGCATTTCTCTACACATAATTTTTTTTTTACTATTTTCTTACTTCCTTACCACTCTGTCTATGTTACTTAGCTTGTGAATTCTCAAAATCAATTGCTAGTGAAAAGTAAATCCTTTTCTAGCTTCAGTTTCCATGATATCTCATTTTGAAAAAAAGAATAATTTTCCAAATATTAATTTAAATGATTACCCATCCAAACTCCATTTACATAAGTTTAATATTTTTAAAACCCTCCCAAGTTAAGTTACATGACTAGCTCTTTTAATATTTCTAAATAAAAGTTTAAATTACTAGAGGATGCATCACTCTGGCTCACTATTTGAGAACTGTGTGTCTTCTATAATATAAAGTTATTCTCAAGGGAATATTGATGAGAATAGAAACCAGATGTGTTTTTCAGGACTAGATTGAAAAAAAGAAAAATGACAAACCAGCAGAAAATTAATGTGAGAATAAGTAGGTGGTTTCTAGAAACTTACAGTAGAGGTATACGAAAGAGAAAGAGTTTTAAAATTAGAAGTGGAAGTGAGGAAGAGAGAAGCACTATGGGAAGTGTGGGGATCTTGGTCCCTGTGATGGAAAAGCATGATGGTTGGGGGTGGGGGGACAGGGGGGTGTGTGAAATGTAACACCTATTTAGGGGACATGTGAAATGTTCCCTTGTAACAACAGCAGCAAGCCCATAAACCAACATTCAGTCAAATTGAAGGTGAAAAAACAGAGAAATAAACTTAGGACTATATAACTCAGAAATTTATGGAGGAGGAAAGTGCAGAGCATGAAGGAGGATGAACAGGACAAGATCAGAAACTGTTTCAGAATTCAACACAGAACAAATTTTTTTACAAAAAAATCCCTAATTGTTGTAAATGTTTCATATCACAGGGTCAGGTGGTAATGTACCTGGTTAAGCTCACATTACAGTTTGTAAAGGACCTGGGTTCAAGCCCTTGGTCCCCACCTGCAGGGAGAAAGCTTCACAAATGGTGAAACAGGTCTGCAGGTGTCTCTCTGTCTCTTTCCCTCTCTATCTCCACCTCACCTCTCAATTCTCTGTCTCTATCCAATAATAAAAAAGAGAAAGCCTTTTAAAAATGCATTTAAAATAACATTTCCTATCACTAAGGAAACAGTGCAGAGCACACATATTATCATGCACAAGGACCAGGGTTCAAGGCCCCAGAGCCCACCAACAGGGGAGAAGTCTTACAAAATGGGGAACAGTGCTATATGTGTTTTTCCCCACCTCCTCCTTTTTTTTTTGTTGCCACCAGGGTTATCACTGGAGCTAGGGACTGGCACTACGAATCCACCACTCCTGTCCTGTGCTCCTGTGGCCATATTTTTTTTCTTTTTATCCTTCCTTCCTTCCTTCCTTCCTTCCTTCCTTCCTTCCTTCCTTCCTTCCTTCCTTCCTTCCTTTCTCTTCAATTTATTTCATTTGAAAGGACAAAGAGAAATTGAGAGGACAGGAGAGACAGAGGGGGAGAGAAAGATAGACACCTGTAGACCTACTTCACCACTCATGAAGTGTTCCCTCTGCACATGGGGAGCAAAGGGCTTGAACCCGGGTCCTTATACATGGTGACATGTGCACTTAACCGACTGTGCCACTGCCTGGCCCCTTCTCCGTTTCTACCTCCCCCACCTCACTCAATTTCTCTCTGCCTTTATAAAAACATATTTTAAAAAGTAGAATTAAAAAAAAATTCCTTCTTGCCTCCCCTCAGCCAGCAAGCCTGGAAACTGGCATTTCTAACCTCCACCTAGGTGATTCACATGACAAAAGCCTGACTGACAAAGCTCTGGGGAAAGGAATGCTTACAAAAAAAAAAAAAAGAAGTAATCAGCACAGTTTGATTTTTATCTGTAAAATGAGAAATTAAAGAAACAGGGACAAGATGACTGACTTCTCAGTATAAATAAAATAAAAGAAAGAAAGAAAGAAAGAAAGGAAGAAAAGAAAGGAGTTAAATACTAGTGAGGATTATTGTTAAAAGGAATAAAAAACACTCTTAAATTTGAAATATAACAAGTCCTGGATGTGGTGAAATTTTATATTTTTCTTCCTCTTTGTTCCATCAATTTGGAAGGATAAAAGAAATTATTATGCATTTGAGATATTTGATTATAACAGAAGTAAAGTATATTTCTTGCCACAGTGTGTCAACATCTTGAGTGCAGCAGAACTGAATGGAAGACATAAAAAAAAAAAAAAAAAGGCAACCAGGGGCAGGAAGCACTGCATAAGAAATAATTTCATTACCATTTTGGAATTAGTATTTTTTTCACTCCTTGGGTTGTACTAAGAATTATCCCCTATAATTTTATTTATCTGGACAACTGAATGCTGCATTAGTAAATCATTTCATCTTAGAAAAATGTAGACTAAAGTCCAAATTCATTTAGTGGGAGTCCTTTAATTTAGAATTTGTTACCATTCAATTGAGTTGGGATTGAGGCTTTTTACTTTGCTGACATTTTCATGATAGGGCAAGTTAATAGGGTACAGCAGGTGCCATGGGAAATTTAAAATAAAGCAATTTTTCAAATACCTCACAGGACTTTTATGTCCATTTCAGGTAAGCTGACTAAGTATTTCTCCATTTTAAAAACTGACTTAATTCAATCAGTTTCCAGAGTGATTTATGATACACATAGTGCTTCGGAGTAATAAGTGCTATTGCTTAAAAGTATATTATAATGTTGCATTTTTTACTAACTCAGCAGCTTTCTGACCTCACAAAACAATTTCCAAGCTTCTCAGGCTAGGAAATCAAAACTGTGGATCAAAACTGATCACATGCAACTGAATCTTCTACTAGAAAGAAATCAGTTTGTCTTATTTAGTTATGCTTCTGGTCACTATCAAATGACTTGTATTGTTTTTTTATCCAAATTAGCCAATTTTTCTTGGCATTAGGAATGCAGTTTTAGTTTCAACATTTTCATTGTCTAAACGCCTGTGGTATTTATTATATGTTGAGATAAAATACTCTCAAATATCCCTCTAATTCATGTATAGAAATATATATATTTATTTATTTGTATATATCACAGCACTGCTCAGCTCTGGTTTATGATGGTGCTGGGGATTGAACCTAGGACATTTGATGCTTAAGTATGAAAGTCTTTTTGAATAACCATTATGCTATCTCCCCAGCCCCATAGAACCATTTTTAATTTAGGTAAAATAACCAAAAAAGGATATTGAAAACTAATTTCATTCTTCTCTTTTCTTTCCTTTTTTTCCCCTTCTTTCCTTCCTTCCTTCCTTCTTTCCTTCCTTCTTCCCTACCTTCCTGCTTTCCTTCCTTCCTTCCTCCCTTCCTTCCTTTTTTTGCCTCCAGGGTTATCTCTGGGGCTCAGGGCCAGCACTACAAATCCATTGCTCCTGGTGGACATTTTCTCCATTTTATTGAATAGGACAGAGAGAAATTGAGAGGGGAGGGGGGAATAGAGAGGGAGAGAGAAAGACACCTGAAGTTCTGCTTCACCACTTGTGAAGCATAAGGCCCCTTGCAGGTGGGGGTTCGGGGCTCAAACCGGGATCCTTGTGTGGGTCCTTACCAATCCCTGTTGGGGTGCCAGATGCCGGGCTAGCTTCGCTGGAGGGAGACAGACGACCAGGGACTCATGGCTAAGCTGGGAACGCAGTTCAGTCTTTGTTGATGAGCAGAAATGCAATGCAATCTATCTAATCTCTCTTCATTAGAAAATCCTGTCCTTTATATCTCCTGAGGCGGAAATGTCAGCAAGAGGAAGTACGTAGGATAGGGGGTGGGGAGAAGGGAAAAAGCACACGAACCAGTGAGGATTAAGCGGTGAAAAACAGGATGTGACTAGGAGAGGGGGTGGAGTGGAAAAAGAGCTCGAACCAGTGGGGATTAAACCAGTGCGGGTCTCAAACAAATAATGATTATGTAAACAGACCATGCGAACCTAATGTGATGATCAAAACAGAAGGGGTCTTAGAAGCAGAATTAGAAACAGACCAACAGGTCCTTACTCTTTGTACTATGTGCACTTAACTGGGTGAGTCACTGCTGGGTGTTTGATTTCGTCTTTAAATACTAACAGTGTTGTGATGTTTGGGAACTACTCTCTGCCCTAATCCAGCTTTCTCCCCTTATTCTTCACCCTGACAACAACTTCATAGAAGATACTTTTTATTCCACCTACACGTTAACTATCAGGCTCAGGTAAAAATTACTAGAGTCACAGGCCCTTGGAACATGCGTAAAATAGACTTGTTGGGGGTTGGAAGGTAGTGCAGCAGGTTAAGCACACATGGCCTTAAGCTGAAGGACCAGTGTAAGGATCTGGTCTGAGGTCCACCCCCCCTCCCCCATTCCCTAACTGAAGGGGGGGAGGGGTTTGCTTCGTAAGCGGTGAAGCAGGTCTGCAGGTGTCTGTCTTTCCCTCCCCCTCCCAGTCTCCCCTCCTCTCTCGATTTCTCTCAGTCCTATCCAACAACAACAGCGACAACAACAACAATAATGAAAACAAGGGTAACAACAAGGGCAACAAAATGGGAAAAATGGCCTCCAAGAATAGTAGATTCATAGTGTAGGCATCAAGCCCCAGCAATAACCCTGGAGGCAAACAAAAAAAAAGGACTTCCTAGCTACTTCACACACAAGGACCTCTAATTTCATCTGCTCTACTTCTGCCTTTGGGTTTCTGCTGGGCTAGCCTGAGGGTGCTTCTTCCCAGGCACATGCTCTCTGGGTCGGAGAGAACTCGACCGGAGCCAACCTAGGCTGCAGTGCAGGAAAGGGACCAAGAACTAGTGTCGCCAGAGAGAGACTCTGGGACTCGTGGAGCGGGAACATGCGGGAACACACAATACCCTGCTGCGTTTATTGATCTGCCTTTAAATATCTTCTGAGATGGAAGTGGTAGGGTGGAAAAAGGAAGTATGTAGGATAAGGGGGCAGAGTGGAAAAAGAGCAGGAACCAGTGGGGATTAAACCAGTGGAGATAAAACCAATGGGGATTAAACCAGGGTGGGCCTCAAACAAAATAATGATTATGTAAATAGACCACAGCATTAAGCAAGGGGAACCTGGCGTGATGACACGGATAGAAACAGAAGCAGAACTAGCCAAAGGAGAAATGATGACCAACAGGTTTATGTTCAGTAAAAAATGTGTTCTGTTTTATATCTTTTTGCCTTTCAGTCACCAAGTTGTAGACACTACAGAGACACCAACCTGACTTCCCTGGGAAGACGATCTTACTAGTATGTCCTGGAACCTCAGCTCCTCAGAGCCCAACCCCACTAGGAAAAGACAGAAACAGACTGGGGGTTTTTGGATCCACCTGTCAATGCCCATGTCCAGTGGAGAAGCAATTATAGAAGCCAGACCTTATACTTTCTGCACTCCATAAAGAATTTTTGTCCATACTCCTAGAGGGATAAAGAATAAGAAAGCACCCCCACACCTATGGACATCTAATCTTTGACAAGGGGGCCCAAAGTATTAAATGGAGGAAGGAGGCTCTCTTCAATAAATGGTGCTGGGAAAACTGGGTTGAAACACACAGAAGAATGAAACTGCACCACTTTATCTCACCAGAAACAAAAGTCAACTCCAAGTGGATCAAGGACCTGGATGTTAGACCAAAAACTATCAAATACTTAGAGGAAAACATTGGTGGAACATTTTCCCACCTAAACCTCAAGGACATCTTTGATGATACAAACCCAATTGCAAGGAAGACTAAAACAAAAACAAATCAATGAAACTATATTAAATGAAAAGCTTCTGCACAACCAAAGAAATCATCAGACAAACAAAGAGACCCCTATCAGAATGAGAGATCTTCACATGCCAAATATCAGATAAGAGACTTATTGCTCCAGTTCACTGATTGTCAGAGAAATGCAAATAAAGACAATATTGAGATACCACCTCAACCCTGTGAGAATGGCATAGATCAAAAAGGACAGCAGCAACAAATGCTGGAGAGGCTGTGGGGACAGAGGAACCCTTCTGCACTGCTGGTGGGAATGTAAATTGCTCCATCTTCTGTGGAAAACAGTCTGGAGAACTCTCACAAGGCTAGACATGGACCTTCCATATGACCCAGTAATTATTCTCCTAGGGATATACCCCGAGGACAACATAACACCCAACCAAAAAGACATGTCTACACCTATATTCATAGCAGCACAATTTGTAATAGCTAAAACCTGAAAGCAAACCAGGTGCCCAACAATAGATTACTGGCTGAGAAAGCTGTGGTATATATGCACAATGGAATACTACACAGCTATTAAGAACAATGAACACACCTTCTCTGACCCATCTTGGATGGAACTAGAAGGAATTATGTTAAGTGAGCTAAGTCAGAAAGACAAAGACAAGTATGAGATGATCTCACTCATAAGCAGAAGTAGAGAAAGAAGAACAGAAAGGGAAACTCAATGCAGGTTTTTACTGAGTTTGGAGTAGGGCACCAAAGTAAAAAAATCTCTGGGTTAAGGATGAGGGTGGATGTTTGGCTTCACTGGTGGGGGAAGGGGGATGGGATGGAACACAGTCTTTTGTTATTGGGAATGGTGTTTATGTACACTCCTATTAACTTGTGGTCATATAGATCACTATTTAATTAATATGAGAGGGGAAAAATTGACTGAATGTCTCATACTTTTTAATCAACAGACCACAGGCTGAGTCTTTGAAATGCTGATTCTCCTAAAAGCTTAGACCAGGGAGAACAGAAGCAACCAGTGGTGTTATTCTATAAGATACAGCTATATACAAATACGTCAAAGGACATAAATTATGGTGATGTTGTGTATGATACAGCAAATCCTAACAAAGGGATTTTCAAAGTTAACCCAATTTCCAAATAATTTGATTATAGCAATAACTATTGCCTTCTTAAACCCTAAGACAGCAAGAACCTCTCTTGCTTCTTCCTATTACATTTCCCTCAGTCACTCCAAAGCTAACCTTATCAAAATGAGGACTGCAAAAGCTCAATAAGGGCAAGAGACTGGCATACTTTAATGATGACTCTTTAGTCAATATCAGGCCACGCCATCAGCTGAGGCCCTAGTTGGTGAGTCCTGATATTCCCAAACAGACATGATGGGCCTAGACCTCGAATAAATCCCTCTGTCCATTATTACCAGTCTTCTCTATCAGAAACAACACAATAGACCGCTTTGTGGGCTCCCATAGGACCTTGCCCTCAACATGGATCAACAATGGTAGAGAATGTTCCATCTTCCGAAGGGAGGCTGGACAACATACTCTATCTTCCATCTGAGGAATATGGGTCCTGAAATCAGGGCAGCTTGGAATGTTCCTACTCATGACCACAGAATGTGAGCTCAAATCTACAGGGATGTGCAGAGGTCACACAGGCTCCTAAGCTGAATATGAGCTCCAGGTCAGATCAAATCAATGGGGTTTATAGTCAACAATATTTATACACCTTTCCCATATTTGGGAGTTACTCTCTTCCCTGATGCAGCTTTCTGATCCTTTTTCCAGCCATGACATCATCTCCCCAGACAATAACTTGGGTCAGATTTCAGGCTCAGGGTAAAAACAAACAAACAAACACCCTAGTATAGTCATGGGCCCTTTGGAATATAACTAAAATATGCCTACTAGCTATTTACAAAACTGAGACCCCCAAATCTTCATCTTCACTATTCCAGCTTTTAAGTTCATGATTAGTCAACAATTTGTTTGGCTTTATATGTTAACTCTTCTTTCAGCCACCAGGTTCCAGATGCTACCTTGATGCCAACCGGCCTTCCCTGGACAGACAGCCCCACCAATGTGTCCTGGAGCCCCACTGCCCCACCCCACTAGGGAAAGAGAGAAACAGGCTGGGAGTATGGATCGACCTGCCAATGCCCATGTTCAGTGGGGAAGCAATTACAGAAGCCAGACCTCCCACCTTTTGTACCCCATAATGACCTTGGGTCCATGCTCCTAGAGGGATAAGGAATAGGGAAGTATCAGGGGAGGGGAAGGGATACAGAGTTCTGGTGGTGGAAATTACATGGAGTTGTACCCCTATTACCCTATGGTTTTGTCAGTGTTTCCTTTTTATAATTAAAAATTAAAAAACAAAAAGAATAGGAAAGCTTCCGATGGCAAGGATGGGACATAGAATTCTGGTGGTGGGAAATGTATGGAATTGTACCCTTGTTACCTTATAGTCATGTTAATCATTATTAAATCCATAGTAAAAAATAAAAAAAGAAACTTCTTTCTTAATGTCAAATAACTGATACCCTACTATATATTAGTCTAGGTTTTTATAACTTTGAAATAGATTTGTGCCAAAAATCACAAGAATAAAAACTTTAGGCTTTATAATAAGGTCCCATAATATAGCTTGATTTCTGGTAATTTGATAGATTACAATGGGACTTATTATATTCTAGCTTTCAGAAATACTCTTTAAAATATTTGTTTATTTTTCATTTCACTCTTTCTTTTTTTATTACCTGTATTTATTTATTGGATAGGGACATCCAGTAATTGAGAGGGAAGGGGGTGATAAAGGGAGAGAGACAGAGATACCTACAACACTGCTTCACCACTCACATAGCTTTCTCCCTGCATGTGGGGACTGGGGGCTCTGACCTGGGTCCTTGTGCATTGTAACATTTGCACTCAAGCAGGTGTGCCACCACCCAGCCCCTAAATATTTATTTATTATTGAGAGAGAGGAGGAAGGGAAGGAGTATGAGGATAGGGAGGAGGAGGAAATCAGAGCATCACTCTGGCACATGCAATGCTGGGGCTTGAACTTGGGACCTCAAATTGGCATGTCTAATGTACAATCTACTGTGCCATGTCCCAGGCTGCCAGAGAAATTCTGTTTTGTTTTTGTGGAGTTGGGGCCTTTCACATAGAGAAGATTTCCATGATTTCACTGCTCCCAGGCTGATGCTTTCATTCAGATAAACACAGGAAGAGACATCATAGTATGGAGTTTCCTCTGGGTGCCATGGCATTCCTACATGGTGCCAGGGGTTGGCAAGATGTGCATCCTACCCACTGAGCTATTCTAGCCCCTGCCAGAGGTATTCTCCTCCCCATATCATTATTGAAGGAAACAATGATTTATAAGATAGTTGATATCACATGTGTCTTGTTTCTTATTTCCCTCTCCTCCTCCCCCATGGCAGGTGTCTGCATACCAACACACCTAAAAATGAGAAGGGGAGGGCTCCTAACATGTTCATCAAAATCTGTAACAATAGCATGAAAAAGAACTCTACCAGCAAAATGCTTTGTGCCAGATTTTCTTACAAAGAGATTATGTTTCTGCTTCCACATTTTTGTGGGTTCTAGATTATTTCCCGAGTCCTTTGCTTTGGTGCAATATGCCACACCCAACCCAAGTTTTACATTCTGTCCTCCCCTTTGTTGTCTTTTATTCTCAAGTTCCACCTGTAAGTGAGATTATTTGGTAGTGGTCCTTCTCTTAATGACTGATATTTAAAGACAGGGATAGTGTTGAGTCTAACGAGATACACAAGAATGGTTGCAAACTTTCTTTCTTTGACAGGAGCCATTTTGTTTGTTGCCAATTTTTGGTCACGAATCTCTATTTTACCAGCTATATGTCTTTTTTTTTTTTTTTTGAGAGAGAGAGAGAGAGAGAGATGCAGAGAGAGACACACAGAGAGAGAGAAACACCAGAGCACTGCTCAGCTCTGGCTTCTGGTGGTACAGGGGATTGAACCTGGGATTTAGGAGCCTCAGGCATGAGAGTCTGTTTGCATAATCATTATGCTGTTTCCCTCACCCTATATATCTTTTAAATGCTTTATTTATTTATTGAGTAGAAACAGAGAGAAATTAAGAGAGGAGGAGGAAGAGGTAAAGGTGGAAGAGAGAAAGAGACACCTCCAGCTCTGCTTCATTGCTCATGAAGCTTCCCCTACAGGTGGGGGACTAGGGGTTGAACCTGGGTCCCTTGAGCACCACTATCTTGCCCCCAGAAAAGTGCTTTTTTTGGGGGGGATTGGGGGGGATGGACATACTTTATTCTATAGATGTTAAACTCCATAACTTTTTATTTTCCTTCATTATAATTATCTTTATTCTGTCCCCTTTTCCCAATTCTGAAAAGTTTGTAAGGTGATGAAAAGTCTTGGTTTCAAGCTAATAATTTAAAATTTTATCCAATTTTGTTATTAACACATTGACATCCATGAAACATTAAAAAGCAGTTTTCCTTCTCATTTTGTCGTCAGGGATGCAGACAGTAAATATGAAGGCAAAATAGTGACAATTGAAGCAAACAATGTAATCACTGTAATTGTACAGGGTCTTTGTGTTTTCATAGTGTTCTTCTCTTAGGGGTGAAACATACATTCTCTGTAGCCATTCTCACACTTTTCAACTGTTACAGTGATGTGGCACTAGGCTGTCAAAACCAGACACTTGGGATTCAAATGTAGAACACTGAATCAGGAAGATTAATCTATTGTTCAAGCTAAACATTAATTTAAAGGGAGAAAAATAAAGAAAATTTTAAAAATAAAGGGAGTAGAGATAGTCAATAATAAGTTACATAATAAACCTTAATTACAGTGTGAAATTGAAATTAACACACACGCACACGCACATGCACATGTGCGCGTGTACCCAGTAACTCCAAGTAGAGCTTTTGCTTTGGGTGTGAAGTTGAGCAAATAATAATAATAATAATAATATTAATAATAATAATACTTAGTATATTAATCATATAGCTTTAAAAAGGTTTCATTTCCGTTATCTCACAGGACTTTTCATAAATAGCAAAAGAAAACATAAATTTTTATAGTCTTAGAGTCACATTGCATTTGTAAACTGAGGTATTTATACAGTTGAGTCACATGCAGGCCACAATTTTTAGCATATGACTCAGACTGCATCTCTTATATACAGTTAGTTTTAAAACACTAGGGCATTGTGCCAAGACTTAAGCACAAGGTTTACACAACCAAAGATTTATAGAGAGTTGCTCAATTACGTTTGGGATTTCCTCCAGAGTCTAAACCACTATCTCTGACCAGGTCCATCAAGTTTGCACTCCAGCTTCCTATTACACTTAGAATAAACCCAGGCTCTGATTACCCTGACCTTCAGAGTTCTTTATGATCTGGCCCCTGCCTTTTTCCTTTTGTTTAATTTATCTCTTGCTATTCTCTTCCAGGGTTCATATATTTCACCCACACTGGCTTTCTTTCAATTTTTAGAGCACACTAAGGTCATTCCTATTAAAAGGAGATTAAAGTTTCCTTCTTCAGATACACTTTGGCTTAAAGTAAGTCCCTCTGTCCAGTTGTCCTTCTACCTTCTCTCTCCTAATATCCCAAGGCCCCTCTCAAACTCCCCTTCCCATATATACAGCATACAGATCTATGTGTTTATGTTTGTATGCTTGGTGGAATGCTTACTCTTTAAAGGAAAGAGATAGTTTTCAGAAGATTCACCATTGTACCTCCAGAAGTCTAGGACATCTGGTATCAAGTAGTTATTTGATAAATATTTATTAAGTGTAATCAGGGAAGTAAGTAATATTGACTGTATGGTGCGATCCAGAGTTAATGCTAAATCTATGGACTAGGACTTGGAGGAGAAAAAAATAAAGATAAACCCACTGTGTGGAGGTAGGGTGGGAATGTAGTAGACATCAGCCTTGTACCATAATCTCAGATATTCAAGGGAAACATACATTTAACTTTATGAATCAGAAAACATAACTCATTTGCTCTTAAGATGTTTCCCTCCCTCTTTTATTTTAAATGGGGTAAAGGTCATATTTTTCTTCAAGGTCAGGGAGAGGGTCTCTACTTGTTAAGTCTTGTCTACTCTGGCTACTTTCGGGTATTCACTAACTCTGCTCAAACAGTTCCTTCCAGTCTGAGGAATCAGCTGCTTCCATATATATTTTTTAAACATGGGAAGTCTTTATGAGGTGTGTTTTTGGTCCCATCTATCTAGACAGATCGACACAGTAGGAAGCCCTTACTCTCTGGAGCTTTGAATTTTCTTCTGTGTTCTCTAGTACAGCCAGAAAAATAGGAGTTTCTCTCTCCAAATAGATTTTTCTCTTTGTTCCATGGTCTATGGACTCTTCCTTCATTAGACTACTTTCAAAGGTGCCTTCAAATTTCCCTTCATATCAGAACACTTTGCACAACCCTTTGAAATGAAATAGCACTTTTCCAAGCCAGAAAGCATATGAAATTTCCCACCTCACCTTTCTTTCAGGAAAGAACAGAAAAGGATAGGGTAGATAAACACAAACTAAGCATTAACTCATTCCTCTAAAAGGAATTTTAAAGACTGAAGGCAAAATATAGGCAAGGAGTACAATTCCAATGTGCCTCTTCTTAACACACTACTATGGTTTCCTACTGCTCTTAGGATAAAACTCAAAACTCTGTAATACAGGGCCCTGGGAGCCTGTCTTGCCAGTATTCACATGCAGCACAGACCCCTAACTTTCTCACATGAAAGAATTATAGTCTTGTTGCAAAGGACATGTCTTCCTTCAACAAGGTCTTTTTTTTCTTTAACATTTACAAAAAGCTCTTCATTGGATTAACTCCTTTACAACCTTTTAAAAAATTATCTTTATTTATTTGATAGAGACAGCCAGATATTGAGAGGGAGGGAGGGAGGAGATAGAGAAGAAGAGAGACAGAGAGATACCTACAGATCTGCCTCACCACTTGTGAACTTTCCCCCTGCAGATGAAGGTTGGAGGCTTGAACCTCGGTGCTTGTATATTATGACATGTGTGCACAACCAGGTGAGCCACTATCCGGCCCCACCTCTTCACACTCTTTAGCTGTAATTCTCCCAGCATTTTCACAGAAAGACACTCCTATATACTTTCCTTGACAGTACTTATCCATAATGATTGTGTCTCTTATAAGACAAGAAAAACAAAGGTTAATTATGATGAAATGGTACTTTTATTTGTCAGATTAGCAAACCCCTTTAAGTCTGACTATACAATATTGGAAATATACTCTTAATTACTGCCTGTGGGAATGTAAAACTAGGTCAGCTTCATTCGGAGGGTAAGCTGGCAAAATCTTTCAAAATAATAAGACACAAACTCTTTTTGATCCAGATAGCTCTCTTCTGGAAATTGGTCTTACAAATAGGCTTGCCCAGGAAAAAAAAAGGGGGGGGAACTTTTATAACTTTCTTAATTATAGAAAAGTTTTGCTAATAGAGACAGGATTGAAGAGTCACTAGTAGAAGAGTCACCAAATACACTGTGATAGTCCCATCCAATGGGATAATACACAGTTTTTAAAAAGCGGTTAAATTCTGAGATGGTAAAATTTTCCATTTATCAAGCAAAAAAGAACATGAACACTATTGTGTATGGTATGTACCTTTTATAAAATTTATTATTATTTATTTTTTTTTTTTTATTACCAGAGCACTGCTCAGCTGTGGCTTACAGTTGTGCAGGGGATTGAACCTGGGACTTTGGAGCCTCAGACATGAGAGTCTGTTGGCATAACCATTATGCTATCTACCCCTGCCCTGGTATGAACCTTTTGTATAAGCAGAGGAAAGGTTAAAAAAAAAAGTACATGTAAATGTGTCCAATTTGCCTGTATATAAGTAAGAAGGCTGAAAAATGCACAAGAAAATAGTGACAGTGATTATTTATTTTTATTGTTGTTGAAGAAATAAGAACTAGGAGGATGAGGAGTATGATAAGATATAAAACTACAAAGTAGCAAAACACCTAGGATGTTCCTTTCTATTGATCACATCATGCATACTTATGAATGCGGCACTGGTTTCAAGTTAATTATTGAAAATGAAAAGTCATCATGGCAAAGGTATTTTCTGTGACATTCTCCTAAGATGGGAGTGTGAGGACCTTAGCGTTTATCACCAGTCGAATAATACTGCTACTATAACAAGAAATATTACTTCATGACAGTCACTGAAATAGATTCCCTATTTCCTTCTCATATATTCCATCCTCAAATCAAAACAAGACAAGTATTAAACTCCCTTTTTTCTTTTTGAAAAATCCTTAGGTACTAATATTTACTTTTTAAGGTCACTAAAAATAACCCCAAATTTTAGGAACAGATGAAATTGTATTTATTTATTTACAAATTTAAAGTCTGGGAGATGGAGGTGTTTCTGATGCAATATTAAATAACTTCGTCTAGAAATAAGAAGAGACATGTCTTTTTTTTAAAAAAAATTTATACTATCTTTATTTATTTGATAGAGACAGCCAGAAATCAAGAGGGAAGGGGAAAATACAGAGGGAAAAGAGACAGAGAGACACCTGCAACACTGCTTTACCACTCACAAAGCTTTCCCTCTGTAGGTGGGGATCAGGGGCTTGAACCTGGGTCCTTGTGCACTGTAATGTGTGCCCTTAACCAGATGTGCCATCACCCGGCCTCCAAGAAGAGACACTTTATAAAGGCAGTTTGCGATATCATGCTTAGCTTATGCATATTGAAACAAGCGTGACAAATATATGTCATTGTTACCATGACTATGAACTAAAAACCAGAAACAAAGAATGCAACACAAACCAAAAACCAAGTCTAGAGATGTATCACATTACTCTTTATGGAGAATCTCACTTGATGTTTAAATTTAAAGAAGGCATAGGTGAGGCAGATTTGAGGTTCTTTACTACCTGAAGCTGTGATGGAATTAATTATTTTTCACAAAGGCAACGGATAATCAAACTTTTTTTTTTTTAACAACCAGACATTTTAAATAAAATACCCTAGCTGAGATGAATCCATTCGCCAATATTACTGAGGTCATCTCCAAAACTCTCTCCCTTTACACTGTCTGAACTGGAAGACGCTTTGAAGAGGGTTAAACTGGGAACTTGCTGCTGGCTATGATAACATCACCCCAGAACTCATTCTTAACTTGGGCCCCGTGGCAAAGAAGTGGCTCACTACATTCCTGTCCCACATCTCGGAATCTGAATCTATGCCCAAAATTTGGCGTCGTGCAAAGATAATAGCAGTTTTGAAACCAAAGAAAGACCCAACACTGGCCGCCAGCTATAGACCAAATTCTCTCCTCTCCGTGTGTTACAAACTCCTTGAGAGGCTGCTTCTGTCACGAATTTCTCCTCTTACAGAGAAATTCCTATCACCCGCCCAAGCTGGTTTCCGCCCAGGAAGATCTACCTGAGAACAAGCCCTGGCCCTCTCAACTTACATTGAAAATGGATTCCAGAAGAATTTAAAGACGGATGCTGTCTTTGTTGATCTCACAGCAGCCTATGACACGGTCTGGCATCGTGGTCTCCTAGTCAAGATCTCAAGATGCCTGCCTCCATGGGGGGCCAACACTATATCGTTTCTTCTCCAAAACAGAAGATTCCGGGTGCATCTGGGTGACAAGTCTAGCAGATGGAGACTTGTCTCAAGTGGCCTCCCCCAGGGCTCTGTTCTGGCTCCTACGCTATTTAATATTTACATCAATGACCTCCCAGAAACTTCTTCAAGGAAGTTCATCTACGCTGATGACATCTGCTGTGCAACTCAGGCATCCAAGTTCGACATCCTCGAGGAAACACGAAAGACATGTCTCTGATATCTGATTACTGTAAAAAATGGCGACTAATCCCTAACACTGCATAAACGGTATCATCTGTTTTCCATCTACACCATGCCTCGACCTCGAGTGAGCTTAATGTGCAGCTTGATGATACGAGAATCCGGCATGAAGCCCAGCCAGTCTATCTTGGCGTTACTCTCGATCGCACCCTGTCATTTCACGAACATCTCATAAAAACTGCAGCAAAGGTGGGTGCGAGGAATAACATCATTCAAGACTGGCCAGCTCCTCATGGGGCGCGAGTGCTTCCACACTACGATCATCATCTCTGGCATTCTGCTATTCCACTGCAGAATACTGTGCCCCAGGATGGTTCCATAGCCCCCATGTCCACTTGGTCGATTCCAAATTATATTCCTCCATGAGGATAATTTCTGGAACCATCTGTTCCACCCCGGTTCCATGGCTGCCAGTTCTTAGCAACATCGCCCCGCCAGATATTCATCGGGATGCGGCATCATCTAAGTTCATCTCCCACATCTACGCTTGACCGCACCTGCCAATATACGCAGATATCTTCGCCCACCCTGTCCAACGCTTGACGTCTCATCATCCAGTCTGGTCCCCTACGCCTACACTGAACTTCTCTGTTCCAGACTCTTGGAAACAGAGTTGGCAGTCAGCTGAGGTAAAGAACAAACACCTCATCACAGACCCCTGCAAGCGTCAACCCGGCTCTGACCTAGCACGTTATGATTGGGCCCTCCTCAATCGCTATCGAACAGGCCATGGCCGGTGCGCCGCTATGTTCCACCGCTGGGGAGCCAGAGACGACCCGAACTGCCCCTGCGGCTACAGACAGACTATGACCCACATAGTCAACGACTGCCACCTCTCCAGATTCAAAGGAGGTCTCGAAACTTTACATCAGGCTCAACCTGATGCTGTTAACTGGCTACAGAAGAAGGGCAAACGCTAGAAGAAGAAGAAACTGAGATCATATTTTCAAATCAAATAGCATAATGACTTCTAAGTATCGCAATCTTATACTTCCTTTTGTCTCCTAATCTTCAGTTAGTCTTATCTAGTAGACTTTAGAAACAGGTGATCTTTAAAAGTCAGTTGTTGTTAAAATTCGGAGGCTCCAGCTGGCCGGGCTAGCTTCACGGGTGGGTAACAGAGATGACCAGAGACATACGGCTGGGCCGGGAAGCTGTATTTCTTTATTCAGGAACAACGATTTATAAACTAAGACAAACAAAACTCTCCTGCCTCCTTCCCCCGCAGCGGCGCCAAACACTCTCCAACTCTGGAACTCTGGAACTCTCTCGGGGTTCCTTGGGGCTGGGACAATAGGGCCGCGAAACTAGCAGGACTGAACCAATTTTCTTGGCAGGGGGAGAGCTAGAACAACCCAATGTAAAGCATACAACAGTCAGTGATTAAACTATGCATTTCTTTTACTTAAGTCTGTGCCTCAGCACATTTTGAATTCTAAGCGGCCGACTACTTAATTAAGATCTGTAGGGTCAGCGTGAAATAAATAGGTTTAATAGTAACACCTTCACATGTGAACTGGCTGTTAACAGTTGGTTTCTTTTGAAGAAATATTTCGATTTTAGAAGTTCTCACCCTGATCATTATTGTTGCCTACAAAGCTAATGGAATATGAATCAGAACACAGTAGTTTCATACTCCTCCCTTCTTTTTAATTTTTTTCTCTTCCTCTTTTTAGAGAAATACATGATCTAATATTTTGCAGCTACTTAGCTTTTAACAAATGCAATTATAGATGAGTGTTTCTGTAAATTTAGAAAGTTTAAAGTAACTGAGTTTCTGGGGACTGATACAAAAACAGATACAAAAGGAAAGCTCAAACTGTAATCCATTTTTCCCCCTATTTGGTCTACATGCACCACCTGGTGGTAAAGTAGTGTAATAATTCTAGAAACGTGTGTGTGTGTGTGTGTGTGTGTGTGTGTGTCAATGGAAAGAGAATTGAAAATTTCAATATATACTTCCAAATAGTCATTTAGATTAAAAAGGGTATTATTTGATGAAGTATTTAACAAACCATTAGAATACATCTAAGCTAGGTCAGGAAATAAAGGGGAGAACGACTCATGTTGGAAAGTAGAATAACTTTCTCTTATTCACATTGACAATCCCATAATCCCACTCCTAAATTAGCATTTCTTTATTATGAGTATGTTCATATGGAAGCAAGAGTCAAATACTGAAAATCACTACAAAACATTTTGTGTTTTTTTTAATTTTAAGAAGGATAAATTTTAAATCTATCACTCTTATGTTAGTAGCTTGTATGTTGCAGGTCACAGAAAACCGAGAAATGTTATGCATGTACAAACTATTGTATTTACTGTGGAATGTAAAACATTAATCCCCCAATACAGAAATTATAAAATATATATATCAAGGTTCATAAGGTCATTTAGACTAATATATTAATTGTACAAACTTAGCATCTGAGGCTTAGTGACTTTTGCTCAGTGGACCAACTCAAATAAGAACCTGGACTGTGTCATTTTCAGTCTAGAGTTATAGCACACAAAAGATATACTCACATGCAACAGTGAACTTTGAATCTATGAAAAGACATACTGTTAATCCAGCTGTTAATTCAGACACTAAGTTGTATGTCAGTATACATTTGTAGTCTTAACTATAAAATTCTGGGCTCAAGGAGCACTACTAAAAGTGTCTGCCTCATAAAGCTATGAAAAAGATTTCCTAACTATTAAAATCCCTTTCATATTTAGATTCAAAGGAATATTTCTTGATGCATATACAACAGCTATGCTGTGAGGATGGGTTTTTTTTTTTTTACATTCCCTTTCCTCTTCTACAGTTGCTGCAAAATCAGAGAGATCTGTTTTCATAAAGTAGATGCCCACTTGTATTTTTAATCATAAACCATGTACATAGCTCCCTCTCATGACCAGTGAATGAATACTATACAAGTCTCCTTTTACTCTCGCTGTTGTATTCAACTAACAGCTTACTGGTTAAGTTTTAATTGCTTCCAATGAGGTCAGCAAAGGTATTTATCAAAAAGCCCTGAATAAAAGGCTCCACATACACACACAGACAGATAGACACAGACACACACACTCACACACACATATACACAAGAACACACGCGCTTACACAGAGAGAAAAATCCTCTTGCCTGTTGATTTATGGAAACAATTATGATTCTGCTGGAGAATTTCTCAGCTGAGAAATAGTTTGTAGCTACAGTAGAGAGGCTCAAGTTGCACAAGGCAGACAACAGACATGGAATTCTTGTGTATCCAGCTGTTATCAACAGAACAAGTAAGTTACTGTTATTTGTCTTTTAAAAATAATGCTAAAAGTTTTCTAGCAGTTTATCTCTTTCTCTGGTTTGAGCACTGAAGCTTAACATTGCCAGGTTTTTGAATCCTGTAATTATCTATAGTAATTATGCTGTGGAACTTATGTAAAGATAAGGCTGAGGCTCTCCAGAACAATCCTGACATTTTAACTTAAGCAGTGTGGGTAGCTCAGTAGAAAACATTATGATTTTACAAACATAAAGGCACATTATGAAGTAATCTAGGGAGAACATTTGTACTTGGTTAATGGTAAGTTTAGAGCTTATTTTAAATCTATAGCTCTAACTGTAGGATGTCTCTTACCAAATAGCAACTGGGGTGAATAGCAAATCGTATTCTAATTTGTCTCTATGAATGCATAAATTAAATCTAGCCAGAGTGGTAAAGACGTCGATATCCTCTGTGAACGCTGTTTTAAATGTGCCTTTACAGTATAAATGACAATAAACTGCTTAACCATTAGTGCAATTCTCATTTTTCTTCTCTCCTTCTCCCTATTATTAATCTTTTATTGCAAACAGAAGTCAAGTAGCAAACAACGCCATAGCAACTGAGTGTATTACAACCTGATCTTTAAAAATAAGGATATAACAAGCTATTTTTTAAAAGGAGGCCTGTGTGGTTATCAGCAACTAAAAGGATAAGGCCAATATTTTGGAAAGTGCAACCATTTTTCCTGAAGCCAAGCTACGATTTACAGAGAGGAAGAGGTCAATGACCTAGAAGCAGCAATCAATTCAAGATTCAATTTTCATTATGTTATTCATGAACACCTGGAGCACTACACTATAATGCGCAAATGGATACTGACATGGATCCTGCCAACTTTGCTCTACAGATCATTCTTTCACATTATCTGTCTAGTGGGCACTATATCTTTAGCTTGCAATGACATGACTCCAGAGCAAATGGCTACAAACGTGAACTGTTCCAGCCCAGAGCGACATACAAGAAGTTATGATTACATGGAAGGAGGGGATATAAGAGTGAGAAGACTCTTCTGTCGAACACAGTGGTATCTGAGGATTGATAAACGAGGCAAAGTCAAAGGGACCCAAGAGATGAAGAATAACTACAGTAAGTCATGCCTTTTATTTATAGCATTGCTTTAGATCTTAATCTGTGAAAGGATCAGCTTTCAAGTGGCGTGTTTTTTTTTTTTTTTAGTTTTCTTTTATTAGTATTATTAAATATCCTCTTCTCTAAGTTGGGATCACTGAGCTCTGTTACTAAAAAATATAAATTCCTGTTGTAGCTGGAGTTGATAAACCAAGCAATCTGAAATTTTATTTTATGCCCTAGGTTCAAAATTTTCATAAATTAAGCAGAATGTAAATGATGTTATTCACACAGAAATGAGTCTTCTTGTCTAGTAAATCCTATAGACACTTTAACATAGCACTTGTGCAATTGTGTAAAGTTATAAAATAGAAGGTAAGCTATGGTGTGTCCATCTATTCATATCATAATGACTTTGCAGTAGATTATTTAATTGCCTTGGAAGAAAATTAAATCAAAAAGTCTAAATATTCTATGCCATAAACATTCTTAAGAAAAATGTAAATGTAAGGAAAGAAACAAAAGTGATTTGAAAGACATACTAAAGCTATGATTTTAAATTAACAAACTCTATATTTTACCTCCAAAACAGCTATTCTTTTCTAAATAGCAGGACTGGGTTTATCATTTAGCAGTTATGATTAATAACCAATTAATATACAGTACTAAATTTGGTAGGTTAAAATATATACATTAAGAATTCTAAAACTATAAGTGAAAATAAATTTTGTCTCTACTATTAACACTTGAATAATGTTATTATTATGTCAGTTTATAAGACTCTGGGCACTAGAGTACACTGAAAATGAATGTATGGGGATGATGGTATAAACATTTGTCCAGTACGGTGCCAAGTTTGGTATAAATTCTTAGGTTCTGTTGCTTGTTTAATAAATGGTCTTTAGGTTCTAGCTAATAAACCAATAAATAAAAAGTGAGGTAATTACATTTCCAACATTAAAGTGAGGAATCCTTTTTAACTATGATTTATGTAGGACATCAAGACCATTTAAATGGATGATTAACATTTACACTTTTATTATCACTATTATTAAGAAGATTATGTTAGTTCAAGTAACTTTTTGGAGAACAGTTTTGTAGCTGACTAGTTCTATGTATGTTACAGAACTTGCTTTAAAATCAATTTATTGGAAGTTTATTTAGATTCATGAAACCTGACGCAGAAGATCTAGTCCAGGTAGGAACTGACACATAGGCTCAACCCCTGTCAGTGAATGACTTAGAACAATTTCTTAGTTTTTCTAATTACCATTTTCTTCCAACCTTAAAATGTGATATATGTGTAGATGATCTCAAGGCACCTACTTCTCACATTATTAAATATTCAAAACCAGCCTAAGTACTACTCAGTTATCACACACAATGAATGACATGTAAGTGATTATCTTAATGACAAGATGATCTATCAGAAATAATTTCAAATGGTAGTAACAGAAGTCTCAAGCCTAAACACTGCAGGATTTTACTATATGCCAACTCATCCCTTTTGAATCTCTCTCAAATAACATAAATGTGAAAAACTTAGCTATAGAATCAAGTGAAAATGAATAATGTGAATATTTATTTGGGATAAAAAAATTTCTACAACTGAAATGCATTCACATATGGAACTGCATGACACTTAGGTATTTGTAGATATAAATGCAGTACCACACTTATTTTTAGAGTTTAAAACACAATTTAGGGCTGATTTTGAGTAATCCAACACCAGCCTCTAATATTACTATTAACACTAGTATCTAATATTAGTTCTTCAGTAAACAAGAAAGAAGGACTAGTGTGAAGGAAGAAAAAGTCCTATCATAAGTTAGAATGTCACAATATTAACATAGTTAATGACACAATATATACCATGTAAATAATACTCATTTTCACTGACTGCATGCACATAGTATACTGTTCTTCAATATGGTCAATTCTATTAGAAAGAAAAACTATTCCCTATGGTCTATAAGTATACCCTACATTGTTGTACTGTTACCCTAATGAAGAAGGAGTAAATCTCAAAAGAGGCTAAGTTGCTGTTGTTTCTGATTTTTTAAACAGATAATCCTAAAGTACAGAAGGCAACACTGTGTTAAAAAATATATAGAGAATAATTTATTAGAAGAGAATCACGGTAGTTATTTCCCATTACTTAGAGGGGTAATCTTACTAATTTTAAGAGTGAATGCCTCACACATAAAACATACAAACTTGACACATGTATAGTTGAACATAATGTATTTAAGTAATTCAAAATTTTAAACAAATTCAAAATTTGTTTAAAAAGTCAAAGACGTTGAGGAAATTAAAATCACAAAACTTGAAGTCACTCCTTTGTCTTGAACGGAATGAATTCTCTTTCCTTCCAATTTTCATTAACATGAAGTAAAAGGTAGTTGTCCAAAAAGTGATAAAGAACCCAATGTTGACTGCCATTTCCTTTATTTTCTAAGTTTGACTCGGGTTTATTTGTTATTTTCTTTTATTTGATTGTTCATTAGATAGAGACAGAGAGAAATTGAGAGAGAAGAGGATATAGGAAGGAAGAGAGAAAGAGATACACCTGCACTGCTTCACTACTCAAGAAGCATCCCCTGCAGGTGAGCACTGTGAGTTTGAACCAGGGTCCTTGTACGTTGTTGACATGTGCACTCAACTAAGTGCGCCACTGCCCTGCTCCTTGAATGTCATTTTCAGTGTTCTGATACCTTATTGGGCTAACAGGTTGTTAGCCACCTTTCTTTGGAAGTCTTTTAAGTTGATTTATATTTAAGTGTCTTAGATGATACAATTTTGGGTGGTGGTGCACCTGGTTGAGCGCACACACATTACAGTGCACAAGGACCTGGGTTTATCCCCCTCACCCCCTGGTCACCACCTGCAGGGAGAAGTTTCATGATGAAGCAAGTCTACATCTCTCTCTCTCTCTCTCTCTCTCTCTCTCTATATATATATATATATATATATATATATATATATATATATATATATGTGTGTGTGTGTGTGTGTGTGTGTATGTATGTATGTATATATATATCCCATTTCCCTTTCTATCCAAAATAAACAAATAATTTTAAATATACTTTTTTAAAAAGTTAGATGTAAAGCATAATTTCTTTGGGCTACCTTAAGAAAAATCTCTAGACCATTCTCATGACTTTGCTTTAAGTGAAAGGAAAGTGACCCAAAGATGCCAATGGGTCTTGAGCAACTCCTTACCTTGCCAGCAGAAGCATAGCCCCACTATAGGAATGTAGTACACAAGATACTGTCAAGACAGTGGATTCTATTCGGTAGGAGATGTGAGAAATCTGGGTGTACAATTCTACTTCAGGAAGATGCTGAACTGAGGGAGGTAAATGGAGGGGTTGGAAGAAGAGAATGGAGGTGGTAGGGAAATAGCAATGGTGGCTGGGCCCCATCTTTAGGGAATTAAACTAAGGTACACTGAATTATGAGGCTCTAACTTGAATTTTACCCTAACTAGAGTACAGTATGGTGAAGTGAAATACATATATGTATATTATATAGTTATATATGTTCTTTTCAAAATAATACATGTATTTTCAAAAAAAGATTCACATATTTTTACATTTATGAAAGACAGGTCAAATAGGTCAAAGTACTGCTCAGCTCTAGCATATAGTGCTAAGGATATCCAACATGCAGACTCATGTGTGTAAGTCCTGTACTCTACCACTCAGCAAACTTCTCAGTCCACATATTTTAAATTTAGATTAGGGCGAACAGAAAATGTGCTCCAAGGAATGAAACAGAAATAATACTTGAGGGGCCAGGTGGTTTCACATCTCTTTAAGTGCATACATTACAGTGCGCAAGGACCCTGGTTCAGGGCCCTGTCCCCACCTGCAGGGGGAAAACTTCACAAGTGGTGAAGCAGGGCTGTAGATGCTTCTCTCTCTTCCCCTCCTTAGCCCCCCACCCCCTCTCAATTTCTCTTTGTCTCTATCTAGTAATAAGTAAATAGAAAATATTTTAAAAAGAAAGACTTATATCAGTGAACTCATGCACAAAACCTAGTCATGTGACTTCAGGGGATCCATGGGAGGCTAAAACACTACCATGTTTCTGACTCTTGAGGGGGGGAGAGCTAGTACTGGAGTCTGGCCCCAGAACTGCAAGCTGTTCTTCTCCAGAAACTGATAAGTCTCTTTTCTCACCTTGTTCTCTCTGGAAATCTGAGAGTAGATTTCTAAGCAATAAAATGAACACCTAATCTGAACGAACATTAATGGAACACAAGTCCAAGATGGCCCGCCAAAGATGAAATCAATGTTCACTTTCTTTGCAGAAGAAGATTTCTAACACTAGCAATGGATGGTCAACGCTCCCTCTACTGTTGTGAGAATTGTCCCAGGGGGACAAGGCCAGAGGGTAGAGTTAGAACATTGTTGAACCACTTTTTCTGTCAAGCAGACAGAGGCGATCACTCCACACTGACAGAAATAACACTGTTGTTCAAGCTATGAACTGAAGTGCCAAGTGAGAGACAGCAGCAGTGTACTGGACAAGTGATAAAACCTCTGAGAGGCAGATGGGGAACACAGAACGCCATCCATCAGCCTGATTTTCTTGCTTTTGGCATCCAATTACCAAACATTCTTCCCAATGATGGTCAATATCATTCATTCCTTTTCTTCCAAGATTCTCCCAAAGAGAAATCCTGAATTGTCACAAACCACTAAAACAGTATGCCTCACTTGCTAACAATTAAGCATTGTAAATTCCGTAGCTAGAAAAGGGTTAGCCATTCTGAAAATTGGCCAATGATTTAGCAATATTCTCTTTTGGATTGTTAGACTGTGACGGGATATGGCCTAACAATTGGCAGAAAGCAAATAAACAGTGTTGGATTTGACTTTGGCCACAGAATCTTCAGTGACTCAATTGTCAACAATTCTTTGGATTATATCCCACAACAATAACCTCTCCTAGTAGCTAGCAAATATACAGATGTCCTCTAAAATGGAGATGGTAAATTTGTGCATACTTCAAACTTAGCAAATTACAGAAAAGGAAAATAATCCACATAAACGAAACATAGTCCACATCACCAAACTAAAGAAATCAGGACAGTTCATTTTTAAAAAACAAACAAAAACACGGATACAATGATGAGGACATCTTTGAGTAGAACCCAAACCTAGAATTACTGATGAACAGAAATCCTGTGGACCTGCTTGCTATCAAGCAAGCTTATCAAATAAGCTATCAAGGTTTTAACTTATAGGAGATAGATAAATTGCTGGGGTGAGGGGGCACAGATTTGCAAATGTTAAAAAAATCTTTGAAAACTCTGGTATTATAGATAACTTCCTTATTTTTTGGTTAACACAAATGCTTAGAACAAAGGCCAATAGGCTAATTCATAGCCATAGGTACATTCCTTGTTTTATTTATTTATTCTGTACAGAGACAGAGGGGAATGAAGAAGGGAAAAATAAATGAGAGAGAAAGAAAAACACCTGCAGCACTGCATCTTACTCGTGAAGCTTTCACTGTAATGTGTACATTTAACCAGGTGCGCTACTACCTGGTCCTACTGGTGCATTCTTATTTATTTTTTTAAGTCCTCATCTGAGTTATCACTTTAATTTCTCTTTTAAACTGTTTTATTTTTATTTATTACATATAAGAGAGAGTTTCTTATATGGTAGAGAAAAAGAGAAAAGAACAAGAAAAGAGACAAGTTAGAGCAGAACTCCAGTTACATTTGGTGATGGAGGTTGAACCTAGAACCTCAGGCAAAAAAATCTGATGCTCTGCCAGTTGAGCCATTCCCCCAGCCACCACTTTAATTCCTATACCAATGCCGAACATCTGGACTGATCATGTATTTTGTCATGTGACTTAGCTGCGTTACAACTTTTCAGCCTATAGTTTGAACACAGTTGGAGACCCAAGTGAATGGAGAAAATGCAATAAGCTGACTTTCAGGTACACAGAAGGAGTTTTCCTTCTAGATTTTTCTTTCTCAGCCATAGTTAAATATTTGTTGGAGAACTTAAAAAAGCACTGACGCCAGGTCCCACCCACAGAAATTCTCGTTAAATTGATTGGGGTAAGCCTGGACATGAGAAATTTTAATAGTTCCCCCAGATAATTCAGATATGCTGCCAAAATGGATTATTACCAGACCAAGAGGATGTACATTCTATTTACGGAGTAGACACACCTCAGTTAAATGCAAATCTTGTGAAGGTGGGAAGGACCCCAGCATCAGTATTTGTTAAAAACTCCCGAGTGCTTCCAAATATACAGCTAAAATTGAAAATTATTTCTTAATGGGACCAAGGGTTCTAGTTCACTCAGGATTCCCTCAAGTGACCTTGGTAAGTTCTGGAGCCCTTGGAGTTCTCCACAGTTGACTTGTGCCATTTTGAAATGGCATTATCAGGAATGAATCTCTCAATTATACATCGAAGAAGACCTTCTGGGTCTATGTGAGCTCTCTGACAGATCTCAACTGAATAATTGGCCTGAAAATGTATGTGATGACTGTTCTGTAGCTACTATGTAAGAAGACTTTTTTGGTGAATGAGTCTGTGACAAGAAGTAGGTCCTGTGCTTCAGACTCATAGTGATAGGGAGGTCTAAATCTCTCCTGATACATTTATCTGTAATTTAGGATTAAGCGTCAAACACCTAGCACTCATCAGGTCCAGTTGTGACTATGAAGCCAGATACACCCAAATCAGGGTCTCATCAATTATTAGCACCGCACAAAGTTCAAATACAGTGATATAGACAACCTCTAGTCTAGCCAACCAAGGGGTGCAGAGGAATTGCAAACCTAGGATGTATATTAAGATTAGTGTAAAAGGGTTTGGGAGCTATTCTTTTTCTAAACTGGGATTAAGGCAAGACTTTCTCCCATTTTCCCTAAGTAGCCTAGCTCTCTCCTTCTGTATCAAGCAACTATTGGTAACATGGTAATTTCTTTTACATTACTCTTTGGAATACAGTACTTTTTAAAACTTTTTATTTCATATATGACACATAGAGACAAGACAGAAATTGTGTACTTCTTTTTTTAATAATTTTTAAAATATCTATTTATTTATTCCCTTTTGTTGTCCTTGTTGTAGTTGTTGTTGGATAGGACAGAGAGAAATGGAGAGAGGAAGGATAGACAGAGAGGGGGAGAGAAAGATAGACACCTGCAGACCTGCTTTACCACTTGTGAAGGGACTCCCCTGAAGGTGGGGAGCCAGGGACTTGAACTGGGATCCTTATGCCGGTCCTTGTGCTTTGCGCCACCTGCGCTTAACCTGCTGCGCTACCACCCAACTCCCGGGAATTGTGTACTTCTAAGCAACACAGAGGGGAAAAAATAAAACCTCAGATAAATGTGCCAACATATGAGCTCCTCCCTTTTTCTTAAGTAATATCCTTTTTACTTTTTCCAAAATAGTACTTTGTTCACCGATGGTGAGGAAAATGCAAATAAAAATGAGATATCACTTTACGCCTGTGAGAATGTCACACATTAGGAAAGACAGAAATATCAATTGTTGGAGAGTTTGTGGGGGGGGAAAGGAACTCTTTCACATTGCTGATGGGAGTGAAAGTTGCTCTGACTACTATGGAAAACAGTTTGGAAATTCATCAGAGCTCTAGAAATGGATTTATCTTATGACCCAGCAATCCCTCTCCAAGGGATCTACCCAGAGAATACAAAAACATCTACCTGAAAGACCTATCTTTGCAAACCAGTGTTCATAGCAGCACAGTTTGTAATATTGCAAACTTGGAAGCAACCCAGATGCCCAATGACAGGCAAATGGCTAAGGAAGTTGTGGTATACAGGCACAATAAAGTACTATGCTACTGTCGAAAATGACGAGGTCATATCCTTTGCAATAGCATGGCCAGAACTCAAAGGTATCATGCTGAGACAAGCCAGAAAGAGTAAGACCAATACCAAATGATATTACTTATAGGTGGAATTCAAGAACAAAGAACAGTAATTGAAAACACAAGGTGGAATTTGGACTAAGAGTGGCATACTGCACTTAAACAGAGGACTCTGGGGAAGGAAGGAGGGGGAGAGGATGAAAGGACATTGGGATGCTGGCGTGTCTTCTAGATGCCAGTCAAAAGGAGATGAGAGGCTGTGCCTATGTGTTTAAAGACAACACGATAAACCATTAACCTCAATCCCCATAGAAAACGTACTTATATAACACACAAAAAGCTATACTTATTTAATGTATGCGTGTTAATGAATCTGGAATACGTACATGTCTGTAACACCATCACGTAACATGAATGTATCTATCCATCATTTCTAAACAAAAGTTTTTTTCTTATCCTTTTATGAGCAGTATTTTATGATAAGAACAGATAAGACATATCCTCTTGGCAACTGTTTAAATATATAACACAGTACGGTGAAAAGCAGGAACTAAACTGTATAGTAGATCTCCTGGATTTGTTAATTTCACACAGCTGAATCCTAGTTCCTTTTGACTAATACCTCCCTGCTTCCTCTTCCCTTCAGCTTCTAGCGACCAACATTCTTCTCTCTGCTTCTATGGTTTTGAGCATTTTAGATTCCTACTGCAACAGGCACTATGAAATATTTGTATTTCTTTGCCTGGCTTATTCCACTTAGCACAACAGACAGATATGTATCTACTTCACTACATAAAAATATATAAACACAGGGATTGCTATCCATGTACAGATTAAACTTGCTTTTTAGGCAGAGAGCATCATTCTCGGTGGGACAGAGTTTGATGTATACTGCTAAGAATCATTCCTAGAAGTTCTCCAGTTGTTCCCGTCAAGCTTTCTGAAGAACATAACATATACTTGAGTGGGCATAATTCCTTGATAGGGCCATTAGCTAGGGTCCTTCTAAGAATAAATGGGAAGAAAATATCTCTGTGAACAGGAGAGGAAAAGGCAAGTGGGAGAAGGACAAAAAAAAAAAACTTGACATGAAATCTGTGGACTTTGCACTTTAAATTCCATGAGGACTTGAATACAAAGAGTTTTCCTAACTTTTTTGATGCACTTAATGAACATGCCAGCTGAATACAATGGACAGGGAAGGCAATAAAAGGAGAATTTCTTACAATAAAAACAAAAGCCAGAAATCATGTACAGAGGGGTTGAAATAATAATAGAGTATTAAAGATGTTACCCACATGAATATCAAGAATCTAAACACATGAACTGAAAAGGAAATATACCTTAACGACAAGACAACCCCACCCCTACAACCCTTCCCATCTTCACCCTTCATTTAGGGAAAACATACAGTCCATTAAATTGGAGTATGGAAAACTGCCTAGTGATTTTTTCTTTGGTGCAGTGAAAACTAAACCTAGCTTCCACTTACTTGTTCGATTCAATTAAAAAGGACTATAAAGTTGACCTGAACCAACATTTTAAGACTTTGAAACAAGAATGAGTTTGCACTATTGAGGGTAGCGTTTTGAGTGTGGATTCTGAGAAGAAATCCAAAAATTTGCAGTAAGATTTAAATTCTTTTAAAGATCTGAACAGATTTATAGAACTGTCCTTCTAATATGAAATAATGTCCACTAACTATTATGTGGGATATCCAGAAACAGACCAAAAAATATTTCCCATGCGGTAACTTAAAAATCTTTTAGGATTCCAACATATCTGGAAAAAAAAATCTCAAGAAACTAAAATACAATGCACTTTGTTTTACTTTTAACAAAAATTAATATGAGAAAAAGTTCTTTTAATTATATCAGTAACAGACAAATTTTGTACACTGACTGAAAACAATTTAGAAAATTGAGATTTAGTATAATGTGATGAGAGGACTACAGATTTAATTGGTTATCTTAAATAACCCCTTAAAGAGGCTACTTATTAGAAAAGTATTTGAAAACTTCTATCTGGATAGAACTGCTTTTCTAGATAGAAATGTCATGTGTATATTGTCTTATGGTTCTTTTTGTCACTTCTGGAAAGATTAACAACACATCTTACTCTTCCTTTCATCTCCTAGTGGTAGAAGTAGCAGCAGCAGCGCTTGGGCTAATGTAAAAAGGAAGAGCGGTTAAGGATTGAAAACCACTCAGTAGAATTTCTCCCATAAGCTACTACACATCTAAAACTAGTTATAGGCAAGAAATAGATCACTAAGTCATGAACATTGAATGTGTACAGGAATTAAAAGACTTGCTGGCAGAAAATAGAAGTATGCCTTACTTCTCTTTTATTCTGTATTGTTAACAAATATTGAACCTATTGAATTTAACATCTCTCTATATAATTGTAAGAAGCTAGAGGAAGGGGGTCCAGCAGTTGCACAGAGGGTTAAGCAAACGTGGCCAACAAAGCGCAGGGACCTGCGTAAGGATCCCCGTTCGGCCCCGGCTCTCCACCTGCAGGGGAGTTGCTTTACAGGCGGTGAAGTAGGTCTACAGGTGTCTATCCTTCTCTCCTCCTCTGTCTTCCTCTCCTCTCTCCATTTATCTCTGTCCTATCGAACAACGAATGACACCACCAACAACAATAATAACCACAACAAGGCTACAACAACAAAGGCAACCAAAGGGGGGAAAATGGCCTCCAGGAGCAGTGGATGGTGCAGGCACTGAGCCCCAGCAATAACCCTGGAGGCAAAAAAAAAAAAAGCTAGAGGAAAAGTTTTCTATAATCATTATAGAGATAAGTTTGCAAGATGGCAACATTTAAATTAATGATGCTGGAAGGGTGAACAGCAGGGCATAGTGAGTTATAACTCTCCTCAACACTAATTCTTTTTTTATTATAAAATCTATTTTTTAAATAATTGCCTTTTTATAACACTAAATAATAAGACACAGTTTAAGAAAATTTGCAAGGCTTCAATAACGTTTTGGGAAACTGATCTTTGGGTTCTACTTTACTTCAGACAAGAAGCCAAGAACTTTTGTATAGAAAGTTTTTTTTTAAGGGGCTGGGTGGTGGTACACCTGGATACACACATCATATTGCTCAAGGACCCAGGTTCAAGCCCCTGGCCTCCACCTACAAGACATAGGCTTCATAAGTAGTGAAGCAGTGTTGTAGGTGTCTCTCCTCTCTCCCTCTCCATATCTCCATCAACTTCTCTGTCTCTATCCAAAATAAAGTGTTTAAATAATACAATTATAAAAAAGATATTTTTTAAAAAGCTTTTAAACATGCTTAATTACCACAGTTGATGTCTCCTTAGCCCCTTATAGGTTTCTTCTCTATTGTTAAAAAAATAATTATAACCTTCTTGAAGGACAACCTGAACCTTCTGGGTCCCAAAAGTACCACATGCTGCTTAATAACTTGAAATGATTTAGGAAGATTTCTATAACCACTCAAACAGTGGCTTTGGATACAAACTGGATTCAATCAACACCCAACCTTACTTTCACCTGACTGTTGACTAGCCCTACTAAACAAATTACATCCAGAAAAAAAAGAATTCATTGGGTATTGGCTTAAGAAATATCTGCAATAAAAGGAGACACGGAGAGTAAAAAGTCTTTTAAAATAAAATTAGTTATACTAGTAAAAACAAAGAGTGAAATGCTAATTTTGGGGTAGGGATCTAATTCCATTGCTCTGCCTCTTAGAAGACTGATCCTTGATTTGGATTATTAAGAAAGGAAAGGGTAAGGGGCCAGGTGGTGGTGCACCTGGTTGAGCACATATGTTACAAAGCACAAGGACCCAGGTTTGAGTCCCTGGTCCCCACCTGCAGGGGTAAAGCTTCACAAGTAGTAAAGCAGTATTGCAGATGTCTTTCTGTCTCTCACGCTCTCTGTCACCCCCTTCCCTCTCAATTTCTGGCTGTTTCTATCCAATAAATAAATAAAGATAAAAAAAAACAAATTAAAAAAAATAAAGGAAAGGGCATTTATATAGGCAGAGAGAACTCGGGACGACTGAGAATTTGAAATCTACATTCCCAATTAATTCTGATACCAGCAGGCTGATCTTCATTTATCTTTTGGTGTCTTATGAAGTCTCTGACTCTACTTTTGACCCCATGCCTGACTTACAGGGTGCATCCTAAGACAGATAACTGAAAAGCTCACTAGTGGGTAGTGGTCAATTTCCTCATCTGTTGCATAAGCAGTGAAGACATTATGCAAAACTTTGAAAGACGGTCTCATCTTTTATTAATTCAACAAAGAGTCACCGAGGCCTTTGCTATACAAGACTGAGGCTACATTATTAAGTAAGTGCACAGTTCACCTTTTTTTTTTTTTGAGGGGGAGGAGGGAGGGATTATTAGTTTAGTTGAGGAGAGAGGGTAGAGGAAAGCATTAAGTCAAAGGAGGAAAGTTAAAAGCACTCAGGAGATAGCATGTAATGGTTCTGCAAAAGACTTTCATGCCAGAGAGGCTCTAGTCAACCAGGTTCAGTCCTTAACACCGTCATAAACCAGAACTGAGCACTGTTTTGATCTCTCTCTCATTAAATAAACAACATATTCTGAAGCATATTAAGGGGTTGCCTAATTCAACTTTAGGAGTGCGGTGTGGAAGTCTTTTTCAGTAGCACATAATTGAGTAAGATGAGGAAATACTTCCAGAAGAAATTGTTGTAGATGTTTACTATTGAGATAGCATTGCAAAGTCGGGGAAATAGTGACTTAATATCTTCCCAGATAGCAACTAACTAAACTTACTCAGGTAAACCTATTGATTGTATTAAAAATAATATGAGAAGGGGCTTTGCCTCTCATCTGCTTTTAGGGCTTTGGATGATAGCATTGCTTTGCTGGCTGTTCCCTCTAAAGTACAATTTTATCTTGAGAGTGTAACTTAGGTTCAGATAGTGGGTAATTTGTTTTTCTTGAGTTGCAAAGTTTTCTTTTTTTTCCTTTTTAAAATTTCTTTATTGGGGGATTATGGGTTTATAGTCGGGTGGGGGTAAATAGCATAATGGTTATGCAAGGAGACTCTCAGGCTTGAGGTTCCAAAGTCCCAGGTTCAATCCTCCGTATCACCATAAGCCAGAACTGAGCAGTGCTCTGGTTAAAAAAAAAAGGGGGGGGGAGTTACAGTCCACAGTAAAATACAATAGTTTGTATATATGTAACACTTCCCAGTTTTGTTTGTTTGTTTGTTTGTTTGTTTTCTTGCCTCCAAGGTTATTGCTGGGGCTCAGTGCCTGCGCCATGAATCCACTGCTCCTGGAGGCCATCCCCCACCCCTTTTTTGCCCTTGTTGATGTAGCCTTGTTGTGGTTATTATTGTTGTTGTTGATGTCGTTCGTTGTTGGATATGACAGAGAGAAATGGAGAGAGGAGGGGAAGACAGAGACGGGGAGAGAAAGATAGACATCTGCAGACCTGCTTCACTGCCTGTGAAGCGACTCCCCTGCAGGTGGGGAGACGGGGGCTCCAACCGGGATCCTTAAGCAGGTCCTTGCGCTTTGTGCCACGTGGGCTTAACCTGGTGCGCTACCGCCGACCCCCCATTTCCCAGTTTTTCACATAACAGTTCAACCCCCACTACGTCCTCCTCTGCCATCACGTTCCAGGAGCTGAGCCCCCCCCACCCAAGAGTATTTTCTCTTTTCGGTAACTTTCATTATTTGATCATAACCATAACTTGTGTGAGCCAGTTTTTCACACACTGTAAAAACTATATGGAGAATTTTACTCACTATACAGTCTAAAAACGAGAGAAACAGTGGTTTTACAGCACACCGTTAAGACTTTTCTTGTTTAATTATCTTTATTTATTTACTGGTAGAGACAGCCAGAAATTGAGAGGAAGGGGGAGGGAGAAAAGGAAGAGAGAGAGACACCTGCAGCACTGCCTCACCACTTGCAAAGCTTTCCCCCTGTAGGTGGGGGCTGGGGATTCAAACCTGAGTCCTTGTACATTGTGACATGTGCGCTCAACCAGGTGCACTACACAAACAAAATTTTGGAGGTTAACTGTCATGTTTCTTCAGATAAGGCAATGTTTATGATCACTAAAGTTGGATCACCTGTTTTAGTTGCTCTAACCTGAATACTCAGTAGTCCATAGCTGTGAAGAGTTTTAGTCTCTAAATCATCAAGTAGGAACAAGGAGAGATATTTTCTCACAAACAAATCTACTAAAGTGATAGTTTCTGATAAGCTGTGCTCAACTCCCTTGCTATACAAATAATGTCGAGTGTTTAAAAAATATTAGAGATATTACTGACTTTCAAATATTTCTAACCACATTTGGTACTCAAATTTTCTCTTCTATGACTTGAAGCTGCTCAGATATTTAAAATATCAGAAATGCACACTAATACTACTGTTACAATTGCTGCACTGTATGGAACTAAAATTTGTCATCATCATAAACCTAATTTATTCTTTTTGGTTTGTTTACTTGTGTATTTTTTTTCTTTTTTTAAATTTATTTATTGGGGAACTAATAGTTTACAGTCAACAGTAGAATAAAATATAACAGTTTGTACATGTGTAACATTTCCCAGTTTTCCACATAGCAATTCAAACCCTACTAGGTCCTCCTCTGTCTTCTAGGACCTGAACCCTCCCACCCCCACCCCAGAGTCTTTTACTTTAGTGCAAAACACCAGCTCCAGTCCAAGTTCTGCTTTGTGTTTTCTCTTCTGTTCTTATTTCTCATCTTCTATGAGTGAGATCATCCCATTTTCATCCTTCTCTTTCTGACTCATCTCACTTAATATGATTCCTTCAAGCTCCATCTAAGATGAGGTGAAGAAGGTGAATTTCTCATTTCTAATAGCTGTGTAATATATATATGTATATATATACCACAACTCACTCAGCCACTCATCTGTTGTTGGACACCTGGGTTGCTGCCAGGTTTTGGCTATTACAAATTGTGCTGCTATGAACATAGGTATACACAAATCTTTTTGGATGGGTGTGTTTGGTTCCTTAGGATATATCCCCAGGAGAGGAATTGCAGGGTCATAGGGTAGGTCCACTTCTAGTTTTCTGAGAGTTCTCCAGACTGCTCTCCACAGTGTAATTTATTCTACATAAAATTATACAATACAAACAGGGAAATTTTGTTCAGTAATTGAATGTAATTGTATAACTAAAATGATGATATGATGTTAACTCTTTAAAAATATGCAGTGCCACAATGACCCTGGGCCCATACTCCCAGAGTGTTAGAGAGTAGGAAAGCTATCAGAGAAGGAGATGGAATACAGAGTTCTGCTGGTGGGAACTATATGGAATTGTACCCCTCTTATCCTATGGTCTTGTTAGTGTTTCCATTTTATAAATTAAATATATATATAGCCAATATTGAAATCGATGCAGAATATCCCATTCCATTCTGATTAATTCTCAAATTATCTCTTTGTAGTACGCTTGCAGCTCCACTATTAGTCCATTTCACAGAAAGAAAGACCACTGGAATTTTTTAAAATTATTGTCTTTATTTATTTATTGGATAGAGACAGCCAGAAACTGAGGGGAAGGGGGAAGTAGATAGATAGATAGATAGATAGATAGACAGACAGACAGACAGACAGACAGACAGACAGACAGACAGAGAGACACCTGCAGTACTGCTTCACCACTCGTGAAGCTTTCCCTCTGCAAGTGGGGACCGGGGGCTTGAACCCAGGTCCCTGGGCACTGTAACATATGCACTCAACCAGGTGCACCACCACCCAGCCCACCACTGGAATTTTTCAGTTTAATAAATTTTCTAGCGTATAAATGCCAGTTTGAAAATGATACATAGACGCCGTTAGTTATGTTAATTAAGAAAGCTTGGTGTTCAAAATTTCTGATGACTAACATTACCATATCAAAAAATTTTGTACACAATGATCAACTATTTCCTGGAAATATTTGGGTGTTTATCTGAATTACAAAGAGGAGATACTGAGTAGTGAGTCTGGTATGTTTTCTGTGTAATTAACATCTTCCTATGTTGAAGAATAAGATGCCAGTTCATAACACCTTGTTACATCTTTCAGTTTCCTTATAGCCAGTCCACATTACTGAGAAACTTTGAAGGAAACAAGAGACCATTTTAAAGTAACTCTTTTCTTATAATGAAAACACAGGCTATTAATGTTCTTTCATTTAACAAGTTACTATTAAGAGGCAACCTTACTGAAGAGTTAACTGTGTGCCTGACACTGTATTAATAACTACTTTGCTACCTAATTTCATTTTCATGGAGATTGGCAGAGTTATGCTTATTTCACATATGGGTTCCTTTGGATCACAGAGTTAAGTACATTCTCTGGTTTCCATAGCTAGTAACTGTCAGAATTGGAATGTGGACAATGTAGTTTCAACTCCAAAGCACAGTTTTCGCTATCACCGTATGTATCATGGTACTGTCACTGGTGTTATTAAAACATCACACATTAATTTACACCACATATTGAGGTAATTTCCATCTGAAGAACTATAAACAGCTGAAAATGTCTGCTCTGTAGTAGGACCTAATGAGTACTTGGCACTCTCTTCTGACTGTTAAATAAAAACTTTATAAAATATTCCTTGTATAAAATATCTCCATGTGCTTTTCCCTGAAGTGGCTTAGAAGGCTCTGGTTTATTTTGCTTACCAATTGCTAAACTCGATGCAAATTTAATTTGGTGGTATTTTAAACACATCGCTGACATATATTAAAATATTTATACTTCTGTTTGTTGTACGTGTCTTCATAATTATAGAATATACTCATGTACACAGTTTAATTTTAGAGAATAAATCAGTCAATTTCAGGAACATAGCCAGATAATTTCCCACTTTACAGGTCACTAAATCCAAACAGAATAAACATAAAAACAAATAAAAGAACAGGAGAAAATTTGTCCTGAAAGCACTTCTGAAGATAGGTTGGCAAACTGTCTTTTTCTTTTTCTTTTTTTTCCCATGATTTCTATGTTCACAATTTATTTCAATTCTTCTTAGCACTATGCCCAATTTCAATAAGGAGGCAAAAGAAAAGCAACAAAAGTGACGAAGAACTAATGGGCTAGTGAGATAGCATAATGGTTATGCAAAATGATTTCATGCCTTTGGTTCCAAGGTCCCAGCTTCAATCTAAAGCACTACCATCAGCCAGAGCTGAGAAGTGCTCAGGTAAAGCAAATGAATGAATTAACATAAAGACAGTACATGTGGAATGCTATCTTTTGAGAATTTATTTTTTATTTATGATTCTGGATAAAGCAATATATCTATTTCTGTCTTTTTTTTTTAAGAAAATAATGAATTAACATAACATTATTTGTGACCTGACCTTAGATTTTTTCAGTATCTTGAAATTTTAGAGTGGTGGCTGGCTGTTGCATATTCAACTGAATGCACATGTTACCATGTGCAAGGACTTGGGTTCAAATCCCTATCCCCGCCTGAAGAAGCAGAAGAATAGTGCTGCAGATGTCTCTCTTTCTTTCTCCCTCTTTCCCCTCCTCTTCTTTCAATTTCTATGTCTCTATTCAAAACATGAATATATAAATAAATATAATAGAAAATACTTTAGGATGCTTGAACTCTGAAAACTGCAGTGACTTTTTTCCAGAAACTACAATATTGCTTACTAATCTATTAATGGAGCTTATATTGTTTGAGCTTATGTTAATTGAGCTATGTATTGTGGATATAGAAATATATAGGGTAAAGACTAATTTGAAAAGTTTTAGCTTGCTTGGGAGATGCACACCCAAGATTCCATTTTAATACAGTCTGGTAAGTATGTGGCTAAGATATGGTAGAAGGCAAGTAATAGATCCTGGAAGAGATTGTGCAAGACTCATAAAAGACATGATGTTTGAGTCACATCTGGAAGTGCTTGTAGGAACGAAAAGGGCCTTCCCTCTTGGAAAACAGTACAAGAGTCGTATCACTAGTTCTGTATGGAAACTAGTGTTTGCGAAGGATCACGTTTGAGATAAGAACTAGAGACAGTTAAAGAGTTTACACTGAGGTCTCATGTTTTGGAAAGTTGTTATCTATTTTAGGGAACATGAACTTCATCGCACAGGTAGCAAAGAACTATGAAGCAAGATTATAGAAGCAGCAACTAATAAAAACAATTATCTGTATTTTCAAAATGACTTGTATAATTAATGTCTATTATAAAACTGAGCATCTGTTGATTTATTAAAACAAACAAGCAAACAAACAGCCTGCTTTCTTACAATAGTTTCTTGCCAGGCTTTCTATAAATAACAAAATTAGTTCATGTTAATCAATATACATTACTTTATTCGACCAACTGTTTGTCATAAGGGCTGATGAATGGACAAGACTGCCAAATGGTGGTGGGTGAGAAAAGGCAGAAAAAAGTGGGCTTGAACAGTTAACCTAGGATTTTTTGGTCTTAGTTTATCATTAGAACTTTTTTTGTTGTTTGTTTGCTTTTTTTTTTTTTTCTGGAGTTGGGTCCTCCTGAGTGTATGATTTCATTACTCAGGCTGCCTATTCACAAAAGAGGATGTGTGTGGGTGGGGATGGGGGAGAGAGCACAGGTATAGAGCTTCCTGAGTTCTATAGCTCTTCCTATGTGGTGCCAGACATGGGATGTTCCACCCAAAGAACTGCCTCTCTACTCCTTTGAGGAGTGATCTTCTGACATAAACAGGGATTATAATGTACTACCTAGAGAAGACTAAGTTTTAAACAGTGTTAGGCCAGCTGTGGGCATGGACATAATGCTTCATTAGATATGATGGGCTCCGAATGAATATGCGTACAACAGAACACTGCTGAGCTCTAGCTTATCATCATAAAGGCATTAAACCTGGAACTGTTGGCATGGCAGTCGTTTTGCATAACCATTATACTATGTCCCCAACTCCTGGGTCCTATCTATTAATGCTTTTTCTCCCAGTAATTAATTGAGTAGTCTTGGGTTAGTATTTGATTATTCAGGGCCTTAATTATTGGTTTTGGAAAATATGCATGAGAAAGGCTGCTAGAGCAGATGGGTGTGATGTACTGCACCCAAACTAAGAACTTTGGGAAAGGAGGGAAGACTGAGACGAACGGCCTCTGGGGTTCTGGTGCCTGATGAGGGAGAAAGACCTAGGCTGGGGGTGAGATGACGTGTCGATACCTCTTAAGGGGAGATGGATGGTTGTATCAATAACTACATTATAAGGCATTAACTCCCCAGTAAAGTGGGTAAAAAAAATATCAGATAGTTTGAGTAGATTTCAGCCTTAAAAGTGACTGACAGTACCAAGCAAGCTCTTGAGAAAGATGTATGGTGGTCCAGGAGGGGGCACAATGGATAAAGCACTAGACTTTCAAGCATGAGGTCCTTAGTTCAATCCCTGGCAGCACATGTACCAGAGTGATGTCTGATTCATTCTCAATATCTCTCTCTCTCCCCCTATCCACCTCATTAATAAATAAAAAATAAAATACTGCAGAAAAGATGTATGAACCATTTACTGCTGTGTAAAAATTCATGTCCAGGGGACATTTGTCATCTTGCAGTGTCAGAGAAGAGGGATCTGAAAGCAACTTCTCTGGGCAGTTCTAGCTTAGGGTTTCTCATGAGATTACAGCCAATCTCTCAGCTAGGGCTGCAGCCTTCTCAAAACTTGAATGAGAGGGAGCCATGCCATGGTGCAGCTGGTTAAGCACACACGTTACAATGTACAAGGATGCAGGTTTAAGCCCCTGATCCCCACCTGCAGGGTGAAAGCTTCATGAGTGGTGAAGCAGTGCTGCAGGTATCTTTCTCCCTCTCTTTCTCCTCCTCTACTCTCAATTCGTCTCTGCCTCTATCTAATAGTAATAGTAATAATAATAATAACGAACAAATACAAAAGACTGCTCATTGTATAAGCGGCTGTGCTATTTCCCCTGTACATCATTTACAAAATCTTGAATGAGGAGGGTAGCTTTACTTCCAAGCACTCTCACATGGTAGTTAAAAGGCCTCAGTAGGTCAGTCTTCTTAACCATTTCTCCATAAGCTTCCTCAGTTTCCTCATCACAGGGTGAGGTGACCTCTCCAGACTGAGCAAAGAGAAGGAGAGAAGAGAAAGTGGAAAGGAAAGAGAGTACCCCTCCAAGGTGGATGCTGTGTGGTGACATGTCATCAGTTCTACTCTGTTTTATTGCTCATACAGACTGACCCTCATTCAAGGCGGAAGGGAGCTATACCAGGGTACAAATACAAGATGGTGGGGGGCCACCAGAGGCTAAGCCATATGTTAGCTGTCATAGATTATTTTTGTCTCTGACAAACATTTAATTAAGTTGAAGTCAAAATATACATTAAGGTAAATTGAAGCAACAGTAAAGGAAGAGCAGAGTAACAAATCTATGAAATTAGCCTCAAGAATAAGAAAAGTCAGGGGCCGAGCAGTGACACACCTGGTTGAGCACACATGTTATAATGCATAAGGACCCAGGTTTGAGTCCCTGGTCCCCTCCTGCAGAGGGAATGGTTTGTGAGTGGTGAACCAGCGCTGCAGGTTTCTCTCTCCCTCTCTGTCTCCCCTTACCCTTTCAGTTTCTGGCTGCCTCAAAAAAAAAAAAAAAATAGAAAAGAAGGAGGAGGAAGAGGAAGTAGGAGGGAGCTCTCCCTATAGAAAACTAATTTGAGAGCAAGGTTAGATAGGTTATGCAAAGAGACTGTCTCATGCCTGAGGCTCCAAAGTCCCAGGCTGAATCCCCTGCTCCATTATAAACTAGAGCTGAGAAGTGCTCTGGTAAAAAACAAACAAACAAAAAACCTACTTTGAAGTAGTTCTCCCTAGGAATCTTGTGATTATTTATTTTTTAGTATTATATTATTTACTTATTTTCCTTTTTGTTGCCCTTGTTGTTTTTATTGTTGTGGTGGTTATTATTATTGTTGTTATTGATGTACCAGATAGGACAAAGAGAAATGGAGAGAGGAGGGGAAGACAGAGAGGGGGAGAGAAAGATAGACACCTGCAGACCTGCTTCACCACCTGTGAAGCGACTCCCCTGCAGGTGGGGAGCCGGGGGCTCGAACCGGGATCCTTACGCAGGTCCTTGCACTTTGCGCCACGTGTGCTTAACCTGCTGCGCTAGCGTCCAACTCCTCCTTTAATTTATGCTATTTATTTTGGATAGACACAGAGAAATTGAGAGGGAAGGGGGAGACAAACAGGGAGAGAGAGATACCTGCAGACCTGCGTCACTGTGAGTGAAACTTAACCCCCTGGGGTAGGCGGGGCCCAGCTTCTTGCACACTGTAATGTGCACCACTGTTCAACCACCCTCTGTTTATCTTTTCTTTCTTAAAATTACATTTATTTATTTATTTTTATTTTTGAGAGAGAGACGGACAGAGAGAAATACCAGAGCACTGCTCAGTGCTGGCTTATGGTGGTGCGGGGGGATTGACCCTGGGACTTTGGAGCCTCAGTCATGAGGGTCTGTTTGCATAACCATTATGCTGTCTCCTCCTGTCCTTGTCTAGCTTTTCTAAAAGAGAAAACATTTAAGGATGTGAAAATATTTTGTATGATACTGTGACTGTGGCTACATGCCATTTCAAATCTACCTAAGTCATAAACTGTTAACACCAGGAATGGGACCTCATGTAAACTGTGGACAGTACATGATAATGGTGAGTCAGTGTAGCTTCACTGGTGGTTCCAAATGCACCACTCTGGTGGGAGATGTTGACAGTGGGGGAGGCTGTGTGTGTGTGTGTGTGTGTGTGTGTGTGTGTGTGTGTATTTAAATTAAGAAGGCAGTTCATCATGGTCTAAAAGACAATTCTCCCACTAGAGTTTAAGTATTGCCATGTGTGAGGCCCTGAGCTTGAGCCATGGTACCACATGGAAATCTCGTAGGTAGAACTGGAGGAGCTTTCTAGATGACTAAGTCATGGGGATATCTCTCTTTGTATTGTAAATGAAAAAAGAAAATAAGATTAAACCTGGGAGCTGCCTGCCAGCATACATGGGGATATCTCTCTTCGTATTGTAAATGAAAAAAGAAAATAAGATTAAACCTGGGAGCTGCCTGCCAGCATATGAATGGATGAATGAATGAGTGAATGAATGAATGAGAGACCCTAAGTTCACTTCTGGCTTCACAACACAATTCAATGCTTAAGAGCACCGTTATGGTCCAGGTGGAGCTGTGCAACAGAGTCTATGAAGATAAACGATGTATTTATTATTAAGTAAGGCTATTATTTAACATGCTTCTGGAGGACATAATGTAGTAGGTTAAGAAAGTTACTAGTATGCTTCCTATGAACATGGGAGAATCAGAGGGTGAATATTTCTAGGTGATCCTAAAAAGAAGGGGACCAGGGGCCAGGCAGTCATGCATCTAGCAGAGAACATGTTACCATGCACAAGGACCTGGGTTCAAGCCCCAGCTCCCCACCTGCAGGGTGGAAGCTTCCTAAGTGGTGAAGCTTCTCTATGTTACCCTTCCGTCTCAATTTATCTCTGTCTGATCAAAGCAAAAGAAAAAGAAACAAAAAGAAAATGGCTGCAGTGAGCCAGTGGACTTATAGTGCCAGCACTAAGCCCCAGCAACAATGCTGGTGGCAATAAAAATAAAAAATAAAGTAAATCAATAAGGAAAGAGGCAGGAAGAAGGCGAAAAGGAAGAGAAAGAGACCTACAGAAGAATCAGGAAAGAAAAGCTTCCTGACCAAAACAGGTTGAAAGGTTCTGGTAGAGGGTGGAGAGCTTTCAGAGCAGAGAACAAAGTGAGCCGAGAGGCAGGAGCACCTGAGAGTAACAGTGAAGGCCGGTGAGTCCTGTCGTGGTTAGCTGGAGAACATGGGCAAAGAACGTGGCGTGGAAGCAGAAAGCTAGCAAACAGATAAAATACTGGAAGGTGTATTTTAATATCCCACTGTAAAAAGGATAAGTGAGTTAAAAGAAGGTGAAAGGGCAGAGAGAGAATTAAAGGAAGGATGTAGGACATGCAGGGGAAGAAATAGGGAGTCAATAATGAAGAGTAAGAAAAGGAACACAAAAAATAAGAAAACCATTATCGACCTGTCAACATCCATGTCCAGGGGTGAAGCCATTACAGAAGCCAAACCTCCCACTTTCTGCACCCCATAAAGATCTTTGGTCCATATTTTCAGATGGATAAAGAATAGGGAACCTTCCAATGGAAGGGAAGGGATACGAACTTTGGTGGTGGGAACTGTATGGAGTTGTACCCCTTTTATACCACAATCGTGTCAATCATTATTAAATCACTAGTAAGAAATTATAAAAAAGAAAATGAATTATATTCCAAAAAGAAAGAAAGAAAATCATCATAATGTTAAAGCAAAGCTAACAGTAAATTCAGTCTGTCTCAGATAATTTCACACTTTCTGAAGGGACTGAGTGGCCTTCATTCCATACTAATCTCCCAGGTTAGATCAGCATCTCAGAATCCCCTACTTGTCTTTAATAATCTAGTAACATCTGCATTTACTGAAACCTTTTTTATTGCTATCTTGATTTTGTACATGTGGCAATGAGTTCTTCACAGTAGCGACACCATGCATAAAGCAACACTAACAAATAACTGTCTACTTTCCACCTCAGGCATAAAACTGTTTATTATGATTTAAATTAAATCCTAATTATGGTGGTCCAGGAGGTGGCACAGTGGATAAAGCATTGAACTCTCAAGCATGAGGTCCTGAGTTCAATCCCCAGAAGCATATGTAGCCAGAGTAATGTCTGGTTCTTTCTCTCTCTCTCCTCCTATCTTTCTCATAAGTAAATAAGTAAAATCTTTTAAAAAAAATCCTAATTAGGCCAGTTCTTTCAAATATACCAGTCATTGAATCTCAACTGGTTAAGCGCAAGGACTGGTATAAGGATACTGGTTAGAGCCCCCGCTGCAGGAGGGGGTCACTTCCCAAGCAATGAAGCAGGTCTGTAGGTGTCTTTCTCTCCCCCTCTGGGTCTTCCTGTCCTCTCTTGATTTTCTCTGTCCTATCCAACAACAACAAAAGCAATAACAACAATAAACTACAAGGGCAAAAATAGGGAAAAAATAGCCTCCAGGAGCAGTGGATTTGTAGTGCAGGCACTGAGTCCCAGAAATAACCCTGGAGGCAATTTAAAAAACTAAAAAAAAAAATTTAATTGATTTAATTTAATAGAGAAAGTTATGGAAGGAAAGGCAGGTAGCTAGGTAGACAGACAAGATAAACAGACAGACCAGAGAACTGCTCAACCCTGGTTTATGGTGTTGCTGGGGATTGAACCTGGAACCTCAGAGCCTCAGGGATGAAAGTCTTTTGCAGAACCATTATGCTGTCTTTTGAGCCCCACTAATGTTTCCATCGCAAAAACACTCTCCACTTCTTGCCACCTCCACTGTTGCAGCTATCCTCTTATCCACTTAGCAGCTATCCTCTGCTGTTTAGATGATTGCAGTAGACTTCTAACAGGTTTTTCTGATTTCACTCTTGCACTCCCAAATCTACTATTACGTGATCTCTGAAATTATTTCAAAATTTAAATCAGATCATGGCACTTCCTACTTAGACTCTAATGTCTTCCCAGTTGACTTAGAATGCAACTGAAGATCTTTACAGAGGCCTACAAAGGCCTAGATGGTCTTCGCCCCTCCCCACTAACTGTCACAGTTACCATCATGGTTGCTCACTTCACACTGGCTGTCTTGCTGCTCTTAAATCAAAGGTAAGCAAATTACTACATTAAGGCTTTTGCAATATTTGTTTTTCCTGACTGAAATATTTCCTTTCCTTGACAGTTGGGTGATTCCCTTCTTGACTACTACTTAGTCTTGTTTTTATCCTTTTTGTGCCAAGGAACAAACCCAGAACTCTGTGCAGGAGAAGCATGTACTCTACTGCTGAATTAATACCACCCATCTCTCCTTCCCTCGTCCCTCTCTCTGACAGACAGACTTCCCATCTTTCAATTTTCTGCTAAGCATTTACTACTCTGCAACAGGCTATTATTTTCATTAATTTTTATTTCTCTCACTAGGAGAGGTTATTTTGTTTGCTATTACATATCCAATACCTGTCATGGCGCCTGGAACATAGTAGGGACTCAGTAAATAACTGTTAGTGGGATAACTGAATAAACCCCACAGACACTATTACTATGAGGCTTTGAGTTAAGCATTTCTAGAGATTAAAAATTATATTCCTCTTTGCCTCCATAGGGTAGAAAAATAACTAAATAAACTCAAATTCACAAATCTGTCAAGAGAAATTTAAATACAAGAAAGAGGAGGTTATGATTGAATAAGCTTTAAAATGTTTTATAATTGAGTTTGGTTTTAGAGTTTGTGGCCAGGGTATGTTAGAAAACAGACTATATATATATATATATATATATATTCTTTTTTAAACAATTATTTACCCTTTCTTTCTTTCTTTCTTTCTTCCTTCCTCCCTTCCTTTTTTTCTGCTTGCTTGCTTGCTTGCTTCCAGTTGCTGGGGCTCAGTGCTGGCACTACAAAGTTACCCCTCCTGATGGCCATTCCCCCTCTTTTTTTTTTTTCTTCCTATTTTATTGGATAGGACAGAGAAAAATTGAGAGGGAAAGGGGAAATTGAGAGGGAGAGAGAAAGATAAGACACCTGCAGACCTGCTTCATTGCTTGTGAAGCACCACCCCCCCGCAAGCGGGGAGTGGGGGCTCAAACCCCAGTCCTTGCGTTGGTCCTGGAACTTAGTGCTAGATGTGCTTAAGTGGGTGCACCACTTCCAGGCCCCAAGATTTATTTACTTATTAACATAAGAGAGAGAGAAATTGGCACATGTAATGCTGAGGACTGAACTTGGGGCTTCATGCATGTAAGTTGGAAGCTCTAGCCATGGCTGCATCACTTCCTGGACTGCAATCAGTTGATCTTTATGACTTTATCTAAGTACATTCAGAACCTTCTGATAAATGACACAGAAGGTGCCTCAGCAGGTAAAAATGAAGACATTCTGAAGCCCAGGTTCTTATTTAAATGAATTACTCAATTATATAATATTAAACTTGTGAAAAGTAATATTTTGTAAATTTATCGTGTTTTCGATTTATTTCTAAGCTCTCTTTCAAGCACATCTTTTGACTCCTTTTTAAAAGTCTTTTTTTTTTTCTCCTCCTTATTGCTTATTCAGAATGTGTGGCTCTAACACGGTTATAAGGAAAGGAGCACCATGCCAGAACAATAAATGGATTCCGGTTCTGGTTCTGCTGCCGATGACCTAAAGCAAAACTGTGTTCTATCCATTGTTCTGAGTCAAATGTTCAGATCTCTTTCTACTTCTAATCCAGATTTTTTGATTGCTTTAATTTCATTTCCTTACAAACGAAATCCATGCTTTTCTAGAGGACTACGATATTACTCTGTGGCTTCTAAGTGAAGCACAATCACTTACCCAGAAGCGCAACACCAGCACTGGTTTAGAGTAGTCTCAGGTCAAAAACCTGAATTTGTATGTGACCTTGTCAACTCATACCTTATGATCTCTGGGACATTTATTAACCATTTGGGGGCTCATCTGTAATATGAAGATAAGCTCTACCTCACAGCAATTGTTTTGAGGATTAAGTTAATAACTGTATCTATAAAGTGCTTAGCTGAACTTTTTATTTTTTAAAATATTTATTTATTTATTCCCTTTAGTTGCCCTTGTTGTTTTATTGTTGTAGTTATTATTGACGTCATTGTTGTTGGATAAGACAGAGAGAAAAACAGAGAGAGAAGGGGAAGACAGAGGGGGGAGAGAAAGACACCTGCAGACCTGCTTCACCGCCTGTGAAGTGACTCCCCTGCAGGTGGGGAGCTGAGGGATCAAACTGGTCCTTGTGCTTCATGCCATGTGTGCTTAACTCGCTGAGCCACCGCCCAGCCCCCAGCCCTAGGAACAAGATGTCTACACCACACATGTGGTAGACCTTTCACTGATTGAACTACAAGTAAGGCTATTATTGTGTGAAGGTAAAATTTTGAAGAACTTATTTGTTCAAACATCAAAACAGGGGTTGGGGTGATTTCAAACCCAAAATGTTCTAAGACATCCTAATTTGTATTCTCACCTAGAGAATTGCAAGTGTCAAAGCTGCAATACTAATCCTACAACTGCATCTTTTTGGAAGGATGACTTACACGAATGAGTTAATGACTTAGTAAATATTAAGTAACTGGATAATTCAATGACTCATGAATAAAACCATCTACTATAATAAAAGGAACATTGATAGGAGCAATCTATTGGTGTAACTGAGAAGTCACAGGGTCTATATGACCTATTTCAGGGTTTTGAATGTGTGTATGTATTTGGAGGAAAAGATAACTGCTAAATATTCAAAAGATACTTTCAGTAACAAGGGTGGGGAGCTGTAAGGATCAGGGTAGACTTGAATCTTTGGAAGTGTTGAGACCAGAATGGGCTTTAACTCTGGCTTGATCCACCTGTGATTTATATTATGAACCTTGTAAATTGTTTTATTTTTCTGAGCCTCAGAGTTCTTTATAAAAAATTTAAACCAGGTGGTTGCTAGGTTCTTTCAGCTTTCAAACTGTAACGTTCCCATGACAATTTTAAATGGATTGGAAGTTGTTTAAAATGCCACGTAGTTTAAAAGACAGAGACTTGAAGAGAAATTTAAATGATTCTGCAGAGAATTGTTTACTCAGTCTAGTTACTATCTTAGACTGTATTGTGAAACTCAAGCTGCTTTTATAATTTGCTACTAAAAGTGTCAGAGGCAGTACTTCCAAAATATATATAACTTTGCAAACCAATTAGAAGCTCATATTGTGCTTCTAATATTTATTGTCACTTATTTCTATATGGAATATAGTTGTCATGAAATTAATGTCTTCATAACCCAAAATAATATAAATTAGTAAAGGTTTTCTACTCTTATAAGACACTGATTTTAGATATTAAGATGTTCTATTTAAGCTTATTTTTCCTAGGCTAAATAATATAAATTACCTCAGTCATTAACTCTACCAATCCCCTGATCAGTCACCAGTCTTTTAACCCATCTCAAATGAAGTACCTATAACACGATGCTTTAAACAGCAGGATAAAGTCAAGACCACCAGGATTAGTGCTTCCTCAGAAACTTCTATTGGGGTAGTTAAGCTTGCCATTTATATACTTTGGATTAGAGCAGATGCACTACAGAGTAGGCTTATCTTAAGCAGGTCTACTAGAAGTTCCAGGTCTCTTTCAATGAACTGTTGCCAAGTGAGATCTCCTCTGCTTCTATAATTGTACAATCCCTGTTTTGAACCAGTACTTATAGCACTTTGTTATTATCTTTCTCAAAATTTATCATATTCGGTTCCCCTCAACCTTCTCATGAATTCTGAAAATATATTCACACATGAAAGAGTACAGATTTTCCTAGAGACTAATATTACACTGATTGTCATCTTGGGAAGTTTTAATATAATTCTTGAGCTGGAAAATTGCTTTTCAGAAACACATGGCAGGGACACACCACACTTAGCAAAGAGGATAATGTGACACTGTGCTCAGTCACAGAGCTGACTGTGACAAAGGTGTCTGAATTCATAAGTGGATGAGCAATGTGTGTGCAAAATGCTATAACTTCATAGAACTAAGAAACACATGAAAAGATAGAGTTTAAGGCAAACATACCTTTTTAAAGAGATTCATGGGGCTAGGTAGTGGTGTGCCTGGTTAAACGTACACATTACAGTGCTCAAGGATCTCAGTTCAAACCCCTGGTCCCACATGCAGGGGGAAAGCTTCACGAGTAGTGAAGCAGGGCTGCAGGTATCTCTCTGTCTCTTTCCTTCACTATCTCCCCATCTCCTCTGAATTTCTCTCTTGTCTCTATCCAACAATAAATAAGTAAAAATATTAAAAGAGAGATTCAATAATACTTTTAATAGTGGAATTAAAAGTCAATGTATATGCCAGGCTTTAGAACTGATGGGAGTTGCTGAGTAACTTATGGAGGGGTGTCTTTCAGCAGCATTTTATCACTGTAGGTTATGATTCCTCCAAATCTTGAAACTTTTATTGTGCTCTTGATTTCCCAGCATTTTGTTTAGGATTTATGTGTCTAGTTATATTCTTACAGATTTCTTTCTTTCTCATGTTCTCATTCTTAAGATTTTCCTGAATGCTGTTTGTTCCAGACTCTCTTTTTAGCTAGCCCCAGCCATACAGTTAGAAATAAAAATTTTAATTTCTTTAGAGAGGGATTAATGGTTTATAGTCAACAGCAAAATACAGTAGTTTGTACATGTGTAACATTTCCCAGTTTTCTATATAACGATTCAATCCCACTAGGTCCTCCTCTGCCATCATGTTCCAGGACCTGAATCCTCCCCCCACCCCAGAGTCTTTTACTTTGGTGCAATACACCAACTTAGTCCAAGTTCTGCTTAATGTTTTCCTTTTTGTTCTAATTTCTCAATTTCTGTCTATGAGTGGGATCATCCCATTTTCATCCTACTCTTTCTAACTCATCTCATTAAATGATTCCTTCAAGCTCCCTCTAAGATGAGGTGAAGAAGGTGAATTCATTAGTGTTAATAGCTAGTATTCCATTGTGTATATACACCACAACTTACTCAGCCACTCATCTGCTGTTGTACACCTGAGCTTGTTGTTGCTGTACACCAAGTTTTGGCAATTTGTAATAAATTGTGCTGTTATGAACATGGTAATACACAAATCTTTTTGGATGGATGTGCTTGGTTCCCTAGCATATATCCCCAGGAGACGAAATGCAGGGTCATAGGGTGAGTCCACTTTTAGCCTTCTGAGTGTTCTCCAGACTGCAATGCAAGGGGCTGAACCAATTGACATTCCCATGAGCAGCAGTTCAGGAGGGTCCCTTTGTCCTCAAAACCTGTCCAGCATTTGTTGCTGCTACTTTTTCTGATGTATGACATTCTCACAGGAGTGAAGTGGTATCTCATTGTTGTTTGCATTTCTCTGAGAATCAGTGACTTGGATCATTCTTTCATATGTTTGTTGGCCTTTTGGATCTCTTCTTTGGTGAATATTCTGTGCATACCCCCTCTCCATTTTTAGATGGGGTCATTTATTTTTTTGTTGCTTAGTTTGGTAAGCTCTTTATGTATTTTAGTTATTAGCCTCCTGTCTGATGTATGGCATGTAAAGATCTTCTCCCATTCTGTAAGGGGTCTCTTTGTTTGGGCCTTACTTTATTTTGCTTTGCAGAAGCTTTTTAATTTGATGTAGTCCCATTGGTTTATTTTTGTTTTAGTTTCCTTTGGAATTGGGTTCATATAATTGAAAAAGCCTTTAACATTTAGATGGAAAAAGAGTTCTGCCAGTATTTTCTTTTAAGTGTTTGATAGTTTCTGGTCTAACATCCAAGTCCTTGATCCATTTGGAGTTTACTTTTGTGTTTGGTGAAATGTAGTGATTCAGTTTCATTGTTGTACATGTTTCAACCGAATTTTTCCAACACCATTTGAAGAGACTCTCATTTCATCATTTAATAGTCTGGGCACCTTTGCCAAAGATTAGCTGTCCATAGATATGGGGGCTTATTTTTGGATTCTTAATTCTATTCCAGTGGTCAGTGTGTCTACTCATGTTCCAGTACCAGACAGTTTTGATTATAATTGCCTTATAATACAGTTTAATATCTAGGAGTGTGATGCTTCCAGTTCTGTTCTTTCTTCTCAAGATTGTTTTGGAAATTCCAGGTATTTTCTGGTTCCAGATTAACATTTGTAGCCTTTGTTCTATTCTACTAAAAAAAAAAAAAAATTCATGGGACCTTGTTGGATAGCATTAAATTTACATATGGCTCTGGGCAGTATATTCATTTTAATGATATTAATTCTTCCAACCCATGAATATGGAATCTTTCCACTTCTTTGTGTCTTTTTCAATTTCCTTGAACAGTGACTCATAATTTTCAGTATACAAGTCTCTCACTCATTTTGTTAATTTTATTCCTAGGTATTTTATTGTTTTGTTGCTATAGTAAAGGGAATCAATTTCTGCTTGGTGTTTGCATGGAGGAATGGCACTGACTTTTGAATGTTAATTTTGTAGCCTGACGCCTTACTGTATTGTCTGATGATTTCCAAAAGCTTCCCGCTGGATTCCTTAGGTTTTTCTATGTATACTATCATTTGCAAATAGGGAGAGTTTGACTTCTTTTCTTCCAATATGTATCCCCTTAATTCCTTGCTCCTGCCTGACTACTATGGCAAGAACTTCCAACACTATGTTGAATAGTAATGGTGGTAGTGGGCAGCCCTGTCTAGTCCCTGATCTGAGAGGGAATGCTTCCAGTTTTGAACCATTGAGTATGATGTTAGCTGTAGGTTTGTTATATATAGACTCCACTATCTTAAGGAATTTTCTGTTTATTCCCATTTTTTGTATTGATCATGAAGTGATGTTGGATTTTGTCCAAGGCTTTCTCTGCATCTACTGATATATCATGTGATTTCTGGTCTTGCATTTATTGATGTGGTGATCACATTGATTGATTTACCTATATTAAACCAACCTCATATCCCTGAAATAAACCCCACTTGGTCATGATGAACAATCTTTTTAATATACTGTTGTATCTGGTTGGCTAGAATTTTGTTCAATATTTTATGTTCATCAAAGATATTGGTCTGTAGTTTTCTCTTTTTGTTGTGTCCCTGTCTTCTTCTAGTATCAGGGTGATGTTGGCTTCATAGAACCAGGAAAGGAGTATTCCTGTATCTTCAATCTCTTGGAAGAGCTTTTAAAGTAAAAGTATTAACTCTTTCTTGAATGATTTGTAGAACTCATTTATAAAATCATATGGTCCAAAGACTTTAATTGTTGGAAAGGTTTTTGATAACTGTTTCAATTTCTTTGGCTGGGATTGGCCTGTTCATATATTTTCTAGTTCCTCGTTGTTTAATTTTGGAAGTTTGTATGTATCTAGGAACTCGTCCATCTTTGCTAGGTTCTCTAGCTTGGTGGCATATAGTTGTTCATAGAAATCAATTTTTTAAGTTCGTGATATTAATAGTCAACATGTAAATGTTCACAGAAATATTTGTCTTTTAGTTAAGTGACTCGAAGAGAACAAATACTTGATTTCTACACCATAGGTTTGCAATTATTGTCTTACTTTCTAATTGCAACTGAAGAAGAAAAAAAAAAAGAATGAACTTGAACTTGTCATGATAACGAATTTAAAAGTAAATCTCATCATAGACTGTCTGACAAGTCATATGCCTAGTTATGGTGATGCTTTTTCACAATGAATTGAAGCTCTTTGGAAAAAACTACACTAGATATGGAGTTAATGTATTTACAGCTAATCAGTTCTCTTTGCATAGACTAAGCATATGTACTGCCCCAGAGAATACCATCAACATGTGAGGAACAACTATTCAATTTCAATAAACTTTCTTAAGAGGCAGTTTAGAAAGTGGGAGATAGCTCACCTCCCAAAGCACATACCTTCCTGTAGGTGAGGTCCTGGGTTTGAGCTCCAATTTCGCATGAGAGCATCATGGACTATACCAGGGGAAGATCTATGGATGGTGTAACAGTACTGTGGTGTCTCTCCTCTTTTTATATCTGCCTTCCTCCCACTTCTCTCTTCCCTTCCCCCTCCTCTCCTCACCTCTTCTCTCTCTAAACAAAGGAATGGAATGAAAAAAATTGATCATGGAAAGTACTGTATATCCATGAAGCTCTGGGCTAATTCCTAGCTGCCACATTAAAAGGGGCATTTAAATTTTACCCAAATTTTATGGGTCAGATATAAATCTCATGACCAGAAAACAATTCCCTGTAAAAACTACATGCAACAGACCCCAGTTCTGACTATATATTCCTTCAATCTAAGCACTTAAGGTTTCAAACTGGTAACTTGATTGAATTTTAACAGTGGGATTAAATTGTTAATACATTTCTAATAATTAATTTTTCTTTGAAATATTAAATCACCTATAATCTTAGGCCAGGGATACCAGAAGCAACTGGTCTTGTCAGTATATAAGATACAGCTATTTGGGAGTCGGGTTAAGCGCATGTGGCGCAAAGCACAAGGACTGGTGTGAGGACCCAGGTTCGAGCCCCCAGTTCCCCACCTCCAGGGGAATCGCTTCACAGGCAGTGAGGCAGGTCTTTTTATTTATTTTCCCTTTTGTTGCCCTTATTTTTTTATTGTTGTTGTAGTTATTATTGTTGTTGTTATTGATGCTGTTGTCAGATAGGACAGAGAGAAATGGAGAGAGGAGGGGAAGACAGAGAGGGGGAGAGAAAGATAGACACCTGCAGACCTGCTTCTCTGCCTGTGAAGCGACTCCCCTGCAGGTGGGGAGCCGGGGTTTGAATCAGAATCCTTACACTGGTCCTTAAGCTTGGCGCCATGTGTGCTTAACTCACTGTGTTACTGCCCGACTCCCTCTTTTCCCATTTTCTATAAAATCCTTATGTCTCCTAGTCCTGGAGCCTCTGGGGCATGGCTCCTTTTCCTTCATGTTTCTCTCCATCCATACCATTTGATACTGCATCTGCTGATCTCAGCCAAATTGATGCAACCAGTATCACCTGAACATGTTTTACTTCGGATTGCATCCAGGAATGACATGTCAACTCTTTAGCTCCATTACTCTGCCACTAAGTTGCAGATTCTATCATGACGCCAACCTGATTTCCCTGGGCATATGACCTCACCAAAGTGTCCTGGAACACCGTCTCTCCAGAGTCCTGCCCCACTAGGAAAAAGTAGAAAAAGGCTGGAAATATGGATTGACCTGTCAATGCCCATATCAAAAGTAATTACAGAAGCCAGACCTTCCACCTTCTGCATCCCATAATGATCCTGGGTGCATGCTCCCAGAGGGATAAAGAATAGGAAAAAGCTTCCAATGGAGGGGATGGGATACAGAACTCTGGTGGTGGGAACTGTACGGAATTGTATCCCTCTAGTACTTAATAAAGATGTTGCTAGTACTTACATGTGAAATGTTAAATTATAATATATTTAGAGATTGTCAATTTCTAAAGTCAAAACCAAAGTTTGGGAACTTTGATAATAATCCAAACAGTGAAAGCAATTTTTGTATATACTTAGGTGCTATATAGTGTAGCATTTTGCAAAAGAAAATTACAAAAACAAAAGTGCTCTTAAATACAAAATAAGCACTGTAGTAAGAAGGTTTTATTATCATTTTTTAAATTTCTTTTATAGAGACAGAGAGGTGGAAAAAGAAGAAAAGAGAGACATTATCAACGCATCTTTTTTCTTAATTTTTATTTATAAAGTGGAAACACTGACAAGTTCATAGGATAAGAGGGGTATAATTCCACACAATACCCACCACCAGAACTCCATACCCCATCCTGTGATAGCTTTCCTATTCTTTAACCCTCTGGAAGTATAGACCCAGTGTCATAACGGGGTGAAGGTGGAAGGTCTGGCTTCTGTAATTACAAAGCTTCTTTCAGTGTAGTGGGGTCCCAGCTCGAACCTGGGTCATGTGCATAGCAAAACAGCACACTATCCAAGAGAGCTATTTCACCAGTCCACAAAAGAGTCTATTTATTGTTTGTGTTCTCACTGTATCATCAAACAGTAAATATCCTTATGTAATACTCGGATTAAAGCAAAATGTATCCAATTATGAAAATAGTTAAATTTAATAAAAAATTCAAAAGCTTAACTTGTAAGAAATGGATCTAACATACATAACTATATATATTAGATTATAATAAAAATAAAATCAGGGAGTCAGGCAGTAGCGCAGCAAGTTAAGCACTGGTGGCACAAAGCACAAGGACCTGCATAAGGATCCCAGTTTGAGCCCCCGGCTCCCCACCTGCAGGAGAGTCACTTCACAGGCAGTGAAGCAGGTCTGCAGGTGTTTATCTTTCTCTCCCCCTCTCTGTCTTCTCCTCCTCTCACCATTTCTCTCTGTCCTTTCTAACAACAATGACATCAATAACAAAAATAACTACAACAATAAAACAACAAGGACAAAGAAAGGGAATAAATAAATAAATTCATTAATTAAAAAAATAAAATTCTGAAATATTTACACTTTGAAATCTTTTTTTTAAACTTTTTAAATATTTATTTAATTTATTTTTTCCCTTTTGTTGCCCTTGTTTTATTGTTGTAGTTATTATTGTTGTTGTTGGATAGGACAGAGAGAAATGGAGAGAGGGAGGGGAAGACAGAGAGGAGGAGAGAAAGATAGACACCTGCAGACCTGCTTCACTGCCTGTGAAGCGACTCCCCTGCAGGTGGGGAGCCGGGGCTCGAACCGGGATCCTACGCCGGGGCTCGAACCGGGATCCTATGCCGGTCTTTGTGCTTTGCGACACCTGCGCTTAGCCCGCTGTACTACAGCCCGACTCCCTACACTTTGAAATCTTAAATTTTAATTTCAATTTTTTCTAAATCCTCGTGAATCTTCTCCTACTTGTCTTTATCTCTATGGGCTATCCAATAGACAAATTTGCACTTATTTTTTGGGTTAACACAAAAAGAAACAGGATCACAGCCTGACCTAATTTTAATTTAAGTATATCTTCAAGCTTTGAAGACTTTGTTTGAATCAATACTCCTGTGTATTAAAAACATCACTTTACTGAGGTATGATCTACAAACAAAAAGTACTTGCTTTTTCTTTCTTTCTTTTTTTCTTTTTTTGCTTCCAGGGTTATTGCTGGGGCTCAGTGCCTGCACTATGAATCCACTGCTCCTGGTGGCCACCTCTTCCCCCTTGTTGCCCTTGTTGTTTATCAGTGTTGTTGTTACTATTATTGTTGTCATTGTTGAATAGGACAGAGAGAAATCGAAAGAGGAGGGGCGGACAGAGAGGGGGAGAGAAAAATAAACACCTGCAGACCTGCTTCACCACTTGTGAAACAACCTCCCTGCAGCTGGGGAGCCAGGGGCTCGAACCGGAATCCTTTCACTGGTCCTTAACACTTCGCACCAAGTGTGCTTAAACCACTGAGTTGCTGCTTGGCCCCAGGAAGTACATTTTTTAAATGCATGCAATACAATGAGTTCAAAGATAAGAATACACAAGTGAAAACATCACTATAATCTATGCCATAAACATAGATACTTAAAATAACTTGTGAAGTAAAATTTTCAAGACTTCATTAACACAACTGGGAAAAGATCATCAATTTATGTCACAATGAGGCTGTTAAAATAATGAATATAAAGACCTGGGAGGTGGCACAGTAGCAGAAGCATTAGGCCTGCAAGCAAGATGTCCCATGTTCAAACCCTGGTATGCCATGAATCAGAGTGATACTCTGGTTCACTCTCTCTTCCTTTCTCATTAATAAATTCTTTAAAAAAGACATTTATTATTTATTATTGAATAGAACAGAAAGAAACTGAGAGAGGAGGGGGAGATAGAGAGGGAAAGAGACAGACACCTGAAGCCCTGCCTCACCACTCATGAAGCTTTCCCCCCTGTAGGTGGACACCAAGGGCTTGAACCTGGAACCTTGTGCACTGTAATGTGTGTGTTTAACGAGGTACACCACTACCTGACCTCTAAATTCATTTTTTTTATGAATGTTTTTGAAGCATAGGACAGACGATAGTACAAATAAACACTCAGTAAATGCTGAAAAAGTAAACTTTCTCTGAAAATGTTAAATACTCCAACGTCAGAATTTGCATTAGTTTGAACTGGTTTTCCTTCCAAAAGAAGGAATTCATAAAATACTGCTCACATTAAAAATTATGTTCCTAATAATTTTTTTCCTTGCCCTTATAACTATGGAAACATGCATTTATTTTATAAGCAGTCTTGGACAATAATCCTAAAATATATAAGTTATTTTGGCTATAATTCTAATTCTGATCATACTTGTGACTATCTCCAGGAAATGCAAGTTCATTATGTTCCCCAAATAAACTCATAATTTCCCCCTCGATCCTACTCTCATCTTGTATTCCTTACATATGAATTTACTTCATTCACTTAGTAAGGCATGCACTCTACTGAGTGACCTACTTCCTAGACCCCTATCCTTTTTATTTAATTTTTTAAAAATATTTATTTATTTACTCCCTTTTGTTGCCCTTATTGTTTTATTGTTGGATAGGACAGAGAGAAATGGAGAGAGGAGGGAAGACAGAGAGGGGGAGAGAAAGACATCTGCAGACCTGCTTCACTGCTTGTGAAGTGACTCCCCTGTAGGTGTGGAGCCCCGGGCTCCAACCAGGATCCTTATGCTGGTCCTTGCGCTTTGTGCCACCTGCACTTAACTCACTGCGCTACCGCCCAACTCCCACCCCTATCCTTTTTTAAAGAAATTACTAGCTTGTGGGGGAGGGGGGAATCAGAGCCCTTCTCAACTTTTGTATAAGGTGGTGCTGGGGGTTGAACTAGGATCTTTGGGCCTTCAAGCAGGCAAGTCTGGTGCAATACTGCTTCACTATCTTCCTGACCCTACTATCATTTAGGTCAATCAAGCTAAAAGCCTTGCATCCTTTCCTTTCCTTTAACTCTCCTCTTGGTCTCTGAATCCTACTGTTGTGTTTCTTAAATCTCTCCCCAAGTGGCTCCTGAGATCTCTTCAGAATTGGGTATGACTGGAAAGGCAGAATTTTGTAGTGTGGAATAATATGCACTTATGGCATAACAGGTTTAACTTTGAAATTCTGCTTTACCCCCCCCCCCCCAGCTCCCATAGGATTTAACCAAAAATGAAATGGTCCTGAACCTTAGTTGTTTCACTTGTAAAAACAGGCTGTACAAAGTTGAAGTTGTAAAGTACATTTACCAGGTGGTTTATAAGTAAAGGCTACTTCCTTTCCCTTTCCCTCCTATGCTGCCTTCTTCAAGGCTCCTCAGCTCATCCCCAGTGCACAACATAACAGTGATTTCCACAGTGGCCTATATTTCTCCATGTTTTTCAGCTTCCAATTCAACCTCCACGCTGTTACCTCGTGTTTTTCGAAAACCACCATCTTATTATTTCTACTTATAATGGTCACAATTTGATTGTTTTCCTAAACCTGCAGGGTCAAATTCAAACACCAGAACTCAGCACTGTTTGCTTTCTCACAGTTTCCGTTTGTTCTAACTTTGCAGTATTGCTTGCTAGGCCTCTAATACACCAGTATGCTCCCCCCCCCCCCGCCCCGCCACTACCATTTTTGTGTATTTCCATTGTCTGGTTGCTCCTTCTTTGTTGAAAAGGAGATACAGCAAACTAGGGCACATTTTAAAAAATAAATGCTAAGGAGCTGGTCAGTGGCGCAGCGGGTTAAGCGCATGTGGCGCAATGCGCAAGTACTGGCGTAAGGATCCGGGTTCCAGCCCTTGGCTTCCCTCCTGCAGGGGAGTCGCTTCACAAGCGGTGAAACACGTCTGCAGGTGTCTTTCTCTTCCCCTCTCTGTCTTCCCCTTCTCTCTCCATTTCTCTCTGTCCTGTCCAACAACGACATCAATAACAACAACAGTAATAACTACAACAATAAAACAACAAGGGCAACTAAAGGGAAAATAAATAAATAAAAATAAATTAAAAAAAAAGAAAAAAAATGCTGGTGTATTGCACCAAAGTAAAAGAGTGGGGTGTATGTGGGGTCCTGGAAGACAGAGGAGGACCTGGTGGGTTTGAACTGTCATGTGGAAAACTGAGAAATGTTACACATGTACAAACTATTGTATTTTATTTTACTGTTGACTTTAAACCATTAATTCCCCAATAAATAAAATTTTAAAAATTAAATGTATGTCCTATTTAAGTAGAGTCAGTATACTGTTATCAGAAACTAGGACTAAGACTAAATATGCCTTTGGAATCCCTGAAATAGACCACAGATTACCAAGAAGTTTATAGAAGGAAGAATACTTATTGGTTCTCTCCCATGAGTTAACTCCTTGCCCCCTTCCCCATTTCTGATTTAATTCCAGGAAAGTGGCATACACCAACAAAGCTGGGGAAGAAATATTAATATTAACTTACATAAAACCCTGGTTATAGTAATATTGTAAATAATGCCTATAGCTAATATTGAGTGGTAGCTAGCCTTTATATAGAAAACATCTACCAAATACCATATCCTCAAATACATTCAGTTCTCTGAATTTCCCTATTAATGTGAAATTGATTTCATTCAACTTATCTGTACTTTAGATCTGGACTGAACTTCAATGCCTAGCCATTCCCCACAACATCAATACTTGTATAAATTATGCTATATAGGACTCCGCTTTCACTATCCTCAACCTGCCAACTCCAGGGCTTTTAGTGAGATGGGGAAGAAAACAAAGGTCCTGTTCCCACACAGTAGTATCAATTAAAGTATAATTCGGAGACCACCTGCCTTAACATCATCTATTTTACTTGTTAAAAAGCATGTTCTCTAGGTCTTAATTCTCACCTACGGAATCAAAATCTCTGTTGATGTGTATGTATGTTAACGAACCATCAGGTGACATTTTTGATCAGCCATATCTGGTCACTGAGCTAGGTCACAAATCTCTAAGACAGATACAACATTTCTAGTGAATAGCATTCAGCTAATAAGAAAAGCAAGGTCTACGGTATTCCGGTATTTCTACAGTGATTTCCTTTTTTTTTTTTTTTTTAATTCAGTTGTTTATTGAAAAAAAAATACTTAACATTTTTTGTAGGAAAAATTTAGATACCTGTTCAAATTATTTAAAAATACCAAATGTATTATTTGGTTTAATAAAAACATTGAGTATGTATGGTTTCAACTATATAATATTATAGACAAAGCAAAACTATACAGGCAGTACAATAATTTGTGATTGCCCGGGCTCAAGAGACAGGAATGGATAAGTGCAGCACAGATGATTTCTAGGGTGGCGAAATGACACTGTACAGTACAACAGTGGACACATGTAACCCTGAATTATCCCAAACCACAAGCTGCACAAAGCAAAAACAATGACCCCAAAGATCAACTATAATCCCTGGGTGATTATGATGTATAATGCAGTCTCAATGGTTTGTGACAAATGTACCATTTTTGGCACCTTTAATGTTGAAATGGGGTTGGCTAATTTCTCTACTTTCCATTTATTTTTGCTGTGAACCTAACTTCTGCAAAAGGAAAACATCACCTACATCTGGGGAGGTAGCTCAGCAGACAGATCACGTATCTAGATCTGGGGTGGATTCACATTTTACTTCATTCATCTGTCTTTGACCATTTTGTTGAGTTTCCAAATATTTCCTCTGCTGGGAAATTGTGCAGATGCAGTCACATCAGCCATGTTGTCCCCCTCAGGCTACTGCTAGTTCTCGGAGTGCCTGTTCAGCCATGTTGTGCCCTCAGAGCATTGTCTAGATCCCCTCGATATCTGGAGAGCTTTGGTCACTCCTCCCCCCTCCCATTCTCACGAGAGTTATCATCCTATCCTGGAGTGCTATGGTTACTCCTCCCCCTTCCCATTCTCACGAAAGCTTTTCTTCTTCCGCACCTCTCTCTCTTGCCAGCGCTTCACTCTGGTGTTCAGATGCAGGAAAGCTTACTGCGTGAGGTGGCCATTTTCGCTACCTCCACGTGGCCCAACCTGCTTCTCTAGCACCCAGCTCTGAGGTGCCAGCGCAAATAAAGATTTGTGTTTCCTCTTCACTCCGGACCTCCTCTCTCTCATCTCCGCGGCCTGCGCACAACAACATCTGGATCAACAACATCTGGCACAACAACATTCCTCCACACTCTTGCCAGACTTTGTTGCTTCTGGTCTTTTTGATATAGGTTATTCTCATACATCTGAAGTAACAACTCACTATGATTTTGATTTCTGTTTCCCTGACAATAAATAATAATGGAAATATTTTTCTTTTTTAAAAATATTTGTTTATTTTTAAAAAGTTTTTATTTATTTATTCTCTTTTGTTGCCCTTGTTTTTGATTGTTGTAGTTATTATTATTGTTATTATTGATGTCACGATTGTTGGATAGGACAGAGAACTGGAGAGAGGAGGGGAAGACAGAGAGGGGAAGAGAAAGACAGACACCTGCAGACCTGCGTCACCACCTGTGAAGCGACTTCCTTGCAGGTGGGGAGCCGGTGGCTCGAACCGGGATCCTTAACGCCGGTCCTTGTGCTTTGCACCATATTTATTTTTTTACTATTTTTAAAAATTTGATATGACACAGAAGTCGAGAGGAAATGGGAAAAGAGAGGAAGAAAAAGTCAGCTGCAGCATTGATTCACCACTCATGAAGCTTCCCCACTGCAGGTGGGGACAGGGGGCTTGAGCCCAGGTTTTGTGGATGGTAACGTTCACTCAACCAGGATCGCCACCAACTGGTCCCAATAATGTACATATTTTTCACCTGGAAGCCGCCTCTGGCCAAGTGTCTGCTCAGTTCACTTCACTATTTTCATGGCATTGTTTTTTGTTACTGTTACAGCATTACTGAGTTATATATTTCTAATATTAGTTTTCTGTCAGGTGTATGCTATGGACATACTTTCTCCTATTCAGTAGTATGTCTTCTCATTTTAATATAATCTCTTTTACTTTGCAGCAGCTTTTTAAAAAAAAATCATTATTTGTGGCCCAGGAGGTGGCGCAGTGAATAAATGCATTGGACTCTCAAGCATGAGGTCCTGAGTTCAATCCCTGGCAGCAAACGTACCAGAGTGACATTTGGTTCTTCCTCTCTCTCTTCCTATCCCTCTCATTAATAAATAAAATATTTTTAAAAAATCATTATTTATTTATTGGATAGAGACAGCCAGAAATTGAAAGGGAAGGGAGTGATAAAGAGAATGAGAGATAGACAGACACCTGTAACATTGCTTCACCACTCGCAAAGCTTTCCCCCTGCAGGAAGCGACCACGGTTCGAGCACTGTAACATGTGTGCTCAACCAGGTGCACCGCCACCTGGCCCCAAGAAGTCTTCTAGGTTGATGTCTTCCCAAAAGGTATCTGAATCCTTACTCACTGAGCATTTTGTCTACCAGCGTCCCCGTTTTAAAGCAGCACCTAGAGGAAATGACTGCTTTTGATCTCTTAAGTAGATACGCATAGGATTTCCTTGCTTAAAGAAGAAGAAATTAGTAGACATGCTCCCAGGAAAACTTGGAGTACAGACTATAGAACATTTCCAGTTTTCTCTTTTCACTGTGTGAAGAAGCCATGCTTTTTACTTTTTACTTTTTCTCTATTTTGTTTCCCAGAACTATGGCCCTTTCAGTTTTCACTGTAGTGATCCAGAACTTTTTACTAACATAAATGAGGACTAGCTAAATAGGCTGCTACATGTTTAGCTGTGTTTGACTTTATTTATTTATTTTACCAGAGCACTGAGCAGCTCTGGTTTATGGTGGTGCGGGGGGGCATTAAACCTGGGACTTTGGTGCTTCAGGCATGAGAGTCTCTTTGCATAACCATTATGCTATCTAACCCCCCCCATGTTTGACTTTTAAAATACATTTTAAATAACGTTTTAAAATTTTCAAGTAAGTCTAGAGTCTAGTAGGAAGTTCTGTTTTGTTAGAGGTATTTTATTGGTTTTATTTTAGCTCTTATTCTGGGTACATTCTGTTTAAAGTCATTTTTTTTTCCAGTTGTATTCTTTATTCTATTTACTCTGAGACCCTGTAACCCAAAGTCCATGAAGTGTTCAATGATTATAAAGTACCTTTTTCAGAAGTAAGATATGGAACTTTGATTTAGAAGTTGGAAGAAGTAATAGAAAGAGAAGGCAAATGGACAGTGTCATTATTGCCAGATCATTTCTGTCAATGCAAATAACTTGATGAGGTTATGAAAGGCTGATGTAAAATGTAATGCCATACTTAATGCAAAATTTCTTTAAAATTCTGTTATCACTCATTCAATAAATGCATAATTTCTACTTGGCAACTAGTTGAACATATGTGAATGCTAGTATAGTATATACCTTCCATATATATATATATATATATATATATATATATAATCAGGGATTGCCTTTTTTTTTTTGTCCTCTACCTCCGCAAGAAGTTAAAATTCTAAAGGGAAAGATAAATACATACAAGCAACTATAATATAAGACATAGTAAGTGCTGTTACAAGATGAGAGATATATTTTGGGATTTCTGCAAAGGCAAAAAATGAGGATCAGTGAAGACATTTGAGTTTAGTTTTGAAAGATGAGGACAGTGTTAACAGATGAGAGTGAGAGGTCACTTTGGACACTGAGTGAACAAAGAGTGCAGAGTTGTTAGAATTTAAAGCAATCAATCTAACGTTGCTGATGAGCGACAAACATAGAAAAGAAAACATCGGTTACTACAATGTGCATGGTCCTCTGGGACACTGCCTATGCAATGTACTGAAAATTGACAAGACTGCCCTTCTGTCACAGAGATGGGAACTTAGAATTGAAAAGCTCACTACCTATAATGCAAGAAGGGGACTTTGTGTTTCATCTCATAGATGGGGGGCTAGACTTCTTTAAGAAGTCTTTCTATTTTCATTTCTCAAGAAGAGAAAAACCACAGAATGCAGACTTGGAAATCGAGTTTATAAAATGAGTGTGATCTTCCTAATCTTTCAAGTGGTCCCAAGGTACCAATGACAGTAGATATCGAGACATTAATTTAGGACTTAGAGAATTGGGAGGGGTGGTGGCAGGTGGTGGCACGCACCTGGTTAAGTGCACATGTTGCAACGCTCAAGGACCTGGGTTTGAGCCCCTGGTCCCTACCTGCCGGGGGAAAGCTTTGCAAGTAGTGAAGCAGTGCTGCAGGTGTCTCTCTGTCTCTTTCCTTCTCTGTCTTCCCCTTCCTCTTGACTTCTGGTTATCTCTATCCAATAAATAATTAAAAAACAAAAAAGTAGAGTGAATGTTGATACCTTATTTATTATGAATACACCGTATTAAAGAAGCACACGTGTCTGAATTAAATGGTGAATTTCTTGGAAAGAATTTATAATAAAAATAAATTAAAATAATCTAAATTCTGTGCTTACATTAGCATCAAATGTATCATCAAATCTATTATTGATGCTACTTTTCTTTGGTTATGACTTTGATATTTTGTCATCACAATGTTTACTTCACAGAAAACTGTAGTTGGACTGGAATTGATGTATTGCACCAAAGTAAAAGACTCTGGGGGGGGGTGGATGGGGAGAATACAGATCCAAGAAGGATGACAGAGGACCTAGTGGGGGTTGTGTTGTTATATGGAAAACTGGGAAATGTTATGCATGTACAAACTATTGTATTTACTGTCGAATGTAAAACATTAATTCCCCAATAAAGAAATTTTTTAAAAAGTGGAGAAAATGAACTTATCTGGAAGAGAAAAAAAAAGAAAGAAAACTGTAATTGGGAAGACAAAATAATATACAATCTGTAAAATTCCTCTGAAAACTTAGTGAAAGGTTACTGAGACAGGACATTAGTTTGACAAGATGAATAAGTCAAAGTATTTATAATTACTAGAATAAACTGTCAATTCCTTGGGCAAGAGGAACCCGCCCTAAAATATTACATTTAAATAGTCACAATCCACAAATAAACTATTACTTGGCTTTGAGTCATCTTCAAAGGTCACTTAAACTCATAAACATGCACTTCCAGCCTAGTTAACTTGTGTTTCTAATTAATTATCATTTAGAGGTTTTAGTTTTATTTGGATTAGTTTTCATCCAAGAGTTCCCTGTTCCCTCTCTCTGAATTTAAGATTCAACACACTTCATGCATTTTAAGATAATGCTCACTAAAAGAAATTTTGTAAGAATGCAATGACTTGAGATTGCTTTCTACCATTGCCAAACCCTTGTCTTTACAGAAATCAGAATGAACTTTATGTTCCCATATTTCCTGACCTTCATATAAAATGAAAATGTAATACATCAGACAACAAATCTCAAAACCAACTTTGTAGTAAAGCTTTATAAAAAATTAAATCTGTAGACAAAAATATGCCTTGCAGATAAATTCCAAGTATTTTTTTTCCCTGTATAAACATCTTGTCTGTTTTTTTTTTTTAAACTAAGCTTTGGAAACTTCCACTTTTTAATTATAATAATCAATTTAGTTGCAGTAGGCTCCTTACTAAACACAATCACTATTGACAAAAATACTGAGCAGCTACACAAATCAGCTACAAAAGCAATCTTTCTGCAGATCTTTTTTTTTTCTATTAAAATTATTATTCTCATATAATTTAAACTTGACCACTTTCCCCCCTTCTTTGGTGAGATGAATATAGGCACTTCAGACTATCTTCTGAGTTTCCTGAGAGGTTTCAATTTGCTCTAAGTCTTTGGCCAAGAGACAGAATGAGCATGTATGCACTGTGTCTCCTGTCACACTGCAGATGGGATGCAGGTCTTGAGGGGTTCTGGGAAGAGGATGAGAGAACTGTACATGTTTGGGAACTTTAAACCATGGAGGGCAGGCTCCTATCACATTCTCTAACTTAGGTTTCTCTGGAATAATACATAAATTCATGATGCCTACAGCACTAAGTGTAAGACTATCTATAATTAGTGCAACTATTCTATGCATTTCCTGACTATCCTTGTCTGCGTGTTATATATTCCTGTAGCGCGGTTTGCCTTTTGGGAGGAGAGGAAACTGATGAAAAAAATGAAATTGCATGGCAGCATTTTCTTTCTTTTAAAAAATATTATTTATTTACAAGAAAGGTAGAAGGAGAGAGAGAGAGAGAGAGAGAACAAGACATCACTGGTACATGTGCTGCCAGGGATCAAACTCAGGACCTCATGCTTGAGAGTCTAATGCTTTATCCACTGTGCCATTTCCTGGGCTGGCAGCATTTTCTTAATGTTTTTCCTAGTCCATATGATGAGAAGGCTACCATTTTCTACAGATTTATCTCCATTTATATATCTTCAAGTTCTTTTATATCCTCTTATTTTGTCCTGAAGTAAAATCCATAGGTTTTGGAACATAATTATGGCTAATATCTATATAGTTCTGCACATTTTTATTTTATATCATTAAAGACGACCTACAACGTTTCCAGGGGCTGTGGATCAGTGAGACCCTGGACGTGAGTTGCCTTGGCTTGGTTTTGATTTTTGATTTTTTTTTATTGCCACCAGGGTTATTATGGCTCAGTTCTGGCACTATGGACCCACTGCTCCTGGCGATCATAGCCCCCTTACCTTTTTATTATTATTATTATTTCTATTTTATTTGATAGGACAGAGAGAAATTGAGAAGGGCTGGGCAGATAAAGAGAGAGAGAGAGAGAGAGAGAGAAAGACAGACACCTGCAGACCTGCTTTACCACTTGTAAAGCAACCCCCTATAGGTGGGGAGGAGAGGGGAGGAGGCTTGAACCCGGGTCCTTGGGCATGGTGATGTATGTACCTAACTGAGTGTGACACTACCTGGACCCCTCACCTCAGTTCTTGAGAGTAAACACTACAGCTATGCCCAGCTCCACCTTCATGTTTTAAAAATGTATTTAGTTATTAACATATGAGAGAGAGAAACCAGAGCATCACTCTGGCAAATGCAATCCTGAGATCAAAGTGGGAACCTCATGGTTTCAAGTCTAATACTTTAGCCACTGTGCCAACCTCCTGGGCCGCTTCATCTTCATTCTGATCATAACATCTATGTGGCTGACCTGGTAAACGTATGATTTAGATATGGTAGAGTATTTACACCATGGGACCAGCAACTGACACAAATCATGGCCTCTTCTTCATTTTATTTATTTTATTATCTTTATTCATTTGCTAGAGATAGCCAGAAATTGAGAGGAAGGGGGCTATAGAGATGGGGAGAGAGGGAGGGAGTGAAGGAGGGAGAGAGACAGACAGAGAGAGGCAGAGAGAGAGACTGACTTATAGCACTACTTTACCATTCATGAAGCTTTCCTTCTGCAAGTGAGGACTGGAGGTTTGAACCCAGGTCCTTGTACATTGTAACATATGCACTTGACCAAGTTGTGCCACCCACCCAGCCCCTAACAGCCTCTTCTTCTAAAGAGCTAATTTTCAAATATTTCCCAGCACACCCACTGTCTGCAGAGGTTTTCACAGCTATCGCCTTTTCTCTTGTCTGTTTTGACTTTACCAAAATAGACTTCATGTTCTTTTATTTGCTGGGTGACCTGACCATGGGCAGTCGGATAAGAATATTAAGTATTGTGGGAGAGGCGAGCTCTAGAATCTGAAGGTAGAAGAAATTGGTACTGATTAAAATTAAGATGGACGCTTTCCCTCCCCTCCCTCAAAAAATATTAAAAATCAACTCAGGGTTCATAAAAATAGATAAACTGTATATATATATCAGAGCACTGCTCAACTCTGACTTAATGGTGGTTCAGGAGATTGAACCTGGGACATTGCAGCCTCAGGAATGAGAATCTCTTGGCATAACCATTATGCTATCTATCCCCGCCCAACTGTATTCTTAACTATATCCTATATAATCACAGATCTATGTACAGACAACAATATGCCAGAAGAGACACACGACCATGTTAATACCTAAATCTAGTTTAGGTATTTCTGGTGTATATTCAGGTATCCATATGTAATCTCCAACTTCACTGCAAAATCTGCACTGCATATACTCAAACTAACTCAGATTTCCAGTCTACAGTACTATTTTTCTTTGTTTTTACTACTCATTTTGACATTTCTTCCCAGTTCCTCTGATCACTACTAAATATTCAGAGTGGGAGTAACAGTGAATTCCAAACATCTAGCGACAGCAAAGTCATAAAACAAAGTATTTTAACCCCCCACACAATGCATTCATTATATTCTGAAAAGAAGAGAACTTTTGATACCAGTCATGTATATTACCGATGAAACAATTCTGAAAACCCCTCCGGCACTTGTAAAAACTGTAGCTTCTTTATCTTGGCCATCTGATTTTCTTCTTTGAGCAGAGACACACAAGAGGCCAAAGTTGTGTGTATAGTTACCATCAAAGAAGAAGGTTGTTTGCTTAGATTTTTGCTTTGATTGTGTTTTCATAATTTTATCGGTTTTGTGTTTAGTATTTCTTTCTTTCTTTTCTTTTCTTTTTTCTTTTATCAAGTCAAAGTCTACTAATGTCAAAATCCAGTGTCTAGATAGAAGCCATTCATGTAGACCATGAAAAAGGGATGCTGTTTAGTCCAGTGAGGCAGGTCTTCCCCAAAAAAACACTACTATCACTCACCACTGCTTTTTTTCTTAATTTAGTTCTTTGTAGTCAATTTCTCCCTGACTCAAATATTGTTCATTCTCATGAACTTCTTCAAGGTCATTCCATCTTCTGAAGCCCTCCCTGACTGGAAGAGTGAGTGAAACTCACTCTTCCTTACAGCGTTGTTCCTTAAGAGTTTTTCCTGTCACGTGGGCATATTGTATTGAATGGTTTTATTCCCCAATGACAGTTTTTTCAATTTAATTTTATTTATTAATTCAGTTAGAGAGATGGATACAGACAGATAGGCATCAAAGCACTGCTCAGCTTTGGCTTATGATGGTGCAGGGGATTAAACCTGGGACCTCAGAGCCTCCAGCATAAAAGTCTTTTGCATAATCGTTAAACTATCTCCCTAGTCTTTGAAAGATTTTCAAAGACAACTAGTGACTTTGTGTTACTTAAATACTGTATATTCATGTACAATGACAGGTATAGTTGATGGACTGTACTTGGTTTTGACTTGTTAGTGTGTGTGTGAGAGAGAGAGAGAGAGAGAGAAAGGAGAGAAAAGAGAGAGAGAGAAGTAGCTATCAAGTACCATTTATATAGAACCTAATACCAAATGTATGCAACTCATGCCTTCAATATCCACTTAGCCGCACATTGGTCTCAATTTATTGTATTTAAATAAGAAAACTATTAATTAGATATACTCATATTCATAGTCCATCATTATTAAAGTTATAAAAAGAGTAGTAGCAATGATGTTATTGTGTCTATATATCAGTGTCATTCTTGGCCTATCTAGGAAGGTACATATTTCATGCCCTGGCATTTCTCCACAGTTACTACTAGCTGTATCATCTCTCTGAAAGAACCCTGCACTCTGGTTTAACTTGATCATGTAAGGTTGATCCTTGTAGATCCACTGATCAGACTAGACTGTAGTCTGTGTATCCAGATAGTATAAGACCAGCTTGTGCACACATTCTCAAGTTATCAGAAAAGCAGAATCCAGACTTAAAGAAAATCATTGATCTTCAATTAAAACACAAGAGATAGAGAAAATTCAAGTTAAATTTCCTTATGTTAATATTGTGTGGATTTAATTTCAAATTACCTAGTTAAGAATCACTATCTGCACATGTTTTCTAGGGTATCCTGATTTACGTAATAGATAAGAGATTTTGAAATATTGCATTTTTAGGGCCTCAATCATACATAAATGCAATAGTATAAAAGAATCCCATTATTATATGTCTTGCTGAAATAAAAAAAGTTACTTTGCAGTATGAACAGTAAACCCTTAATTTGTAAGTTTACTATATTTAGATGTTCTCAGATGAGGTTTCTTAATATGGACTGTTCTGTAATCATTTCTTTCCTCACACTGACCAGATAGCTGGCGTTTGTTCAGAAGTATCTTTAATCCAGTCCCACAGTTCTTTTCTGCCATGGGCAAATATAGCTTACAACTCTCTCTTCAATCTATTTTAACTTTGTGTATTCTGATTCCTTGTGCATGGCCCAATGTCAGTGGACTAATCCAGAAAGCATAGGGAAGGAAGAACGGGCATCTCCCAAGGACCCTCTCCCAGAAGGGAAGCTAATTTACCTTCCCCTACAGATCCTGCCAATCATTCTTTGAGACCACACCCTGCTAGCCCTTCCCCCTCCTCATCAACTTGTCTTTGCTTAAAATCTAGTTACAACTCTGAAAGAGAATCAAGTGAGATATCAGAATGTGAAAGTATCTTATGAGAGGTAAAGGCTTCAGGATGTGTAAAGGGAATGACTGTTTTGGAAAATTAATGGTCAATAAATAGCCTATGTGAGTTTAACCCAAACTAAATAACAACCTTTTCTTTTCTAGGTCCTATCTTAGGCCTGAACACATCCAATTTTGGCATAGTGATACCATGCAACGGTAGATAGTGGCATTATACAATTCTGAAAGTTTCAATAATGAAAGTCTCAACATCTTGTTATTGTTGGGGCTTAATGGTTTACGGTAGAGCCTTTAACACACAGCCACGGCCTCTCACCTGCCTTTGGTTGGTGTCTAGGAGATACAACAGGACCCCAATGTCCCTTCATTCTTTCCCTTCTTCTTCTTCCCCAGAATTCTTTGCTTTGATGCAATACACCACATCCAGTTCAAATCTCACCTTGTGTTTCTCGTTCTGCTCTTTGTTTTTAAGCTCCACCTATAAGTAAGATCACTTGGTATTGGTCTCTTTCTGGCTTGTCTCACCACTCAACATTTTAAAAATCCTTTTTTTTTTTTTTTTTCGGTTGGATAGGACAGAAAGAAAGTGAGAGGGGAGGGGAAGATAAAGGAGGAGAGAAAAAAACAGCTGAAGACCTGCTTCACCACTTGTGAAGCTTTCCTCCTGTAGGTGGAGAACCAGGGGCCTCTACCTTCTGCACCCCACAATGATCCTGTATCCATATTCCCAGAGGGATAAAGAATAGGGAAGCTATAAAGGGAAGGGGTTGGATATGGGCAATGTGAGAAAATGTACCCCTCTTATCCTATGGCCTTGTCAATGTTTCCATTTAATAAATAAATAATAAAAAAAAAGAGCCAGGGGCTCAAACCAAGAAAGAGCCTTGCATAAGTCCTTGTGCTTCATACTATGTGCATTTAACGCAGTGCACCACTGCCTGGCCCCAAGAATCCTTTTTAATTTTTTTATTTTTTATTTATAAAAAGGAAACATTGACAAAACCATAGGATAAGAGGGGTACAACTCCACACAATTCCCACCATCAGAACTCTGTATCCCATCCCCTCCCCTGATAGCTTTCCTATTCTTTATCCCTCTGGGAGTATGGACCCAAGGCCATTGTGGGATGCAGAAGGTGGAAGGTCTGGCTTCTGTAATTGCTTCCCTGCTGAACATGGATGTTGACAGGTCAATCCATACTCCCAGCCTATCTCTCCATCTGCACTATTCCAAGAATCCTTTAAAGCATTCAAAAGCCTAGGATAGGGATAAGTGGGTGGAAGTGAATTGAGAGTGCATGGGGGTCCTAATGCATGATGGTAGAAGAGGCTTAAGATGGTGATGGGAGTGATAAGCATGTGACAGGGAAAATATACTCATGTGACAATGGTCTTGTAAATGATCAGTATTTACCCAATAAAAGAATAAAATTCCAATCTAATTTATTAGAGAAAACAAGAACACTCACTTCCAGTCTCAACCCCACCCACCCTGACCCTGGAGTAAGACTTCACCAGGAGTCTCTGAATCAGTGCTATCCCTTTGATGGGTCCCTCTCTTGTCAATTCATCTCCCACACTATGAATGAAGGTATCTTTTGAAAGCTTTCCCTACAAGACAAACCTCCAAACTCAATAAGCCATTTCAGAATTCTTAAGATCTGGACCTTGACTGTATTTTCTTTCCTCTCTTAGCTGTCCACTTTACAGATGCTTCAGTCAAAGCCAACTGTTTCCCAAAATGCCACAGCCCTGTGTGCTTCAATGCCTTTCTCCTGGAGTTCCTTTTGCCTGATGTTTTATCTCACTGGTACATTGCTACAAAGTACTCATGATGCTTGGAGAACAGCTGAGGAGGAAAGGCAAAGTGGCATCAGTAAAATTTCAGGGGGAACTTATACTTCCTACTTAGCAAAACTCTCTGAGGAAATAAACATGTAGCCATGATTCAAAATTATTCCAATAATAATGTTTCTTTTTACAGATCTATGTTTCTATTTGTAATGAGTGAGTGAGCACATGCGGCATACCAATAGTAGAATGGAATTTGGGACCTTATGCATGTATGTAGGAATTTGGGATCCTATGCATGTATGCACCTCCCTGGCTGCAAGAAACATGCTTTTTTTTTTTTTTTAAATTTGTACACCAGGTCCTCACACATACATGATCCCATTGTTCCTGGGCTGACATTTTTCCTCCTGCAGGTGGGGACTTTTCCATTTTTTATATTTTGTTGCCCTTGTTTATCGTTGTTGTTATTACTATTGTTGTTATTGCTGTCGCTGTTGTTGGATAGGACAGAGAGAAATCGAGAGAGGAGGGGAAGACAGAGAAAGGGAGATAGAAAGACAGACACCTGCAGACCTACTTCACCACCTGTGAAGTGACACCCCTGCAGGTGGAGGGCCGAGGGGCTCAAACCGGGATCCTTACGCCAGCCCTTGCGCTTCGCGCCATGTGTGCTTAACCCGCTGAGCCATCACCTGGCTCCCTAATAAAGGCTTTTGAAGGTGCACATTATGATAAGAGTACATTCAACGTATATAAAATCATAACAACATGCATTATATATAAAATCATAACAATATGCATTATTCAGTTTGTGAAATACTAGAACTAGTATGCACAGATAAGTAGATGTGCTATAGTACACTGCAAACAGAAAGCATGTGGAAGTTATTATGCATAAAAGTGTGGCATACAAAAATATAAATAGGTTTAGTATAAAAGTAAAAACCTATAACTTGCTAAAAAAAAAATCTAGAGATGCCTGGAGTTCTCTTAATGTTGTGAGTTGTCCTCATTACATCACTAAATCTAATCTGAGATGAACTATCATATGATTTCCCCATGGGATTATGCGCTTCTTATTTAATATGAAAATTGAAGTAAAACAACAGTTAGTCATTTGGACTTTTGAGCTTATCACTTGATTCCATGTAGCTGATTTGAAGTCATGTTTGGGAAGTAGAGATTCTGCATAACTATGGGAACTGGTGTTTAGAAACTGGAAAAGTATGGCATTTTGAATGGGAGAAGGCAGTTCATAAATCAGTGTGCCTGGGCCCAAAGGTTCATTTAAATTGTGGAGGAATGATCAAAGAAATTGTAAATGCTGGCTGGAGTCAGATTTAGGGGAACTTTGGATTCTTTTTTTTTTTTTTAATATTTTATTTTATTTATTTATTCCCTTTTGTTGCCCTTGTTGTTTTATTGTTGTAGTTATTATTGTTGTTGTCGTCATTGTTGGATTGGACAGAGAGAAACGGAGAGAGATGGGGAAGACAGAGAGGGGGAGAGAAAGATAGACACCTGCAGACCTGCTTCACCGCCTGTGAAGCGACTCCCCTGCAGGTGGGGAGCCGGGGTTCGAACCGGGATCCTTGGAACTTTGGATTCTAAGGAAAGAGGATTTTATTTAGTTCTGCTTATCAACAAAGTGCATCACAGAAAGTTTTGGATTAGAAGAATAAATCTTTATAACATGCCCTCTATCAATGCATAACAACTTAATTCAGAGTAACTTGAGGCAGGGTCTAGTTAAGAAACAATAATCATGGTTGACTTACAACTAATGAAGAGTTTAATATGATGGCAGGCTAGCAGAAAAGTGTTATATATTATTATGCATGAATGTGTGTATTATGTAAATATTAAAAAACACAGAAATATTTAAAAATATAGAAAAGGAGCAAATAAGATAGGTCCTGGCAAAAGTTCAAGGTGTCTGAAATTCCTTTTTAATACTTTAAGTACCTATAAAATCAGTTTTTGTCAATTTCTTTCTATGTTTACTTTCACTTTCATTCTGTGCAAAATATAACTACTCTGTATTAGAAAATAATGTTTTTTTTTTTTTTAGAAAGCCTGCAAGTATATATTTCATTTTATTTTATTTTACCTTATTTTATTTGTGGTCATCACTTCACCACTCCAGGCCAACTTTTTCAGATAGAGAGAAAGAGAGATAGTCAGAGAGAAAGACACCATAGCACTGAAAGTTCCCTTCAGTGGGGTGGGGGTCTGGCTTGAACCTGGGTTATACCCATGGCAGAACAAGTGCACTATCCCAGAGAGCTATCTTGCCAACCTAGTAAGAATTTGTCTTTAAAATACGTTTTCTAATTTCCACTACATTCCAGCATGATCTGAAGTCAAAGCATTTCAAATTATTGTATTGCCTAGTGGCAAAATATTAAATGCAAAAGAGGGGAAGGGGGAATGAGGGAAGATGACATCACGTACCTACCAGTGCTAAGCCTCACAGGACATAGTAATAGTTAAAACAGAGGCCAAAGTGATTGTGGTTTATCTTTTAAACTCATGTCTCTAGGAATTTGACAAAGTCTAACATCAAATTTTCCACTGATGTCTTCCTTTAATGTCCATTTCCCTGTTCCAGTTTTAGTTTTTGTCATCTTTTGCATTAATTTCCTTCTTGCCCAGTCCAATTGTGCGCTCAAAGAAGATACTTACAGGATAGTAGGCCTATGTGTTCTCTCTGATTGCTATACTGTATTTCAGACTTGAGTCTTATGTCTAGTTTAGTTTCTTCTTAAAGATATGTTAGGCTCTGGGGAAAACTGGGAAACAAGAGCTGTTCTTGAAGGCAAAAGATATTTCCATTTCACATACAAATTTGAGCTTTTTCTTACATATTCTGGGCTTACTGTTTGTGCAGATATTCTGGTAATTTTTGGAGTCATATCAAGAACAAAATAATAAAGTCCTAGTTATCAGTTATAATTATGTCACATGGACAATTCTTTCCAAATGTTTAGAACCTACAGAGATGAAGAGATAAACAGAGTCTTTCTAATTCAAAGAGAATGCTTTCCCTCGCCCAGAGGAAAAAACAAACTATTTTCTGTCCTACAGAGTTTAAAAATGACAAGAAGGTTAGTAGATTGATATAGGAATTGAGCTGTATAATAGAGCTCAAAATTTTTCCCATATATTTTTTTTAATCAAAGCACTGCTCAGGTCTGGTTTATGGTGGTGCGGGGGAACCATAGCATTCTTTTTAAAAATATTTTTATTGAGGGGGTTAATGGTTTGTAATAAGTGAAAAAAGTTGATAGCACATATGTAAAATTTCTCATCTCATATTTTTATTTTATCTGTATTATTTTGATTTATTTATTGGATAGCGACAGCCAGAAATCAAGAGGGACCGGGGGGGGGGGGATAGAGAGGAAGAGAGACAGAGACACCTGTAGCACTGCTTCACCACTTGTGAAGCTTTCCCCCTGCAGGTGGTGTCTGGGGACTTGAACCTGGGTCCTTGGGCATTGTAACATGTGCACTCAACCAGGCGCACCACCACCCAGCCCCTCGTCTTGGTTTTCTGCAACACATTCTTACTCCCTAGGTCCTCCTCCATCATCATTCACCAGGACTTGAAAGCCTCCCTTACCCCCAGCCCACTGTCTTTTACTTTAGGGCAATACACCAAACCCGAGTGCTACTTTGTGTTTTCCCCCTTTCTGTCTTTCTTTCACAATTTCTGTCCATGAGTGAGATCATACCATATTCATCCTGTTCTTTCTGGCTCATCTAACATGATTCCTTCAAGTTTCATCCAAGATGAGGTGAAGGTGAAGAAGGTGAATTCATCAATATTAGTAGCTGAGTAGTATTCCATTGTGTATATAGACCATAACTTCCTCAGACACTCATCTATTGTTAGGCACCTGGGTTGCTTCCAGGTTTTGGCTATTACAAATTGTGCTGCTATGGACAAATGCATACACAGATCTCTTTGGATGGGTGTATTTGGTTTCTTAGAATATACTCCCAGGAGAGGAATTTCAGGGTCATAGGGTAGGTCTATGTTAGCCTTCTGAGAGTTCTCCAGACTGTTCTCCACAGGGGCTGGACCAACTGACATTCCTACCAGCAGTGCAGAAGGGTTCCTTTGTCGCCACAACCTCTCCAGCATTTGTTGTTACTATCCTTTCTGATGTCTGACATTCTCACAGGAGTGAAGTGGTATCTCCTTGTTGTCTTTATTTGCATTTCTCTGACAATCAATGACTTGGACAATTTTTCTTACATATGTATTATTCTTAATATGCAGCAGGAAACATCCTATTTTTGTACATTTTGCTTCTGATTCTGGCATAGTTCTACGCTTGCTGAAATAAGCTTTTGCAATTTAAGTTCTTTCAAAAGGAAATATTGCCATCACTGTACCACATGTTGGTAAACTTTCTAAAGATGGGATAATGTTAAATTTATTTTATTAATGAATTCCTGAATGGTAACATGTGGTACACATGTAGATTTTTAGTGATGTACACACCTGAAATTTATGTTGTAATGCAATTGTTCTTCAATACATTTAAATCTGAATGATTTAAATGGTGAATGATAAGATTCATTGTACATAGCCTGGCAAATGGTTTTGATAACATTAAAGAATAAGTATAAGACTGGAATAAACTATAACTGATTTATCCCCCTCAACCCACAGTGATGATGGATGCTATGGGATCGATTCTCTTGTTGCAGGATATTTCAGTTCTATTTGCCACCAGCAATTATGTAGCCATGTGGGACTATTTTGAGTTATATAATGATTTAAAGGGAACTGAAATTTTGGGGTTTTAGTGATGATTTATCTGCTCGTGTTTCTTGCTGGTTTTGATTTGATTAGTTTTCTAATTCCCTTTAGTGCATGTGAATGTTCCTTTTCAGATCTGTTATTTATGTTAAAGACACATTTTTTTTTTCAGGGTAAAATAATCCAAAGAGAAGATTAGCATTATCAACTTGATGTAACCCAACTGTGGATTCTAGGATTTAGAGTCAAAGTAGAGAACTTGATGAAAAGTCACTATCCAGTGGTCTGGGAGGTGGCGCAGTGGCTAAGGCACTGGACTCTCAAGCATGAGGTCCCGAGTTTGATCCCCAGCAGCACATGTACCAGAGTGATGGGTGGTTTTTTCTCTCCTCCTATCTTTCTCATAAATAAATAAATAATTTTTAAAAAGACACTGTCCACACAGAGTTCTTTGTGTTACCACCTTCCAAGTGAGAGGTAATAAAGAGCTTCTTTCCCAATGCAAACACTGAATCATTCCCTTCAGATAGCAACGTCAAAAAATACACACTGTGTCTACCTCTGGACCTAAAGTTCAGCACTAGTCTGAAAAAAGAGAATTTTGGTCCATGTTAAGCAGTCACTGCCTACTTAGTAGGACAAATTTATTTCTGTCTAGTTAGTGTCTGTCTAACTGTTTCACTGTAACTTAAAAAATTATTAGTGACTTAATATTGATTTACAAAATTACAAGGTAACAGGGGTACAAATCCACACCGTTCCCATCACCAGAGTTCTGTATCCTGATTCCCTCTATTGGAAGCTACAGCAGTTCTCTTAAGGTTGCAGATATGGCTTAACTGTTATTTCTACAACTATTTGTCTATATTTGTATATATTTGCCCATTTTTTCCCTATGATCCCATCTTCTCTTCTTTTCCAAGTCAATTAAATTCTTTTGAATACCATTAAGCTGTCTTATACACATATACAGTGACACGTCTGTACCTCTCAAAATCTTTTTTTTTTTAAATGTGTTTATCTTATTATTATTATTTTGATAAGACAAAGAGAAATTGAGAGGGAGGAAGACAGTGGGAAAGAAAGACACCTGCAGAACTGCTTCACTGCCTATGAAGCGACCCCCCTGCAGATGGGGAGCCGGGGCTTTGACCAGGATCCGTGCATCTTACAGCTTTTTTTTTTTCCCTTTTGTTGCCCTTGTTGTAGCTTCGTTGTGGTTATTATTATTGCCCTTGTTGACGCAATTCGTTGTTAGATAGGACAGAGAGACATGGAGAGAGGAGGGGAAGACAGAGAAGAGGAGAGAAAGATAGACACCTGCAGACCTGCTTCACCGCCTGTGAAGCGACTCCCCTGCAGGTGGGGAGCCGGGGGCTCGAACCGGGATCCTTACGCCAGTCCCTGCGCTTTGCGCCACATGCGCTTAACCCACTGCGCCACCGCCCGACCCCCTAATCTTACAGCTTTTTAATCAGCATTATATCAAAAATAAAAAAAGCATGTTTTTAAAAAGTTACAGTGGTCAAAAAATAAATTTGATTCATACTTCCAGAGAGGAGAAGGTTCATTTTTCTTTACATGCTTCTAATACTTGCTTCTAATCCTTTTAACATAGTTCATTTTCACTTCTTCATGGTAACATTTTATTGTGGGTTTCTTTTTTTTTTTCATAATAATATGTGATGTTGAACAGTTTGTCATTTGTCTGTGTGCCATCTGTACCTCTTCACTGGCAAAGTGCCTATCCTGATCTTTTACCCATGTATCTTTACTGAGTTGTCTCTTTAATGTTGTTGGGGGGGGGGGCTGCTGTGGAGTTGTATCATCTCTTTACATATGGTGGATAACAACCCATTGTGGGACACATACGCAGAATTGTCTTCTCCCAACTGCTAGTTTGTCTTCATTTTTCTTTTCACTCTTAACAGAGTCTTGCACCTATTCACGTGATTCTACTGCTCCCCAGAAACATTTTTATCCTTTTAATTTCAGATAGAAAATAGACAGGGAGAGAAAAAGAGAAAGAAGGAGAGACACAACAGTACTTCACCATTCAGCATGGTGATCCTGTGTGATGCTCAGGGCTCGAACCCTGGTCCTCATGCTTTTTAAAGTGTGTGCCCAACCTGGTGAGCCGCCTCTCTGACCCTATTATCATCACATATTTACTTTTCACTGGGGCTTGGTATCTAAATGAATCTACTGCTCTCCATGCCGATTTGTTTTCCTTTCAGTGAGAGATAAAATAATAAGATAAAATAAGAGGCGGGGGGGGGGGGAGCACTGCTCCACCATTCGTGAAGCTTCTACCCTGAAGACACCCCTATGTGGTGGCTGGCTGGGGACTCAAACCTTGCTCCTTGCATATGATAACATGTTAGTCTATTGAGTGCAATACCCCCAGACCCCCTCAACATATTTTTAAAAGTCATCTATCTTCTGAAAATTTTGGCACTATGAAAACTATAAACATTTCTGCTACTCGTACATATCTAGCACAGCTGTAATTTTACTGCGGATTTAGGTCATAGGCGATTCATTTAAGTCAAAATTAGGTGTAAAAAACTGAAAACTAGTAAAGGCTCAAAACAGTCACAAACACTTGAATGTCCTATCATCTCCAATCCAGTAAAAACAACTTTCCTCATGCACTCATTCTAAAAATTAGATATGTATGAAAAATAATCCTTGGTTTTACCAACTGCTTATGTTTATGCCTTAACTTCAACATCCATTCAGCCAAGAAGCTGAAGAAACAGACATAACAAGAAGAATATGTATATGAGTTAAAAATTATTAAATGTTGTTGCTATCAAGCATATGTTGACTATCTGCACTCCATCCTATTTGATGAAAGCATTTAGGTTTGAACTCAATAGCTTTCTAGAACAAATTTCAGGTAGTAAGGGCACTTACTAAGTGGAACTATTTAGATTTGAGGTGTACTTGTCATGTTTTATTCTTTTGTATCTGACATGATTGACAATAATAAGTAATATAAACTATCTTCTTTGGTTAGGTATGAAAGTTTAAACTCTTGAGATAATCTTTGCTACAGCTTATTAGCAAAAATCTGTAATTTTGAAAGGGTGAAAAACCAATTATGGAAGGGAATTAAGAAGGAAGATTTTACAAAGGCTAGGGAACCCAAAGTATCATTTTAAAATAAGGCCAATGCAACAAACTGGTATGGGTAGAGAGAAAATATACACACAGAGTGTTAAACACAGTTAAATGTCAGTATTTTTCTTCATGAATCCACAATGAGAACATTCCAAGAAAGAACGACCAATATGATCTTTCAAAAAGACTGGCAATAGTATCCCATAACAGCCACTAGCTAAAATGAGTTTATTCCCTAGCAAAGGAAGCCCTCGACCATAGATTTGACACAGTTTACTATGTATAAGTGGAGAGGCTGAGCTATTTCCAATGTTCAAATCAAGATATAAAAGAAAGCCAGTAAACTAACTACTAACACATGAGACCGCGTGACAGTTCCAGAAGAACCTTGGGACCTGTAGCGTTACTGACGTTCAGAATAAGAAATGAAAGACATGAGATCACAGGTGTTGTTTTCATATCCTCTTATAGTTTAACCTCATGACATCAGAAGTTTAAAAAGAAAAAGTCAAACACTTGACTGTTACAAGAGTTTTAAATAGAACTTGCATTGTGACTGCTGGCTTAGAATAAGTGAATAAAATGAACTTCTGAATTTTATGAAGCATGACCCTGACAGGGAAATGAAACTAAGGTGCATTAATTAAGGTTAGATTTGACTTAAACAAAATAATTTATTTTCTTTTCATCAGCAAACATTTGGAGGTTTCATAAAAACATTTGGGATGTTCCAGATTCTATTTAGTTCACTGCTTCCCAAACACTTTGTTCTCATAACCTAGGGTAGACTCTGTGTACCAGAAAGCTGAAAATTAATCAAGAAAAAGTGGGCGTAAAGGGTTCTGCTGACTACTTCTCCTAGAATATTTCTGACAGCCGCCACAGGACACGGCACTTAAGGCAGCTGCTATATTCACATCAGCTAGATTATGCCATATATCCACACTAAGCTACAAATGAGACTGAGGCATCTAAAGCTTATTTTTTGTAGTTAGCTAAATATTCCATTTCTTTGGAAGAAGAGTTGGGTGGAAAGGGAGAAACAGTGAATGATAATTGCTTAGAAGTTTGTAGGCAACATTACCTGTGTGTGTGACATGGTGCTGTCATAAGTTTGAAGAAAAACAAAAAAACTCATGAAACTAGAACTATGAAAGATCTTGAAAAAATTCAGCCATTAAGTTGCAGATGCTACTATGACGCCAACTTGACTTCCCTGGGCAGATGACCTCACCAATGTGTCCTGGAACCCCATCTCCCCAGAGCCCTACCCCACTAGGGAAAGATAGAAACAGGCTGAGGGTATGGACCAACCTGCCAATGTCCATGTTCAGAGGAGAAATAATTACAGAAGCCAGACCTCCTACCTTCTGCACCTCATAAAGATCTTTGGGGGTCAGGCAGTAGTGCAGCAGGTTAAGTGCAGATGTCACAAAGTGCAAGGACCGGCATAGGATCTCGGTTCGAGCCCCCAACTCCCCACCTGCAGAGGGGTCACTTCACAAGTGGTGAAGCAGGTCTGTAGGTATCTATCTTTCTCTCCCCTCTCTGTCTTGATCTCCTCTCTCAATTTCTCTCTGTCCTATCCAACAACAATGACATCAACAACAATAATAATAACCACAATGATAAAACAGCCAGGGCAACAAAAGGGGAAAAAAAGCCTCCAGTGGATTCATGGTGCAGGCACTGAGCCCCAGCAGTAACCCTGAAGGCAAAAAAAAAAAATCTTTGATTTATACTCCCAGAGGGATACAAAATAGGGAACCTTCCAATGGAGGGGATGGGATATGGAACTCTGGTGGTGGGAATTGTATGGAACTGTACCCCTCTTATCCCACAATCTTGTCAATCATTATTAAATTACTAATAAAAGAAGAAATAGAGGTGACAAGAAAAGATCTTGAAAAAAAAATAATTCTTAGAATTAAAGAACAAAAATAAGTGTATCATGCTCCTTGACTTCAATGTTATGAGGTGGTAGCAATCAAAATAGGGTGGTACTAAATAAAATAGGCATAGATACCAGTGACATATAATTTAGAGCTCAGAGGTAAAGTCACATACATAAGAATAACTACATTATGACAGGGTCAGGTGTGTATAATGACCTAAAACCATCAAATATAAGAAATAACATTAAGTTATATATTCCTTGACATCAGCCTTAAAGATGTGTTTGGGGATTAACTCTACAAGTAACGGAATAAAAACAAAACTAAACAGATAGGATGACATCAAACTACAAAACTTCTGCATGACGGAAGTAACTACCATGAAAGTGAAAAGATACTCTTCCGAGTGGGAGAAGATATTAGCATGTCATACATCCAACAAAAGATTAACCGCATATAACTCCTAAAACTCAGCAAAACAAAACAAACAACCAGACTGAAAAATGGTCAGAGGACCTGAACAGAGACTTCTCCAAAGAAGATACACAGATGACCAGCCCACATATAAGATATGTTCATTATCTCTTACTAGGGAAATGCAAAGTAAAATCACAATGAGATACCATCCCAAATCCATGAGAAGAGCTATCATCCAAAAGACAAGAAATAGCCAGTTTTTTCAATGTCTGATCAGTGTAGGACTGTCTCAGGAAATTTCAGTAGCTGAGCCTCTAAAGAGCTTAAAACAGTTCAGGCTGAGAGAAAAATTGGAAAAGTGAATTTATGTAATTAAAAAACAATGAATGAAGAGATTAAAGATGTCCAGCAGAGGCAGAAGAAAATAGAATCAAGAGTCTGCTGCTCTTTGAAGGTTGTTCTTTTGAACTTAGAATAGCACACATATTTAATAATAGCATACAGAGGAAATAAAAATCTAACATTGAGATATAGGAACTTTTTTTTTGTCATTATTGGGGCCTCACTCACTGGTCAGTGATGATATTTATTTTTTTTTTCCAGATAAAGCAAGATAGAAACAAAGAAGCAGAAAGGCAGGGGCAGGGGTGGGGGGGAGAGGTTGTCAGAGCGGGCAAAGAACTTGGCAGGGGGGGTGGGGGTGAGCTTATATGTGGGTCATGCACATGGCAAAGCAGCACACTATCTAAGTGAGCTATTTTGTCCCCTCACCCTCTGCCACCCGAGACACAGAATTGTAATATGCCAAAAACATAGCACTTACTTAGAAAAATTCTTTGCTACCTGTGTTATTCTGTCAGTTTACAAAAAAAAAAAGAAAAAAGAAAAAAATCACAGTAGTGTGTAAATACATATCTTGGCCTTGCTCTTTAATTAAAGCCACACTAACATTAAACTGTAACCAACTTGATCAAATGCAAATGTTTTACATAGTTTGCTATTTACTTACTTAACTTAATTATAATTTGCAACTTGATATTTTAAAATATCATTAAGAAATTCTCCAGACATCTTGGATCACACTGAGCATTTCTGTCTACATGTGTCAGAGAGTTTCTAATTATAAACCCATGCATATAGTTATGTAAAATAGCCAGAGTTCCAATCCACAAATATAAGAGTATAAGACACAAAATACAGTCAAGTTGTAACTAACTTGACCATGGTAAATAGAATTAATTTAGAAAAGCTGTTTTCATACTTTCTAGTCTTAATACCATTTTGGTTTTCAAAATATTTTTAATTTATTTTTATTGGATAGAGACAGAGAAAGAGAGATGGGAGAGAGGGGGAGAGAGAGAGAGAGAGAGAGACAGACATGCCGTCCTAGGGTTCTAGACCACGGTCATTGCACATGGTTAAGGTGTGTGCTCAACCAGGTGCACCGCCACCCCACCCTTTAGTGCCACTTTATACTTTATAAAGAAATCACAGACACCAACAGGCTTCTTTTCACTTGAGCAACAGCTATTGCTACTTCTTGTACTAGAAGTTAAAACTGAAGAATTTTGAAAACAATTATTTTTTAACTTAATATGAATAATCACGACAAAGTGAACATCAATTGTTAACATTAATGGAAGAGGAAAGATTTACATAGTTCCAATTTATGTATTTATTTGCCACCAGGGTTATTGCTGAGGCTCAATGCTGGAAGGAGTCCACTGCTTGCTTCTCTCTCTCTCTCTTTCCTGCTCTTTAATTCTTCCTTTTTTATTAGTGATTTAATAATGATTGACAAGATTGCGGCTTAAGAGGGGCACAATTCCATACAGTTCTCACCATCAGCGGTCCATATCCCCTCCTTTCCGTGGGAAAGTTCCCTATTCTTTATCCCTCTGGGAGTATGGAACAAAGATCTTTATGGGGTGCAAAAAGTGGGAGGTCTGACTTTTTCAAAGGACATAGGTTTTTCTTTCTTTTTGATAGAGGATAAGAGATAGATAAAGCCAAAGAAGGAGATAGAGACCAACAGGAGAGCCACATGCAGAACTGGTCCTGCAGGTGGGAGCTGGGGGTTCGAACCTGGATCCTTGTCAGGTACTTGCACTTGGTACTATGTGCACTTAACTGGGTGCACCACCACTCAGCCCCCTAGATGTCTAATTCTAAATCTCGTAATATTGTAAACCAATGTTAGTCCAATAAATTTTATCAATGTATTGCAGCAGGAGAGTTATAAAACTTTAAATTTATAAATGCTATTGGCAAGAAGAACAAAATATTGCCACTAAGTCTGCAATATATCAGAACACCTTAACGGTAGAAATAGATGTTGGAGGACTTCTGAAAAAGCGATAGAAGTGTATACCAAAATTCGTCACTTCTCAGTACAAATGTCATGAAGACTTAAACATGTCCAAAGGGTATACCATAATACATAATGAATGACCGATCCACAAAGTAGTTAATATGGGTGTCAATTTGGTCACATTTCCAAGTTGATGTAATCTCCTGAATAAGGAACTTATGCCATTTAATTGTTGACAAAATTGCTGACAAAGAAAGCTAAGTGACCATTTTGTTTGACATAATGTTTCAGTTTTTCATATTCTATTGTCTGAACTGACCTCTCTTATTTTTTTAACTCTATTATTATGCTACCCCAGTGGTTATGTTAGTATTTTGATCCATCCATGGAATACATATTGTGCGTGTGTGTTTAATGAAAGGTCACAGTATATGGGGCTGATCACTTGCAACTAAGAAACCCTAACTAGTAATACTACTAAATAGTCTCTCAAGTAGTCTACATTTATTTTTCAGGTCTTGATCATCTCTAGGAACTGTTTTCCTATGTTAACTTGAGGTTTGAGTAACCTTATAAATTAGCAGTATGTGTCTTTATGTTATCCAATTATGTGTTTTTATGTTCTTCCCTACAAACACACTCTTAAGAAATTCTATCTTACATCTGCCTATCTTTTCCTCTAGTGTGCATATTTTAATTTTATTATTATTGTTATTATTTTTACCAGAACACTGTTCAGCTTTGGCTGATGGTGCAGGGGACTGGACCTGGGATTTTGGAGCCTTAGGCATGAGAGTCTCTTTGCAAAGCCATTATGCTATGCATATTTTTATTTACTATATTTCTTCTCATGTGAGTTAAAATTCATTTAGCACTACTGTGTATTATATTTCACCTACTTTGGAGCAACTTTTTTCCAGTCTGTTTTCTTCACATGTTGGAGATTGCTATCAAAATATTATTCAATTTAGGCATAGTCAAGAAATGCTCTTATAATTTTTTAGATAAAATTTAAGCAGAGACTAAGTTATTAACTTTTGACATACTTTTAACAGCTTTAGATGGTAATTACGAGCCAAACTGAATAAAATGTCACTTCCGTAATTAATTAGCTGTGAGAATTTGAGAAAATTATTAAACTTCTCTGTACTGTAATTAATTGTGAGAATTTGCGAAAATTATTAAACTTCTCTGTACCTGACTTTCTTGAAACTGAGAATAATAAGAATATTTGCCTCATAATCTCTGGAGATACATAAATGCATTAATACAAAAAAGTTCCGGGGAAAAAAAGCTTAACGTTTGATATGAGTTCAACAAGCAGTACCTATTATTATAACAGCACATTATTATAAGAGGTAAATTCTAATATATAACTTGCTTCAAACATAGATATTGCTTACTATAAGTGCAATACCAACAGTTCACACTGGCCCTCTTTATAAAGGATTAATTTATTGTCTATGTGTGTTTTACGGGGGAGGGAGGGTCATAAGTTAAGTAAATAGTCACATTAATAACCTTAACTTTCAGTGGAAACAGAAATGAGAGCACATAGTCATTCTTGGATAATCTACACAAGTGAGTGAATAAGTCCTATTTCTGTAATTCCTTGCAGATATCATGGAAATCAGGACAGTGGCAGTTGGAATTGTGGCAATCAAAGGGGTGGAAAGCGAATACTACCTTGCAATGAACAAAGATGGAAAACTGTATGCAAAGGTATTCAAAACTGATAGCTTCAGCTTAAGTTTTCAAACTTATTTTTGTCAAAAACATCATGAATTTCTAAAACAAAATGGACGAATCTCTATATGACTCAATGATTGTGGGAAAGTGCTCTATATTCAGGCATTGAGGAAAAAGTATGTCCCAGGTGACCTTGGAAAATTGTGAAATTCTCTGAACTTTGGTTTCAGCATCTGTAAAATCAGTTGGGTTAACTGCCCTTTCAAGATGCTTTCAGTTCTATAAATCCATATGTATTTTAGACACCTAAAATCTAAAATTTCCATCTATCAACACTAAAGCTCTTTTTTGTTAGATGTCATCCAATGTGCATATTGCTGACAAAATTCTTTGGAAAAGGAAAAAGTTGGTTGATCAACACCCAACTCCTAATCTTGGGGTATACACTGTAATACGCATTCCTCACTGCTCCTATTTGAGCACGGTGTGGAAATTCTAACGGTTTTTTCTACTATGGTAGAGTGTAATCGACTTTCCATTGTATTCCCAGCACAATGCCTGACACAGGCTAATCATGTAAATATTTAAGAGTAAGTGAATGAATGGTTCGATGAATTTAGTATAAATTTTTATTTTCCATCACTACTGTAGGCAAGGTAGCAGTAAGAATAGAAAGGTTGTGAAATGTGCCCTTCAACCGAGGGAGACAAAGGTTATATATCAGTGTCCAGTGGTTAGGGAAAGTGTGACAGGGATAAGAAGAGCTGCTAGTCAGGAAGGAAAAGTAGTGGCTAATTGTCTAAAGTCTACATATTTGCAACTATATTTCCCAAATAAGTGCACATTATTTTGTAAGATTTTTTTTTCTTTTTGCAATTTGCTAGATTTACCTAATAAATTTGTATTAGGCCCATTTAGTATGCCATATGGACTTTCGTTTAATTTACTTTTTTTTTAAGTATTTTATTTATTTATTAATGAGAAAGATAGGAAGAGAGAGAAAGAACCAGACATCACTCTAGCACATGTGCTGCTGGGGATCGAACTCAGGACCTTATGCTTGAGAGTTCAAAGCTTTATCACTGTGCCACCTCCCGGATGACCTTCATTTAAAAAAAAAAATACTGATTTAAAAAAAAAATACTGATTGGTTTATAATACTTTCCAAATTTAAAAAAGCTGCTTACCTTGAACAATGTTTTAATTCTACTGAACAGTACCACTTATTCTTTGCTGGATCAATCCGCTCTGAAAATCATATGGCTAATATTGTGTATGTTTGTTCTTAACAGAAAGAATGCAATGAAGACTGCAACTTCAAAGAATTAATTCTGGAAAACCATTACAACACCTATGCGTCAGCTAAATGGACATATAATGGAGGAGAAATGTTTGTTGCCTTAAATCAAAAGGGAGTTCCTGTAAGAGGGAAAAAGACAAAGAAGGAACAAAAAACCGCCCACTTTCTTCCTATGGCAATAACCTAATCAGATATGGTATATAAGAAACCAGTTCCAGCAGGGAGATTTCTTAAGTGGACTGTTTTCTTTCTTTTTTCTTTTCTCTTCTTTCTGTTTTTTTATTTTTTATTTTTTATTAAGTAACCAAGAAGGGCTGGAAAACTACTGAAAAACTGATCAAGCTGGACTTGCGCATTTATGTTTATTTTAAGAGACTGCATTAAATAAAGATTTGAAAAATATACTCAAAAATCCTATTTAGTAACTGAAAGTTGTAAAAATTGTAAAACTGGTTGTACAATCATGGTGATAGTAATAGTAATGTTTCTTTCTTAAATTAATTTACCCTTAAGAGTATGCTAGATTTGATTATCTGATAATGATTATTTAAATATTCCTATCTGCTTATAAAATGGCTGCTATAAGAATACTGATGCAGATGATGTTATATAAGATATGTTAGACCCAAAGGCTGCTGGAAATATTTGTCAGATGACCAAGCCAACACTAACTGCAGAAGGTGAGCAGTGTTTGAAATGCTTTCTAGAGGAAAAAAAAATATGATCCATTGGAACTTTGATCAGAAAAAGATGAAAATCATAAAAATTTCTATTGTAAAATTAAATTAAGTAGGTAGTTTTACAGGAGTACAAGATTAGAATGTGCGTGTACCTATTAACAGAGGCAACATTTTCAGTGCTGCTCAGATTGAAAGGGTAATGCTACAAGGATGTTTTCAAAAGTCTTGTATATAAAATAGCAATCATGATGATAATACTGTACTTCATCTCCCTTCTCACAAAATAACAGTCTATGATTCCTCAAAGTAAAAGTCAGAAATCCTTAAGTTTTTCCAAGTAACATAATCTGTTTTTTTTGTATAATTCATATTTTGGAATATGGCTTTTAATATGGTTCTTCCCATGAATAATCATGCTTTTGACCTGTGATTACAGCATTAAACTCTATTTTAAGTTGTATTTGAACTTCATTGTTTTGTTATTTAAGCTTATATTTATATAAACAACAGCCTAACTAATCTGTATTTGTTTCATATGCTTTTAATTCTAAAGCGATAACAAAACTGTCTGGCTCAGTTGCCAGTTTTCCCTCCCCCTGGTGACCAGCTCGAAGTACACAGCACTTGGGCCAGCAAATCCTGGATGGCAGACAAAAATGACAGCCTGCAGCAATTCTTACAATAGACTGTTTCATAGGGAACAATACAAAAAATGTTTAGTATGTCTTGCCACATACTCTTGTTAATTAACTGAGGTCATATAAGTAGAAATCGCTGCAGATGAAATAATTTACAGGATTTTAAAAGTAAGAATATGAGCTCATGAGTAAAAAAAAAAAAGTTCCACATTTTAAAAGTTTTGCTGTCTAGTATGCAGTCTTTTAGGTGACTGGATTATTAGCTAGGATTTTCCTTTTTTTAAAAAAATTATATTTACTTTATACACAGTGATTAGTCTCTATTTTCTTTTATTAGCGATTTAAAAATTGTAATAAAGATCATTATCTTTATTATCTTTATAATATTATTATCTTTATTATTATTAATAATAATAATTCATTCCTACCACCAGAGTTCTGTGTCCCCATTCCCTCCACTGGAAACTGCAATAGTTCTCCCAAGGTTACAGATATGGGCTGACTTTATATCTATCACTATCTATAACTATCTATCTATAACTATCTTATCTATCTGTCTATCTTTTTGCCCACTTTTTTTCCTATGGTCCCATCTTCACTTCTTTTCTTTATTTTTTTTATTATCTCTATTTATGAATTGGATAGAACAGCCAGAAATTAAGTGGGTAGGGGGGAGAGACAGGGAGAGGCACCTGCAACACTCACAAAGCTTCCCCCTGTAGGTGGGGACCAGGGGCCCCAGTCTTTGAGCATTGTAATATATGCACTCAACCAGGTGTGTGACCACCTCCTTCCCCCCCCACCACACACACACACACACACAAGCACACGCACACGCACACGCACACGCACATGCACACGCACGCACACACACACTTCTTTTCTAAGTCAGGCCTACATCTATTACTACTTCCTAGTGCCCTTTCTTTTTTCCTCTTCTCTCTCAGATAAGAGAAACAGTGCCTGACTTCCTCTGGTGTTTTTCAGATTCACCTCCTTTCCAGTGATGGAACAATGATTAATCTCTATTGCAATGATCTAAGTCAAAGGAACACTGAACTTCTCTGTTCCAGACTCTTGGAAACAGAGTTGGCAGACAGCTGAGGTAAAGAACAAACACCCCATCACAGACCCCTGCAAGCGTCAACCCGGCTCTGACCTAGCACGTTATGATTGGGCCCTCCTCAATCGCTATCGAACAGGCCATGGCCGGTGCGCCGCTATGTTCCATCGCTGGGGAGCCAGAGACGACCCGAACTGCCCCTGAGGCTACAGACAGACTATGACCCACATAGTCAACGACTGCCACCTCTCCAGATTCAAAGGAGGTCTCGAAACTTTACATCAGGCTCAACCTGACGCTGTTGACTGGCTACGGAAGAAGGGCAAACGCTAGAAGAAGAAGTCGTCAAAGGAAGGCAAAAATGATGCCTTTTTCAACCCTCATTCCCAACCAACTCTAACATGCACTCCTTCAGTTTAATGGTGGAAAGCATAAGGCAATATATCCACATGAGCAGAATAACCTTTTCTGAAGTACGTTTTTTCTTTTGCCTCCAGGGTTATCTCTGGGGCTCAGTGCCTGCATTCCGAATCCACTGCTCCTGGTGGCCATTTTTTTCTAATTTCTTGTTGTTATTGATGCCATTATTGCTGGACAGGACAGAGAAATCTAGAGAGGAGGGATGACAGAGAAGGGAAGAGAAGCGACCCCTCCTTTGCAGGTGGGGAGTAGGGTGGGGGGTGGGGGCTCAAACCTGGATCCTTACACTGGTCCTTAAGAGTCATGTGCGCTTATCCCAGTGTGCTACTGCCCAGCCCCCTGAAGTACTTTTTGAAAGATAAAAATTGGTTTAATATCTAGGTTTTCAACAAGGAAGAAAAGAATAAAAATTTTAAGAGAAGCAGTAATTAAAAGATGTACTCAGTGCAATTAATGATCTAAAATATTTTTTTCCAGAGCTGAGAGATAGCTCATCTGATATATCTAGAACCATACTAGACATGAGTCCCCAGGTTCTAGCCCTAGTAGAATTCCATGGATGATGTAGAGTCTTAGTGTCTTGCTCTCTCTACTCTTTCTATCTCCCTTTCTCCTTTGTAATATTCTCTAAACTTTGTGGGGGGGTTTTGTATGTTTTTGTTTTTGTTTTTGTTTTTTTGTTCTTGTTTTACCTCCACTCTAACTGGTATTTCTACAGAAAAATGATGGGGCATTGACTGAGGTCATTTGTGAGGTTATAGACTACTTTGACTACAGTAATTCCAGCAATGACCCCAGGCAGGCATGGGGTAGATGTTTTACATAACAAGGGAGCCATTGTAGAGAGAGGCTTTTTGAGAAAGAGCTACAGATGGGCCTCCTGCAGCTCCAAAAAAAGTTCCACTAGTTGGATTTCCCCCAAAGGTTTAATGTTCAGCTACCTGAAGGGCACCTGATTGTCACTGACAGGGGCAAGTTCTGTGCTGGGAATCCCAGCTTTTGAATTTTTAAGGAAATATATATATATATGACAGAGATCACACATTACCAACAGTCTAAAATACTTACATTTTACCAGGAAGTTTCTGACTCTGGGCAGAGTGGAAGATGATAAAGAACAGTCTGACTTCTCATCAGAAATAATACAAGCCTGGCTGGGAGGAGGGACATTCGTATGGAGCTCAGGACTTGCATGAATAAGGTTGTGAGTTCAGTACTTGGCAACATGAATGTCAGAGAAATGCTCTAGTTCACTTTTATAAGTAAATAAACAAATTTTCAAAAATAATACAGATCAAATACACTTGAACTGTATCTTGCTGAAAGGCAAAGAATAATAGAAAGAATCCTACATCTATCAAAAATATGCCTCAAAAACGAGTGGTCCAGAAGGTGGATAAGTGGATAAAACACTGAACTGTCAAATAGGCCATCCCAAGTTCAATCCCATGTGCCAGAATGAAGTTCTGGTTCTCTTTATTTTCTCTTTCCCTTACACACACACACACACACACACACACACACACACACACACACACACACACATACACACACACACATACACACACACACATACACACACATACACACACACATATACACACACACACATACACACACACACACATACACACACACACATACACACACACATACACACACACACATACACACACACACATACACACACACACATACACACACACACATACACACACACAAGATAAACCCCTAAAAAATAAATAAAAGCAAAATGAATAAAAATTTTAGATAAATAAATCTGAGAAAATTTATTGGTAGTAGAACCTATGTGTGACCTATCAGAAAGGCCTTTTTCTTTTTCCAGGCTAAAGGGAAGTGACAGCAGATGGAAAAATCAAATTTTTACCAAGCAATGAAGAGCCAAGACTAGTGCAGGTGCAACTACAAAGAAAAACTCTTTTGTCTTCTTTTACAATTTTAAAAATACATGTACTCAACTCTACTTTTATCTGTGGTAGAGTAAGGAGAACACTGCTTTAACAGTTAAAATATCCAACAATATGCATGAAATAATGGTTTTCCAGGCACTGAATAATAGGCACCTGAGGCCCGTAATCACTAAAGAGAAACAAAACAGAGAATCCTCCAATTGGACCATTTTGTCTACAATAGAATTTTTAGACCACCACCACACAAGAGGTGGAAATTCAAAAAGTACACAGTTGTGTCACTGAGTTAAAGAAAAGACATTTTATTAGGGGCCAGGTGGCGGTGCACATGGCTGAGCACACATTACAATATTTGCAAGGACCCAGGTTCAAGCCCCAGGTCCCCACCTGCAGGAAGGAAGCTTCACATTTGTGAAACAGTGCTATAGATGTCTATTTCTCTTTTCTTTCTCAATTTCCTTCTGTCTCTATCCATAAATAAATAAATATTTTTAAATAAAAAAATACATTTTAGCCACTTAGGGAGCTCAAGATAGTCCAAAATTCACAGATCAACATAATGTAGAAGAGATAGATATGTGCATAGAACCTTCTAGAGTTGTTCTGAAGATTATCCTTGAACATTTATCTGAGGTTCACAAAGAGCCACAGGAATGAACAGGCAGAACAACATGTAGGGTTCACATAAAACCCATGTTTCCGACAGGTGGAGAACACTGAGAAAGATGCTAATTCAGAAGGGTAATAATTCAGACCATGACTGGGAAACCTTTTTATCTACCACAGATCATTTGGATATTTACAACATCATTTGCTAGCCATACAAAATTATCAACTTAAAAATTAGTACAATTTAAAGATTAGTACTTGTTGTTGCTATGAAAAAAGTTCTAGATTTATTAAATTTTGAGTCCTGACTATGGTTGCCTTGGCAGTGCCAGGCCAAACATTCCTCACCTTCGACCTAGACTAAAGACCCCTTTGGCTCTACCTAAATATGCTTAACAACAAGCCTCAAATGAATCATAGTTTCTAAATAGCTGGATTGCATCCTTAAAAAAAAACTCAAAAGTGGTAAAAAATAAAATAAAATAAAATTTAAAAGTTCACACAGAAATAGAAAGCTCACTCAATAAGAAACCAATAATTTGGTTAGCATTATACTTGAGAAATTTATAATAAAAAATTTCACACCACTATTTGGCTAAGAATGATGAAGACATTTTCTTCACCTAATCTTGAAGAAATCATGTTAAGTGAGATAAGCTTCAAAGATGGGTGAATAAGCAAAGGATTCTGGGAAAGGGAGATTGGGGGAGGGGTTGGGGTTCTGGTACAATGGTGGAAAAGGGCCTAAGTTGAGGGTGAAATTGTTTTTGCAGACACCTATCATGGGGAGATGAAAAACTGTACCCATGTGTCAACAACTGTACTTTAAACTGTTAACCCCCTGATAAAATGAAAAAAAAAATGATAATGCAAAAAAAAAATCATCACACAGAAAATTCTAAACTCAAATATAAAGAACATATGCCAAATTAATATTATTGTGTAAAAAAGGAGGAAATATTTACTTATCAACAAAACAAGATAGAACAGTATAGGGAAAGAAAACAAAATTTAAGCACACTGAATCAAGTAATGCATGGAAAGGTTAATACATGATAGAGAAATGGGATGTATTCTAGAAATGAAGGTTGGGTTAACATTTAAAAGTCAAGAAATATAATTATATCTATGAAAACTGAAATAGATAAGGCTGGCTACTATTTTGCTATCAGTAAATACTAATAAACATGCCACAAAACTGAAACTAAAGAGAACATTATTTAAATTTTCAGAATATAAATTTTAAACCTTCCTGTGGTCAAAGCACATTATTAGTTAGTTGGCAATATGAGTAAAAAGAAAAAGTATAAGGTATGTAAAAAGTTCCTAAAATCAATATGTAAATACAGTGACAAGCAAATGAAAAGACTTAGGCATGCATCACTTTTATAATGAAAACCTAAAATATAAAGTAACTTCAAACTAATGTAACACCAACTATAAAGCAAATGTTATTTTAAGACCCTAACCAAAGAACAAATCATTATAAAATTCTGGTAAACAGCTAATACGCTGGGCTTGGGTTGTCTGTTTTGCTCTGTAGTTTAGATAAATTTACTTACTATTTGTTATGCGTTCATTACTCCTCGTAATCTGCTCCATTAAAGATTTTGAAGATGTCTTCAAGCTACCGTGTATGGTGGTTGTGGCAAGTTCTTTCAGTTTCCACTGGGTCCAAAAGCCTCTTCTAGGTCTTAGACCTGTTAATAGAAAATGTCTATTGAGACTAGACATCAAGGTTTTGAAAATATCGTTTGCAGCTGGAGAAGTGCTCAGCTGGTACAGCACAGGACTTGCATGCCTGAGGCTCTTAGTGTGGTCTCTGACTGTCCGTGTATCAGAGTGGTGCTTTGGCTTCTCTCTCTACCTCTGTCTGTTCCTCTTGTTTTTAAAACTCTCTCTCATGTGAAATAAACAAAATAGTTTTCAAAGAAAATACATTTTGATCTCTCAAAACATTTTTATATTATACATTCAATCTTCACAACAGCCTGTGGAAGGCTTTCAGTCACCAGATTCAAACGAGGGAAACTTGGTCAAGAGAATAAAGTGAATGCCACAGGTCATTATAAAAAGTGTTTTTGAAAAAGTATATTAACAATGATCATAGCAAATAAGCATGGAATTAGGTGTCAGAGGTATGCTGGCCAAAAATGTGAATATTCTCAACTTTAGCTGGCACAGGTAGATAGATATGTAAAGTGGTTGTACTAACTTATGTCAGTATGACTGCCATTTATTGTAAGAAAATGCGAGTTTGATTTTTTTTAAAATCAACTTTTTATTTGAGATACTTGTAGATTTATCTGCAGTTGCAAGAAAGCAATATGGCCAAATTCCCTGCACTTAGATTCCTCTGTACAGCAAGGTTCTCCCCACCCCTTAACAGCCCCTTTATCCAGTTTCCCACACTTTAAACACATTGTGAAGCTATGGTACACACCTGAAATAGTTCTATCACGAGAAACCCTGGAGTTCACCATTTTAGCTCCACCTACCCTGCATTTTAATGCATCTCTCTGCCTAATACGAGAGGCAACAAGAACAAAAGTTTCCCCTTACTGTGAAGGAACACAAGGAGAAGTACTGAAATAAGAATTTAACCAAGATGAAACTAGTCTATGGGGTCGGGGGAATATGAAAACAGACACATCCAAGGACTATAGTGAGCAATGAAGTTTACTAAAGATGGCCCAGTTTTGTTTCCATGTAGATGTGTTTATAATAAATCTGAGAGCATACTACTTTCTGTGAATCCCAGGATAGTCATCCAGCCTTTATTAGCATAACAATAATAAAGTCCAAGTTGCTAAACAACTCTGGGAAGGACTGAAGGACTTGTTCCCTAAGTCTGGGCGGGGGTTGGGGTGGGTAATAGAAAAAATGGGGGGGGGGGGCCGAGTGGTGGCGCACCTGGTTAAGCACACATATTACAATGTGCAAGGAGCCAGGTTTAAGTCCCCAGTCCCCACATGCAGGGGGAAAGCTTCACGAATGGTGAAGCAGTGCTGCAGGTGTCTCTGTCTCTGGGAGTCAGGTGGTAGCGGAGCAGGTTAAGTGCAGGTGGCACAAAGCGCAAGGACTGGCATAAGGATTCTGGTTTGAGCTCCCCCCACACACACACCTGAAGGGGAGTCACTTCCACAAACGGTGAAGCAGGTCTGCAGGCATCTATCTTTCTATCTCCCTCTCTGTCTTCCCCTCCTCTCTCTATTTCTCTCTGTCCTATCCAACAATGACGACAACAATAACAACAATAACTACAACAATAAAAAAGGGCAAAAAAAATAGAATAAATAAGTATCTAAAATTATAAAAGAAAAAAAGGGGAGGATCTTTTCCTTATGTGCAATAGTTTTTCATGAATTCAATATTAATGTTTTCATCTCACAAGGCTATATATATATATATATATATATATTTTTTTTTTTTTTTTCCCTCCAGGGTTATCGCTGGGGCTAGGTGCCAGCACTACAAATCCACTGTTCCTGGCGGCTATATGTTTTTTCTTTTTTCTAAAAATTTGATATGACAGAAAGAAATTGAGAGGGGTGGAGGAGACAGAGATGGAGAGAGTAAGATAGACACCTGCTGACCTGCTTTGCTGTTTGTGGATCATTCCCCCCCTCCCGCAGGTGGGGAGCAGGGGTTTGAACACAGATCCTTGCACAGGTCCTTGTGCTTAGTACTATATGCACTTAACTGGGTGTGCCACTGCTCGGTACCCAGTAATCCATAATTTAGAAGAATACAGATACTGGAGTCAGATACTGGTTCTGTTACACAGTATTTAAATTACTTAATTTGGACACATTATTCAGTTTTGCTAAACCTTGATGTTCGTATTTACATGGACAATGGGAGAAACTGCTAATAATAGTAAGGGTTTTCAAGCTTAAATTTTGAGATTTCATATGTAAATGTAGATTTCTTTCATTCAACTTGCTGTTGACATTGCCATGGAGTAAGTCCTCCGGTTATAAGTTTAGATAGAGAATCCCTTGCTATATATCAAGTTTGGTGTCTACTTCTAAGAGCCCAGAACCCATTTACCTAGCATTTTTATGCTGTCCCTTCAATATTTACCTACATTACTGGATCTGGCTTTTAATATTGCTTTAATAACCAGTGTGCAGGAGGTAGTACAGTGTAAAGCACTGCAGTGCCAAGCATGAGGGCTCCAGGTCGATCCCTGTCATTGCCTGTGTGAGAGTCATGCTCTGGTTCTCTTTCTTTCTCTCTCTCCCCTCTTTCATTAATAAGTAAATAAATTAAGTAATATTTAAATTAAAAGGCACTTAATTATCATCCTATCACTTCTTTTGCTATCAATAACTTATAGTATTTACTATTTCTTTTTAAAAATTATTTATATATATTTTTAAAGTTTTATTTATTTATTAATAAGATAGAAGGAAAGATAAAAAAAAATAGACATCACTCTGGTACATGCGCTGCCAGGGATTGAACTCAAGACCTTATGCTTGGGAGTGCAATGCCTTATCTGTTTTGCCATCTCCCAGACGATGTATTATTTTTTTCTTTTTTTTCTTATATTTATCTTCCCTTTTGTTGCCCTTTTTTTTATTGTTGTTATTGATGTTGTCGTTGTTAGACAGGACAGAGAGAAATGGAGAGAGGAGGGGAAGACAGAGAGGGGAAGAGAAAGATAAGCTGCATACCTGTTTCACTGCCTGTGAAGCGACTCCCCTGCAGGTGGGGAGCTGGGGGCTCGAACCAGGATCCTTACTCCAGTCCGCTTTGCGCCACGTGTGCTTAACCCACTGTGTTACTGCCCAACTCCCAATTTTCAGATGAATTCTACCAGTCGTGGAATTATAAAACTTAACAAGAGGAGTTTTTGTTTATTTTAGTTATAGACACCAATGTGGCACATAAACAAAATGTAACAATAACAAACATTTTAGGTACCAAGATAATGATCAGTACTTGACTGTCATTGTCATACCTGACAACCAAAGAGAAATGTTATTCCCTAGTTCTTCTTTAAATTCATCATTAAACAGATCACTGGAATCTGGAAATGCTTCCTGAAACGTAGCATATATCGCTTGTGCCAAGCAATCAGGATACACCTACAGAAATAAGCTTATTAGACTGATTACACATTTCACATAACTTATCTCAGCTACTGAAAAAAAAATATTACTATGTTTGGGAAAGTTGCAAGTCTGTACTTATTAGCTTGCATCTAACCATTTACGGGTTCTTTGGACCTCCTGGTGAGAATTCTAAGACAACTTCAGAATAAAGCCAGTCAACTTGGTTATTAGCGTTTTGGGAAATTTTTCATTTGGATGAAAACGAAACCTAACATGATTCCTTCAAGAGGCATCCAAGTTGTAGCAAAAGAGATAAATTTCATGAAGATGCACATCTTGTTCTCAACTCTGGGTAGCCTTATCCTGAGCCATTTGTTAACTTTTTCCTACAACTGAGAGAAAAAAAATCAATATACCTAAGGAACAAAAGATACCCATCCAAAAAGATTTGTGTATACCTATGTTCATAGCAGTACAATTTCTAATAGCCAAAACCTGGAAGCAACCCAGGTGTCTGACAACAGATGAGTGGCTGAACAAATTGTGGTCTATATACACAATGGAATACTACTCAGCTATTAAAAACGGTGACTTCACCGTTTTCAGCCCATCTTGGATGGAGCTTGAAGAAATCATGTTAACTGAGATAAATCTGAAACAGAAGGATGAATATGGGATGATCTCACTCATAAGCAGAAGTTGAAAAACAAGATCAAAAGAGAAAACACAAAGCAGAACTTGGACTGGAGCTGGTGTATTGCACCAAAGTGAAAGACTCTGGGTAGGTGGGGGTGGGGGAGTTAAGGTCCTGGAACATGATGGCAGAGGAGGACCTAGCGGGGGTTGTATTGTTACGTGGAAAACTGGGAAATGTTATGCACATACAAACTATTGTACTTACTGCCGACTGTAAAACACTAATTCCTCAATAAAGGAATTCAAAAAAATCAATATTAGCAGAGGAGAAAATCCACTGTGTTTCAGAACACAGTTATATTGCAAAGCAACAACACAGAATCATAGTATTGAATTAACCTCTTGCTACAAGGTAGATGATACAGCTATGAACATGTGATTGAAGGTCTTGCCAAGATCACCCAGAAAACTAACGGCCTCTTCTAAACATGAGGTCAAGTCTCCTCACTCCCAGTCCACCACTGGTTTACATCTATAACCATTTATGTATATTTGTGAGTAAATAAGACAGGTCAAGAAAATTTGAGTAGTTGGCAGTTTAGGTTTATTTACATTTTCATTATGAAAATAAACTTACTTTTTTATTTTAGACTTGTTTTAGTCATAAAAACACTCAGTGCAAAATATGTATGCACTTCTCATCTACAAATAACAATGCAAAGTAACTGAATTTGACTTTTTGTGAAATGCTAGATGTTAACTTTTAAAATATTCAATGAGATTCTTACATATTTTCATTTCACATTACTCAAAACCTTTTTAGTCCTATTTACCATCTTGCTTACAAATTTACACTTGTCAATTTGTTCTGACTATGATAGATGTTTAGTCTGTAGACACAAGCTTGTAGCTATGAGTTACTATGGGAAAGTTAATTGTTGTATAAAAGAGCAAACACTTGAACTCAGGGCCCAGTCTTTTGTGGACATGAGCCAGCTGGGTCTGCCTGCATAATAAACAATGTTTCCTACACTAAAGCCTCAGTGTGTCCCACCTCTCTGCCTAAGAATGCAATAACAATCAAGTTCAAGGACTCGGGTTTAAGCCCCTAGTTCAAGCCCCTAGTTCCCACCTTTCCGGGTGGGGTGGGGGGGCGAAGCTTCATGAGTAGTGAAGAAGTGTTGTAGGTGTTTTTCTCTCTCCCTACCTCCTTCTCCCCTCTAATTTCTCTCTGTCCTGTCACATGAAAGAAAAGCAAAAAAGAAAAGAAAAAGTGTTAGAAAATTTGCTAAGTCATCTTAAACAGATCTAAAGTCTGAAAGTGAAAGTCAATTAAATTTACTGTAGAAAAGACATGCATATACAAATTAGTCATCGCGTTCTTATATACTAATATACAAACACGGAGAGGAATTTCCAGGTCATACATAGGGAAGGACCTTTTCTAGCTTTCTAAGAGTTCTCCAGACTAGTTCTCCACGTGGGTTGTACCAATTTCCATTCCCACCAGCAGTGGAGGGTTCCTTTGCCTCCACAGTCTTTCCAGCATTTGTTATATTACTTTCCTTTCTGATATATGACATTCTCACAAGGGTGAAGTGGTATCTCTTTGCTGTCTTTATTTGCATTTCTCTGGCAATCAGTGACTTGGAGCATTTTTTCATGTCTGTTGGCCTTTAGAACCCCTTCTTTGGTGAATATTCTGTCCCTATCCTCTCCTGACTTTTGGATGGGGGTTGTTTTTTTGTTATTGTTGCTGAGTTTGGTGAGCTCCTTTTATATTTGGGTTATTAGCCTTTTGTCGGATATATGCATGTAAGGATCTTCTCCCATTCTGTGAGGGGTCTCTTTGGGTGGTAGTTTCTTTTGCCATACAAAAATTTTTCAATTTGATGTAGACCCATGGGTTTTTTAATTTTTATTTATTTATTTTAATTCTTTATTGGGGGATTAATGTTTTACAGTCTACAGTAAATACAGTTAGTACATGCATAACATTTTTCAGTTTTCCACATAACAATACAACCCCCACTAGGTCCTCTGTCATCCTTTTTGGACCTGTACTCCCCCCCCAATAGAGTACTTTTACTTTGCTGCAGTACACCAACTCCAGTTCAGGTTCTACTTGTGTTGAGGGTTTATTTTTTATTTTTGTCTTCCTTGCAATCAGATGTGTGTCACTGAAGATGTCTATAAAACTTAGATGGAAGGAGTCGGGCTGTAGTGCAGCGGGTTAAGCGCAGGTGGCGCAAAGCACAAGGACCGGCATAAGGATCCCGGTTCGAACCCTGGCTCCCCACCTGCAGGGGAGTCGCTTCACAAGCGGTGAAGCAGGTCTGCAGATGTCTAGCTTTCTCTCCTCCTCTCTGTCTTCGCCTCGTCTCTCCATTTCCCTCTGTCCTATCTAACAACGACAACAACAATAATAACAATAAAACAACAAGGGCAACAAAAGGGAATAAGTAAATAAAATAAATATTTAAAAAAAAAAAGAAAAAAAAAAAACTTAGATGGAAAGAGTACTACCAATATTTTCCTCTAAGTATTTGATAGTTTCTAGCCTAAAACCCAAGTCCTCAATCCATTTTTGGTGTCTAGGTTTGTGTGTGGTAAAATGTAGTGGTTCAGTTTCATTCTTCTGCATATTTCAACCCGATTTTTCTAACACCATTTGTTTGAGAGACACTCCTTTTTCCATTTAGTAGTTTGGGTACCACTGTAAAAAATTATATGGCCATAGTTGTGGGGTCTCATTTCTAGGCTCCCAATTCTATTGTACTGGTCAATGTGTTGATTTTTGTTCCTGTACCAGGCAGTTTTGATTACATTGCCCCTATAAGATAGTTTGAAATCTGGGAGCATGATGTCTCCAGTTTTGTTCTTTTTTTCCCAAGAATGCTTTGACATTTCTAGGCATTTTCTGGTTCCAGATAAACTTTTGTAGCTTTTTTTTTTTTTAATTGGTAGAACCTTGATGGGGATTGCATTAAATTTATTTATGGGTCTGGGTAATGATTTCAATGATGTTAATTCTTCCAATCCATAAACATGGGATATCTTCCCACTTCTTTATATCTTTTCCTATTTCCTTGAATAGTGACTCATAGTTTTCAGTATACAAATCTTTCATTTCTTTTGTTAGGTCGATTCCTAGATATTTTGTTTTTGCTATTATAGTAAATAGAATTGATTTCTGGATTTATTCTTTTTAAATTTTAATTTAATTAAAAATTTTATTTTATTTTATTTGATTGCCTCCGGGTTATTGCTGGGGCTTGGTGCCTGCACTACAATTCCACTGCTCCTGGAGGCTATTTTTTCCCTTTTGTTGCCCTTGTTGTTTATCGTTGCTGTTTTTGTTATTGCTGCTGCTGTTGCTGTTGGATAGGATAGAGAGAAATTGAGAGACGATGGGAAGACAGAGAGGAGGGAGACAAGACAGAAACCTGCAGACCTGCAGACCTGCTTCACACCCACGAAGCAACCCTGTGCGCTTAACCTGCTGCGCTACCACCCGCACTCCTCAGATTTCTTCTTCTTCTGACTTAAGTGTTTGTATAGAGGAGTGCCACTGACTTAAGTGTTTGTATAGAGGAATGCCACTGACTTAAGTGTTTGTATAGAGGAGTGCCACTGACTTAAGTGTTTGTATAGAGGAATGCCACTGACTTTTGTATATTAATTTTGTAGCCTGAAAACTTACTATATTGGTTGGTAATTTACAGGAGCTTCTTGCTAGGTTCTTTAGATTTTTCTATGTATACTATCATATTGTCTGCAAATAGTGACAGTTTAACTTCTTTTCCAATCTGTATCCCCTTGATTCCTTTTCTGGACTAATTCCTGTGGCAAGAACTTCCAACACTATGTTGAATAGTAATGATGATAGTGGGCAGCCTTGTCTAGTACCAGATCTAAGTTTCCTCGCCATTAAGTATGATGTTGGCCGTAGGTTTGTAGTCTATTAGCTCAACTAAGTTTAGGGATTTTTTTCCCCCCATTTCCACTTTTTGCAGTGTTTTGATCATGAAAGGATGTTGGATTTTGCAAAGGCTTTCTCTGCATCCAGTAGAGTAATCATGTGGTTTTGAGTACATCACATTTATTTACTTATATTGAACCAGCCAGCCTTGCATCCCTGATATAATCATTTGAAAAAGTGCAGTGGTTACAGCTTCTTACTATTATTGTGTTACTATTAATGTATTTTTCTACCCCTTTCAGTAGATATTTGACATATTTTGATGGTCTCTAATTGGGTGCATAGATATTAATAATTGTTATGTACTCTTGGTTGACTAATCCTGAGTATTAGGTGATGTCCATCCTTATCTCTGATTACTTTATTTATTTATTATTATTTTTTTATTCCCTTTTGTTGCCCTTGTTGTTTTATTGATGTAGTTATTATTGTTGTCGTTGTTGGTGGGTAGGACAGAGAGAAATGGAGAGAAGAGGGGAAGACAGAGAGGAGGAGAGAAAGATAAGACACCTGCTGACTCGCTTCACCACTTGTGAAGTGACTCACCTGCAGGTGGGGAGCCGGGGACTCAAACCTGGATCCTTAGGCCGGTCCTTGCACTTTGTGCAACCTGTGCTTAACCCACTGTGCTACAGCCTGACTCCCTCTTTATTTATTTTTAAGTTTATTGTGTCTGGCATGAATATAGTTTTCCTGTTCTTTTTTTGTGGATCATCAACTTGATAGTTTTTGGATCTTTTATTTTGTTGTTTACTTTGTTTTATTCTGTTGTTGTTCTGTTGAGCTGGATGAGATTCCTGCATAAAGGAAATGGTTGGGTTGTGTCTTCTGATTAGATAAATATTTTTTAAAGGTATGTTGGTGGGGGGAAGGGGAACTTGGACAGTTAATTCACTGTGTTAGACATTAACTTTCATGCCTGAGGTCCCAGGTACTGCAAGTTCAGTCCATTGCACCCCCTTGTGTTCGAGTGGCACTGCAGTCTCTTTTTCCCTCCTCCGTCATCCTCTCTCATTAACAGTAAATAAACAAAGCTTTAAGAAAAAGAACTTAAAAATAATTACTGTCGCTTACTCTACTACAAGCACTTATGCTTTCAAAGTAGCCAGATATGTTATCATACATTTTTTTATAAAATCGCTGCTTTTTGTTTCATTACATTTAAATTTAGCAAAAAATAAACAAACAAATCTAGGCTTACCCGAAAGAATGCATCCTTTCGATATAGAGGGATGCTCATGAAAAGAATCACATAACTTTCTGAAATTCTATCAAACAGGAAATCTTGGTTTTCTCTGTCAGGCTTAAAAAAAATGCACCGAATTAAACCATTCATATTACAATTTAAAACCAGCTTTTTGGCATAATGTCAGTAATTTTATGTTGCCCCCCCCCCCCGCCACACTCAGCATTAACAGGAGTCTTACCTATATATATTTGCATTACTTTAGGTCACTTCTTCAGACAGAAAAAAAAACCAGAAAAACAGAGAGGAAGAGATACCACAGCACCAACACAGTCCTCATTGTCATACCACATCTTTTGTGGTGCAGGGGCTTGACCCTAGATGAAATGTATGGTAATACAGTGAGCTATCTATCTAGCCCAATTTTACCTATTTTTAGTAAGAATATCATTTATTTATTTATGGAAAAGGAACAGAGAAAAATTGTGAGGAAAAGCAGAGAGAGAGGGGGAGAGAGAAAGAGAGAGAGAGAGAGAGAGAGAAGTACCTGCAGCAATGCTTTAATGCTTGTGAAGCTTTCCTACCAGAAGGTGGGGACCAAGGGCTTGAACCTGGGTCCTTTTGCATTATAACATGTATGCTCAACCAGGTATACCATTACTCAGTCCCAATTTTACCTATTCTTTGTTATTTGTGGAAGGTTCAAGAAAATCATTGTTGTACCAATACCATTTATCATGTACTACTACTAAAATTTATGCTGTAAATCACATTTAAAAACAACTATCATTATACCTTAAATTTGTGTAGGAACCACCACCAAAAGGAATCATGCAAAAGAGCAACAGAGGCTTGTGAGAGAAAATGTGTTTTCCAGACTTTCAAATGTTTTTCCTGTGAATAAAGAACAGATTTAGATGAAATTGTAATGCATTATACAATAATGTAATTAACTTCGTAAAGAATATATACTTAATGGTTATAGATGTTTAGGTCTATATTGGGATAGCTTAAAACACAGTCCTAATTTAGAGTACAAAATATTAAGCATTAGAATATTATAGATTCTACAAAACAACATTTGTAAAACTATTTTTTAACAATAACTGGTACTGGTATTTATTTGTATAACAATACAACTTTCCCTTAGGAGACTTTGAAAGAGTAAGAAAAAGGAATATGTTCACGACCCAAACATAACTACAATTAGTGTCTGTAGTTTTATCTAAAACCAAAAATGGTTAGGTGACTATAGAGCTTATCTGGAAATACAAAAAATAATGACTGGCTTTGACTCATTGAGGTTTAATGGGTGATTGATGAACTATGGAGGGGGTAAGTAAGGAGGAGAACATCATCTCCCCAGACAATAACTTGGGTCCACCTGCATATCCGATGTCAGGCTCAGGCAAAAACTAATAAAGTCATCAGTCCTTTGGAATATACCTGAAATAGATCTACTAACTATTTCCAAAATGGAGACCCCAAATCTTCATCTGCAATATTCTTGGCTTTAGGTTCATGATTAGTCAACAATTTGTATGGGTTTTTATGTTAACGCTTTTTTTCAGCCACCAGGTTCCAGATGCTACCACGATGCCAAACGGCCTTCCCTGGGCAGAAGACCTCACCACTGTGTCCTGGAGCCCTGCTTCCCCAGAGTTCTGCCCCACCAGGGAAAGAGAGAGACAGGCTGGGAGTATGGATTGACCTTCCAACGCCCAGACCTTCTACCTTCTGCATCCCATAATGATGCTAGGTCCACACTCCCAGAAGGTTAAAGAATAGGGAAGCTATCAAGGGAGGTGATGGAATATGGACTTCTGGTGGTGGGAACTGTACCCCTCTTATCCTATGGTCTTGTCAGTGTTTCCATTTTATAAATAACAATTAAATTAGGAGGAGAAAAAGCCAGTGTTTTGAGTGTTGAGAAGTGGTAATAGAAAAGATAGACAGAGGTGAGGGATAGTGAAAAGGACCTACTAAGCACCAAATCCTTCACAGTGAACTATCAGAAAGAAACATATCTATGGTACAAGGAGCAGAGTAGGGCAGATAGCATAATGGTCATGCAAAAAGACTCATGCCTGATGCTCCAAAGTCCCAGGTTCAATCACCAGCACCACAATACGCCAGAGCTGAGCAGTGGTCTGGTTAAAAATAAATAAATAATCAAATAAATAAACAGTTACAAGGAGCACTGTTAAAACATTCAGGAAATATAATCCTTGTTAGATGCTCACCTCCAGCCCCTTGCAATCACTAGCCAATAACCTGGTTACCTCTTACGATTTTAGCTTTTCACCAACTGGCTACCCACTAAGATACTACTCCAAAATTCCCCCAGGTGAGAAAGAAAATTCAAATTATTTTGGGACCAAAATGAAGAGAATGCTATATCCTGAGCTGATAGATCAGGAAGATGTTTATAACACCTGCCATAGTCACGTGCCACATCAAAACACCTCGTAACTTCGGACTCTTAAGCGGTATCAGAATAAGACATTCTCTTCTGCAGTTCACCATTTTATATACCCTTGATCTTTCCTACCAGATGTAACACCCAAAAAATTAAATCGCTAAATCTTGCTAGGTATCTTATATGTCACAGTTTTAAATAAAAATTTTGTAGATCACATCACATTCTCAAAGTGTATCACACAATAAAAAATAAAAGTTTACATACATCAAAGTTACGGCTTTTTAAAATAAAAAGGTAAATTCGTTTGGCATCCAAATGTCTGGGGAGGTGAGTAAGCTCATCTGCTTTAAATCCTGAGAAGCTGCAATCCTGAAAAGGATGTTAGCAAACAGTCATTACTTTGTCATTTTCAATATAGCAGTAATTTTATATGACTACAGAAGGCAAACTATTTAATATTCATAATTTGCTTTTTAAAAATAGAGTAAATGGAAAATATCCTACCTGGGGGGGGCAACCTTCAACTCTGTTGCCTCTCTAAAATTAAAAGCCCTGCCATGTTCATGAACCAAATATAAAAATTTAAATAAAATGATCTTACAGAACTAATTCTGACATAGCACACACTGTCAAGAATCTTAAGTAGTGGCTTGGCAGGCTGTGCAGCATGTAGAGTGCCTGACTTGCATGCACAAATCCCTGATGGTCTTTGGTACTACATGTACATGTACCAGAATGATGCTCTATTTCCTCCCTTTCTCCATTAACAAAATAAGTAAATCTTTGAAAATTGAGAACTTTAGCAGACTACTCAGACTGAAATGAACTGGACAGAAACAGAAAGCATCTATACTCACATGTGGAAAATTTACAATGCAAATTCCCACTTCAAGGGGAAACAAAATTAAAAATGAATTTCAAATATAACCTGGAAATATTTAAATTTTTATTCTATGCTGTATAAGGTAATACACACAGATGTCACATAGTCAAAGTGTAAGAGGAAAAAAAGACAATGAGGAAAAGGTTTATAAAGCTCTCATATAAGAAGCTGCACAAAACAAGTAATTCCTTCCACATACAATTGTCAACTCTGAATATAGTTATGAATTATATCTAGGAAATTGAATTTACCTAGGGAAGTTTGGGGGACTCTTAAGAATGCATATTTAGGGGGTCAGGCGGCAGGCATCGGGTTAAGTGCACATGGCATGAAACGCAAGGATTAGCATAAGGATCTGGGTTCGAGCCCTGGATCCCCATCTGCTCAGAGGTCATTTCACAAGCAGTGAAACAGGTCTGCAGGTGTCTTTCTCTCCCCCTCTCTGTCTCCCCTCCTCTCTCTGTCCTATCCAACAACCACATCAATGGCAACAATAACAGTAATAGTGACAACAAGGGCAACAAAATGGGAAAAAAATGGCCTTCAGGAGCAGTGGATTCATAGTGCAGGCATCAAGACCCAGCAATAACCCTGGAGGCAAAAAAAGAAAATGCATATTTAAGTCATAACACACTGACTTCTACAACTTGATGCATTTCTGAATGGGAAATTCCTGTCTCCAGAAACATGAATATTAGAGTCACTGAGTAAAAAAGAAACTTCACAATCTGGTTTACCTTTACCAAAGGTAAAATGATACGCTGATATCAATACAGGTCATTATCTAGACCCTCAGTAGTTCCTAAGCCTAAAGTTCCACATAAAGCTTTTATATGCTTTGAGTTTTCCAAAGCATGATGCCGGGCAGCCCCCCTGCTCCATCCTCCATTGCTGACACTATGGCCTATTTACATAATCATTGTTTTGCCTGAAAGATTCCCCACCCATTCCTTTGATCTATTGTCTTTCTACCTCAAGACCCACCCTGCCTGCAGGGTAACATTAAACCCACCAATTAAAACCATCACAACAGTTGCTAAGGAAGCTTCCACCTTCCCAGCATACTTTTGCCTTTCTCCACCCCCTTTCCTAGCCATTTCCATTTCTGACTTGCCACTTCTGGTTTTATCCTATAAAGCCACTTCTGTTTCTGGTTTCTCTCTCTTTTTCAGTGTCCCGACCTGCAGGAGGGCAGGCATGCAGACAGGGAGGTGGGGCCACATGGCTTATCCCGCTGTGCTCACACCTGACTCTGGGGCTCCCACATGAATAAAGAATTGTATTACCACGCCGCCATGAGTTCCTCATCTCTCTCTCCCTCAACACCAGCCTGGCAGCATGACACTAATACAAAATGTACTCAACACTCAGAAGTCCATGGGGTAAAGAAAAAATATAAATGTTTACCAACTTGATCCTAATTTTACAACAAACAGCTTCACGTATTGAGACCTAATTGGTTTCTTATGTCTTCTCCACTATGAACATGACTCAATTTTCTGTTTAATAATCATCAGTCATCTTTTGTTGAGGAATTTGTTTTGTGACCTATAAGATCATTTTGCCCAGCTTCAACTGTTTGTTCTTCATTGTAATTTGGATCGACCTTCTTGTGGTGCATCCCGTGAGTACCCATTTATTGGTGAAACTGACGATCCTTCCTAGCCAACTGAATCCACATGGATCCCAGTCACTTTCAAAGCCAGCAACAAGCAGACATCAGGCTCAACCTGACGCTGTTGACTTGCTACGGAAGAAGGGCAAACGCTAGAAGAAGAATGAACTTTATCATCTTCAGCAAGTTGAATATACACTTGCTTCTGAGAACTCGAAAGATTCTTCCAGCTTTCATTTATAGACTTCAGGCTTCTGTGTGCAGACAAATCCTTAGTTTCTTAGAATCTTTCAGATATAAAGATGTTATAAGCTGTGCAAGGTCTTTTTGGAATTTGCATTCTAAATTTTCTCACATGTGAATATATTTATCCAGAAAGTAGAATACTTGTCTTAAGTTTTAAAACTAGAGGTTGAAAAACCAAAAGCCTAAGTTTCTAGACTGGGAATCTGTAATTTTTAAATATTCTGCATAACAAAAAATCATATAAGGACAGCCCGTTGTGTGCCCTGTGGGCCAAGTCCAACCCAACTAATGAATAGAATGTTTGGGAACACAGCCATATTTGAATGTAGAGATTGTGAAATCTGAAAAATATAAAATATCTGACTCTATACAGAAAATCATTGCCAACCCATTGTCTATACTATAGTGTGTCTAGGGTTCTAATGCATTAATATGCTAGAATAAGTTTCAGAAGTTCTTGTTTTAGAATATTCATCATTACTGTCCTTAAGAGGTAAAATCCCCAAACCATTGCTTCACAGTGTTGACAAGAAAAATGATCCTTCATTTCAAGTTCTGTTGTAGCTTAATTTTAAAAACTCATATCGTGCAGAATGAGATTTTTCTTGCTATTGGTTGGTGAAACGATCCTTAAGAGCTTTTCAGATAGCTAACACAAAGCCTTACTGCCTTTCAGCATCTGTGTATCCTCTTAAAAAGAGCCAAGCAAAGATATTAAAAATCCACACTAAAGAAGAAAGGAAAGAAAGAAAGCATCTATAACTACTTCCAGCTCAATTCCTGGGCCCATATTTATATTTATAGCTCTATCTATATTACAGCAAATATTTGGTCATCTTCACAAACTCCTTTTGCACACTATCTTACATAACAGAAAATAAGTACCTCTATATTCTTCTTTGTTTCCATTTCATCTGAAAGCTAAAAAAATTAAAACAAAAGGTTTAAAATACCAAGTTTAAGATGCTGTATTTTCTAGTTATTCTACTAACTAGTATTTGTATGTGTGTGTGTGCGTGCCTCCTACTGAGACCTATTACCCACAATCCTGTTTTACACAGACTAAGTAGCATTTTTTTAATACACTAGTTTTTGATCATCTAGACTTGATATGAAATGGTATATACTGGGAATAAATTTGAAAAATGATGATTGCTAACAAAAGTAGATCACTTTGTTGACATTTAAAAAATGATAAGGGGTGAAAAAGAAAATCTATTAAGGAAAGTAAGATTAATAATAGTAATAATAATAATAATCCCAGAAGGTTGTGTATTTGAGAACTACCAATATAGCTAGTGAATAAAGTTAGGGACAGATTTAGAAAGATGATAATCTTAAAGTTCTTGCTTATCCTTTAGGACATAAACACAGAGATGTTTCAAGAACCAAAGTAATAATAACACAAAATAACTTCTTAATCATATGACCTGGTAAAGATAACACACACAAAATATATATGTTTAAATGTTAATGGAAATGCAATGAAATATATGCAACTATAAAATATTATTAAAAATGTTGATATAATTTATCAAAAAGTCATTTTAATAATGAGAAATCATCTGAAAAATTCAAGTCAGAATTTTTAATTCCTTTGAATTTAAAAATTAAATTTAAAAAGATAAAAATTACAAAGAATAATACAACCAACATTATTCCCATTTTTCCACAACTTAAAGTGGATTAATACTGATATTTTAGTATTTCATTAAGAGAGCTATTTAAACACTTAAAATTATAGTTAATAGCAAAGCATTAATTTTAGTTCCATTAAAGTCAGAGGCAAATCGACAAATTCCTGAAAGTGTTGATAATATCTATGTCAGTAAAAAATCTTCTCTATACCAAGAGAAGAATTCATCTAACAACATGATGAACAAATGATCTTATTGACTTTAGTAAGTAAAAATGACAGATACCTTGGGATTAATTTAACAAGGAATAGATAGAACTTATTTGAAAAACAGCATATAAATTCACTGAAAGACATAAAATAAAATCCTTCATTTGCCTCTTTCTCAAACAAACGAACAGACAGACAGATCTAGATGGATTAAAGAATTAAACACAGGAAGAAAAATCTGAAAGAGCAATACAACAGAAACTATGTGAATATATGCAGGAAAGCAACAAGATAGCTAACTTGGAAAATGCATTGCTTTGCTATATGTGTGACCCAGGTTGGCGCCTGGCCCCCACCAGCCTGAAGGCACCTTCAGTGCTGTGGTCTCTTTCTGTCTCTCTCTGTCTCTATCTAAACAGAAAAAAAGAAAAAGAAATATGGCCGGAACGGCACAAAGTTTTAATAGAAAATTATAAATCCGTGAAATATAAAATTCTATACAGAGGCAAATTTATTTTAGATTAAGAGGCAAAGAAGAAAGTGGTATAAAGATAATGCAAATTACTAACCTGGATTAATATTTTTTAGTCAAAACAACAATTAGAAATTAAAAAGGGGTGAGGGTCGGGTGGTACCGCAGCGGGTTAAGCACACATGGTACAGAGTGCAAGGACTGCCATAAGGGTACCCTGGCTTCCCACTCACTGGGGGGGTCGCTTCACAAATGGTGAAGCAGGTCTGCAAGTGGCTGTCTGTCTTTCTCTCCCCTTCTCTATCTCCCCTCTCTCTCGATTTCTCTCTATCCTATCCAACAACAACAACATCAATGGCAACAATAGCGACAACAAGGGCAACAAAATGGCCTCCAGGAGTAGTGCATTTGTAGTGCAGGCACCAAGCCCCAGCAATAACCCTAGAGGCAAAAAAAAAAGAAAGAAAGGAAAAAAGGAGCTTAAATGTAGCCAAAACTCATAACAAAATTAAGATAATTAAAACATAGCAATTAACAATAACAGAAACACAAAAGCCAATAAATTGCAAAAAAAAAAACAACAAAAAACCCTCAGTTATTAGCATAGTGGATGGACTTGTACGTACGAGGTCCTAGCACATCATACACAGTTCCTCTCTCTCATACCTTACTCCTCTTGCTCCCTTTCAAAAAATTAAATCTTCAAAAAGAAAAGGTTTCTTTCTTTTTTTTTTTTTAAGAAAATAATCATGGATAAATACAATCTTCAGTTCAAACATGTTCCCAGCAGCTCTATTAATGTCAGTAATGAAAAACAACCTAAGAGTCCAACAGAAAGGCTGACATTGTTGTTTTTTTTAATAATGGGGCTCAGGGAGGGGGGAGCGGTGCTGCACCCGGTTTTAAGAGCACATAGTGCTGTGAGCAAGAGCCCAGTTCAAGTCCCCTTCCCCACCTACTAGGAAACTTCACAAGTGGTGAAGCAGGTCTGCTGGTCCCTCTCTGTCTCTCTGTCTCCCCTGCTCCCTCTCAATTTCTTTCTGTCCTATGGAATAAAAAAAATTTTTTTAATTAAAAAAAAAAAAAACAGCCACTGGGAATGGTGGGTCTATATTGTTGGCACCCAGTCACAGAGATAACCATGACAGCAACAACATCAAAAAATAAGAATAAAAGAAAATAATTTCAAAGAATATGTACTATATAAATTATATTACTGTAGTGTAGTGTATTTGAGAAAATTTTATATTACCTCCAATGAATTAGTAAGTTACAATAGCCTGAATATTTCCATTAAAATAAAAAATGACAAACAGTGAGATAGATTATGACAAGTTTATATATGATAGAATTAGGATGCTTATTCTTTTTGGATACTTACCAGTTTGCTTGGATTTCTGAATACCCACATTAGTCAAATTTAGGAAAACCAGTAGCAGCAATTTGAAATTAAAAAGTAACAACTGAAATGGATGGACTACTGGTGACACTTTATGCTTTAACATATGATTTCAGAATATTTTGTTTATTTAATTTTAAATTTCTCTCCTCTACCCCACCAGAAGATAATTTGATGGCTGAGGAGAGAGTATAATGCTTATGCAAAGGATTTTAATTCCTGAGGTTCTAAGTTCTTGTGGGTTCCTAGTCTGAATCCCCAGCACCACCATAAACCAGAGCAAACCATTGCTCTGGTCAGTCTCTCTCTCTCTCACTCTCTCTCTCTCTCTCTCTCTCTTTCTCCATCTACCTATCTACTTCTACTCTTTTATTAAAATAAATTTTAAATTAAAAACTAATTCTAAAGGTTATAAAAAACAATTTTTTCCTAAATGGAGAGGATTGACTGCACTACTTAATGCGAGATACTTTAAAGTATTAAATAAAGATAAACTCAATATACATAAACCTTCGAATGTGAGTTGAACATGTAATGTTAAAATGTCAATACTTTAATATTAAGTGAAATTAAATGGAGTGCAGCTATTTGAAAACAATAGAATGATGATAAAAAGCTAAAAGGAAAAAAGGGAAATTGATGGTATTAGGTCTTCATCCGTGTAAGAATTCACTACTCCCAGGAGAATTTTTTCATTCTTTTTACTAGAGAGCGAGCGAGAGAGAGAGAGAGAAAAGGCACAGCACAGCACCACAGAGCTTCCCCTGGACCTATGGCCCTCCCATATGGCTTGAAGCTCCAAACACTGAAATGTTTTAAAATGTTAACAATGCATATTTGTTTGAGTATGATGATTACATCATCAGTGAAAATATACATTTAAGGAATATGAAAACAAATGGCATACCATTATCTTCTTTTTCTTGTGGCATTTACCTAGAGCTGCCTTATATTTTTGCAGTCTTTCAGGAGAACCTTTAAAAATATTTAAATTCAAGTTGTTACAACTTTCAAAGTTAAAAATTAAATGTTCAAGAAATTATATGTGAAGCTATTTAACATCAACTAGCTCTCCTGTGCCCAGAGCCTGGCCATCAAGTTAATATTAGAACAAGAATTATCATTAGTATTGGAATTAGTTCTGGAAGTGTTAATGTTCAATTAGATAAGAAGCAACATAAATACTAAAAAGAAGTAAAAAAATGACATTACTTTCAGACAAGCTTCATACCCATCTGTAGTTATTCAATACTGAATGCTAAGTACTGTAATCTAACTCTGTCTGATCATATGTGCCACACTGAACCCTTTCTACTTGGGTTTTAGACATTTCTACTCTTTCTACCTGGAAAAACACAAGCTTGCTGATTTGCACCGTAGTCCCCTGACACTCAGTATCTTCTCGGCTTCAGCTTAACAAAAGTCGTAATTACTTTAGGTTCTGTTTTAACAAAACCAATTTTTTTTTGAGTCTACACATTCAATTAAAAATTAGTATTGGGCCGGTTCAAAATGAAGAAATTTTAAAATAAAATAAATAATACAGATATAAGTCTTCAGAGACTCTATAAATTATTATTTTATGCTTAAGACTGCACTTATATAAAAAAATGCACCCCATAATGATCCTGGGTCTATACTCCCAAAGTAAAGAATAGGAAAGCTTCCAATGGAGAGGATGGGATACAGAACTCTGGCAGTGGGAATTGTGTGGAATTGTACCCTTCTTATCCTACAGTCTTGTCTATCACTATCAAATCAATAATAAAAAAATAAGGTAAATGTTATGCATGTACAAACTATTGTATTTTACTGTCAACTGTAAACCATTGATCCCCCAATAAATAAAGAAAAAAATAAAGTTTACGTTTCTTGCAAAAAACGTGGCCCCATTCAAATAACTTAGAAGCATGCTCTTTCACAAGAGCTGAACATTCTTCTAGTCTTGAATCCATGAGCAGAGCCGCATCATACACACGAGGAACATTTCCCCATAGATGTGAGTAGATTGAAATAAATGAACTATCTTCTTTTATTTTATTCAGGCTGTATGACCATTTATCAACATCTTTCAAAGTGATATCTCTTGGCCAGTAATCCTACAGAAAAATGTAAAACAAAAATTCAAAGAATACATATGTAAAATACAAAATACAGTATTCTAAATAAATTTAAATAATAGAATTCAAAATCAAAGAGCTAAATTCAGATTTTTATTCCACAGTATTCTTTCTATTAAATGTATGTTTCGAAATTTGAAGGAATCACAAACTATAGGCATTTCAAAGACTTTATAGAAAACATTTTTTTTTTTGGTGGATCATTTCAAAATAAGTTGTTTACTTGACTGATGTCCCATTATGCTTAGATATTTTAGTGTGTGTCTCCCAAAAACAAAAAAAATTTACCTCTACAACCAAAATCCAACTATCAACACATAGGAAATTGGCACTGGGTTTAGCCTTCATGTGTCTTTAATTCAATCTTCTCTAGATTTCATGGATTAAAATCATGAGGTTACTTGATACTGCTGATTCCAAACTCAAACATTCTGGAGCCTTATTTCTCTTAACTTTAGAATTACTTTCTGTAATAGTGAATAACCTCAGAGACAGAGGTACTTATCTGATTAGTCTCTCCTATCTGCTGTAGCCTCTTCTCTGTGTGGATGATTTTCTCATCTTAGGCTCTGGTACCCCTTGCCAGGATGCCATTCCATAGGAACACTTTACTCACTAAACTTGGGTTCTAACTTCCCACGCTAGCCCATAGCCCCTATCTCCTCACCTCCTAGAGCCTTCCCAGCCTCATCTTCCAGTCACTTGTGTTAATATTGTCCTCACCCCCTTGAGCTGTGCCCACCTTGGGTGTCACATGGATACTCTCCTGTTGGTGTGTTCAGAAAGCTTGTTTTGAGTTACTACAGAGCTTCCTCCTGTCCTTCTCCTCCCTGCCAATAGATGCTTGCCTTGTTTGGCTTTAGGAATGCATTGTTCAGGAAGGGAAGGCAAGAAGGGAAAGGGGAAAATGAGAGAGAGAGAGAGAGAGAGAGAGAGGGGAATATAGACATTGATATTTGAAACTAACAAATGATTGGATAAAGAAGTTATATTCAATATATTCAGGGCATATATTCAATAAAATACTACTCTGCAATTAAAAAAAAGATGATACTGGGTCTTTCTGTACAAAATGGATGGTATTAGAAATGTGGAGTTCAATGCTGCTAAAGTGACTGAATAAGGAGATAAAAGACTACTGGCTTTGATCATAGGTAGCATATAAAGAATTGAAAACCATGAACTTGCAAAAAGAAAAAACAAACAAATAAAAAGTAATCAAACTTTCAGACACTGTTAGAACTATAGTGATTGTCATGGGGGAGGGTGAGGAAGGGAGGGGCACAGACCTTATGTTGTGGAGGTAGTGTGGAATTACACTCCTGTGAACTTACAATCTTTTAAATTGTTAATAAGTTACTAATAAAAATTACATTAAATTAAAAATAGAAATTTAAATAGAGGGGCCAGGCGGCTAAGCACACACATTACAGTGCACACGGACCTGGTCTGCCTCCTGAAGGGGGAAGGCTTCAGGAGTGGTGAAGCTGGGCTGCAGGTATCTCTTTCCCCCTCTCTAAATCCCCCTCCCTTCTCAATTTCTGTCTTTCTCTATCCAATGCTAAATAAGTAATAATAAAACTTAAAAAAAGAAATCTAAATAGAATGCTGTATTATACTTCAATGAAACCAACCAACTTATAGTAAAACAAAGAAAGTTAACTATTTTAGTAAAATGTTTGTGAGTGATAGAACACTCTCTAGAATGTTAGAATAATTGTATAGGACAGACCTCTTTAGTAGAATGTGAGTAAGAGTACTCTGGGAGATTAAACTATTGGGTTGCTGAAAAAATGTCATGACGTGTTTTCTTATGCAAAAATATGTGAGTTTATCCAACAACACAATAAACAGGAAAAAAAAAAAAGAAGTCTTGAGATCAGGAAGTTTAAACCTGCCTTGGTCCACTCCACTTTCCTTTTTCTTCTTTTAAAATTCCTCTGGCTACACATCAAAAGCAAACTACACAAGAATATCCAGGCAACACAGTAAATGGGAAAAGATATTTTCACATCACACATCTGATGAATGACTGACATCAAACATCTATACAAAACTGATACAGATCTACAAAAGAAATAATAATTTTAAAAAAGCCAGTAAAAAAGTGGGCCAAAGAACTAAGTAGACAGTCTCCTAAAGCAGAAATACACATGGCCCACAGATATATAAAGAAATGTTCCATTTCACTTAGTCATTAGAAAAATGCAAATTAAAACTACACTGAGATTCCATCTCACATCCGGGAGAATGGCTTCCATTAACAAAACAGGAAGTGTCAGGTATTGGCAAGGTTGTGGAGAAAAAGGAACTCAGCTGTACTGCTTGGAGGAATGCAAATTGATGCAGCCCCTTTGGAAGACTGTATGGAGGATCCCTAAACAAATAAAAATAGAATTACCTTATGAGCCTGCAATATCATTCTTACGTATTTATCCAATGTACACTCAAAACACTAATCCTAAGGGAAGCATGCACTCTTATGTTCACAGCTATATTATTCACTATAGCCAAAGAGTGGAAGTGGCCTAAATACTCACTGACAGATGAATGGTTAAAGAAGTTATGGAATACATATTGCATGGAATATTTCTCTGCAATCAAAAAAGATGATATTGTGTCCCGTGGGACAAGAATGGGTGGAACTGGAGATGATTATGCTTAGTGAAATAAGTAAAGAAATCAAAGACACCTAACAAGATGATTTCACTCATATGCGGAATCTAGAGAACTGAGATACATTAACTTGCAAAAAAAAAAAAAAGCAAGCAAACTGTAAGACTTGTGAGAACTATGGCGTTTATCTTTGACATGTGGGAGGGTAGGGACACAGAATTTTGGTGGTGAGTATGGTGTGGAACTATACACTATAATCTTATAACCTTGTAACTGATTGTTAATCACAAATATTTTTTTAAACTAATTGTTAAGGCCCCAAAGAAACAAACTTCTAAAGTACTTGATTCTCAAACTTCTAAAGTACTTCTAAAGTACTTGATTCAACTTTTAATACTGGGGGAAAAAAAGATTATAGCATAGGTAAGTAGTGCCTTCTCAAAATTGAGACTTTACCAGGGTTAAAATATAGGTTATTTCCCTAGTGGGGTGGGGCTCTGGGTAATGGGGCTCCAGGACACATTGATGGGATCCTGTGCCCAGGGAAGTCCAGTTGGCATCATATTATCATCTGGAACCTGGTGGTCCATACTCCCAGAGGGATAAAGAGTAGGAAAGCTATCAAGGGAGGGGATGGGATACAGAGTTCTGGTGGTGGGAATTGTGTGGAGTTGTACCCCTCTTATCCTATGGTTTTTGTCAGTGTTTCCTTTTTATAAATAAAATTTTTTTAATATTAAAAATGTAGGTACTAAATGTGCGAAAAAGACAAAGACCTCAAATCTCAGGAGACCAACAATGTCAATTTAGAATGACAACCACATTTGCAAACACAGTCTGTGTGGGAGCATGACAACTTTTTTTTTTTCTCCTCAGAATTGTTTTGGTATTTGAGGCTGTTTTTTGGTTCCAAACAAAGTTTTTATTCTATTCCTATGAAGAATATCTTTGGGATGTTAATAGAGTCAAAGACACTTCTTAAATGAATCTTAGGTGGTACAGAACATGGTGCAGTGGATAAAGCATTGGACTCTCAAGCAGAAGGTCCCAAGTTTGATCCCTGGTAACACATGTACCAGAGTGGTGTCTGGTTCTTCCTCTCCTCCTATCTTTCTCACTAATACATAAACAAAATCTTAAAAAAAATTAAATAAATCTTAGGAAGTTACTTTTATGTCACTGCCTATAAACAATAAATTTTGCACAGTAAAAAGAAATCTGGTCATTTTCTTCTTCTTCTTTATTTTTTTAAATCTTTATTTGTTGGATAGAGACAGTCAGAAATTCAGAGGGAAGGTGGTGATAGAGAGGGAGAGAGAGAGACACCTGCAACACTGCTTCACCACTTGTTAAGCTTTCCCTCTACAGGTGTGGGGGGGGATCGAACCCGGGTCCTTGCGCACTGTAACATGTGCACTCAACCAGGTGCGCAACCACCCGGCCCCCGTTTTATTCTTTTTTAATATTTATTTATTCCCTTTTTGATGCCCTTGTTTTATTGTTGTAGTTATTATTGTTGTCTGTCTTCGTTGTTGGATAGGACAGAGAAATGGAAAGAGGAGGGGAATACAGAGAGGGAGAAAGATAGACACCTGCAGACCTGCTTCACTGCCTGTGAAGCGACTCCCCCTGCAGGTGGGCTGGAATCCAGATCCTTACACTGGTCTTTGCTCTGTGCACCATGTGCGCCCGCTGCACTACCACCCAACTCCCCATTTTATTCTAAAATGTTTCATAATGCCCAATAGTTTGACAAGGTGTTGACATAATCAAACCTAAACAAACAAAAAACAAACCAGAATCTATCTCAGAGAAACAGTTGAGATAGTTGGTCAGTATTGCTATGCAAAAGACCCAGGTTCAAGCCCAAGTACCAGATAAAAATTACTATGGCAGTGGAGGAATACACTGTGGATATTACTCCTTCTCTCTCTTCCTTTCTCTCTGGCTCCTCCCACCCCACTCCTTCTGCATTCCCTCACCTTCCTCCTCCCCTGCTCTCCCCATGAGGAAGTGGCCTGCTGTATTTAAATCATGCATACATGAAGTTCCAATTTCACAAAAAAGTAAAATCCACCTACGAAATATAAACATTTGGTTGGGAAATCCAGACTATAACAAAAAACTTGTAGATAAATTATAAGTGACAAAATGGTATAATGGGCTATGCTGTTTTATCAAATACCATCTGATAAAAATTAAAAGCTATCAGTATAGAGAGATGTTTTTGCATACTTACATACATTTAATAAGATGTGTACTTTCTGATTTATTCAATTTCTAGTAAAGGGTTGACATAAACCTATGGATTTGATCTAATTAGTAGTATTCTTAAATTAAGCAGACTGGGGATGTATTTTCCACTTCAAATAATTAAAAAACACAGGTCCTCAGATTTCTATGGTGGTATAATGCTTATGTCTCTACAATATACTTGTTAAATTTGTCTAAAATCTCATTATTATCTTTTCCTTTGTCATTAAAAAAGACATCAAGCACTGTAAGTAGGCAATAGCATTTTCCCATCATTCAAATCAATATGATTTCAAAAAGCTTATCCTAAAAATGATCATACTATTTGTTTCTGCCACAGTGATCAAAATGAAGTTTTGTAAACTAGGCGTGTTTTCATTTTCTATTTGCTCCTGAAAGGAACTCAATCCTTTTTCAGAATTTAGGGGGGAAAATTAAACTAAGAGAAAATAGATGTTTAAAAATAAACATTCTTGGGGGTTGGGCAGTAGCGCAGCGGGCTAAGCGCACATGGAGCAAACAAAAACAGACATTCTGAAACTCTATTGTTCACAATTTAGTCATAACAAATCCTGTTTATACTTAAGAATATTTAGCTACAAAGTGAAGTCAAATCTATTCAAAAACATGTACACACCTCACACAAAAAGTTTCCTTCTTACTACCTTGCACACTAACATCTTTATCTTAGTCCTCAGCACATTTTCTTTTTTCTTTTGTTTAAATACAGAATGAAGTTGATTTTCAGACTCAGAAGTGTAGAGAACCAGGGGAAGAACACAGTATACTCAGTAACTCCAGAAGTCAGGAGCTAAGAGTAATAATGGGAACTGAAGCGTTCTCTCTTATTTTTGAGATTTATTTTGTTTATTGTGAGACACAGAGAAGTCAGTGTTGTCTGCATAACATTGCAGGGCTTGTGCTCCACCTACTGAGCCATTGCCTGGGAAGCAGACATTGGATCTTACTACAGAAAAAGAAGGGAAAAAAAGCATTTGAAAATTTCACTCTGACTGCCCAATCAAGATGTATGAATGCAACATCTCTACAAGTTATTTAAGTCTAAGCTGTAGTCCATGGACAAATGAGGTAAGGAGGTCATAACTGTCAGATTTTCCTTAAAGTATAAAGTATCGAGGGCCAAGATCATACCTTAGCAATATTATTAAAAAAATCTGCATTTTTATAAAAGAGCATAGAATATTAGTAAGAGGGGATGGATACAATACTAGAATCTACTAAAAGGAGATAAATATTTACAGACATTTCACACACTGAAATGTACTTCTTGAGTTTCCAAGCTTTCCACTTATAGAGATCTACTAAATATCTCTATAATAGGTATTTTAAGTGATGCATAAGCACACAGTATTGGTTGCATTACTTACCCAATTCTGAAGTTTTAAGAATTCTTCAATAGTTCTTGGTGGTTCCTGCTTTATCTAGTAAGTAAAATCAATATTACTCATTAACATAAATTCAGACCATTATAGTGCATATTCATAACATATAAATTATGGCAATGGGTTTAATTTGTAATTTTAGAGTAATAAGATATTATAAAATGTTCACTTTTAGTCTCTAAACTTCAAAAATGAACAGAGTAATAAGACATTATAAAATATTCACTTTTAGTCTCTATACTTCAAAAATGAACAGAGATCAACATTTAAACTTCTGAGTCTCCAAACCAAATTATATAAAAGGCATCCCTCTTACACACTGCTCCTACACAAAAAATCCATATAAATCCTGCTAAATGTCATTTAAAATTCCTAAAAAAAAAGTGTCAAGATATTTTGGAATGCGTCTACAGTAAATGCAGAGCCCAAATTATAGCATGTTCTTCTTACTGAAAAGTCAGTGCTATTGACACAGTGAAAAGAATGTAGATATCAGATATTTCAATGCATGAATAATTCCATTTTACTGGTATTTCTTAAGTAAATGGAAAAGGCATTCTTTTATTTGAAAAAATAATCTTAATCAGGACCATATCTTGTACTTGTCTTGGAGACTTCATACATACACAAGCTTCCTTGTGCTTCAAAAGATCTATTTTTTCTCATGTTCTCTTCAATTCCCTCTTTTTTATTATTTTTTTTCCTCCAGGGTTATCTATCATTGGGGCTCAGTGCCTACACTATGAATCCACTGCTCCTGGAGGCCATTTTTTAACTTTTTTTTTTTTTTGATAGGACAGAGAGAAATTGAAAGGGGAGGGGAGAGAGACAGAAACATCTCCAGACCTACACACACACACACACACACACACACACACACACACACACACACACACACACACACACAATCTTTGAGTGAGTTTTTATGCTTCATACTTTGTGTGCTCAACCCAGTGCGCCACCGCCCAGCCCCCCTAATTCCCTCTTTAACTCTTTTAATTCTTTTTTTTGCCTCTAGGGTTATTGCTGGGGCTCAGTGCCTACACTACAAATCCACTGCTCCTGGAGGCTATTTTTTCCCATTTGTTACCCTTGTTGTTTATCGTTGTTGTTATTACTGTTGTTATTGCTATCCTTGTTGGATAGGACAGAGAGAAATCGAGAGAGAAGACAGAAGGAGAGAGAAAGATAGACACCCACAGACCTGCTTCACTGCTTGTGAAGCCACACACCCCCCCCCTCCGCCGCAGGTGGTGGGGAGCCTGGGGCTCCCACTGGGATCCTTTTCTGGTCCTTGTGCTTTCGAACCATGTGTGCTTAAGCCGCTGCACTACTGCCCAGCCTCCTAACTCTTTAATTCTTACATCAAATATCAAAATAAAAATAGTATTTCCTCTGAAGATTTTATTGGTCTCTCCCCATCAAAATGCTGTATGGTAACACACAGTGATTTGTAGCTCCATGAATTAGACAGAGTAAGAGATGAGATGTAGTCACTGCTCAATTGGCCACAATTCACAGGGTGGATGGCCGGAATAAAGGCGCAGATGAGCGTCAGAGGAATAGGAGATAATAAAAAACTATAGTATCTCTATAGAAAGAAAATACAGGAAGCAGGCAAAAAACATGAGGAATTCAGAATACCTGAATAATAAAACATGTGAATGATCTGACTGAAAAGACCACCTTACACATTTTAACATCAATAAAGTTATTTTTATCAATAGATAAAGGTCATCTTTTAAAAAGTAACTACACATTTGAAGTTGAAGAGACTATTTGGAGAGGGGGGCAGGTGGTGGTGACACATCTGCTTGAATGCACATGCTATAATACACAAGGACCTGTGTTCAATCAAGCCCCTGGCCCCCCACCTGCAGAGGGAAAACTTCACAAGTGGTGAAGCAGAGCTGCAGGGGTCTCTCTATCTCTCTCCCTGTCTTATCTTCCCCTCTCAATTTCTTTGTCTCTACCCAAAGAAATAAATAAAGTATTAAAAAGATAATATTTTGTTCTCATAATATTGTCTAAAATACATAAATATGCAAGTAGATAACACAATAATAAATTTAAAAAAGAATATATGTAACCACGATTAAAAATTAAAATTAGAGCTATTTGACATTTTACAAAAACATGAAACTCTAGGTGTGGTGAGATTAAAAAATCAGGAAATTACGGAGATAGGGCTTATTTAATACTAGAAGATAAAAAAAATGTTCATGAGGCATTTATTTTAGGAATAGTGAATATAAGGGGGTCGGGTGGTAGCGCAGTGGGTTCAACACACATGGAGAAATAATGAATACATTGTCTTGACTAGAAAGAAGAAATCAGTATATTTTGAAATGTAAGAAACCATAAAGGAATCTAAAATTATGTAAATGCTAATTATATATATATATATATATATGGAGAGAGAGAGAGAGAGAGAGCTGTCAAATCACTTCCAGGAAAAACAACAGAATATCAGCCTTTCCATGGGGGCTAATAGAAGTACAGATTAGGAAAGTAAAACTTTGATCAGAAAGTCCCAGCTATTCTAGCTAACTTCGGCATAACATTCTAAGATTCTAAAGGTGAAGTTAAAAGCCAGTGAGGCATAAATTAAACAGATTTCTGCTCTTGGCAGGATGTAGGAGGCAAAAATCACCTGTTCCCATGGTAACAAGAAAAACCTGGACAAAATAAAAATCTTTCCTGTGGGCTTAGTGGAGAGCAGTGGATGCCAGTGAGCAGGAATGGTTACATAAATAGTGACAAGAGTCCCTTATTTAAAAATCCTTAATATTTTTTTACGATGGCAACACCAGACTATTAAATCAAATGTGCTACCCTTCTCATCAGGAGTCTCTGTGCAATAGCACAAGTTGCAAGCCTAAGAATCTACCCTACTTTGAAGCTTTAGTGACCTGAAATCGAGAGAGAGAGAGAGAGAGAGAGAGAGAGAGAGAGAGATGCCTTTTTACCTGGGACCATAAAGTTGTGGCATTTTTCTTACCCGATAGTGAACTCTGGGCGTCCACGGAGAGATGAGGTGCACTGTCATGGTGCAGAAAGGAAGAGAACTTTGGCTGGCTTTAAGGCATCAACATAAACTGAAGGGACAATGTGGAGTCTGAAAAAAAAAAGGCAAAAAAAAAAAAAATCAAATGACTCAGAAAGCAATCTCTTCTCTCACCCACACATCTTGCCCCTGTATTTTTTTTTTGTCCAAATAAAGCTGCAGTGGATAGGCTGCTCAAGTCCTTTGCCCATTTTTATTAGAATGTTAGCATTTTTTGTTATTGATTTGCAGAGATAATACAGATCTTGTGTGAATCTTTTGTTCAAAAAGGCAAAACAGCATGCACTATTTTAAGGATAATTAAAAATATTGTATTTATTGATTGGATAGAGGCAGAAAGTGAGAGGGAAGCGGGGCATAGAGAGGGAGAGAGAAAGACAGACACCTGCAGCATTGCTTCACTGTGAAGCTTCACTTATGCAAGTGTGGAGAGAAGATTTGAACCCAGGTCCTTGTGTATTGTAATGTGTGCACCTATGGGGAAACCTTTGCCAGATACCTGGACTCTGAGATCTACCACATCTCAGGGTTGAGAGAAATTAACTTCAAACACTATCATCAGTGAATGGAGTGAACTGGAAGGTACACATACAGGACTACCCGAGATGGGTGTGTGTCAAATGTGTGACCTAGATCAGAACTCTGATGGTACTTTTAAATTGTTAACTATTTGCTCCAAATTCCTACTGTGTTTGAAATGCTGGTTTTCATCAGTCAGTGAGGTTGTTTCTCACTTCTCTCAGTTTTCTCTATCCCTCTGCCCATTTGTCCTTTTTTAAAAAAGAAGTATTATTTATTATTGGGTAGAGACAGAGAAATTGAGAGGGGAGGAGGAGATAGAGAGAGACACCTGCAGCCCTGCTGAAGCTTCCACCCTGAAGCTTCCACCCTGCAGGCTTCCACCCTGCAGGCGGGGACTGCTGAAGCTTCCACCCTGCAGGCGGGGACCAGAGGCTTGAACCGGGGGTCCTTGTGCACTGCAATGTGTGAGCTTAAACAGGTGCATCACCACCTAGCTCCCCATTTGTCCTTATCCCAATCCTGTTTGAGTTTATTGTAGCTTTGAATCTATTTGTTTAGTTTTATCAAATGTGTATAACTATCCATTAGTTTAGGTATTTTTTTCCTTTTGTCCCAATCTTTCCTTTTGGGAATCTAATTGCACATGTCACATAGCTTATATAAGTCTATTGTCACTGAGACTATTCTGAATTGTTTTTATTCCCTTTGTGCAAAAGTTTGAATAGCTACATCTTTTTTTTTTTTTTTTTTCCACCAGAGCATTGCTCAGCTCTGGTTATGGTGATGCAAGGTGAATCTGGGACTTCCAAGTCTTAGGCATGAGAGTCCCGTTGCATAACCATTATGCTATCTCCCCCATCCACAATAGCTATCTTCAAGTTCACTGGACTTTCCCCCCAGCAATATGCTATTAAGTATATTAAGATAAATTTTCATCTTAGAATTCTTTCCCTATTCCAGATGTCCTTTTCTCAAAAATTTCCTGCTTCCCTCATTATGTTATTTTCTTTTATATTTGTACATTTTATATAATTTCTTTTCTTTAAAAAATTTTTTTTTTGTTTAACCAGAGCATTGCTCAGCTCTGCCTTATGGTGGTGTGAGGATTGAACCTGGGGCTCTGGAACCTCAGGCATGAAAGTCTCTTCTCATAATCATTATGCTATCTACCTCCTGCCCTTATATGAGCCTTTTAAAAGCCTTTTTCTATCATTTACACCATCTTTGCATTTTGGTGTCTGTTTCCAAGTCTTCCCTCATCCTTGCCTATTCTTAATTGTACTTTCCTGCTGTTTATATAACTTGCTGCTTTCCATGCTATTTAGTGATTATTTGATTGATAACTTGACACTGAAGATGTTATTTTGTTGAGATGTTGATTTTATTGTTTGTTTTTTTTTAAGGGATACTTAAGTTTGTTTTTTTGCAAACAGTTTATAAAGAGCACTTGCCTTTCGAAGTAAGATTTAACGTGCCTTTCGAGAAACCATTTCTTCACTACTGAATACCATGTGTATTCTATTATTTCAACTTTTGGTCATAACTAAAAATACTTCCTAGCCTTGCAGTGCTTCTAGGAATTGCTTAACTCAAATTGTTTTACTTTGATTAATCTTATGGCATTATATTCTATACACATGCATAATGTTTTGTTGAAAACTCAAAGGGACCCCATCACAATTTCTAGAATATTTTGCTCTGCATACATTTTATTCTCCAGTTTTCTACCTGAAAATTGCAGCTTCTTCGCTTCCTTGAATTTCAGTCTCTCACAAGGAGTGTGAGGGGGGTTGAACCCTGGTCATTGCACAAGGTAAAGTGTGCAACCTCTCGTCCCCTTGTTTTTGTTTGTATTCATTTATTTATTTACTTATTTATTTTTAACCAGAGCCCTGCTCAACCCCGGATTCTGGTGGTGCTGGGGACTGAACCTGGGACTTAGGAGTCGCAGGCAGGACAGTATTTTTATCACTGTGCTACCTCCCCAGGGTGTGTAGTTTTTAAGCAAACTAAACCAGATTTGTTGTTGTTGTTGTCGTTGTCGTTTGCATAAACTAGTTGTTCTCACCAGCAGCCAGTGACTGCAAGCACTTACCTGGACACAAGCATAAAAAAACAAACAACAACAAAAAAAAAAACAGCACCAAGTTCTGACTATTGAAATAACTGGAGGCTGGTAAACAGAAACGTGTTCTGTAGTTGAGCCACTTATCACAACTCACTGCAACTACACCTTGGAGATATATTTCGAAAGCCAAGTCCCTAGTTCCTGGTCCGGGAGCGAACTTTGCAGGGTAGGAGGCCGGTTCCTCCAGGATCCTGATCTGTCGCTCACTCTCTCTTTCTCTCACACAAAGGACAAAAGGGATACCACGGGCGGTTTGAAGCCACTGAGGCGGAACTTCCTATCTGACACTGCCACGCGCTCCCACCGGAGGGTTTTCACCGGCCCTAGCAACGGCCCTGGCAACGGCTGGGCTCCTCCCTCCAGTGTGACTTCGGAAAGTGTTCCGCCACCGCGGTGCTTCGAGCCGGTGTGCCGGGGGCTCGGGGCGGAGCGGAAGACGCGTGGAGCAGTGAGAGGACGCCTGGCCGTGCAGGTGGGAGTCCTGCTCTCGTCCCTCGCGCGGGAGCCCGCGCTTCTGTGAGCACAGGAGGACCCGTGAGTGCGGGGAGTCACGCTTCTCGGCCGGACGTTCCTGGAGGTCGCGCCGGGTGTCTCGTGTGTGCGGGGCCCTGCAGGCGTCTGCTTTTTCATGAATAGGTTCTTGCGGGCTCTTCTTTGGGGGGGGAAAGAAAAGAAAAGAAAAAAACCTTCCAGTTTTAGTCCTTAAAAATCCCCTCCGCCCCCAGAAGTTATTTTCATTGCTTTGTGCCCCAGGGGGAAGTCTGTCTTGGCAAAGTTAGTCTAATTTCTTTTTTTTTTCTTTCTTTCTTTTTTTTTTTTTTTCTATTTACGCTTTTACTTTTTCTCTTTTTCTTAGTGGTTTTGGATTGGTGATCATGCAAAGAGAAGCTCAGCACCTAGCACACAATGCGGTGCATTTAGACCATTAAGATCTAAACTATTTCCTGGGACTGGAGGGAAACTGAGCAAAACTTGAAGGTGCTGAGCTGGGTAATACATAAGAAATGAAAAAAAAAAAAATCTCAACCTGACTTAAAAGCAAAAACCCTCAGCATCTTCTAATCACTTACTTTTATCTGAACCTCTTTGGACTGGTAAAACCTTGGGCAAGACTGTCTCCTGCCACAGGGTGGGTAGTTTTGGAAGGGGCCCTGGTGACTGAAGGAAAAGGGGGATTTAAAAAGTCAATGTTGGGACTGCACATGTTATGATGACCATGTTCTGTTAAAAAAGGAAATTCAGGGGGGAAAAATTGCAGTGAGTAGTTCTATCTAGTAATGAATTTATCCACCATCCACCAGGTTTAGGTAATGTTTCCTTTTGAAGATGAGCGAGCTAACTTATGGCTAGGAACCTTTTTCATCATTGTTCTGGAGAGCGGGGGGGTGGACAAAGGACCCACAATGGTAGCTTGTCAGGTATTACAGCGACTGTGTACAAACTGGATTCTCACCCCTATCCCACGTGCCACCCACATTAGTACAGGAATAAATTTGATTTGGGATTTAGAAATAACTTCATTGAGTGTTGAATTCCTGCTGCTGCATAAAGCACAACTATAGGTGAGATGAGTAAAGAATTCTGCTCTTGGGCAGGGGATAGACAGCATACTGGTTATGCAAAGAAACTCTCATGCCTGAGGCTGTGAAGTCCCAGGTTCAATCCCCTTTGGTACCACCATGAGCCAGGACTGAGCAGTGCTCTGGTTTAAAAAAAAAAAAAAATCTGCTCTTCAAATGTCAGCCCAGTTGAGGTTAGCATACTCCAAGTTAAGAGAAGGAAGTCTAATATTCCTCGCTTGCTTACTCTGGCTGATGAATGCAGAAAGATGCAGGGCAGTGGCAGGCAAACTGTCCTTCGAGCTTCTTGACAAGTATCCTGACTTGTGTGCCTAGAGCCTGGGGGAAGTGCTGGGATACTGGGACAGAGACTGAAGTAGAAGCCTGGTGAAACCTGTCAGCCTGATAGAGGAGAATGAAACCTAAAAGTTTGTTAGCCTTGCCTATTAGAACATGGCCAGTGTGAGAATGAGAAAATGAGAAAAACATCAGGCTGACATCAAAATGCTCAGTATCACCCAGCAGGACAGGCTTCTGGGAAAGTAAAGCGCACACATTACAGTGCACAAGGATCCAGGTTCAAGTCCTTGGTTCCCATTTGCAGGGGGAAAAGCTTCATGAGTGGTGAAGCAGTGCTGCAGGTGTCTCTCTGTCTTTCTTTCTCCCTCTCTGTCTACCCCTCCCATCTCCATTTTCTGTCTCTATCCAATAATTAAAAAATATATCTATATATTTTTTTAGAGTAAGATTGAAGGTGGCAGTGGCACTGAATTTTACACAGAGAGAACCTTGTTTGACTTTTAGATCAAATCACTGTGAATTATCAAGAGTTTTTTGTTGTCCTTGTTTTAGTTAAAATAAGGGCTAAAATAGTTTATGTTACCACAACTATGCACAACAACAAACAACAGCAACTAAAAGAATGCTGTTCACTCGAAAGGATTGTTATACTAAAAGATAACTCCAAGTACATTTTTGAAGTTAAAAATGTTGAGCCAGTTAAGCACACATGGCGTGAAGTGCAAGGGCTAGCGTAAAGATCCCAGTTCAAGCCCCTGGCTCCCACCTGCAGGGGAGTCGCTTCACAGGCCATGAAGCAGGTCTGAGGGTGTCTGTCTTTCTCTCCCCCTCTCTGTCTTCACCTCCTCTCTCCATTTCTCTCTGTCCTATCCAACAACGACAGCAATAACAATAATAACCAACACTGACGATAAACAAGGGCAACAAAAGAGGAAAAAATAAAATAAAAAAACATTTTAAAAATGTTGAGCCAATAATAACAGTGAAAAAGATGACGTGCTAGGTAGAACTCAGGTAGTTTGATGAGTAATTAGTTCAGGAGGGAAATGAAGGTGGAAAGAGGAGTAAACAAATAATTTGTTTTCAGCCAACTCTGGAGAAGAAAGGAAAGAGTACAGAGGGTGCTGGGTCATGGCACATTATGGTGAAAATGGACCCAAATTGGGAGTGAGAATGTTTTGTACTCACCTATCCCAGGAAATTCTGTCAGTGCATCTACAGCTGTACTGTGAGTCGTTAACCCCTCCCCCTCAGCAGAATAACAAAGGACAAACAAGGGTGAAGTCAGTGTAAGTTAAAGAGTGATGGAGGGAGGCACCATCAAAATAACATATGCAGGTTCTTGAGGAACAAACTCTTTGTTTTCTGACTCTTGACTCCACACACGCCACACATATCTGATGTGAACAAATAGGCTTTTACCTTAGCAACAAATGATTCGTACACAACTGAGGCAAACTAAATCAGGACCGACTCCCTAAATCAGGACCGATTCCGTAAATCAGGACCAATTCCCTAAATCAGGACTGATTCCCTGGCTACAAAATTTCAGAGAACTTTTGGGAGAGCTGCCAGTGGCCTCATGTTGCTCCTCTGTGGGTTCACCTCAGCCCTAAGTGTGTAGATGAGCTATCGACGTTTTCTTTTCATCCTCTCCACAAGCCTTTTGTGGGATTGGATTTTGTGGCTAAGGACATTTATATAAAGCTCCCCTTGCCCCCATCTCGTATGGACAGAAGGTCAAGTGAAATGGAGAGGGTATGTTGAGTCAGTTTTCCACTGCAAGATAAGGCGCATGGATTTGCATGACATCACCAGGAGCCTCAGACTTTCCAATATGTCTGAGCCCTTTGGTAATAAGTGCCCATAAATAGCTACTGGAAAAACCGGGCAGGTGGAGTCAGGTTGAATTGATCCACCCCAATATCTTTTTTAGAAGGAACCCCATAATCAGTAGCTCAGGACTGTTTGTCAAAACTTCAGTTAACATCAGAACAACCCTAAACCAGTGGACTTAGATGAAACTCTATTACTTTGAAAAGGCGATGATGAGACAGTTTATTCTCTTGTGCCAGTCTCCCCCTACCCCCACTTTTTTTTGTCAGTGGAAGATTTGTCACTCTGATTTCTGGAGATTAATAGGATCTCTCTCTGGCCTTTAAAAGACTAAATGTGTCTTTAGAATCCAAGACTTCATACCACAGCCCTGACGCTCCCCCAATTACTATGAGAGCCAGACTTGAGCCTTAAGGTAGTTTTTTAAAATTATTTAATTTTAATTTTATTGAGAGAGAGCAAGCTCAAAATACAGTTCTGCCTTTTATATGGTGGAAAGGATTGAACTAAGGGTCTCCTACATTGAAGACATACAGCTTACCACTAAGCCACCTTTGTAGCTCAAGAATAAATCTATGATGTTAGGCTTTTTCTTTTTTTTACTTGGATCTGTAGATGGTATCTAGGAATCTGCAAGCAAGCCACTTGGGCCTAGGCTTTGTCTAGAGATAAGCCAAGACTCTCATGGGATCTTAAAAACATCTGACACTCAAGAAAAGGTGATAGCTTTACATCTTGCACTTTTTTTTAAAAAGCCACTGATGGCATATTTGCAAGATCAAGTCCATTTTTTAGGAAATTTGGAGTGCCGAGGTAGGGGGGAGGCTCAGAAGTGAGGCAGGAAGAGGAATGGAAGTATCATTCTCAATTATCTCTCTCTGAGCAGCCCAGAATGTAAACATGGGCCTGCTCAGCTCATATAAAAAATATTTATTTTATTTAAGTTTCTTCTTGGGTGAATTTGGCCATATATTTTCTCATTCAATGACCAACATCTATTTTTTTTTTTTGCATCTTTTTATGTCTCAAGCTTACTGGGATTTACAGTCTATAAAAAACTACTGCTGAGTGATTAAACGAGCATCACTAACTTCTTGTTGTGAATTATGTTGTCTATTATGTTCCATTGGACTTTTTGTTCACTTTCTATTTGAGAGACCACAGAAAGTTTCTGGTTGCAGTCATAGCATTTCTCCTGTCTGTGTTTGTACTCAGAGTGCCTGGAGCCTCATAGTCAAACACCACAATGCCAAGACACTTTATAATAAGAGAATCATTTTACAGCTTTGGAATGCATATCAAATCCAAAGGGGCCCAGTGTCTTTTCCCCAGAATGATACTGTTCATACAAAGGAGTTGAATAATTTGGCAGACAGACAGACATTCTCTTTTGAAGAAAACATTTAAGTGGGAAAGTTACTTTATTGTTTTACCTTGAGAGCTGAAGAATCTCAGTGGTGTGTGTGTGTGTGTGTGTGTGTGTGTGTGTGTGTGTGTATAACAGTATGAATTCTTAGTATGAGAAGACCTTACTATTATAAATTTTTTTTTTTTAATCTATAAGAGCAGACTGGGGAGGCATATATTAGCACCTTTTGGGATAACTTATAACTTGTATTGGTAGTAGATGCTTCTCATAATTTAATGACTGTTCGGTTTTATTTGTGTATGTCTTTAAGTTAGGGAGGAATATACCTTTTGGATAAAGTATAAAGTTCCACTGAGATTTCATGAGATTTTCGCTGGAACCTTATATTTTCGTTAGAGTTAAGGTTGAGATTTATTGTCATTTTACTTCAAAGTCAGAACCTCCAGGATTGACTATATTCCTGGTTGATTAAAACATTAAAATATGGGAGTCGGGCTGTAGCGCAGCGGGTTAAGCGCAGGTGGCGCAAAGCACAAGGACCGGCATAAGGATCCCGGTTCGAACCCGGCTCCCCACCTGCAGGGGAGTCGCTTCACAGGCGGTGAAGCAGGTTTGCAGGTGTCTATCTTTCTCTCCTCCTCTCTGTCTTCCCCTCCTCTCTCCATTTCTCTCTGTCCTATCCAACAATAATGACATCAATAACAACAATAACTACAGCAATAAAACAACAAGGGCAACAAAAGGGAATAAATAAATAAAATAAAATATGAAAACAAAAAGATGTGCAATCAGGCTGTTTATTAAAAAAAACATTAAAATATTATGTCCTAAATATATAAAACAAAATTGCTGTGTCTGAATCAAAAATTTTCTGAAAAATGGATTGTTGGTACCTCAACTTTATATTTGAAAAAAAATTTTTTTCCTGTAGCCTTTGTTCTTTGAGGTTTTGCTTAAAAAGATGACTTGTTTTGAGTTTGTTGAGTTGCTTGGGGATTTAAAAACTTGTTCAATTTTTAAAATAATAAGCAATGCAAATTATGAATTGAGTAATTTTCTTTGTAGAAGCAATACAATACTTCCTGCTTTTCCTCGACTGTTCCCTGTTCCCCCCCCCCTCCCGTTTCACCTATGCTCCATATTTTATAAATAGATGATGTTCAACACTGGCTATAATGAGGAAATGTCTGTCAGTCCATCCACATTTCACAAAGAAATGGAGGAAAATAATTCAAAATCCATGGAAATCCAGGAGTCACAAACTACTTCCATAGTTTCAGAAGATCCTCTTCAAAACTTATGCTTAGCATCTCAAGAAGTTCTTCAGAAAGCTCAGCAGAGTGGGAGATCGAAATGTCTGAAGTGTGGTGGCTCAAGAATGTTCTACTGCTATACATGCTATGTCCCAGTTGAAAATGTACCGGTTGAACAGATGCCGCTCGTGAAGGTGGGTAAGACACATAACTGCCTGAAAGCAGGAAAGTTGCTTTTTGAAAACATGCCTACTTTATACCTTCTCTGTAGTAAGTTTGAGAAACTTGATATCGCTATTAGGTAACAGGTTCTGTGAATAGCAAATTTCATCATACAGACTCCTAGACTTGTTTTTCTGACTTTTAGAGAGAGATGCACAATGCCAAAACCGTAGGGTTGGAGATGAATAGTTCTATTAATTTTATATCTGAAGCTATTGCTTACTTTTACTTTTAAATGTAAAACATAAAGTTAGTGAACGTAAGCTTTTTAGGAATTGTACAGTACGTTCTTGGTACAGAAAATAAAGTGTGAGGAATTGCACTTAGCGCCTTTGTCACTTAGTTGAAAATCGCATTTGCACTTTAAGAGCAGATTTCGATGTTAAATAAGTTGAAAATGCTTGTTCTGTTTAGTATCAGCAATATCAAGAAAGAAATTTTGAGTTTTGTTTTAATTCTTAATATTCCGTTTTAGAAAAGTGTGCCTTTCAAACCCTAAGTTCTTTATAGGAACTTATTGTGAACTCATTACTTATACTTTAAAAGGCCATTTTTATGCTTGTAGTTCATTTGTCTTTTTTTTTTTTTTCATTTTAGCTTCCATTAAAGATTGATATCATTAAACACCCAAATGAAACTGATGGCAAAAGCACTGCTGTACATGCAAAACTCTTGGCACCCGAATTTGTAAATATTTACACATATCCTTGTTTTCCAGGATATGAAGAAGAGAACCACGAAGTAGGCAGCTTGTTTTATTTTGTCTTTCTGAACTTCCTTGAACATTAATAATTTTTACTAATGACACAGGATTATTTTTCTGTAGCACTAGACAATATGTAGTATACTTCAGTGTTGTCTTCAAAGGTCAAATCAATTTCTAGTTGTTAGATTTTCTGTGTTTTCCACAGTTTGTAGTTTCTTTATATTGCTTCTTCAGGTTTATTATTATTATTTTATTATTATTATTATTTTATTGCCATCAGAGTTGTGGCTGGGCCTCAGTGCTGGCACTGAGAATCCACCACTTCTGGCAGCCATTTTTCTTAAATTTTATTTTTTCTTTCTATTTGATTGGGTAGGACAGAGAGAAATTAAGAGGGGTGGGGGAGACAGGGAGGGAGAGAGAAAGAAGATACAGACAAGTTTGTATTATCTTTGCAAACCAATAATAAAAATGCTAATATCCTAATAAAAAATGGGCAAAGGACCTGAATAGCCCATCCTCTGCAGCTTGATTTTAACAAAGTAAAGATCATGTGTTGGTATGGTTCAGCCAGAAACCAAATGAATAATTAATATATTCATTTGTACCAGGAAGGTCAGTTTTTTTTTTTGTAATAGTTTTTTATTTTTTCCCCCTTCTTTCCTCCCTCCCTTCCTTCCTTTCCTTCTTCCTGTCTTTATCCCTTTCTCTCTTATTTTCTTTATCTGATAAGAGATACAAGGAGAAAGAGCTAGACTAGAGCACTGTTTAGCTTTGGCTTATGGTGGTACCAAGGATTGAACCTGGGACCTCAGAGCCTTAGGTATGAATGCCTTTTGCGTAATTATTGTGTTGTCTCCACTACCCTCCTAACAGTTCTCTTTCTCTCTCTCTCTCTGTCATTAACTTTATACAGAATATTGTGTTTGTAAATAATAACCTAGCTCTTAGGTTTAAGTATATTATTCAGGTCAATTAGAACACAGTGCTAGTTTCTATAGAGATGTGATATGCTTATAATCCAAGTGAAATTAGCATTTTTGAAATTCGCTAACTGAATGTAGGCATGCATTGTGAATGAGAAACTAACAATTTTGAAATTTAAATATTCAATTCTGCCAAAATATTTACTTAGAAAGATTTTCTGCATGCCTGCTTTTTAGCAGACCTTCACATGTTGGAGACGGACAGTGTGTAAGGTGTCGGTTAAAGCATGCTAAAAGGAAAAGTCATGATTTATGGTATTACTCCCATATTCCCTTTAAGTTAGTTTTTTTTTCAGTTTTATGTTTTCACTGATTAATATATTTTAACAAGTATATTGTAGTTGTGAGCTCAGAACTATTAAGATTAATTTGCATAAGTGAAATTATTTGACTGGAAGGTGACACGCCTGACTGAGTGTACACATTACCATGTGCAGTGACCTGGGTTCAAGCCTCCACTCTCCACCTGCAGGAGAAAATGCTTCACAAGCAGTGAAACAGGTCTGCAGATGTCTATCTTCCGCCCTCTCTATCCTCCTCTCCCCTCTCAGTTTCTCTCTCTGTCCTATCAAATAAACAAGGAAGGAAGGAAGGGAGGGTTCGAGGGAGGGAACAAATGGCCAGTGGGGAGCGGTTTATTCATAGTGCCAACTTGGAGCCCCAGCAATAGCCCTGGAGGCACTAAAATAATAATAAAGAAATTACTTGACTGGGGCCTGGGCAGTAGTAGCACAGCAGGTTAAGCGCACATGGCGCAAAGTGCAAGGACCAGCTTAAGGATCCTGGTTCAAATCCCCAGCTCCCCACCTGCAGGGGGATTGCTTCACAAGCGGTAAAGTAGGTCTGCAGGTGTCTATCTTACTCTCCTCCTCTCTGTCTTCCATTCCTCTATCGATTTCTCTCTGTTGTATCCAACAACAACAGCTATAATAACAATAACAACCACAACAAGGGCAACAAAATGGGAAAAATAGCCTCCAGGAGCAGCCCTAGTGATAACCCTGGAGGCAAAAAAGAAAAAAAGAAACTACTTGACCAAAGTATATGATTATTCAGTACTCTTAAATTGTCAGGTTATATCCTGAAGTGTTAGGATATTTAACCTACCATTATTCATATCTAGGAAGGGCCACTACACCATTTCCTCACCAGTACTGACTATGATTTGTTTTGCCTTATTTATTGTAATGGTGAAAATCCTATCTAATTCAGTGTTGTTGTTTTTTTTTTTTTTAGTGGTTCTTTGTATCTTATGCAGTAATAAAGATTTTAGCTTTTTTGAGTTCACGGTACAGTTAACTTGTCTTCTGCCAGTAAGTGAAAAACTTATTTTAAGTAATACTTCTAGGAAATATGTTATGACTTGAAATCACTAAGAAAGAACCAAAAACTTTATCATACATATTAAAGAAACATATATAGTAGAACCTAGAACTCATTCATCTGATATGCACTAATATTCATGAAGAAACTTAAGTCTGTCTTAACGTATTAACTTTTGGGAGATCATACTAGCACACTGATAACTTGAGTTTTTTCTTCAGGTTGCACTTGTTTTCCCTGGACCAAAGTCTGTCTCAGTAAAAGATGTTGCTTTTCATCTACAAAAAAGGGTCCAAAGTAATTTTAGAGGCAAAAACGATGACCCTGACAAGCCATCTGTTAAGCGCAAAAAAACAGAACAGGATGTGAGTGATAGCAAGTGCAAAGACACAACACTGAAGAAAATTATATTTATAGACAGTACTTGGAATCAAACAAACAAAATATTTACTGATGAGAGACTTCAAGGTAAGGAAACTGCGTTTCTTCGTTCTTCTTTCATTTCAATCCACTGTAAGTAAACGGGTAAATTGGAAGGAACACTGCACTGAATTTACTTTGGCCACATTTGCTTTATTTCGTTCTCTATTATTATGTATCCTTAGATATTATATATATGTGGATTTTTTTTTGTTTGAACTAGTTTATATTAAGTTGAACATATCACATCATCTCACCTTTAAATTCCTCTATGTCCATCTTATAAAAATGAAGATATCCATCTGCATCATTGTAGTTGCATTGTCACACTAAGAAAATTCACAGACATACAGTGGCTTCCAGTATTTTCCTCATTAACCCAGAAATATCTCTTGTAGCTTATTTTCTTCAGATGCAACTGGTAGAGCCACATTCCCTTTGACTGTTATGTCTCTTTTAATCTAGAAGTGTGACCTGGTTTTGTTTTTCGTAATTTTGTGTGCAAAATCAAAAGACACAAGAATCAGAAGACAGATCAGTTGTCCAAATGTTTCATCCTGATCAGATGTAGTGTAAATATTTTTGCACAGATAACTTACAGATAAGGATAAATGGAGAGTTGTCCGTGACAATTCTAGTTCATATCTGTGGTGGTAGTAGAATTATTAGTGTTCTCTTTAACTTGCAGAGAAGTTATGTACTTACTGCATTCAGTCAGGTGACATGTAGTACAAGTTCTGTTATTGGTGATAACAAATTTATTTTAAAGTGGCGATTGCTATATTTCTGCATTATAAAAAGTGATTTCCCCCTTTTTTTAATCTTTTCATTTATTTATTTGTTATTGGATAGAGACAGAGAGAAATTGAGAAAGAAGGGGGCGATACAAAGGAAGAGAGACAGAGAGACACCTGGAGACCTGCTTCACTGCCTGTGAAGGCTACTTCCCTGCAAGTGGAGAGCAGGGCTAGAACCCGGATCCTTAAGCCGGTCCTTGCGTTTTGCACAACGTGTGCTTAACCCGCTGCACTACCGCCTGACTCCCGATTTCCCCTTTTTAATTAGTACCAATATGTGGGTAATGCTTTTGAGATTTTGAACTGTTATTGCCCAACTGCTTTTGCCCAAGTGGCTTTTGTATTCATTGATGAATTTTCTCTAAATCAATAATTATATTGAGGATTGAAAAATGATGAAATTTTAATTGTATTACTCTGCATTTGTGAGGTGGCATTCTTATGTAAATCAGAGCTTTTCTTTTTATGTTTTGCCAGGGGAAATCCAGCTCTTTGTGGCATAGCTTCACAGTGTTTCTTATACAATAAGAAGTTCTAAGTCCACTTGTGCTTTTTTCCTGGTGTAGACATAGAACCAGTTATCCCTCCTTTTGGTGGGGGAATGATGTTAGAGACCAAGATGTGGTAAATGTGCTGCTCCTGCTGCTTGTTACTACTACTATTGCTATTATTATTTCACTAGTACTGCTTTTTCCTCATTGATGGTATCGCTTTAGTGGTCAGAGCCAACAAAAGTGAGTGAATGAATCAATGAAAAAGTATCAATGAAAAAATATCAACTTAGGCCAAGTAACACAGTTAGTAATATGAAGAATAGGAACTCTTGTTACCTCTTTTATTTTTTTCAATCCTTCTTCAAACTTCTGAGTAGTTCTCTACAAGCTTTAGGTTCACTTTTATTTCTTTGATGGTTTTGCTTATGTGTTGTGTATGATTAGGAGGCTAGAAAGATATGTAGATAAAACTAGCCAGGTACCAAAATAGCTTCACCCTGGAAGAGCATCTCTCAGGGTTTTGTTAATTTAAAATACACATTATCTATAAAAGTTTTATTAAATGTTCTAGCTTGTATAAATTATAAATTATTCCCAGGCTACATGGATCAAGTGAGTGACAATACTAGTCTTAATCAATTAAATTTACATGTGTTCATACCTCGAGAATCTCCATACACATTTAAGACCTCTTTATCATTTTCATTTTGTCTGTGCTTTGTGTATGTATGTTATAGGCAGAGGGAGGACAGACAGACACTGTGCGATGTGGTGGGGCAGAGTGCAGAAAGAGAGCATGAAACTTGGGAGGATTTCACTGCTGATGTTTATAGAGAGATCGAATCCCAAGGTCCTTACCCCTTGGAATGCTGTTTGCAGCAAGTTAATCGTCAGCTTGAAGATTTCTCTGAACCATATTTCATTATAATTACCTTTTATGGCAAGTGAAAAGATCAAATGAAACAATGTCAGGGAAAACACTTAAAAAGGCTATAAAAGGAATTCTTGAGGTACCATTCAAAATGTTTTCAGAGCATCCACATTTGTGCTTAAGGGTTGCTTAAAATCAGATTTGTACAAAAAATGTGTTATTCCCAAATTACATAGAAAATATATTTCAATTCTGTATGACATAGAAGTCAGGAATGTCTTAGTTCTTTTTAAATCAGGAAATAAACAGGTCTTGAAAGTCAGTCATTTTTGCACATCTGACACTAACTCCTACCCCTTTTGGCCATTTATTGCACTACAGGGGATATCTGGGGCTCTAGGCTGTACATATTTAAAATGTTAGCTTTCAGATAGACCTGATTACTTCCTCGAGAATCTACCCATGTTAACTATGATTCATTGTCTTTTTAGGTTTTATAGCATTTTATCATTTGATGGTATCAGTTGAACAAGTCAACTCTAAGCCTCAGCTAAAAACCTTAAGTGTAATGATTGGAAATTCTATGTTATCATATTTGAATGTCATGGGTAACACTCTCTAGCTCTGGATGTTTACGAAACATTTGAAATGTATACTTGAAAGAGAGAAATGAGTTTAGTAGCACTTATTTAAGGCTTGCTACTAAACATGCTTTCCCTAAGAATGCCAGCTAGAAGACATAGAAGTAATAGTAAAATTAAAATTTTATCATTCATTCATCCTCAGTATAACTACTGATTTAGTTAAAAGCTGTCAGTATTAAAACCACTTGGTGAAAAGCAGTTGGGAAATAGCTCACAATCTCAAAGCATTACCCACATATTGCTACTAATTAAAAAGGGAAATAGGACTTCTGCATGCATGGATATGGAATAGGAGCCATTTCAGTCGCACTCCTGATAAACTAGGAAAAAAAAAAAAACAGCAAAAAGTCACCTGAAAACTCAGCAAAATATAGCCAAGATCTCTCTAGATACTCACAAAGCCACAGCTACTAAGTTGTGGATGATACTATGAATTCATTCATTCTGAACTCCCGAGGCTGTTGACCTCATGACCTCACCAGCTATCCAGAGCCCTACCCCACTAGGGAAAGATAGAAACAGTCTGTGGGTATGGGTTGACCTGCCAGTGCCCATGTCCAGCAGAGAAGTAATTACAGAAGCCAGAACTCCCACCTTCTGCACCCCATAAAAATTTTTGGTCCATACTCCCAGAGGGGTAAATGTTAGGGGGAAATGACCAGAAGGCTCTAAACTCCAGTTTCATCAGGACTCAGAGACAGAGAAGGGGTTGGGTGTGGGGGGGCTAGGAATGACACTCAGAAGTAGTAGGTGTGACTGCTTACAAAGGAAAAGAAGGCAGGACCATAGAAGAAATGGGAAATGATATATAAATATAGATGGATAGTTATAGAGGTAATAGTCAACCTATATCTGTGATCTTGGGAGAACTACTGCAGTTTCCAATGGAGGGAATGGGGACACAGAACTCTGGTGGTCGGAAGGGTGTGGAATTATACCCCTATTATCTTATAATTTTGTAAATTAATATTAAATCACTAATAAAATTTTTTAAAGGGGAGAATAACTTTAATAGAGGCACCATTTTAACCAATGTATTTTGATCAGTTCCTATGTTCTAGATTTGAAGGATAGGAAGGAGAATAGGCTTTATTTTCATCTTTCAGTTGATCACAGTGGCAATTAGGGTGCAACAGAAATCCAACTATTGATAGAATCTTAAAATGAGGTGAGGAATAATACAAGGACTTCTTCACACCCTTAAGGACTCAGACTTTTGTTACCTCATGACTTGCATTGTATGCTCACCATTTTGTTTATGAGGCCTATTTGCATTATGATATGATTATATCTATAGTTTATTCATTTTCATAACTATAATATCTGTGTAAAAATACTATTGTTTATCCAATCTCCTGCTGACAAAAAAAACTTTGATTATCTCTAGTTCTGCTATTACAGATTATGCTACTGTGAACATTCTTGTGCATGTATAGAATTTCTCTAGGAAACATACTTAGAGGTGAAACTGCTGATTGTTACATGAGATATTTCTTTCTTTTCAATCTATATGCATCTAACTATCAGTTTTGTATTACGGTATTAATTAAGGTCCCAGTACATTTTATAGGAGGAGCCCTGTACAAGTCATTCTTGTGTTTCAGTTTGATAAATTTAGTCTTGTCCAAAGGTTGAAATTATTTTTTTTAAAGATGGTGGTAAATAGAAGGTAGAAATGAATATGTTAAATGTTAACTAATTCCACCCCACTGCTACAAGGTCCAAGACTTAGAGGTAACTGTTTTGTAAAATGTTCATTCTGTTTTAAAATCCTTTTGGATATGCCTTGATGTATTTAAGAAAATACTGGCCTTGAAATTGAAATTCAAAGAATTTATGCTCTAAAAATTCCTTTAAAAATACATATAAGCCATCATTATTAAACCCCACCCCTAAAAAAAAAAACGCACCCCTGGGTTGAGAAGAACTATTTCTACATTTATTTATTTGCTTGTTTATTTATGTATATATTTATTTATTTTTCATTCTATTTTGGCAGGTCTATTACAAGTTGAATTGAAAACAAGGAAAACTTGTTTTTGGCGTCATCAAAAAGGAAAGCCAGATACCTTTCTTTCCACAATTGAAGCCATTTACTACTTTCTGGTAGACTACCATACTGATATCTTAAAAGAGAAATACAAAGGACAATATGACAATCTTTTATTTTTCTACTCTTTTATGCACCGGTTAATAAAGGACGCTAAAAACTCTGAAGACAGGGAAGGAAGAAAACTTATCCACTAGCTTTTAAGATACTACTTACATCTTTTTATTTTGCTAAAATAAACAAATTTATCATTGTGCTTTATTCTTGGAAAATATCTATGTATGTCACTAAGACCACTTGATAAATTCAGTTTTATTCATTTTACCTAATGCTATTTTTCTTTCCCTATTTTTTTTTTTAACCAGAGAACTGCCCATCTCTGGCATATGGTGGTGTAGGGGGATTGAACCTAGTACTTTGGAACCTCAGGCATGAGAGTCTCTTTGCATAACCATTAGGCTACCCCCCCCCCAGTCCCTAGTGGTATTATTATTTTTTTCTAAGAAAGTTAAATGTAAGGCAAATTTCCTAGTTGTTTAAGGCTCATTTCAGAAGTTATATACACATGTTTGGCATATCTCACTTTTATTTCTATTTATACTCGTGCTGTTTTTAGGTCTATGCAATTAGATATAAATAGGTGTTTGTTTAGAGATCTTGCTACCTTTCCTTTGGCGGTAGTATGGATCAGAATCTCCTTTGCGGAGATGACACGACAGGTGGTTTTCTTGAGTTGAGTGGCAGCATACTGAGAACTGAATTGTAGCTCTGGCTCCTAGGAGTACATCTTCATGTCCATACTGCCTGTGATACACATTTATTGAGTTCTATACCTGCCAGGTATCATTTATTTATTTGAAAGAAAATGTTGACAATCATGTGCCCTGCCATAAGAATAAACCTATGCCCTATTTTAGTAAGCAGAGTGCCCAGTTAGTGATCCAGGAAAAAGCATGTGAGCCAGCATCCTTTTGGATAGGTGTATGAGTACTGTTTATTTTTCAGAAAGTGACTGGAGAGCAGACTGTGGAGCTAGACTACTTGAATCTAAATCTGCCTTTGGCGTTCCCAAGTACTGGCGATGCGTCCGTTTCTCTGTCTTAAGAGAGGGCAATATAGTAGCTACCTTACAGAATTGGGGTGGGGGGAGTTGACTGAGTTAATGTAGCTAAGAGATGTGTCTGCGATGAAGTAAATGCTGTATACGTATTTACTTAATAATTGTTTATTTGGAGCTCTGACCTAACCATATGTAACCGTAGTGCTGCTGGTGACATCTGTGTGCAGAGCCTACTAACTTAATGAAGGCAATAAAGGCCAGCAGAGTGGAGAGAGAGAAAAAAGTCCTGAGGACATCATCTAATCACCTGCTCGAGTTGTTTGTGAATGGAGTTCTACAGGGCTGGGTAGCTTCTCTTTACCCTCAGGAACTACCCTCCCTCTTTTCCATTCTGTTCTGTGCTCTGTGAGGGAGGCAAGAGGTTTTTTGTTAAAAAAAAAAAAGTGAAATTGTGTTATATTTTCTCTTTTTCCATGCCAGGTTACATGGGTTGACTATGGCTCTCCACTGAAGGTCATCCTTACAAGTGCTGCACCTAACTCTTATTTTTGATTCCTGCTTCACCCCCTTCCCCTTTTACCTCTTCTCATTTAAGAGTAGTAATGGCTCCCTAATAGTAATCCTTTGGCTTCCCTAAGTGCTGCTTATACTTTTGTAAGTATTTATTTATTGTACACTACTCAAGTATCCCAGTTTGAAGTTTCCCTCTGCTTCTTTCTGGGATCCTAGCTATTAAAATCGCCCATATGAATGCTAGATGATAGAAATAACTGTATTTCATTAGGTATATTCAGTGGAACACATAGCATGTTTCATGAAAATACAAGTTCTTGGTAAAATTTGCTGTAAATTATATTCCTATCACAGAGATTTAAAAAAAAAAACATAGCATGGCGCCAGGGAGATAACATAAAGGTTATTCAGAGACTCATGCCTAGAGCCCCAAAGTCCTGGGTTAATCCCTCATACCAACATAAGCCATAGCTTAGCAGCTATGATAAAAATAATTAAACATAGCATGAAAGTTCTGAAAAGTCCCAAAATAATTAAACATTTTGAGCTTCATTAAGCTAGTATTTCTGAAACAATAAATACCTACTAATACCTGAAACATGGTAATATAGAACTCTCCCTGATTATTTCTGTATGACAGTTGAGGCTTAAGTAGACTAATAAACTTACAAATAGTTCATAAGAACTACTTAATCAGAACCTGGTCTAGAATCTAGAACTTCTGATTTGGTTCAGTGGGGTCATCAATTTTACTTGCTATTCATTAAAATGAATGTGGATTATATAAGGTTTGAACACTATTAGTACTATAGTCTTAGCCAAATAAACTGACTTGCCTATTTAACAGTTATTTTACAAGAATGGAATTAAAATGTTTAGAACTTGGCCCTGGGAACAGAGGAAGGCCTGCATTGATTTAAGCAAAGCCAAAGTTAGATGTCTTTGGGCTAAATTTGTACTTTCCTGAGCCAGAATCTATTGCCATTCAACTGACTCTACAAATCAAGTAAATAATACAGTTAAGAGGGAGAAGGGAGGGGAAAAAATAAAACAATCATGCATTTGCCCTCCCTACCCCCATACTGACTACCCCCCCATCGTACAGTTGACATAAGAAAGATAACCTGCAGATTTTCTAGTTTACAATTTACTCCAGATTAAGATCTCAAATTCTCCCCCCTAAAATGATAATACCTGTTAGGACAATGAACTGACTGTACTTGGTCTGTGTGTGTGTGTGGGTGGAGTGTGTGTGATAGATGGGAAAAGTGGTCCTAATTCTTTATTCTCCCTTGTATTCATGTTTTCGTTTGGGTTTTTTTTTTAAGTACCTTCTCACTTTGATTCTGAACCATATGTATTTTCAAAGATCTAGTGTATTTCCACTTACCTATGTACTTCTACTATTGCCATAAGCAAATATATGCAGGATTATCATGCTAGAGGATCAGACAGGCAGGAAGCAGAGCCAGACCACTCTGGTCACCCGAGCTGAATTCTGTCTAGGTAGATTAGTAGTCAACTGCCAGATATATAACAGTTCCGGCCAAGACTGTGAAAACCTTTGTGATTACACATATGTGATCAAGGCATATCTACAGTTACACCACTGAAGTTTTATTTCATCCTATTTATTTATTTATTCTTTTTTAAAATATATTTTTATTTCCTTTTATTGCCCTTGTTTTATTGTTGTAGTTATGATTGTTGTTACTGCTGTCGTTGTTGTTGGATAGGACAGAGAGAAATGGAGGGAGGAGGGGAAGATAGAGGGGGAGAGAAAGATAAACACCTACAGACCTGCTTCACCACCTGTGAAGCGACTCCTGTAGGTGGGGAGCTGGGGGCTTGAACCGGGATCCTTAAGCTGGTCCTTGGGCTTTGCGTCACTTGTGCTTAACCTGTTGAGTTACCTCCCAATTTCCTTATTTATTTTTTCTATTGCCACTAGGGTTATCACTGGGGCTCAGTGCTGGCACTCTGAATCCCTGGCTTCTGGCAGTCATTTTCCCTTTTTTTTTTTTTTCTACTTTTTAAAATTTTTGTTTTGACAGGACAGAGACAAGTTGAGAGGGGAGAGGAGATAGGGAGAGATACAGACACCTGCAGACCTGCTTCACTGCTTACGAAGTGTCCTCCCTGCAGGGTGGGAGCTGGAGCTCAAACCCCAAGGTGATATGTGTGCTTAACTGAATGTGCTACCACCCAGCCTCCACCAGTGAAGTTACAGACGTTTGCTATACAACTTTTTTGGACCCTTAGATATCTTTAACTGGGTATCACATGTCTTCCTCAAGCATCTTCACAGATTCTTCCCCTATTTCCTAGGCCATGAACCACTTTGTCTTACCAGCCTACACAGTGACAGAGTAGCTGCAGTCTCATCATTCTTTTGCCTGAAATCAACTCATCACCTGTTCAGTGTCTCTTGGCCTACCTGAAAACTTCAAAACTCAAAAGCACTATGCCAGCCACTGTCCAAAGGGCCAGGTAATGCATTCTGAGATAGCAATGAGTTAACTTATCTGTCTGGAAAACTTGGGTTGAGGACTAATTAAGCTGCCAGATGAACACCTCTCTATTCTGATGGATTGTTTTGGCAGGAGACTTTCCTCACTCCTCTCACATATACCATGTGGCTAAGCAAGTGGACTTGCCAACTGATTGGCAGTGTCTCTTCTTGGCTTTTCATGAAATAGAAACCAGGTGCTATATAGTAACTCATTGGATTGCATTTGGTTCCCATTATTCTTAGCTTTGCATCTATTCTTCATTCTCCTCAACCTAGACTGTTCCTTTTAACAAACTGATGGACTCTTTTTTTTTTTCAGTCTGTGTTTGATGAAGAAAGCAGATTTCTTACAAAATATTACATGAGGTTTAATAAATGAATTAGAATTCACCTAGATTTAGGAGTTGTGTATATTTGTGTGGATGGGTGGGGGGAGGTGCTTTCAGGGTCTGAACAACTTCAGCAGGAGAGGAAGTGGGAAACAGTTACTCATTAGTTTAGTCTGGGGGATCCAAGGTACTGATGGCTCAGTTTACACTCAGTTTCCCACTCTTGAACCTTTCTAGGTGTGCTTTCCTTCAGCTAAAAGGCATCATAAGATTTAATGAGAAATAATTTCATTTTCCAGCCCCCCTGTCTTGGAAGTTCTGTATCCCCTTTCAATTGCATGTGAATACCCACCTCTTTGTTGTTGTTCTCATTAATAATTATTTAGCTAGAGAGAGAGAGAGAGAAAATGAATGAATGAAAGAGACTATAGCACTGACATTTCCTTCAGTCCTGGGAGCTGAGCTACATAACAGAACTCCAAGTAAGTTATCTGTCTTCAGCCCACTTTTTTTTTTTTTAACTTGTTCTTTTATTATAGTACCTGCTTAATGCTGCCAGTTGCAGCTAGCTTTTTCTTTCAAGATTCTGCTTCCAAATTTTACCCAGTGCCATGAGGCATTAGGTAGCATTTTATGTCTACTGTACTACTACAGGCAATAATTTTACTAAGTTTTTATTTCCAAATACTGACAGCTGAAAGGCCCTACTATAAAATATAGCTAACCACTTAATGAGGCTATTTTGATGGCCACCAACCAAAAATCACCTCCTGTAAATAAGTATCATTAGATACCTGGTAAAAGTCTCCAAATAATAAGAGACACAGTTTAAAAGGGAGTAGGAAAAAGTCAAAGGAAATAGAACAACAACAACAACAACAAAACTGTCTTGGAAAAATAGGGTATATTTTATTCACAAAATAAATGTCAATTAACAAAAAAAATTCTGGAAATAAAAGGTTTGATTGCTGAAGTGAAAATTCAATATTAGAGTTGGAAAGCAAGCTAGAACCTAAAAGTAAAAAACAAATTTCAAATAAAGTCCAACCTTGAAGCTGCAATTGGAATGTAAACAACTTTTTAAACTGTGTCAATCATGTGGAACATGAGGAACCCCTGACTCAAGGTGGTAAATTTTACTGATGGTAAAATGAGTGTTAACCTATGGAAGAAATTGTGCTATGGGGTCCACTGTGTTAAGTATTTGAGATTCATGAAGGAACTGGTAGATTTGCATATAACAGAACTATGCTAAGAGACACTCTACAGAAAAGAGACATTTCATTGCATACCAGGCTCATTGAGAACTAAATAGTCTGGTTGAAGTGACAATTGTCCTGGGAGAAAAAATATTGGAAGATTAACCACAAGAAAGATGGAATAGACTCAAGTGGGAAGGCATACAGGCATCTAGTGCGTACATAAACTATCATGTATCACCTGCCAGAGAGCTAAAGAAACACGAAAGAGTAAAGACATTTGACTGAGTTCTCAGTTGATATTCATTTTCCCTCAGTCATTGGCCACCCAGTGCTGGCATAATGGGTGCATTCATTGAGTGCCCACTTTGCAAAGGATGAAGGCAGCATAGAATCTGAAGCTTTAGTCACCATGGGCCAAAGATGATTTAGTTCCACCTACTGCTGAATGTCCGGCCTACCAGCTGTAGAGAACAAGATCTTTATGACATTATTTCTCTAGACCAAGTCAAGTTGACTATATTTGGTCCATTCCATCTAAAAGAGGCCAGCTATTCATTACATAATAGTGTTTCCATATGGGTTTGTTTTCTTGCCCACAGATCTGTGTTTAGTGCTAATATCTGAATGCTTATATATTCACTACCTTTCAATCCTACATAGCATCAAATTTAGAGAACCTATTTTATAGAAAAGGAGTGAATTCATTCATAGGAACAACCAATAATATCACGTACAACCCAGAAAGTGCCAACTTGACAAAAGTACTGGAGACACTTGCTAAAAATACAACTACGTACCCCAATTCAGAGACAATAGAAGGAATGCAATACTTTACCTGGGGTGCAATATTCCAAGATGAATCAAAGATCATGTAGTTGTGACTCATTACAGTAAATAAGCATCTAAAAATATATGAGTCTAAGAGCCTGAAAGCAAAAGTGTTTCCTCTCCTTACAGTCATTCATGGTGCTCACCCTTAGGATAGTCCATGGTTTCTTTCTCTACAGTTCTGTGAAATGAGAAGTCTTGATCCCTGAAGTGTCCTTAACTGGCTAAGAAAGTTGAGGTATACACAATGGAACACTACTTAGCTGTTAAGAATGATGAAGTTGCCTTCTTCCTCTCATCTTGGATGGAGCTTGAAGGAATCAGGTTAAGCGAGATAAGCCAGAAAGAGGAGGATGAATATGGGATGATCTCACTCCTGGGCAAAACTTAAGGAACAAGAACAGAAAGGGGGAGCATAAAATAAAACCTGGACTGGTTTGGTGTGTTGAACCAAAGCAGGAGGGCGGGGATGGAGTGGAGGGAAGGGAGGCTTACAGCTCCTGGTACACAGTGGATTTAATTCGGGAGTGAGAGTGTTTTGCAGACATCTACACTGGTGAGATGAGAAATTGTTCCCATGTAGCAACAACTACTGTAAACCATTAGCCTCCCAATAAGTTTAAAAATAAATAGAAACGGAAGTTGGGCAATAGCACAGCGGGCTAAGCTTATGTGGTGTGAAGTGCAAGGACTGGTGTAAGGAACCTGGTTCGAGCTCCCAGCTCCCCACCTGCTAGGGGTTCACTTCACAAGAGGTGAAGCAAGTTTGCAGGTGTCTGTCTTTCTCTCCCACTCTCTGTCTTCCCCTCCTCTCTCCATTTCTCTCTGTCCTATCTAACAACGACGACATCAATAACAACAACAATGATAACTACAACAATGAAAAACAAGGGCAACAAAAGGGAAAATAAATAAATGAAGCAAAAAACCCTGTTGAAATATAAGCTGCAGGGACTGGGTGGTGGCCACACACCTGGTTGAGTGCTCATGTTATAGTGCACAAGGACCTAGGTTCCAGCCCCCGGTTCCCACCTGCAGGGGGAAAGCTTTGCAAGTGGTGAAGCAGTGCTGCAGGTGTCTCTCTGTTGCTCTCCCTCATTATTTCCCCTTTCCTCTCAATTTCTTTTTTATTTTATTTTTATTTTATTTTTTTAATCTTTTTTATTGTTTTTATATTTATTTTATTTATTTTTTCCCTTTTGTTGCCCTTGTTTTATTGTTGTAGTTATTATTGTTGTCGTTGTTGGATAGGACAGAGAGAAATGGAGAGAGGAGGGGAAGACAGAGAGGAGGAGAGAAAGACAGACACCTGCAGACCTGCTTCACCACCTGTGAAGCGACTCCCCTGCAGGTGGGGAGCCGGGGTTCGAACCGGGATCCTTATGCCGGTCTTTGTGCTTTGCGCCACTTGTGCTTAGCCCACTACACTACAGCCCGACTCCCTCCTCTCAATTTCTGGTTGTCTCTATCCAATAAATAAATAAAGAGAATATTTTTTTTTAAAAAAAATATAGGCTGCAATGCACATCTGTGTTCTTTGGGCTTCATATGCTCAGGGACCAGCAATTAAAAGGATCACCTTGCCAGGCATAATAATAATTGACACTCATCATCAAGAAGAGGTAGGGATCTTGCTACATTATTGGAGCAAGAAGAAGTAAGTGTTTGGCCAAAGTGACACTTACCAAGTTGTCATTATAATTGAAACCCTAGAATGGCAAATAGTATTAAAAAAGTGTAACAACAGAAGCACACATCCCTTAGGAAATAAGAGTTTGCATTCCAACTCCAAGTAAGCCACCAAGACCAAGTGAGGTGACAATGGAAGTGATGGGAGAATTTGGAATTAACAATAGAGGAAGAGATGAACATTGTGTTCCTGATGCTGACTGCAGTAATAAACACTATAGTTTGTCCTTCTATCCTCCATCTTGTAAATTCCTCGAACCCTGCTCCCTGAAAACTTGAAGAAGTAGAGCTGTGTCCTAAGCAAAGACTTACACTACCCACGTTTCCTCCAAGAAGAGACTTGCTGCCCATATCAAGGGCAGCAATTTCCAACCATCAGCTTTTCAGAATCCATCCCAATTCAGAGCACCACTGTGCTTGAGTTGATGCCCTGCTCACAGCTAATGACTGAGTAAATGAACAAACAACTCCACATGACTAAGAAAACAGAATTGGGAAAATACATTATGATTTTAAGACACTGCATTTTGGAGTGGTTCACTATTCATTGGTGGATTCAGAAATTAGAATACAAGAAAGCTAAAGCAAGTGGTATTTTCTTTTGTGTTAGATGGCCAGTAGAGATTGGAAAGTAGCAAGAACCCTACTGGAGCCTGAAAAGACAATGTTGTTGACAAAATGAGGCCTCTTCCAAAGATGTTCATATTCTATTCCCCAGAAATAATAAATATGTTTCCTTATATGGTAAAAGTAAATTTACAAGCATGATTAAAGATTCTGAGATGAGAGTATCCTGGATTATCCAAGAGGGCCCAATATAAGCACAGGGCCCTTTAAAGTGGGAGAAGGATACAGAAAAGGTCAGAGTGACACGCAACGAGAACTTGACCTATGGTGGCTGATTTTGCAGATGGCTGAAAAGAATCACAAGTCAAAAATTTTTTTCATGTCTACTGGCCCTCTGGATCTCTTCTTTGGGTAAGATTCTGCCCATATTTTCCCCACATTTTTCAACGAGGTTGTTTGTCTTTTTATTAGTGAGTTTTGTGAGTTCTTTGTATATTTCAGTTATCAGTCCTCTATTAGATGTATGACCCATAAAAATTTTCTTCCACTCCGTGTATGTGTGTGTGTGTGTGTGGGGGGGGATATTTTTGTGTGTTCTATTTTTGCTTTTGTTTTCTTTGCAATTGGATTTGTATCAGTGAAGTTGTTGCAACAACTGATGTAGAAGAGAGTTCTGCCTATATTTTCTTCTAAGTATTTGATGGTTTCTAGCCTAGCTTCTAAATCTTTGATCCATTTGGAATTGACTTATAGGTGTGATTTACAAGTAAAGGAGAGAAATAAAGGAGGATATAAGGTGAAACTTGGAGTGGTAGTGGTCTACTACACCAAGACAAAGGACTCTGGGGAAGGAGGGGAAAGGACAAGATGAAGGGACATTGGGGCCCTTGTGTGTCTCCTAGACTCCAGTCAAAGGGAGATGAGAGACTGTGTCTATGTGTTAAAGACTATGTGTAAGCCATTAACCACCCCACCCCATACAATTTTTAAAAAGCAATAAATGCAAGTCGATTCTCCACCAGAATCTCAAGAAAAGAAAGAAACCATGTTGACTTTACTCCGGGGAGTCCTATGTCTACATTGGATTCCTAACCTATGGGACTGTAGAATAATAAATTTGTGTTGCTTAATTCTGCTAAATTTATAGTGACTTGTTAAAAAGCAAGAAAAAATTACAGGTAGTTAGGAAGCTATTAGTCAAGGTGTAGGAATAGTAAATAAAGCTCTTAGTAAAGGCTGGAAAAGCATTAAAGAATATTAAATGCTAGAAAAGCTAAAATCTAGATTATTCAGTTACAAAATGCTTGTTAATACTTTTGGTGTCATAACAAGGATAAAATAATGAATTCTGTGAGATTAAATGTCTAGGTTTAGTGGTAAAAATACGAAATCATTTTTTATAGCTACTGGTAGTAGTGAAGAAGAAGAGGAGGAGGAGGAGGAGAAGGAGAAGCTAAAGGGTGAACTGTTGAAAAAAATTTTTGAACTGAAGAAATCATTTTTTACAAGAATATTGTCTCAAGGATATCATTTCACAACACCCTAGAATATGTGCAAGTACACCTACCTCACTGGCAACACTAAAATGCCATTTCCCTCCACTCTGGAGTGCTGGGCACCTGGCCCAGCTCCTTTAGTATTATCAGCTCTGCAGAATCAGACCACTGGCTTAGTACTAGACTTAGAGGAAATATTTCCAATCCAACACCTGTGATTTCTTGAGGAAGAAATAAGATGAAAGTAGAGTCAAAATGCCCAAAAAGGTGGAGCCAAGAAGCAAGACTAGCAGCGGATTAGGAGAATGCCACCAGAGGGCTGGACTGAACCACAGTCAAGGATGACCCTAGTAGGGACCCTGACAATAATTTCATTTTGTTGTCTTTTATTTCCTACATCCATGATTTGACAGTGTGTGTGTGTGTACATGCATGTGTGATTCCTCAACTCTAGAAATGCTGGACTGGGAGAAGCCACTGCTGAGTGTGTGTGTGTGTGTGTGTGTGTGTGTGTGTGTGTGTGTGTGTGTGTGTGTGTGTGTACATGCATGTGTGATTCCTCAACTCTAGAAATGCTGGACTGAGAGAAGCCACTGCTGACTAACTATACCTGTGGAATAATGCTTAAAGAATTTTATCCATATCTTTACCTGATTCTGATAATAAGATATCAAATTTAAACCTATGACGTAATAAAATGAGACTCTTAGGGTAAAAAGTATATTTTTGCATATGGCTGGCAAAAAAAAATGTCAACATAGGGTAGACGTTGATGGAGACTCTTCAAAGATGGTCTCCAAAACATTTCCTCCACTCCCCTTTTAAGCATACCATTTTCTTTCTCCTTCAGTCAAAGAAGGACTTGCAACTAGCTTTGACCAAGAGAGCCTCGTGAAAGTTCAGGAATGGGAGATTTTTGTTTGTTTTTCCTCCAGGATTATAGCTGGAGCTTGGTGCAAGTTCTACATATCCACCACTCCCAGTGGCCATTTTTTCCTTTAGTATTATTTTTTTCCTATTTCATTTGACAAGACAGAGAGAAATTGAGGAGAGGAAGATAAAGCGGGAGTGGGAAAGAAAGATGCCTGCAGACCTGCTTCACGTTAGTGAAGTGTCCCCCTTGCAGGTACTTGCGCTTGGTTCTATGTATGCTTACCGGTACACCACCACCTGCTACCCTAGCCTTGGAGTTTCTGCTTTCACATTATTGGATTATTGAGGCATTTTGTTAGTATTTCAGATTTTTCTGCTAAAAAAAAAGGAGCATAAGGAGAGCCCTAAGAGTATCACACATTGCATCAAGGTATATAGCTCTGACTTTATAGGAAGAAATGACTTTTTTTTTTTTTTTTTTAGAAATGACTTCTATATCATTTTCTTTTCCCTCTAGACTCACAATAAAAACTTTAAATAGTACTACTTTAAAAAACTAAACTATTTATATTCTTGAATTATTACCAACATTTATAATAATGTAATACGGTACGATCGTAATGAACATACATGAAAGTAGGACAGGCAAATATTAATTCCTGAGAAGAGAACATAAGTGAAAGTTTCAGTTATATTTTTAAATATATTTGTTTATTTATTTTCCCTTTGGTTGGCCTTGTTGTTTTTTTATTGTTGTTGTTATTGATGTTGTTGTTGGCTAGGACAGAGAGAAATGGAGAGAGGAGGGGAAGACAGACAGGGGAAAAATAGATTTCTCATTAGTATACAGTATAAGAATTTGGAGTGAAGTTTCATGTTTCTTATATAAATGACTCAGGGGCTGGAGATACTTATCTGTAGATCATCACCTGCTAGAGTACACATTTTATCATGTGCAAGGACCCAGGTTCCAGGCTCTGGCTATCATATTGGAGAACCATGATGAAGAAAAGCTTCCTAAATGATGGAGTAGTACAGTAATATCTTTCTCTCTCCCTCTAACCCCTTCTCCCTCTCTCATCTTTTATCTGGAAAGTAAATAGTTCACTAACTCACCACAACCAAAATTGCAGTGCCATCATGATATCCAAACAATATCCTCTACCCGTTCTTCCAGTCCTCCTCCCTTCCCCTCTAAAACCACTGTATCTTTTCTTCTGTCATTTCTGAGGTTTCTCCACTCTCGGCTGACTTTTTCAGTTATGTACATATAGAGAGATACAGGGAGAGAGCAGGAAACAAACCACAGCATGGAAACTTCTTACCACAGCATGGAAGTGCAATGGGAGTCGGACTTGAATCTGGGTGGCGCACATGGCACAGGTTGCCCACTATCCAGGTGAGCTATTTTGCAGGACCAACTGTATATTTTTCATAGAGTCTAAGAATTTTGCTTGTGATGTTCTGCCACTTTGTTTAGTTTGATTACATTCTGCCTATGTGTGACATTATCTGGTGGCTGTCTTTTGCTTTCATATAACATGAAACACCTTGAGTTTCAATCAGGTGAAACTTTCACCTGTGGTTCAAAAAGCATGATTTCATCTGTTAAATGGATAAATAGTATTCGATTGAGTATAGAGTCCACAACTTCTTTCTCTAGCTATCATTGAGCATTTTGTTAATTCTGTGTTTTAGCTACAGTAAATAATGCTCATATGAACATAGGAGCACAAGTATTATTTCAAATGAGTGTTTTCATATTCTTAGGATAAAGGCCAAGGGGTAGTAATATTGGGTTATATGTGATTTCCATTACTGATCTTTCAGAGACTCTCAATACCATTTTTCACAGAGGCTACAGCAATCTATATCTTCACTAATAGTATATGTGTTATTTTTTTCTCCATGCACTCACCAAAATTTGTTATTTCTGGTGTTTTGATACAGGGTATTCATATAGGTGTTCTTAAGACTAAATATAATGAATTCTAGTTATAACAGCATAAAAGCAGGGCTAAATACCTGTCATTACACTATCTTTTATCACATCTTACATGGATTTTTCGCATAGTGATGTATTCATAAGTTTTGCTATTAAACCTTTTCCTCCAAAGTATCAAGTAAATATTTTGCAAGCACCTTAGGTAACTCTAGAGAAACTTTTGGTATTTCAACACACAAAGAAATTGTGATTTTTAAAAAAATTTATTTTCTCTTTTGTTGCCCTTGTTTTTCATTGTTGTTGTAGTTATTATTCTTGTTGTTATTGATGTTGTCATTGTTAGATAGGACAGAGAGAAATGGAGAGAGGAGGGGAAGACAGAGAGGGGGAGAGGAAGATAGACACCTGCACACCTGCTTCACCGCTTGTGAAGTGACTCCCCTACAGGTGGGGAGCCTGGTGCCGAACTGGGATCCTTTCGCCGGTCCTTGTGCTTCACGCCACGTGCACTTAACCCGCTGTGCTACCACCCAACTCCCGAAATTGTGATTTAAAAATTTATATATATTTATTCCCTTTTGTTGCCCTTGTTGTTTTATTGTTGTAGTTATTATTGTTGTTGTTATTAATGTCATCATTGTTGGATAGGACAGAGAGAAATGGAGAGAGGAGGGGAAGACAGACAGGGGGAGAGAAAGATAGACACCTGCAGACCTGCTTCACCTCTTGTGAAGTGACCCCCCTGCAGGTGGGGAGCCAGTGGCTTGAACCCGTATCTTTACACCAGTCCTTGCACTTTGTGCCTCGTGCGCTTAACCCGCTGCACTAGCGCCCAACTCCCATAAATTGTGATTTTAAGGCTTTTTTTTTTTTTTCAAAGAGAAAGAGGGGACTAAGGATGGAAATCCAGAAGGAAAGAAAGAAATGAAAAAATAAACTGAACCAAGTGGTCCAATGTTTTTATAATGCTAGGATAAAAAAAAAATCATTTTTTTCCTTCCAAGAACACTTCCCTGAAAACATGTTTTTGTATTTAAAAAATAGAAGTCTTTGTTACTTTGGAAAATACTTTTGTAAAGTTGAAATGTTTTCCAAATTTAAGTCTGGACACCTCAATTTATTTTAACAATGGGATTTAAGAAACTATTCCAAAAGTAAATTCATTTTACTTTTCACATGGAATCAATGTACAGAGATATTTAAAACTTCAGAAGTGCAAAAATATCTGACTGAAGATGTGTCAGACACTTGGAGTTTCTACATGGAAAAAAAGGCTACATAGAGAATGACTGAAGTCCTCCAGTCAACAGCATCAAGCCACAGACAAGAGAAGCCTTCTTGAACTTTCTAGTTCAGTCAAACCACCAGCTGAATGAATCCACAGCAACAGACTCAGCTAACATCGTTTGAAGCAACTACAGAAAAGAATAGATTCTATGTCAAGCAACTAGGTAGTTGATTATTGTTTTCATTGACTAGTCAATGATGTTTTTATATAAAATCAGTCTTAATGGGCAGTCTTTATTACTTACAAGAAAACTGAGGCTTATCAAACATTGCTTTGTTCCCCCAGGGCTCTTGAAATAGGTCTTTAAATTTAATGTATGCATTAGAATGATGAATAACGTTGCTCACTAATATAAGTTTGTAAATTACTGAAAACTGTTCTATATTAGTAGTAGTAAGCAATATTTGGTATTTCAAATTTCACTTCCTAAAAAATCATGGCATGGGATGTAAATAACTTTCCATTTAAAACTTAAGGGAGAAATTTGAAAAGAAGAATTTTGAAAAAGCTTAAAATGGAACCTGTCTTATTACTGGCCAAAATAACCTTCTTTTCTTTAAAAAAAAAATTGTCAATCCCGTTTCACTGTATGTCATATTAGCTGTGCACATCAGGAACGACTGTGAATGTGATCGGTGCTCGCAGTGGTTGTGGTTGTGGCTGTTGGGCATAGCCTTGACAACTGGTACAGCCATTCATTGCAGTCATGGAACTAGAGCATGAAGTGGAGGGAATTAAAATACATTGCAGTCAACGGAATCTGGAAAAGACAGAGAAGGTCTTTGAAGGAACTCGACTCCCTCTCAGATGAAGGAGTCTGGATTTTGAAAGTTTTCAATCAGATAAATGGTTTAACCTGACAAGTTTTGAAAAAGCTTTATTCTGGCTATCCTGTGAAGACAAGAAAAAGGCTAAAAAAAAAAAATCTAAAAGTGTACACCTATGTTCATAGTAGCACAATTTGTAATAGCTAAAACCTGAAAGCAACCCAGGTGCCCAACAACAGATGAGTGGCTGAGAAAGCTGTGGTATTGCAGGGGGGTCGCTTCACAAGCGGTGAAGCAAGTCTGCAGGTGTCTATCTTTCTCTACCCCTCTCTGTCTTCCCTTCCTCTCTCCATTTCTCTGTGTTCTATCTAACAATGACAATAAAAACAACAAGGGCAACAATAAAGGAAAATGAATAAATAAATATTTTTAAAAAATTAAAAAAAAGAAAGCTGTGATATATTTACACAATGAAATACTATGCAGTATAGGATGATACCACTCATAAATGGAAGTTGCGAAAGAAGAACAGAAAGGGAAACTAAAAGCAGGATTTGACTGAATCTGGAGTAGGACACCAAAGTAAAAACCCTGGGGTGAGGGTGAGTGTGGATGTTTGGCTTCCTGGGCGGGGTGGGGTGTGGTGGGATAGGGGGGTGGGTGGGGAATGGGATGGGACACAGTCTGTTGGTGGTGGGAATGGTATTTATGTACACTCCTATTAATTTATAGTCATATAAATCACTAATTAATATGATAGGGGAAAATTGTATGTCTCAAACTTTTTAAAGCACAGACTGAGTCTTTTTAATACATAGGCTAAATCTTTGATATGTTGACTCTTAAAAGCCTATACCAGGGAGAACAGAAGCAACCTAGACCAGGGAGAACAGAAGCATAATTTGTATATGGCACAGCTATATATAAATAATGTCAAAGGACATAAATTATGGGGATGTTGTGTATGGTTCAACAAATCCTAACAAAGGGATTTTTCAAAGTTAACCCAACTGCCAAATAATGTGATTATAGCAATAACTATCTATTGTCTTCTTTTTTTATTTTTAAAAAAATTTTTTAAAGAATTTTAAAAGTTTTTTTATATTTATTTATTTTCTCTTTTGTTGCTCTTGTTTTTTTGTTGTTATCGATGTCATCATTGTTGGATAGGACAGGGGGAAGACAAAAAGGGGAGAGAAAGATAGACACCTGCAGATCTGCTTCACCACCTGAGAAGTGACGCCCTTGAAGGTGGGGGGCCAGGGGCTCGAATTGGGATCATTATGCTGGTCCTTGCACTTCATGCCACGTGCGCTTAACCCTCTGTGCTACTGCCCCACTCCCTATCTATTGTCTTCTTAACCCTAAGACAGCAGGAACCTCCCACTTACTCTATAGAGCCTATATTTCTCCCAGTCCTGGAACCTGTATGGTGGGGCTCACTTTCCTGCATGCTTCTCTCAATTCATACCAAATGATGTTGCATCCGCCAATTCCAGCCTAATCAGCGCAGCAAATGCCACCTCAGCATGCTTCACTTCAGATTGTGTCCAGAGACTTCAGGTGTGGAATGACAACCCTTCAGCTTCATCACTTGGGTGAGACCTTTCCTTTCATAGTATTCTCTAATTCCATTCCAGGTGGTTCATTTCTGAACAAAGGCCCAAAACCTAGATATAGACCAGGTCCCATGAGATAGAGCATATGTTCACATGTATCCGTAAATTAGGGCAAAATATATACCTGAAAGCAAAAGTGCACAATAGTCTGCAGTGAATCAGTATAAAGTTTCTAATGAAATAGTATCTAATTAGAATGAGACATCCTCCTCACTTACTTCCTATTATAGTTCTCTCACTCACTCCAAAGCTAGCCTTATCAAAGCAAGGACTACAAAAGCTGAATAAGGGCAAGAGACTGGCATACTTTAATGATGACTCTTCAGTCACTATCAGGCCACCCCGTCAGCTGGGGCCATAATCAGGGAGTCCTGAGATTCCCAAACAGGGATGATTGGCCTAGACCTCAAATAAATCCCTCTCTCCATCATTACCAGTCATTTCTATCAGGAACAACAAAACAGACCCCTTTGTGGGCCCCCAATAGGACCTTGCCCTCAACTTGGATCAACAATGGTTGAGAATGTTCTGTCCCAGGAAGGGAGGATGGACAACATACTCTATGCTACACCTGAGGAAGATGGGTCAATATTAGGGCAGCTTGGAATGTCCCTACTCATGACCACAAAATGTGAGCTCAGATCTAGAGGGATGCAGAGGTCATTAGGCTCCTAAACTTAATATGGGCCCCAGACCTAATCAAATTGATGGGGTTTACAGTCAACAGTATTTATACCCCTTTCCCATATTAGGGAGCTACTCTCTTCCCTGATCCAGCTTTCTGTTCCTTTTCCAGCCATGACATCATCTTCCCAGACAATAACTTGGATCCACCTGCATATCAGATTTCAGGCTTAGGGAGAAAAAAAAATAGTATAGCCACAGGCCCTTTGGAATATAACTAAAATATGCCTACTGGCTATCTGCAAAATGGAGGACCCCCCCCCAACTCTTCATCTTCACTATTCCAGCCTTTAGGTTCATGATTGTTCAACAACTTGTTTGGCTTTGTATGTTAACTCTCTTTTCAGCCACCAGGTTTCCAGATGCTAGCATGATGCTGACCAGACTTCCCTGGACAGACAACCCCACCAGTGTGTCCTGGGGCTCAGCTTCCCCAGAGCCCCACCCTACTAGGGAAAGAGAGAGGCAGGCTGGGAGTATGGATCGACCTGTCAACACCTATGTTCAGTGGGGAAGCAATTACAGAAGCCAGACCTTCCACATTCTGCATCCCACAATGACCTTGGATCTATACTCCCAGAGGTTTAAAGAATAGGAAAACTATCAGGGGAGGGGATGGGATATGGAGATCTGGTGGTGGGAATTGTGTGGAGTTGTACTCCTCTTATCCTATGGTTTTGTCAATGCTTCCTTTTTATAAACTTTTAAAAAATTTAAAAAAGAGAAAAAATCTAAAAGAGAGATGATAATGTAGTTATTAATGAGATGGTTGGATTCTGCCTATATTTTGCAGGCTGAACCAACTTTTTTGTTTATTTTGCAGATTGATTTGGGATGTGAAAAAAATGAGAGGATTAAATCATGTCAAAGTTTTTGGTTTAAGATATGCCTCACTGATGTTGAAGTCCTTGGCTAAGTTCAGTTTTTTAAAAAATATTTTATTTATTTATTCCCTTTTGTCGCCCTTGTTGTTTTATTGTTGTAGTTATTATTGTTGTTGTCATTGTTGGATAGGACAGAGAGAAATGGAGAGAGAAGGGGAAGACAGAGAGGAGGAGAGAAAGATAGACACCTGCAGACCTGCTTCACCGCCCGTGAAGCGACTCCCCTGCAGGTGGGGAGCCTGGGTTCGAACCGGGATCCTTATGCCGGTCCTTGTGCTTTGCACCACCTGCGCTTAACCCGCTGTGCTACAGCCCGACTCCCTGCTAAGTTCAATTTTTATTTTTTTACGGTGTTGATTACCTTAAACAATGTTGAACGACCAACCCAAAGGAAAATGAGAAATGCTATTGAGTTGAGATGGTTATTTTACCACATAAATTACACACATAAAATCAGACATGAAGAACTATATATCTTTCCCCTGTAATTGATTATCACCTATGATCACCATGCTACTATGTAATGGTTTCAGTATACTCTTTACAAAGTAGTTTAGATCACCACAGCTGATCTGTAATAATCAAGTAGGTTTATCATCTATGTATCACATTGGTGAATAAGTTATAGGACTCGTTAGGTCCTTTTATACAGCATCATATAGCTCACTGCATACAGATGCTTAAGTAAAGAGAGCCTTTATGCCATACTTGAGGAAATGTATTGCCAACTAAGTTTCATATGCATTGCCACAGAGTGAACACAGAGAGCCTTTTACATGTGGACTACTCTGGAGTGGCCTCTCTAGTCCAAGTTTTTATTTTATTTTATTTTTATTTATTTATTTTATAACTTTTATTTATACAAAGGAAACACTGACAAAAACCATAGGGTAAGAGGGGTACAACTCCACACAATTCTCACCATCAGAACTCCGTATCCCATCCCCTCCCCTGATAGCTTCTCTATTCTTTATCCCTCTGGGAGTATGGACCCAGGATCACTATGGAGTGCAGAAGGTGGGAGGTCTGGCTTCTGTAAATGCTTCCCCGCTGAACATGGGCGTTGACAGGTCAATCCATACTCCTAGCCTGTCTCTCTTTTTCCCTAGTGGGGCGGGACTTTGGGGAAGTGGGGCTCCAGGACACATTGGTGGGGTCGTCTGCCCAGGGAAATCTGGCCAGCATCATGGTAGCATCTGGAAACCTGGTGGCTGAAAGAAGAGTTAATATATAGAGCCAGACAAATTGTTGATCCAACTTTTTTTTCCCCCTTATTATCATTTTTAGAGAGATAGGGTAAGAGAGTGACAAGAGAGACAAACGAGGATAAGAGAGAGGAAAGAGACCACAGTGTCTCTTCTTAATGCATGGAACTCCCTTGTTACCATCATGATGTTCCCACGTGTTAGCATAGCTCAGGCCTCTTATACAGTAAGGCATGCCTTCTGCCAGGTAAGCTATTTCCCAGTTGGTCCCTCAATTAATTACTTTTAAAATGGAATTTTAAACTGACTATTAATTACCCTGTTACAGGATAATCTAGTGGATATTTGAGGTACAATATAACAATTCCTACAAAGTCTTAAATATATTTGCTTGTCAAATTAATTTTCTCTTACCCAAGAATAGCAATCTCTTAGAAGCACTAACAAGTAATGGATTCTTCTAGTGCCATGCCTGGCTAATTTTTTTGCTAACCAATATAGTCATCTTCCAGATGATAAAAATTCTACCCACTATGACTACTTCTACCAGATAATTACTTTCAGCCAAACAGAAATCTTCTCACCCAGAAGTCCATTCTTGCTTCACTTAATTCTTCTACAGAATATGACTTCTCTAGTTCTCCTTCTCTTGAGAATACTCCTGTAATAAGCAACTTAAGCAGGAACCTCCATCTAAGACTCTGTTTCTAGGAAACTTTACTAAAGACATGTCACTTGCTCTTCACCGCATTCATATCCCTAAACATACTCTAACTTATTGAGAATTTGAGATGCTTAACATACTGGAATACATGTTACAGGAAAGCTCAAAACAGGCATTATAGTGTTCTTACTTTTTGATATGGGGTGGCAAGGATTCTCTGTTCCTATTCTCCACTGTAGTCACTGTCAGACAATGTGACACTTGAACATATCCTGAACTCCCAAACTTACAGGATCAGCTCTGGTAAGATCCTTAAAGTACCAACCATGGTGGGTCAAAGTAGCTTTATGCTAGATCCGTTCCTCAGGAATTGATGGAAAGAATTTTGTTGGCAGAAGGTTGAAATTATAACTCAATCTGGCACATAATCTACTCCTTCATAATGGGTACCTTATGAAAGAAGACAATGAATACCAAGTCTGAGAGAGAGAAATCACCAAGAGGCAAGAGGGAGTGGGCTGTGAGGGGAAAGCTAAACCATATGAGTATGTATAAGATCCTCATGTCCTATCTTTTGGAGTCTGAGAGAAAATTTTGTTACCACTTAAAATCACTGATTTTTTTTTGTACATCAAATGTCATGTGTAAATACAAGTGGAAGTTTAAAGCACAGATGCTACCACACGTGTATTTTCATCTATGTACAATGACATCCATAGGCACCTATCTCAAAACACTGAGAAATGAACTTGAGATGATTCAGTCCTATCTTGCTTTAAGAATATTCTATCTTTTAAGGAGTCAGGCAGCAGTGCATAGGGTTAAGTGCACATGGCATCAAGCACAAGGATCAGCATAAGGATCCCAGTTCAGGCCCCTGGCCCCCCACCTGCAGAGGGGTCACTTCACAAGCGGTGAAGCAGGTCTGAAGGTGTCTATCTTTCTCTCCCCCTCCTCTCTCCATTTCTCTCTGTCCTGTCCAACAACAACAACATCAATAATAACTACAATAAAAAAACAAGGGCAACAAAAGGGAATAAATAAATATTAAAAAAGAATATTCTATCTTTTACATTTCTTGCACTTTTTTTAAAACTCCAAATGGAGTAATAATAATTTATAAAATAGCTATTGTCAACCACCAGTAAGGCACATACAATGAGTTCCCTTGCAGGTTGTGCTGATAGCCTTCTTACTATGTCTTTGTCTAGAAGATTTTTCTCCTTGTGATAACAAACATGAATTTTATAGGGTAGTTAGGCAGAAGTATATGATTATAGAATAGAACTGGGCTAACTAGTTTACTGTTTCAATTTCACAAAGGAACTTTTTCCCAATTCCCAGATTGCTAGGAGACAATACTGAATAGCCCCTGCTGAATTCTGTGTACATTAATCATAATCAAAAATTTTTTCTCATACATATCTCCTAATCAATTATTTTAAAGCATTTTTGTGGAAAGAATTGATTAAGAAAGACTAAAATCTTGTCTCTATTCTTTTTTATTAGCATTAGCTGCCAGGGGATAGTGGTGTCCATTTTTCTTCTCCAGAGTTAACCATACAAATGACCCCTACTTCACTTTTTCTTTGCTAGCTTTTTTCCCTCTTTCTCAAGGAAAAGAACTCCTGTGTTAACTGTGAAGCTGAGTATTCTAAATTGACTGCTAGAAATGAAGTTGACTGGTCATGATTATTAACCAGTTGGTTTGACTAGTGTTTTCACCAAATAGACTTGTTTGACCCAAATAGGCAGACTATATGACATGAGATGGATCTGGCAAACTGAAATACAACCCTCTGCATTTGAATTTTCAACTCACATGCATCCACTATGCTTTCTAGAATTCCTAATGGGTAGACAAAAAAACAAAAAAAAAGAATTCCTATTACACTTACTTCCTGTGTAACCTCTTAAGATGAGCAAAGAAGCTATCATATTTGATTACAAAAAACAAATTAAAGCCTTCCCCAGATAGTTCAGACAAGAATTCGAGCTTGACTTCATTCTGATTCAACAATGAGTGACTCATGTGTTCCTACGCTTTGCTGCTCCGTAGCTCTTCCTGTGTAATGAGCATTCACTGTCACCTCTTGGAGGCTGGGGGTATGTGTTCACCCCTCTTCCAAATACTAAAAAATTCTCCATCCTTTTACTCTAACATTTAGTTTATTCAATATCTTATTTATTTTTCATTTATTTTTTTATAGAGACAGACATTGAGAGGGAAAGAGGAGGCAGGGAAGAGAGAAAAAGAGACATCTCCACCACTCATGGAGCTTTCCCCCTCTAGGTGAGGGCTAGGGCTTGAACCTGGGCCCTTCAGCATGATTTACATGGATGCTCTACCAGGTGTAACACTGCCCAGACATTCTTTTTTTTTAATATTTTATTTTATTTATTTATTCCCTTTTGTTGCCCTTGTTTTTTTTATTGTTGTAGTTATTATTGTTGTTGTCGTCGTTGTTGGATAGGACAGAGAGAAACGGAGAGAGAAGGGGAAGACAGAGAGGGGGAGAGAAAGATAGACACCTGCAGACCTGCTTCACCGCCTGTGAAGCGACTCCCCTGCAGGTGGGGAGCCGGGGTTCGAACCGGGATCCTTATGCGGGTCCTTGTGCTTTCCGCCACCTGCGCTTAACCCGCTGCGCTACAGCCCGACTCCCCCAGACATTCTTCAATGCTTTGCACCTCACACATTTTATTTGTCTTCTCAACTTCTGGTTTGGATTCTCATTCACTTTTAACAGATTGCTCCCCCCTCCCCACTCCAGATATAACTGAACAGATTAGAAGTAAGTAGAGAAAGGTATTGATAATTTCCTGCCATATTCATTCATCTCCCCATAAATCTAATCATCAGATTCATGCATCTTCAAAACAGCATTTATATTTTCCACATTGTTAAAAGGATCCACTAAAAAAAAAAAAGCGTGATTTTAGGTATTAGTCTACTAATAATTATTTTTAACTCTTGGAATTACTTTTCAAAAAATCCACTCCTGTAATCTCAGGTTGGTGAATGCCAGACCCCCAAAAGATTGGGCAGGTAGATGTGGGGATCTAGCATGTATTATGCACCAGTAGAAAGAGATTCAGGAGAAAGAAAAACAAAACTCTAATAATCTGTTTTGTTCTACTCAGCTATGGGTGAAGGAAAAAATGGAGTTTCAGTCTTTTATATTTTATAATTGTAGTGTTTTGATATTCATAATGTTCAAATGCCTTTAGGCTGGCTGATAGTGATCCTCTGTGACTTGAGCTGTATGTTAGTATTGCAAACACATTCTTTTTAAAAGAAAGAGAATATTAGGTCAGTCTGTTATTCCCAACTTTCTTTCATAATAACTTGCATACTTCCTTGATCTCAGCCCAGGACAAGATGGCTGATTAGAAAAGCATTTCCTATAAGGAGCTTGAGCTCGACTTATCTACACCTAGTCAGAATTCTCGGGAAGGAAATGCATTGCATGCTGTTAAAATGTTGAAACTGCTGTACAAAGTAGTACACAGTAAGTGAGAGCATGTTTTGTATCTGTGACAGGATTTTCTGACATTAGAGAATGAGACTAAAATCAAACAAAATGGGGCAACAGTAGGCTTAGCCCTTGACTCTGTAAAAATGCCAGGGTGTAATCACATCTTATTTATTTTTCAAGATGACAAAGCAATCTAAGAAAATTTAGTTCACAAGAAGGTTCCAGAAGCAGTGCATCAACAACGCCTCAAGTATTTTCATTTCCCAGTTGAGAGAGTGAAAATAAAATCAGAAATGGGGGCGGAGATTTATTATGGAGCTAGTTAATCATGGAAATATTTATAACAGGGATAACATTAATTTCCTCTAGACTTTACTGGGGCAGCCCAGTATTATGCCCTCTTGTGTTAGAGGTCAGTGAGTCCTCAAGATCCGATTTATAAAGCAATAAAGAGAGGGCTGGGGAGACAGCATAATGGTTATACGAAAGACTTTCATGCCTGAAACTTTCAGGTCTCAGGTTCAGTCCCCAACACCACCATAAGCCAGAGCTGAGCAGTGCACTGAGGTCTGGTCTCAGTCTTTCTGTCTTTCTCTCTGTATTCCTCTCTCTCACAAAACACTAAATAAAAATAAAAGTATTTAAAGAAAGAAAGGGATTCTATCTGAGCTTTTTGGGACTGAGACTTCCCAGGAGAAGCATAGAATTTAAAGGCAAACATATGAAAATGTGAAGTTGGATTATCCTGAAGTCAGAGTAAATATGTAAATATGAGGATACTATACTATACTATAATATCCTCAGGATAACTAGTAGGGTGTACTTGTGAACATCAAACAATCATTTACTCTGATGATTGATATCCCACATTGTTTTCTGCTCAACAAATCACACCTTGTATCTATTTGAAAAATGAGAAAACACTAATTTGAAAAGATATTTGTGCTCCTATGCTCATTGCAGTGCAGCTTGTAATAGCCAATTTATAGAAGCAACCTAAGTCCTCCAGAGAGATGACTGGATAAAATATATTAAAATACATTCCATTCAGTGAGAAAAAAATGAAATTTTACTATCTGAACAACATGGGTAGAGTTTGAGATTATGCTGAATGAAATAAGTCAAGAGGAGAAAAGCAGATATCAAATAATTTCACTCATTGGTGGATTATTTTAAAACAATGCAAATGAGAAGTCAGACAAGTCCTTAAATTCTGACAGTGACAGCAGAGGGAAGGAAGTTGGATATTGGGAGCAAAATGGATGGGGACCCACTGGATTGTGATGGCAGGTGATTGATACTTTAGTTGTAGACATTTCATAGAAACATGGGTTTAAACAAATGTGAATCTGTATGCCTAAAATATACACAACACTAAATTAATGTGAATTTAATTAAAAATAAAATTAAAGTTTCTTTTTAAAAAAATTATACTGAATTTACTATTTAGCTTTTACCCATGGGCTGTTGTTTCAATTTCAGAAAATGGGAATCTGGTATTGTTAAAACAAGCTGGTTGCACTATAGGGGTTGATGTGAAAGATTTTTTTTTAAATATGCATTTATTTCCTTTTGTTGCCCTTGTTGTTTTATTGTAGTTATTGGTGTCATCATTGTTGGATAGGACAGAGAGAAATGGAGAGAGGAAGGGAAAAAAGAGAGAGGAGAGAAAGATAAACACCTGCAGACCTGCTTCACTGCTTGTGAAGCAAACCCCCTGGGGATGGGGAGCCAGGTGCTTAAACCAGGATCCTTACTCTGGTCCTTGCGCTTTGTGCCACCTGCGCTTAACCTGCTGTGCTACCACCTGACTCCCAGATGTGAAAGACTTTAATGCCTGTGGCACCAGAGGTCCCAGGTTCAACTCCAGCATCACGGCAAGCCAGAGCTGAGCATTGTTCAGGGAAAAACAAAACAAAATAAAAACAAAATGAAACAACAGAACAAACAGGTTGGTTGGCTATTCAAAGTCTGTAGCCAGCTCTGGTGAATGGCTGACTTCTGACTTAATGGACCCAGAAGTTTCTGAGAAACTTCATGTTGTTCTCTCTACTTCAGTGCCATACTACTTCATTCCCAGATGGCTCCTCCAGATCTTTTTACTCACTGAATTGATGACTGACAGAGCTCCTTCACAAAAAGCAGAGAATCTGGGACTTCACAAGAAAGTTTAAATATTTACCAATAACAGTTAAGGGTATTTAACAAAAATCATAGAACAGTACAGATATCTATCTATCTATCTATCTATCTATCATCATCATCTGTTCTGTGTCAGGCAGTCTGTCATTCTGGTCAACATGATAAAAGGAATATCCCAAGAAAAGGCTAAAATAAAGATAATTTCCTACTTTTCATAATTATATGCATATACTTTGACCTTATATGTATTTAAAGTAAAATGCCACACAAATGAAAAATCATGTTTATGTGGATCTATCTCTCTCAAAAAAAAAAACCACATCATTAACCTATGATTCCAATGATTACTTGGTAAAGCCACAATAATATTTACTTTTGGGACATTATAATTTCTAGATATCCTAATTTCTTCAACAAATATCTGAAAAATAGGAATTCCTCACTAGAAGAAGTAAGTTAAAAACTCGAGCATTTATTGTGAAAATTACTTTAAAAAATTGAAAAAATAATTGGTATTGAATATGGTGTAGAAAGTGGGAAGATACACAAATATGAGAGAAGACACCTGCTTTCCTATTTCCTCTAAACATTTGACTTAATACAGTTCCCAGAAATGTTCAGTAAAGTAGCTGTTAACAAGAAATTCAGAGTCAATTAACATGACATTATATTTTCAAAGGTCAGGAGAAAAAAAAAAAAGCCTTTCTTCTCACTTTACTTTGCGCTATCACTGTCCAGAGTTCTCTGGTGATGAAGCCAACAGATGGAGTTATTTCCTTTTAATCTTTAAGAAAGGTCACAAATAGCTTTCAACAGATTACAAATTATTTGACACATGGTTTCAGAATCTGGGAAATTTCCACAGATACAGGAAAACTTCACAAGTTTATAAAATAATTTTATAACAGTCCAGGCCAAAATTAACATCACTGACACAGGCTCTGTTTTAACTGATTAGGTACAGACCATAGCACAGTCCTCTGGATCAGTTGTGGCTGTTGTACTAGTTGATTCTGAGAAATCTCTGATATTTAAATTTAATGTTACTGTTCAGAGTTTTTGCTACCTTCAGATACAACCTCTGTTTTTATACTTAGGGACTGTCTGTAGAGTAACTGAAGGATTATAAAGACATTGTACTATCTAAAATTCTTTTCATTAGACCCAACGGAGACTGTCTTATTCTATACTCCTTACATGGGATAAAGATCCTTTTCATTGTTAGGCATGGCAAAGCTTACATTCTTAAAGAAGAGAGGCTCCTCAGAGGTGACTGGGTCCTAATTTTACTAACAGGTTCCTGATGTTGGGAGAAATTTTAGACTAGCAAGGCTTGACTTCAATCAGGACTGTTATGAGTAAAAGGGGTCTTTTATTCCTTAATGGAGAAAAACTTTGAGATTGCTTCAACTTTGGGATATGAAGGCTTAAAATAATACAGTATTTATTTTAAATTATTTTAAATCTTTTCCAGTTCACTTCAAAATGATTAATGGAACCACCAGAAATCTTAATTTCTTTCTCTCTATAGTTACTAGTTAATGGAGGTTATTAAATTATAGCAATAATAGTAAATATATTTCAAATTCAAATAGTAAATAGCAGTATCCTTTATTATTAATTTTATTTATTGTTTAATTTAATTTATTATTTACTTATCTTAAAATATTTATTTATTAATGAGAGGAGTAGGAGGAGGAAGAGAAAGAAAAAGAATCAGACATCACTGTGGCACATATGCTCCCAGGGATTGAACTCAGGACCTCATGCTTGAAAGTCCAACACTTTATCCACTATGCTACCTCCTGGACCACAGTTTAATTTAACTTATTCTTAGGAAAAGTTGCCCAAGTATGGGTCTAATTAAGTTTGTCTCTTGTGCCCATGCTTAAACCAGGTATTACAAACTATTAAAAGTTTTCTCCCAAAGTTAAATGAGAGAGAAATTTTGTTTTCTTTTTTTAAGTTGTGTTAACATTGTTTACAAAACTGTATACATTTTAGAAGTACAATTTCACATTTCACAAGATGCATATCATTAAGTCATGCCAAAGTACCAAATGTGCCTTCATTCTAGTCCACGGTACTCCCACCATCCTTTCAGTTCACTCACCTCTTTTCTTTGGTAATCTCACGTCTACAGTCTGAATGTAAAATTTTGTTTTCATTTGACTTTGTTCCCTGACTGTGCTTCTTTATATTCCCTATGTAAATGAGATAACCTAGTATTTTTCTTTTACAGAAGAAGAAGTATCTTTAGTTTATGTATTAAATATATATTATAGGGTCTGTTTAGTGGTAATGCATTCCTTTAATTGTTTGAAAACATCTTCATCACTTCTTCATATCTGTGTGGCAGTCTAGCTGGGTAGAATATTCTTTGTTGGAAGCCTTTTCCGTCAACATTTTGAATATTTCATGCCATTCCCTTCTGGCCTTTAGCATATTTGTTGAGAAGTCTGCTGATAATTTTAAGGAAGTTCTCCTATGTGACTTTTTGCTTTCCTTTTAACTGCTTTCAAGTTGTTTTATCTGTGACCTTTACCAGATGGTGTGCATCTGTTTGGGTACATTTTGTTTGAAACTATTTTTCAGCCTCCTGGATCTGGTTGTCTTTTGTTTTCATCAGCTTGAGGGAAGTTCTTGGCTATTCTTTTCTTCAAATAAGAATTCTATGCCTTCGGGCTGGGCAGTGGCACACCCAGTAGAGTATGCATGTCACAGTGCACAAGTACACAGGATCAAGCTCCCTCCCCGTCCCCACCTGTGGGGTTAGGGAGGGAGATTCACAAATAGTGAAGTAGTACTATAGGCCTCTCTCTTCTCTATCTCCACCCTCCCTTTCAAGTTTTCTCTGTCTCTATCCAAAATAAAATCTTAAAAAAATAACTGTTTTTTTCTCCTGTTTCTCTCCCCACCCACCCACCTTGGGAACTCCTACTATAGGAACTAAGCAGTAGAGATTCCATTTTAATTATTTTGTTGTTGATGATTTTAAAAAAATTTTTATTTATAAAAAGGAAACACTGACAAAAAAACCATAGGATAAGAGGGGTACAGCTTCACACAATTCCCATCACCAAAACTCTGTATCCCATCCCCTCCCACTGAAAGCTTCCTTATTCTTTAACTCTGTGGGAGTATGGACCCAGGATCATTATGGGGTGCAGAAGGTGGAAGGTCTGGCTTCTGTAATTACTTCCCCGCTGAACATGGGCATTGACAGGTCAATCCATACTCCCAGCCTGTCCCTCTCTTTCCCTAGTGGGGTGGGGCTCTGGGGAAGTGGGGCTCCAGGACATATTGGTGGGGTCGTCTGCTCAGAGAATGCCTCCATTTTAATTTTTAGCACAGCCACCAGATACTAACCATAGATTTCAAGTATTGTCTTTACTCTGCCATAGTAACCATCTCCAGGACCTTCACTCTACTCTTTCCCATGCTACTTTAACCTACCCTTAAACAGGTATAATAGAATATTTTCATTCATTGCATATATGACTCTTATAAATCAGGGGTGGAAAGTGGAGAATAGACAAGTTCTTCAGGAATTTTTCTACATAAAGACCCTGGTTCAAGCTCTGAGGCTTCACGTGTGTGTGTGTGTGTGTGTGTGTGTGTGTGTGTGTGTGTGTGTGTGTGTGTGTGTATGTGTGTGTGTTGAGGGCTTCATGAATGGAAAAGCAGTGCTACAGGTGTTTCTCTTTCTCCCTATTTCCCCTTCCCCTCTCAATTTGTCTCTGTCCTACCAAATAAAGTAAGTCTAATTAAAAAAAAGAAAAATAGGTTTTTTTCATAGCAGGCCTCGCAATTATTTCTGTCTACCATAGCCTGACAATTTTGATTGTCATGCTAAGACCTTATAGTTTACAAAGCTGCTTATTAATTGGTTTGATTTCATGCTTTATGACTATATTCAGTACCTATGTGGTTTTTGCTTAGAAACTGTTGTCATGCTTCATCTCATACTGTTTCTGTTTTGTTGAGGTTCATTTCAGTGAATATACTTAGGACCACTGCTTGGAAATATTCTTCAGGTGTTTTATGTGACACTGTTTTATGTGGGATTTTTTCTCAGACTTTTGTCTTTATCCATTAGCACAGATGATTTCCTGTATTTTCTTTATGTCTGGTGCTTCAATAAAACCTGGCCTGGGATATAGAGAAGACAATATAAGGAACATGATGGGAATCCCATAATGGCAGTAAACAAAAATCTCATGGTAGTGTCTGGATAATTAGTTGAGATTATACATTAACTAGTCAAGATCTAAATAAGGATACTGAGGCATTCAGAAGGACTATCTTAAGGAACAAATAGAGAATTTTTTTTCAATTTAGTTTAACATCTTGAAAATTGTTTTATAATTCTCTAGAAGAACTCAGGGATTGGTTAGTGTTAGTACATAGATTAACATTGTAACGCCAGGGAAAAGAAAACAAACAAACAACCCAAGAAGCTAAATGTAATATACATTGTGGTTTTAATTTCAAGCCATAATTATATATTTTCTTAATATTTATTTGTTTAAAGGCTAGAGACAGAGAGAAATCAAGAGGGAACAAGGAGAAAGAGAGCAAAAGAGAAAGACACCCGTAGTATTACTTTACCATTTATGAAGCCTTCCCACTGCAGGTAAGACATAATTGTATCTTAATAATGATATAACTTTTACTATTTACTTAGTTAAATGATGGTTTCTGACCTATCTATCTTTCCAATAAATTCATCCATTCTTATATATAGCCTGCATCTGGAAGATCTTGCTCCAATTTCATGAAAGCAGCCAGAACTAACCTAGCCTGTAACAAATGTACATGGTAATGTGTGCACTCTACTGGGTGCACCACCACCTGGTCCTGATTTTGGTACCTTAACAGTATATTAAAAAACTTTTTATGGGAGTCAGGCTGTAGCGCAGCGGGTTAAGCGCAGGTGGCAGAAAGCACAAGGACCGGCATAAGGATCCCGGTTCGAACCCCGGCTCCCCACCTGCAGGGGAGTCACTTCACAGGCAGTGAAGCAGGTCTGCAGGTGTCTATCTTCTCTCCTCCTCTCTGTCTTCCCCTCCTCTCTCCATTTCTCTCTGTCCTATCCAACAATGACAACAACAATAATAACTACAACAATAAAACAACAAGGGCAACAAAAGGGAATAAATAAATAAAATAAATATTAACAAAATTAAAAAAAAACCTTTTTATATCTCTTTCATGAAAAAGATAGAAATGGAGTCTCTCTCACTGACTTATATGGTGCCAGGGATCAAATTGAGTAAGTCATGCTTAAAAAGCCCAGTGCAAGGGATTGGGTGTTAGTGCCACAGGTTAAGCACACACCATGGTGCCAAGCCCAAGGACTGGCATAAGGATCCCGGTTTGAGGCCCTGGCTCCCCCACTTGCAGGGGAGTCACCTCACAAGTGATGAAGCAGGTATGCAGGTGTCTTTCTCTTCCCCTTTCTGTCTTTCCCGCCTCTCTCGATTTCTCTCTGTCCTATCCAACAACAACGACATCAAACAACAACAATAGTAATAACCATAACAATGATAAAACAACAAGGGTAACAAAAGGGGAAAAAAAATAACCTCTAGGAGCAGTGGATTCGTAGTGCAGGCACTGAGCCCCAGCAATAATCTTGGAGGCAAAAAAAACAAAAACAGCAACAATAACAAAAAACAATGCTCTACCTACTATGCTACTATCTGAGCTATAAGAAACAAAGGCTTTAAAAAAATTTTTTTTTATCAGAGCACTGCTCATCTCTGGCTTATGGCAGGGTGGGGGATTGAACCTGGGACTTGAGAGCCTCAGGCATAAAAGTTTCTTTGCATAACCATTATGCTATACCCCCACCGGAAACACAGGCTTTTTCATAAAGTGTGTCTTTTTTAGTACTGTGAATATATATCAGAATCGATGTTTCTACCTGAAATGGGCACTCCTGATGGGTTTGCTTCAGATGACACAACAGCAATGTTTCTTACTAAAATGGCCATGGGTGCTGTTTGGATAAGAGCAAGAAAATTTCCAGCCGTGAATGCTTTCCTAGTCTAAAAATAAAATAAGGACCCAGAATTGCAAAAACAAATAAGCAAGCAAACTCAAACTCTATTTCAGCAGTATTTAAAACCGCAGACTTAATGTAGATGAGTTTTTCTCATGATAACCAACATACTGGAATACGTAGTAGTTGCTACGTTTGACTAAGCAGTTGACTTAGCCAGGCATTTTTGGCAATTTACATAGGAAAACTATCTAAAATTTTTTCTGAACTGTAAAATATTTGTTTTAGTCAATTTTTTTATATAAAAAATATTCCCAAATCAAGCAAAGAGGAGGAGAGGTGAATGAAGCAAATGTAGCTGTTTTAAATTCTGACCATTAGATAGATTTCCTGTCTTTCAGTGCTGTACCTTTAAAGTCTGTGGGGGAAAAGAAATAGTTGAGGATCTGCATATCATTAAAGCAGAAATATTACACAAACATTCAAGTGAAACTTACTTAACTTTGTCTCCTTCTGTTCATCAGTCTTTGGCAGGTTTTTGGACTCCTTTGTTTTATTTAAAAAAAATAATTTTATTGAGGCCAGGCGGTAGCGCAGTGGGTTAAGTGCACATGGCATGAAGCACAAGGGTAGGCGCGAAGCACAAGGATAGGTGTGAGATCCTGGTTCGAGCCTCGGGTCCCCCACCTGCTGGGGGTTGGCTTCACAAGTGGTGAAGCAGGTCTGCAGGTGTCTTTCTTTCTCCCTCTCTATCTTCCCCATCTCTCTTGATTTCTCTCTATCCTATTCAACAACGACAGCAATAACAACAGTGATAAACAACAAGGGCAACGAAAGGGAAAAAATGGCCTCCAGGAGCAGTGGATTCATAGTGCTGGCACCAAACCCCCACAGATAACCCTGGAGGCAAAAAATAATAATTTTATTTATTTATTTATTTATTTATCTATCTATTTATTGGACAGAGACAGAGAGAAATTGAGAGGGGAGGGGAGAGAGAGAGAGAGAAAGAGAGAGAGAGACCTTTAACCCTGCTGGGGGGGGCTGCTTCATGAGTGGGAAAGCAGGGCTGCAGGTGTCTATCTTTCTCTCCTTCTCTCTATCTCCCTGTTCTCTGTCAATTTATCTAATAAAAGTTAGGGGAAAGATCACCTTCATCATGCCACCACCAAACCCCTATAATAACCCTAGTGGCAATAAAAAAAAATCCTCAAGAGATAATGCAAATAATGTGACTAAAAAACAAAATTAGCCTACTACTGTACATCTAAGAACAAAATTTTCTGCACTGTTCCTTTTTATTTCTTTTTTTATAATTAAACATTTTAAAAAATATTTATTTTCCCTTTTGTTGCCCTTGTTGTTTTTCATTGTTGTTGTAGTAGTTATTATTGTTGTTGATGTCGTTGTTGTTGGATATGACAGAGAGAAATGGCTAGAGGAAGGGAAGACAGAGAGGAGGAGAGAAAGATAGATACCTGACTGCCTGTGAAATGATACCCCTGCAGGTGGGGAGCTGGGGGCTCGAACAGGGATCCTTACGCCGGTCCTTATGGATAATTAGCAACTGATGAATGATTTATCAAATGATCTAATGAGTATAGATAACAGATTTTCAAATCTGCATCCCCTGGAGAACAGAGTCACCTTAGGGAAAATCCTCATGGCACTCTCCAATTTCCAGTTATCCAGGAACCCCTGACATAGGTTGTTATAATTTTATTAAGGAAGTAATTATTTATGAGATAGTTGCCACTTGAACATTATTTTTTCACTTCTATCTATTTACTTAGATAGAGATAGGCATTGATAAATTGATAGCAAAAGGGAATGATACAGAGAGGAAGAAAGAAACAGAGACACCCGCAGCCTTGCTTCACCACTTGTGAAGTGTTCCCCCTGTAGGTGGGGATCTGGTGCTTGAACGTAGACCCTGGTGCATTATGACATGTATGCTCCATTATGTGTGCCACCATCTGGATCCTGAATACAGTTTCTTTTTTAAAATATTTATTTATTCCCTTTTGTTGCTCTTGTTGTAGTGATTATTGTTGTTATTGATGTCATTGTTGGATAGGACAGAGAGAAATGGAGAGAGGAAGGAGAGATGTGGGGGGAGAAAGATAGACACCTGCAGACCTGCTTCACTGTTTGTGAAGCGACTTTCCTGCAGGTGGGGAGCCACGGGCTTGAACCGAGATCCTTACTCTAGTCCTTGCGCTTTGCACCACATGCCCTTAACCCGCGGTGCTACTGCCCAACTCCCACAATTTCTTATCTCTCCATAATATTTGTCTCCATACCATTCCCACCACCAACATAAGTCTCCACCATTGTGTACTGGATCTCCAATGGCCTCTCCATGCCCTCCCCTCAACTCCACCCCCAGAGACCTTGATTTTGCTTCTACAGACACACCCAGTCCAAGTTCACTCTATGTTTTCTACTTCTTTCCTTGCTTCTTAAATTCAGTCTCTAAGTGAGATCATATAATGTTCATCCTTTTCCTCTGGCTTGTCTCATTTAATATGATTTCTTTGAGTTCCACTGAAGACGTAGAAAGTTCTGATACTGAGGTATGATTGTGCAAAGATATACTACAAATAATCACTCTAAAGTTATTACTTTATCCCGGTTCGAGCCCCCGGCTTCCCACCTGCAGGGGAGTTGCTTCACAGGTAGTGAAGCAGATCTGCAGGTGTCTTTCTCTCCTCCTCTTTGTCTTCCCCTTCACTCTCCACTTCTCTCTATACTAACAATGATAACATCAATAACAACAACAATAAAAAACAAGGGCAACAAAAGGGAAGATAAATAAATATATATTGAAAAGTTATTTATCACAGATTAGAGTTCATTTCACCAAATGGAATTTGTGTTTGGTGAACAGCTTCATCTTAAGGAGTCCAGTGTATGAATAGTGAATAAACACTTTATTTAGTGTTGATGATATGCAAAGATAATCCATATTCACAAGCATTAATATTCTTTGATTAATTCTGTCATAGCTCTCTAAAGGCATTTTGTGAAATTGAGAACCCACTTATATCAATCCCATAACTTTTAATACAGATAATAGGAATTTAAATTATGAGAATATTATCTTTTCCCTAAAATATTAATAGAAAGAAATTTATCCAGCTTTTACATGACATTATACTTAGAAGCATCCTTTCTGTCAGTTCACAGTATTACTTAGTAAAGACTTACTTAGTAAGCAGTTACTGGGCTAGGTGGTGGTGCACCTGGTTAAGTGCACACATTATAATGCTCAAGGACCCAGGTTCAAGCCACTGGTTCCCACTTTCAGGGGAAAAGCTTTACAAGCAGTGTAGCAGGACTGCAAGTGTCTCTCTGTCTCACTCCCTCTCTATCACCCCCTTCCCTCTCAAATTCTGGCTGTCTCTATCCAATAAATAAATAAAGATAAAAAATAGAGCATTATTTAGTAAACAGTTACTGAGCACTGCAGAGGGACAACACTGAGAAATAATTTAGGCAGCTGGGCAGTGGCACACCAGATTAAGCGCACATAGTACGATGCATAAGGACCTGCACAAGGATCCCAGTTCAAGCCCCTGGCTCCCCATTTGCAGAGAGATCTCTTTACAGGTGGTGAAGCAGGTCTGCAGATGTCTATCTTTCTCTCACCCTCTCTATCTTCCCCTCCTCTCTCCATTTCTCTCTGTCCTATCCAATAAAATGGGGGGAAAATGGCTAACAGGAGCAGTGGATTCATAGTGCCAGCACTGAACCCCAGCAGTAACACTGGAGGCAAAAAAAAAAAGAAAAGAAAAAGAAAAGAAGTAATTTATACTATTTTCACAGATCAGACACAGCAAGATCGCACCACAGAGTGACAAATGAAACAAATTTGTATGAGATAGAAAAAAAAACCCAAAATTGCAAATAGGAAGAAACCACTATCTTAAACTGAGTGGAACATGGGTATCTTTTCAGAACTAGGTACATTTGAGTTATGTCTCAAGCAAGCAAACTAAGAAAGCATTTATACTCAGTAGAGGAGAAGAGGAAGAGGACATTGTTTTATAAGGACAGATAGATACTCATGCCATCCTCACTGAATTTCAGTATGAAGGACTTAAGGTGAGATAGACGGATGGAGTATGACTTACCTGAGATTTTTCCTGTTTAGAAACATAATGGAGGAAACCAGAGGAAAATACTAAGAGAAACTGAATAAAAACTAGGACATAGGGAGTCGGACAGTGGCGCACTTGGTTAAGTGCACATAACGCAAAGTGCAAGGACCAGCTCAAGGATCCTAATTCGAGCGTCCAGCTCTCTGCCAGCAAGGGGTTCACTTCACAAGCGGTGAAACAGATCTGCAGGTGTCTTTCTCTCCCTTCTCTGTCTTCTCCTCTCAATTTCTCTCTGTCCACAGGAGCAGTGGATTCGTAGTGCCAGCACCAAGCCCCAGTAATAACCCTGGAGGCAAAATACACACACACACACACACACACACACACACACACACACACACACACACAAACAAACTAGATCATAGAGGGAAAATATGGGTATGACATGATGACCATCAAGGGACTTGGATAAGTGTACAATTCACAGAGCTAAAGAAGTAGGAGGGCCCACTCTTTGTAGAGATTTTAAATGGTGTCTCTCAGTTGTGACCACTAAGGTAATTTGGACATGGAGGGAGGAAGGAAACACTCTGGAATATTTCTAGGCTATTTACTGGATGACAAAGGTGAGAACATGCTTTGAAAGAGCTAGGTCATTGAGGGGCTTCATTAGGCTTTCTTGGGTAAGAACTTAGAAGTTACTGAATCAGGGAGTTGGGGAAAGAGTTAAGAAGGGAAAATGTCATTCCCATGTCTTTGTGGAGGCAGGATAGATATGATGGATGAAGATACTGGACACAGTTGAGACTAGACTGGAGGCAATCAGTAGTCCAAAGAGGAGCTGAAGTGGATCCGTAGTAATACAAAATTTATGGTGGTGGTGGTGATGGAAAAGAGAGATGTTCTTGAAGCATATTTAGAAGATTATGCATAAAGTCAGTCAGGTTGGTGTGGAAAACCAGGGAAGCTAAGAAGTTAAAATGACTCTTGGGCCAGGCAGAGGCACACCTGGCTAAGCACACATGTTACAGTGCTCAAGGACCTGGGTTCCAGCCACTGGTCCCCACCTGCAGAGGGAAATTTTCACAAGTCGTGAAGCAGGGCTGTAGATGTCTCTCTGTATTTTTCCCTTTCTATCTCTCCCACCCCTCTCAATTTCTCTTTGTCTGTATCCAATAATAAGTAAATAAACTATTTTTAAAAGTACTCTTGGTTTTAGACTATGATGATGCCACTAAATAAAGTAGAAACTCAAGAGAAATAGCAAATTATTTAATAGCAAGAGAAATACAAATTGTTTAATAATCAGGGACCTAAAGGAAAGGGTAGGAAATTTGAGGTCTTCACGCTGGAAGAAGCTAGGATGTCTATCTATTTTAGGTATATTCCAAGGAGCCCATGACTTTACTAATTTTGGTAGAAAAGATGCCAGAAATGTTGAAATTAAAGGATATGTGATATCTTGGTGAATGTGACTTGTGGTCTGATATATGGGTCACAAGTCCAGAGTAAAAGATGAAATTGGATCCATAGGCTACTTTTTCAGTTCTGCAAATTTTATTTACTTATTACTTTCATAAGTAGGGTTTTAAACGAAAAGTCATTTCATCCTCTCCAAGGATAATACTATAGTATGTTAACACAAACCCATGTGTTGGTATTGGAAGGACTATTTTAAGTAGCTTGGCATGCCTGTCATTCTGTTATGGGTACAGCCTGTACTTGGAAAGAAATACCCCTAATATAACCTATAAATTTAGCCAAAAACTCAGGAGTGTTTGTCTACAGTGGTTTTCTGACTTCCTGACTTGTGTACTTCTGAGAAAAATTAAGAGAGAACTTACTGCATTCTTGGACAATAGGAAAATTACCAATGAATCCATACATCAGGAAAAATTAATGAAAACTGTATGCATCTTGATGAAGTCAGGAGTCACAGAGCAAATCCAAAGGTATTCCTGTGGATTCAACTGCATAAGACAGACCATTTATTCAAATATAAGGCAATTTATTTTTCCCAGTCCCATCCCCCTTGTTGCATGATTGGAAAATATGTCAATATTTACCTATTTTTTGAAAAATGTTTTGTCTCTCTCCTCTCCTGAGGCAAGTATATTCAGGAATGGAATTGAACACCCACCAACTATTTGAAATCTGTTTCAAGAATTTGTTTTATCTTACACCCATTTATAAACCTTGGCAAGTAGAAAAATAATAAGACTAACAATAAGCAACAGACAAAAAAGAACTGGCACAGTGATGTACCATAGAGCTAATTTGTCTCTTTTAAATATTCCTGAATAATGCCATCTGACAGCAATCAAAGCTGAATCTGAGACATTTGGGAGGATTTTGGCCAAGTTTAGTTCTTCTAAGCAGCTATTATTTTCATTCCCTTATCTTAACTGAATTCAAGTGGAATCTTCTTGATGTTTATGCATTTAAATTTTCATCACATGACCCTAGTTCAGTGGTTTGGGGGCTGTAAATTTTGCTCAGAGCTTGCTCAATGAAACACAAAAGGCCCTCAATCCTTGCAAAGGAATTTGTGGAGAGGGAAGAGAAAAGAGCTGCGTATTTCTGCGTGTACATTTTTTTTAAAAAAAATTTATCTATTTATTTACTTTTGCCCTTGTTTCCATTGTTGTAGTAGTTATTATTGTTGTTGATGTCATTGTTATTGGATAGGACAGAGAGAAATGGAGAGAGGAGGGGAAGACAGAGAGGGGGAGAGAAAGATGGACACCTGCAGATCTGCTTCACCACCTGTGAAGCTACTCCCCTGCAGGAGAGGAGCCGCGGGCTCCGACTAGGATCCTTACTCGGCCCTTGCACTTTGCACCACGTGCGCTTAACCCGCTGGGCTACCGCCAGACTCCTGCGTGTACATTTAAACTACACAACAGCAAGGCTTCCAGTGACCTGCCTCACATGTTAGGTCGGATTCAGGGGGAGTAGAGGGCAGTAGAAGTGTGAGTCAAATGTTCCATCTTCCATGGTAGGCTACTATGACATGGGAACTGCCAAGTTTGCCATACCTTCTCCCCTGGCCCCACCTCCAAAAAATAATAATAAAACCTTTCAGACTAGCAGTGACATTGATACGTCTTGGTTTCTAGGAGTCTAGAAATAGTTGGTTATGGCACACTTGGCTAAATGCACATCTTACTGTGAACAAGCTCCAGGGTCAAGCCCCAAGTTCCCACCTTTTAAAAAAAATTTAATTTTTATTTTATTTTTGCCTCCAGGGTTATTGTTGGGGCTCAGTGCCTGCATCATGAATCAACTGCTCCAGGAGGCTATTTTCCCCCTTTTGTTGCCCTTGTTGTTATTATTATTGTAATTGCTGTTGTTGTTGGATAGGACAGAAAGAAATTGAGAGAGGAGGGGAAGACAGAAAGAGGGAGAGAAAGATAGACACCTACAATTCTGCTTCACTGCCTATGAAACGACCCCCAACCCTGCAGGTGGGGAGCCTGGGGCTCAAACCAGGATCCTTAGGCTAGTCCTTGTACTTCACACCATGTGTGCTTAGCCCGCATGCTACCGCCCAGCCCTCTAATTTAATTTATTTATAAAATGAAAAAATATAGAAAATGTCAACAAAACTATAGGATAAGAAGAGTAAAATTCCACATTTCCCACCACCAGCTTTCCATAACCCATCCCCATCCACTGGAAGGGATATTTATGGGATGCAGAAGTTGGGAGTTCTGGCTTCTGTAATTGCTTCTCCACTTAACATGAATGTCGAGCCATACCACCCCCCCCCATACCCACCCATTTTTGTATCTTTCCCTGATGGGATAGGACTCTGGGGAGGTGAGGTTCCAGGACACCTTGGTGAGATCATCTGCCCTGAGAAGTTAGAATGGCATTATATGTAACTTGGTAAGGCTGAAAAGCAGTAGGATATAAAGCAGGACAAATTATTTAATAATTGGGAACCTGAAGGTAAGAATATGAAATTTAGAGTCTTCATGTTGGAAGAAGCTAGGAAGTCTAATTTAGATATATGCTAAGGGACCATTGACTTTACTAATTTTTGCCTGAGACCAACAACTGATATGCAAGTGGGATAAAAATATTGTCTGGGGAGTCGGGCGGTAGCGCAACAGGTTAAGCGCAGCTGGTACAAAGTTCAAGGACTGACTAAGGATCCCGGTTCGAGCCCCTGGCTCCTCACCTGCAGGGGAGTCACTTCACAGGCAGTGAAGCAGGTCTGCAGATGTCTATCTTTCTCTCCCCCTCGTCTTCTCCTCCTCTCTCTATTTCTCTCTGTCCTATCCAACGATGACAACAACAACAACTACAATAATAAAACAACAAAGGCAACAAAAGGGAAAATAAATAAATATAAAAAAATAGTCTGGGTGTATTTTTATATGGAAAAATGAGCAATGTTATGCATGTACAAACTGTTGTATTTACTGTTGAATGTAAAACATTAATTCCCCAATAAAGAAATTTAATATATATATATATATATACATATATATATTTGTATATATATGTATATATATATATATATATTGTCTGGGAAGATGGTGTCAGAGTTGAGAGTAGGACTAGAAATCTGGATCAGGGCAGACAGTAGTTTCCAAATATTGGAAAAGTATATAAATATCATTACTGTAAACCTCATCAATCTGACCTAGGGCCCATGTCTATTTTTATTTAGCACAGGAGCCTGTGTAACCTCTGCATCCCTGTCAGTCTGAGCTCGCAGTCCATGGTCACAGTTAGGAATATTCTAGGCTGCACTCATTTCAGGACCAGTCTTCTGCAAGTAGCAGAGTATGTTGACCCAGCCTCCCTTTACAGAGTGGGGCAGTTTCTATCACTCTTGTTCTACACTGAGGACAGGGTTCTATAGAAAGCTACAAGAGTGTTAATGATGTTGTTCCTGAAGGAGATGACCAGTGATAGTGGAGAGAAGATCTGTTAGAGGTCTAGGCCCATCACATCTATGTGGGATTCCCAGGATTCCCTAACTAGGGCCCCAGATGATGGGGTGGGCTTGTAGTGACCAAAAGGGCCATCATTAAAGTCTCTTGCCCTTATCCAGCTTTTGTAGTCCTTACTTTATCTGACAGGGTTAGGCTTAGAGTGATTGGGGGAGGTGAAATAGGAAGTAGGTGAGGAGGGTATCTAGGTCTATGTAGAAATTATTTGATTAAGTACTTTATGGCACCTTTTAAAGGGCTTTCTACTTGCTTGCTCATATGGATCAAGAGAAGCATGAAGGAAAATGAGCAAAGCCCCAGAGGTTACAGAACTGAGAGAAATACAGGTTTTATAGAGACTGAGGAAATTTCCTTGTTGTCTTAGAGTTTAAGAAGGTAACAGATGGGAGTCAGGTGGTAGCGCAGTGGGTAAAGCGCAGGTGGTGCAAAGCCCAGGTGGTACAAAGCCCAAGTACTGGTGTAAAGATCCCAGTTTGAGCCCCCGGCTCCCCAGGCAGTGAAGCAGGTCTGCAGATATCTATCTTTGTCTCCCCTCTCTGTCTTTTCCTCCTCTTTCCATTTCTCTCTGTCCTATCCAACAACAACAATAATAACTACAACAATAAAAAACAAGGGCAACAAAAAAGGGAATAAATAAAAAAATAAAAAAGGAAGGTAATAGATAATTATTATTATAACCAAGTTATTTGGGAACTTGGTTTACTTTGAAAATCCTATGGTTAGGATTTACTGGACCATACAAGATCTTGCCATGATTTATGTCATTTAATGCTTACTGATAGGACCGGTTGCTTCTGGTCTAAGAGGTGGTTTAAAATTTAAAAAAAAAGTCAATATTAGAAATGCATTAACAATTTAAACACAGTGTTAGAATTCAATCAGTTTACTAATTTGAAATCTTAAGCACTTAGGTTGAAGGAATATATACTCAGAACTGAAATCTATGCATTTAAAAGCTTGAGAAATTCAATCTTTTCCCCTCTCATGTTGATTAAATAGTGATTTATAAGTTAATAGGAGCATATATTAACACCATTCCTGCCACCAAAGATCTGTGTCCCTGCTGGCACTCCCGTGGAGGGGATCCAGCCAGGAGGCAAGTCACTGACCCTCCCTCTCTGGCTCTAAGGGACCTAGAGATCTAGACAGGAGGCATTGGGGAGTATTTTGGTATAAACACTCATTTATTTGAAGGTGGGTTTGTGTTTATATAAAAGTTAAACAAAGAACATTTTTCAAATATGTCAGAAATTACAGGTTTCAAAAGGTCAGCTTGCCCCTATGGGAGGTATGACAAGAATTGATGAGATACATAAAGGTCAAGACAATTATTCTCCATGATGCAGGCAGGTTAATTATCCAAAGGCATTTGAGAGAAGCATACGGGTTAAACCAGTAAGGTGAGGTAGAGAGAAGAAAAACAAAAATTGATGTAAATCAAAGATATCAAAGGGCACAAGGAAATAAGATTTTGGGGGTTTCTCTGTCTGGTGTTGGGGAGGTGTATGATAGAGTGTGTTCTCCTTTGTGATCAAAAGGTGAGGTGGATGTGTGAACTTTGAGTGACTATCATGAACTTTGAGTGAACCTAAACGTAGGCAGCCATTTGGCCTATTAGCAGGGAGAAACTAAGTGTAAGAGGCCTGTAGGATATTTGTGAGCTTGAGAGACTCACAAGGAGAAACTGAGTCTGGGAGACTTTTCCCTCTTGGCTCATCTCTATGATGAGAGAGGCTAACAAGTGGGGTGTCTTTCCAGACCTTCATCCGAGGATAGAAGAGCTTCCCTAAGCTCTACCAAGCTTCACATAGTCCCACATGTCTCCACCTCCAACCCCCTACAGTGGAGCTGAAAATCTACCCTCCCCACACCCCACTGCAAATCTTTTACTTTGGTGCAATAATCTAAACCCTGTCAAATTCTGTTTTATGATTCTTTTTTGGTTTTTCTTTCTCAACTTCTGTTTATGAGTGGAATCATCTCATACTCCTCTTTCTGGCTTGTCTCACTTAATATAATTCCTTCAGTCTCCATCTAAGATAGATCAGAAAAGGTGGATTCTTAATAGCGGAGTAGTATTCCATTGTGTGTATGAATTGTGCTGCTATGAACATAGGTGTACAGATATCTTATTGAACGGGTGTATTTGACTCCTTAGGATATATCCCCAGGAGAGGAATTACTGGGTCATAAGGAAGATCCATTTCTAGCCTTGTGAGGGTTCTCCATACTGATCGCTCTACATAATGGCTGGATAAATTTACATTCCCACCAGCAGTGCAGGAAGGATGCCTTTGTCCTCACAACCTCTCCAGCATTTGTTGCTGCCTTTGTTTGTGATGTATAACATTCTCACAGGGGTGAGGTAGTGTCTCATTGTTGTCTTTATTTGCATTTCTCTGACAATCAGTCACCTGGAGCAATTTTTCATATGCCTCTTGGCCTTTGTATCTCTTCTGTAGTGAATATTCCATTCATATCCTCTCCCCACTTTTGAATTGGGTCATTTGCTTTTTTTGTTGCTGAGTTTGGTGAGAACTTTATGTATTTTGGTTATTTGCTTCTTGTCTGATGTATAGCATGTAAAGATCTTTTCCCATTTTGTGAGGAGTCTCTCTGGGTGATGGCTTCTTTTGCTGTGCAGAAGCTTTTCAATTTGATGTAGTCCTGTTGGTTTATTTTTGTTTTTTTTTTGTCCTTGCAACTGGGTCTGTATCATCAAAGGTGCCCATGAGATTTAGATGGAGAAGAGTTCCACCAATATTTTCCTCTAAGTATTTCATAGTTTCTGGTCTAACATCCAGGTCCTTGATCCATTTGGAATTTACTTTTGTCTCTGGTGAGACATAATGGTTGGGTTTTGTTTTTCTGCATGTTTCAACCCAATACTGAGCATCATTTGTTGAAGAGATCTGTCTTCCTCCATTTAATAGTTTGGACGCCCTTATCAAAAATTAGATGTTCATGAGTGTGAGGGTTGGTTTATTTATGGGCTTTTAATTCTATTCCATTGATATGTGCTTTTAATTCTATTCCATTGATATGTGTTTCTATTTTTTTCCAGTACCAGGCAGTTTTGATTATAGTGGCTTTATAATGTAGTCTGAGATCTGGGAGTGTGATGCCTCCAGTTCTGGTTCTTTTTCTCAATATTCTTTCGGTGATTCTAGGTATTTTCTGGTTCCAGAGAAATGTTTGAAATTTTTGTTCTATCCTTTGTTCCCTTTGTCATAGTGTTTGACCTATGTTTTCTTTCAAGTATTTTATGTTTTGTTTTTTGATACACAATTCTTGACATTGATTTTTGTGCATAGTGAGATAGATTGACCTAGTTCCATTCTTCTGATGTGGCCATGCAATTTTCCAAGCACTATTTGTTGAAGAGCTCTCTCTATTTTATGCTATTGGCATAAAATATGGAGATCATTAAATATCATTAATAATTTGTTGTTTCTTAAAAAAATAGTGGAATATTTTGGGGGGTTTCATGCTTGTGTCATATAAAAAGTAATAGTTTTATTTATTTTCCAATTTGTATCCCTCTTCAGTTGTTTTTCCTTTAACTTGGACTTTGATTACTTTTTCTAAACTAGGACTTCTAAAATTCCTTCTAAAATTGAGAAACAGAGGTGAAAGTAGAATCTTTGTAGTGTTCTAATGAAAAATCCTTTTAATTTTTCTACCACTAAGTATAAAATGTTGTTTATGCCTTTGTCATAGATAGCATTTACTAAGTTAAGGTATATACATTCCTTTTAACTTTGTTCATTTTTAAATATTTATTTATTTCCTTTTGTTGCCCTTGTTGTTTTATTGTTGTAGTTATTATTGTTGTTGTTATTGATGTCATTGTTGTTAGATAGGACAGAGAGAAATGGAGAGAGGGAAAGACAGAGAGGGGGAGAGAAAGATAGACACCTGCAGACCTGCTTCACCGCTTGTGAAGTGACTCCCATGCAGGTGGGAAGCCAGGGTCTCGAACCAGGATCCTTACGCCAGTCCTCGTGCTTTGCACCACATGTGCTTAACCCGCTGCACTACCACTGACCCCCACTTTAGTTTTGTACCAGAGCAGTACTCAGCTCTGGCTTATCATGGTGCAGGGAACTGAATCCAATTGCATTACCATTATGCAATCTTCCCCACTCTATCCTTATTTTATTGAGAGTTTTTTTTTTTTTTACTATAAATAGATGCTGAATCTTGTCAAAAGCTTTCATACTACCTGTTGGTATAATCATGTGATTCTTATCTTCCCTTTTATGGATGTATTGGATTGCATTAATTTATTTGTGCATGTTGGACCATCCTTTCATCCCTAGAATATATCACTCTTCTCATAATATTTAATCATTTTAAGATACTGTTAAATTTGGCTTGCTAAGATTTGGATAAGTATATTAGAATCTATGTTCATCAGGTATATTGATTTATACTTTTGTTTAATATGTCTCTAAATTTTTTGGCATCAGAGTAGTCTTGGTCTCATAAAAACTGAAAGAATTCCTTTATTTTTTAAATAAACTTGTAAAGGATATATAGTAGGTCATCTTTGGAAGTTTGGTAGAACTCACCAGTAAGACCTTCAGGTCTTGAATTTTTTGTTTTGGGAGATACTTGATATTATTTCATTTCCTGACATGTCTGTTCTGATTTTCTCTTTGCTCCTGCTTCAGCCTTAGGAAGATGTATAATTCTAAAAATGTGGCAATTTCTCCTAGGTTCTTCAGCTTATTAGTGTGAAAAAAAATATTATTGCTTATTATTTTGGAAATGCAACTAAAGACAATATTAGATACAATCTAACACCTGTAGGAATGGTCGATATCATCAAGTAAAGGAACAAGTGCTCACTAGGGTATGGAGGAAAAGGAAAACTTTAACACTGTTGGTGGGAATGTAAATAGGTCCAGCCCATATGGAAAATAATATAAAGATTTCTCAAAATGCTATACATGTATCCACTGCATAACCTGGAAGTTTCTCTTCTATGTACCTATCCAAAGGCAACAAAAACACTGATCCAAAGAGGTACATGTACACCTATGCTCATCACGTTGTTATTTGCAACAGCCAAACTATCAAAATAATCAAAGCTTTCAACAAATAGACAAATGGTTAAAACAAGTGATATATTTACACAATGGACTACTACTCAACTTTAAGAAGCGATTTTTTTTTCTTCTTGTGCTATAACATAGATGCAGCGGGAAGTAGGGATTGCATGCTACACAAGTTAAGTCAAGACAAGGTCAAGAAACAGATGATCTCAGTTCTGTGTGGGATATAATAATAATAATAATAAAGTAAACAACAAAGTCAAAACAAATCTGGAGACTGATGCAGAACCGATAATAAAGAGGAAGGGGAAGCAAGGAGAGAGAAGACTCAATAGACTTCAGGGAGAGTAAAAGATAACTAAAATAGGCCTACTAACTATCTACAAAACGGAGACCTCCAAATCTTAATCTGCACTATTCCAGCCTTTAGGTTCATGATTAGTCAACAATTTGTTTAGCTTTTATGTTAACCCTTCTTTCAGCCATCAGATTCCAGATGCTGCCAGGATACCAACCAGACTTCCTTGGGCAGACGACCCCACCAATACGTCCTGGAACCCCGCTTCTCCAGAGACCTGCCCCACTAGGGAAAGAGAGAGACAGGCTGGGAGTATGTATGGACCTGTCAATGCCCATGTTAAGTGGGGAAGCAATTACAGAAGACAGACCTTCCACCTTCTGCACCCCATAATGACCCTGGGTCCATACTCCCAGAGGGATAAAGAATAGAAAAGCTATCGGGAGGGGATGGGATATGGAGTTCTGGTGGTGGGAATTGTGTGGAGTTGTACCCCTCTTATCCTATGGTTTTTGTCAGTGTTTTCTTTTTATAAATAAAAAATTAAAAAAAAGATGTACACCCTTATAAAACAAGAATATCTCAATAAAAGATGGAAATCATGTACTTGATAGTCACTAGATAGAAACTATTCTGAGTAGATAAGATCTTTATCCAAATAAAAAAATTTTTACTTTAATATTATTATTAAAGTATATTTATTTAATTATATAATGTATTATTCAAGCATATTTATTATTCATCCAGTTTTGCTGGGCTATTTTTATTTCTTTGTTTTGACTCCAGCATTTTCTCATTTCCTGGCATGAATGAACTGTTTCAAAAATGCCATCCTTTTTTTTTCTCCTACCCCAACTCCTCAGAATTAGGATTCTTTGAGTATTTGTTGATAATTTTCCTAAAGTATTCCAGATTATTACTAATTGCTCCCCAATGGAATATTTCTTACTGTGTGCCAGTCACAAACTGAAAACAGAGTACCTCATTTTACCAAATGAGTTCCCATTTAAACTATATTTTAATGCAAGGGAGAAAGAGAGAGAGCGAGGAAAAGGTAAATAGAGAGAGAGAGGGAGAGACTAGAACATTGCTCAGTTCTGGCTTGTGGAGGTGCTGGGAATTGAACCTAGGACTTCAGAACTTCAGATATGAAATTCTTTTTTTGCATAATCATTATGTTGTCTTCCCCATGAGTCCATAATTTTTATCGTCAACTTATCCAGATATTTCTTGACTATTAAAATCCAATGCGTGAAAAAAATATCCACATCTTTAAGTTAGAGACTGGTTATTATGTTCCATCAAACTTGAATCATTATGATTTCACGTTGTAACTGAGAAGAGAAGCACAGCTTTCATTTCATTCTCACTACTATATCATGGTTTCTCTGATTAATCAATCAAATTCTTTAATCAAATTCACCCTTTGGCTCAAGGTGAAAGTAATCTTTGCATGGAGAAATGGCTTTTAATAAATCCAAGATGCGGCTGGAATAAATGCTACTGGCCTGAGTAGCCATGGTTCTTGGCAAATTCCTTTAAGCAGTAAACAGTGAACACCACACTCTCATGAGAAAGTGAGCAAGGGATGGTAATAGTCATTGTTCTCGATATATTTTGCTAAATATTACTATGGACTATTGTATGCAATGGGGACTGACATGCCCCATACTTAATAAATATAGAACAATCAGGAGTTATGATTTGCTGTAGTCAAGTGTTCCAAATATTATCATTATAAGCTCTGCATTCACTCATGAAATTTTGCTTATTATAGAATCAAATTGAAAAACAAAAGATTTTATCAATAATACATCAGGAAGAAAATTTTGGAAACTAGTGAAGAATTGAGTATACAGACCATATAGTATTTATTTGGAAAAGGAACAAATCTATGTGAACTTCGGAAATGATAATTGCTTATTCAATGCCACATTGCAGTGAGTGCCTTGTTAATCGTGTTTTTTATTAAATAGGACTTCAATAAGTTATGTCTTTTGTCATTGTCTAGTTTTGTTAATTTAAAGCAGAATTTCAATTCGCTATCGTGTTAAAATTTTTATTTGTGGTTCATGATAGTTTGAAATCCAATTCTACAATTTCAGATGCTACTGCGTTTGAACTTTAGAGCCTATACCATACTCCTAAGCCATATGCATTACGTATGTATGTATCTATGTGTTTGTATTAGTCAGTGTGCTTGAGAGTGAGTTTAATGCTTTATCCACTGTGCCACCCCTTGGGACACTTATCTCAAATTCAGAAAATTTTACTGTAGCTATGAGCACCATCTTTTACAGACATTTTGAACTTAAAAACCAATATCAAACATTTTGCCTATTCTTTCTATAGCCCGTCACTTTTTTCTTATTAAAAATATTTTTACTAGTGATTTAGTAATGACTAACAAGACTGTAGTATAAGAGGGTTACAATTCATTTGATTCCCACCACCAGATTTCTGCATCCCATCCCCTCCATTGACACTTCCTTATTCTTTATCCCTCTGGGGGTATAGACCAAAATTCCTCATGGAGGCAGAAAGTGGAAGGTCTAGCCCTCTGAACATGGGAGTTGTCAGGTCAATCCATACCCCCAGCCTGTCTCTAGCTTTCCTTGATGGGATAGGCTTTGAGGAGATACGGTTCCAGAGCACATAGATGAGGTTGTCTGTCCAGGGAAGTCAGAATGGCATCATGGTAGCATCTAGAACTTGGTGGCTAAAAAGTAAGATATGAAGCAGGACAATTTGTTTAATAATCAGTAACCCAAGGTCAGAGTAGAGCAGATGGAACTAAGGGTCTTGGTGTGGGAAGAAGTTAGGAAGTCCATTGTAGATATATTCCAAGGGGCTTTCTTCCCAGACATTAGTCTTAGCCCACCTACATGTTAGTTATTGGGCTAAGGCAAAAATGGCCAAAGTCAGACACTTTTAATTTTTTCACTAAACAGAACTGAATTTTGAGTTTGCTATGATTCACAGATTAAGTCAGTTCTACATTACAATCATCCTTTAAATAAGTGATCATTAGGAAATATAGAACATAGTTATCATCATAAATCAAATCCTTATTGGGAGCATTGCCTCTGTTCCTGCCAGTCTTTCATGTGCAATAAGAGGCTAAAGGGTGAACTGCATAGTGCAGGAATCCATTCAGGTCACAAAGAGAACAGCAATTTTCCAATTTCTTCTGGGTGGGCAGGCCTCCACAGGAAGTCAGATTTTTAAAAAATATTTTATTTATTTTTTTCCTTTTGTTGCTCTTGTTGTTTTATTGTTGTAGTTATTATTGTTGTTGTTATTGATGTCATCGTTGTTGGATAGGACAGAGAGAAATGGAGAGAGGAGGGGAAGACAGAGAGGGGGAGAGAAAAATAGACACCTGAAGACCTGCTTCACCGCTTGTGAAGTAAATCCCTTGCAGGTGGGGAGCCAGGGGCTCGGGATCCTTATGCTGGTCCTTGGTGCTTTGCGCCACATGTGCTTAACCCGCTGCACTATTGCCTGACTCTCAGAAGTCAGATTTTGATGAGGATTGCTTTAGTGTTCATGGAACTATAGCAATTAAGCAAGGGGAAGGAGAAAAAGATGTTTGGTATCAAAGAAACTTTCCCCATATGACTGGTAATGCTGCTAAACACAAGTCTAAGAGTAGTTGCCAAAGTTTGTTCTTGGGTAGTGTTTTGGGAGTCACTGCGAAAGTTTGTTCTGTGACATTTTTTTATAGTCCTAAGCTTTACTGAAGTGTCACTGACAAGTAAAAATTATACATGTGTTGTATAGCATGATTTGATATACAATACACTGTCAAATGATTAGCAAAATAAAACTCATGAACATATTTGTTATCTTACATAGAATCCCATTTACTTTTGTGATAAGAACAAATGAGATCCACTTTCTTTTTTTTTAAATATTTATTTATTTATTCCCTTTTGTTGCCCTTGTTGTCTTATTGTTGTAGTTATTATTGATGTTGTTGTTGTTGGATAGGACAGACAAAAATGGAAAGAGGAGGGGAAGACAGATAGGGGGAGAGAAAGACACCTGCAGACCTGCTTCACCACTTGTGAGGCGACTCTCCTGCAGGTGGGGAGCTGAGGGCGCAAAGCAGGATTCTTACACAGGTCCTTGAGCTTTGCGCCACCTGCACTTAACCTGCTGTGCTACTGCCCGACTCCTGAGATCCACTTTCTTAGCTCTTTTACCTCCTTCTTAGTTTTCTCTAACTCACCCTTTGTCTGGCTAATTTTGTTTTTTGACTCTGTTAATCTGCTTTCCCTTCCTTCACCTTCCTTCTTCAGTTCAATTTTTTTTTTTTAGATTGTTCTTCTAGTTGCCCTTTTAGCTCAGCTATTTCAGCTTTCAGTTCCCTAATTACCTCGAGGTAGCTATTATTTTCCTTGAGGGTCTCATCAGTTGTTTCCCTAATTCTGATAGCCTTTTCTTCAATGGTTGCCCTCATTTCTGTGATTAATAGTTTACTTATTGTCTGGATATCTTCCTTACTTATAGGTGCTTCTGGATTACCTGGGTTTTTTTTTTTTTTTTTTCCTGAGCTGCTGTCCTGATTTATTGCTGTAGATGACTTAGTTGCTTTCGGTTTGACTATATTTCTTTATTGGTGTATTTTGTATTTTTGTGCCATGGCTATTTATGCTCAGTTGTTGTGTTGAGTAAGGAAAAGCCTTACTGTAGTCACCAAACTGTATGTTAGGTCTCTAGAACTTAGTCATCTAATTATAGGAAGTTTGTATTTATTGACCAACTTCTTATCTTTCCTATTTCTCTGTCCCTCGGGCTACCATATTATTATTTATCTTTATGAATTTAATGTATTTTTCTTTGTTTTAGATTCCACATGTAGTACTTCCCCTCGATCCCTGTGGCTTATTTCACAGAGCACAATGCCCTCCATGTTCACCTATGTCATCGAAAATGGCAGGATACCTTTATTAAAGATGAATAATATTTGTGTGTATGTGTATCTTTACCTATGTCTATATATCCCACTTTATCTATCCATCCATTGATAAGCTCTTAGATTATTTGCTATGTCTTGGTGATTATGGGTAAAGTTGCAATGAACATGGGTTGCAACTACTTCTTTGAGGAAGTGACTTTTATTTCCTCCAGATATATAAACAGAAGTGTGATTGCTGGGCCATTAGGGGAGTGGATTAAGGGAGTGGTGGCAAAAGTTAGATAAAGGAAGGACCAGGACAAGTTTTCCAGGAAGATAAATTGTATACATAAAAACAATACACAGAAGTGGGAACAAATTTACTCCACATGGAAGTGAAATATATTTAATCAAGATGCTTCAGTCCTTCAAGAAGGACTTTAAATAGGAAGTCCAAGCACTTTAATTATGCAAAGGAGCCTAAAGTGTTTTTTCTATAATTAAAAACATGTCTATAAAGTGCCTCATACTGGAAGGTGGAATAAAACTTTTTTTGTTTGTTTTATTACCACTACCCAAACCCCTATGAAATGGAACGTTTTTATGGCTAATACTCTACACGGTGGCATGGCTTCTACTTTAGACTATAAGCGTCAAGAGGGAAATTGTCCTGTTTACTGTTTGGTGCTAAGGTACAGTTAAGAGTAGATGCTCAGTGACTCCTTTTTAAAGTAAAAATCTATATACCTTATTAACATATTCACTCATAAAAATCACTTATTGGATAATTAAAAGGGATTTAAATTAGCATAAGTGTTTTCTTATTGCTATGTCCTCACTTTTAGTTCACTCTTAATGAATGGTGTGAAGAATTTGAATAGGTTAATACATATGTTTATTATTATAATTTTTTAGATTAGACAGAGAAGCAGAAAGGCATAGAGTAGAAGCGACTACAGCACACACCTTCAGTGCAGTGAGTCAGGCTCAAAACTGAGTCATGCACATGGCACATTAACACACACTAATGTGGGTGCTTAGTGATTCTATGTTGAATGAATGAATACCATGCTACTCTGAGCTAAAAAGACCTAAAGAAAATATGACTGAATATTGACTGAGTATTGTTAATTTAAGCAAACATAGACCTAAAAATAGAGATCAGGAAATTAGAAGTATAGTTAGGCAATGTACTCCAAATATTAGGATAAATACTCTTTTGGAACTTTAGGCAGAATAGTCTTTAAGCTCTATTTGAACTCATACAGGAATCAGTGGAGAACTGGTCAACTTGGAATGACAAAATTTACAATGTAATTGTTAACATTCATGTATTTGTATTAGTATTACTAATTATTACTATTAGTAATACAAATACAAATACAATACATTTGGAGTAGATTCTAAAGGTACATTAGATTCATCCCATAGCTGAAATTCTAGATCATATTCTATAGACATAGCCAAGTTTATTAAATTCTAAAATCTCAAAACAAATCCATATCATCACACAGCCCAGAGAATGTAGAGTCATTAAGCATCAGGGAAATGTCATTACATGAAGTATCTTTTTTTAATATTTATTTATTTATTCCTTTTTGTTGCCTTTGTTGTTTTATTGTTGTTGTCATCATTGTTGGATAGGACAGAGAGAAATGGAGAGAGGAGGGGAAGACAGAGAGGGGGAGAGAAAGACAGAAACCTGCAGTCCTGCTTCTATGCCTGTGAAGTGACTCCCCTGCAGGTGGGGAGCCAGGGGCTGGAACAGGGATCCTTATCCTGGTCCTTGCGCTTTGCACCATGTGCGCTTAACCCATTGCGCTAACGCCTGACTCCCTATGAAGAAGTATCTTACTGAAGTTCTACTCTTCTTATCTAGACATTGGTGAGCACTGCTATACACCAAGTAAAGGCTGACTGTTAACCCAGTGCTCTACCACAGGGAGGCCATAGAGTTGTTTAAAGTGAGTGTTGTCTCCAGATCAGAGCTGGATTAAAAGACTTGATTCAATACATCAAGCCACCAGCTTAATAAACAAGTAACGAGGATAAACATGGTGTTTACACCATTGGGTTGTTGTAGGAATCAAAAAGATAATGCAGGTAAACTCCTTATCACAGTCACAGGAGAGTCCTTGGTAAATGCTACTTCTTTCTATAAGATCAATAGAAGTGAGAAGCCTATGTTCCCATGGCCTTTAATCTTACAAAGGAATAAAACCCTCCACCACTAAGGTAGGGAATTCATCCAAATCAATTGAGTATATGGTACATCTGTTCCATATGCATTTCCAAACAAAAAACACCAAACCACAACCCATTCAACCTGTTTATGTACACGACCCTCTGTTTGCTCATGAGTCATTGCTGTATGTGCCCCTTCCCCAAGGTGTCCTAATTTTACTTCATGGACAGAGTGTTGACATCTGAATCTTACTTACCCCAGCATTCCCCCAAGTTTGCCCCCACTTTCCCATTTCCATCTTCAGTCAAATTCTCATGGTGACCTTTGTACTGCTGCACTGTTAATATACATTTTGCAGAGAGAAAACAAAGTAAATAAACTTTTTAAAAAATAATTTATTTATTTATTTGTTGTTCATTACATCAGGTCTGCTGCATTGCTTGATGTTGTGGTCTATTTATATAATCACTGTTTTGCCTGAGACCCGCCCTGCCTGCAGGGTATTGGTTTAATCCCCACTGGTTAGATGGAAGCTTTCTATGTTCTTTTCGAGCTCTTTTTTGCTCCACCGCCTCTCCTAGTCACTTCCTTTCCCCTTGCCACTTCTGGTGAAGAGATGTATCTGATTGATAAACGAGGGATTGCTTTCCCGCTCATCCATGAGTTCTTGGTCGTCTCTCTCCCACCCGCGAAGCTAGCTTGGCATCTGTTGCCTCAACAGGGACCGGCATTTATTTATGAGAAAGATAAGAGGCGAGAAAGAACCAAACATCACTCTGGTACATGTGCTGCTGGGGATCAAACTCAGGACCTCATGGTTGAGAATCCAATGCATTACCCACTGCACTACCTACCAAACCACATAAATAAACTTTGCATTGAAGACTCAGTGATTGATATCAGACTTCTTTCTGAAGGTAGTTTTTGATTAGGGAAGGGGATACCAAATAAAAAGAATAGATCACAAAATCACTGTCTCTTGGGGATGGGAGTAAGGTTAGAGAGAGAATTCTGTGTGTGGGGGGGTAGGAAGAGAGAGAGAGAAGGAGTTAAAAGGGAGGGAAGGGGATACACAGAACACACTCTCCTTATTTTGTCATCCTGAGAGTTGTTATGGTTAAAATTGGCCCTGGTGACAGTAGGGTTTAGTAAAGGAGCCATTTAATCAGGAAATCTCCTTACCCTTAAAAAAATGCCTTTCACATTTGGAAATAGAACGAAAAAAGTTACTTCTGTGGGTTCTCAAATCTTGAAATTGTAGTCTGGGTGCAAATTTCCAAAGTGGTCTCTGCCAGAGTGTTACTTTTATAATCCCAGAATCAGGCATGCAACTTTCGGAAAGCCAGAGATTTGGAGGCAAGCCACGACGATGGGTCCAGAGCCAACTCCCAGACTGGGATGTCTTAAGGCATTTACAACTTACCACTCCATACAGAAACCATTGCCCAGAAGAATGGGGTAAGAGAAGTGTTTGACTTTGAGATGAGTCCCCTAACTGCCGGGGGTGGGGGAGGATTCCCCTAGACCATTGGGCTACCTGCTTTGCTGTGGGAAATCCTGTAGTCCAGGCAGGCACTGATAAACACCAACACGGCAAAGAGTGGAGGAAACTACTGACAGTGACTGAAGTTTCCACTTCTGGTACTTACATGCCAATAATATAAAACGGCAAATCTCTCCCCATCATTCCACTAACCCCTCTGAAGGTCATAAAGACAATTTGGAGGCTGTGAGAAATGACTGTCAAGGAGCACCAGACACTCTGCACATGAAGTTCTTTTCCACAAGCCATCTTGCAAAGGCACAAAGCATGCCACTGGCCAGCTCTCCTTTTTCCTACCAGCATCCTACTCCTTCACCATTATGATAATCCAGATTTGCTCTATGCCAGTAACACAGTTCAGGGATTTCTTCTAACACAAAATCTAGTATTTCAGATTGCTTTAAGTTGCCTTGGAGGAAAAACAACCGCAGTTAATGCCATAAAAATGGGCTGTTCCTATTGAGCTGTCAGAAAAGTCATGATGCATTTGTGCATAGAAAAACATTGAGGGGATCAGGAGGTAGCACAGTGGGTTAAGCACTCAGGGTGCAAAGCTCAGGGACTAGCGTAATGATCCCAGTTCGAGCCCCCGGCTCCCCACCTGCAGGGGAGTCACTTCACAGGCAGTGAAGCAGGTCTACAGGTGTCTATCTTTCTCTCCCCCTCTCTGTCTTCCCCTCCTCTCTCCATTTATCTCTGTCCTATCCAACAACAAACAACATCAACAACAACAATAATGACCACAACAAGGCTACAACAACAAGGGCAACAAAAGGGGGAAAAATGTCCTCCAGGAGCAGTGGATTCATGGTGCAGGCACTGAGCCCCAGCAATAACCCTGGAGGCAAAAAGAAAAAAAAAAGAAAAAACAATGAAATATATGTCATGACTTTCCTGACAACTGCTATATATTAGCCTGACAATGGAAGTACTCTTTAGTAAAGTGAAAATGAGCAGGCAATTGAATAAAATAAGAGAGGGGGACTTGGCAGTATTGAATGAAGATTATTCTAGGCAAGGGGAACATTGACAGAAAAGAGGAAGAAGTGCTAGGTACATACTGAGGAATAAACAAGAATGATGGAGTAGTAGCAGAAAAGGTCATGAGTTATAGGGGAGCCAGGCCGGTAAAACTTTAATAGTTTTTTTACTCTGAGAATTACAGAAACAAATGTCTGTTGTGTTGAAAGTAGACTACAGGGAAACAGAAAAGGAACAAAGAGAAACAGGAAATTGTTTCACTAATCCATATGAGAGTTGATGACGGCTGGATCAAAGTCATCATTGTGGATGTGGGTAGGCAATTGGAATAGAAAGAGATGTTGAGAATTGGTAGTATTGTGAAAATTTTTTTAAGGTAGGGCCAACAAGATTTCCTAAATGATTGCATGTGGGGTAGGAGAAATAAAAAATAAATAAAAATTAAGGACTTTGACCTAATTAGCTGGACAGATGTATTGTTATTGACAGAGATGAAGCTGACTACAAGAAAATTAGAGTTGAAGGGAAAATAAGACAATCTTCAAACATGTTGATTTCACATTTGTATTAAGCATTCTTGCAGAGATTTGGGTTAGACAGAATGGAATTCAGGCGAGAGTTCCAGGCTACTGTAAGACGGCTAGTCAGGAGCTGTATATTTACCAAATGTGCTCACAACAGAAAAGGACATCCATTATTCTTAGCTAGAGCAACTGGTCATTGTCTAGGACTTTAGTAAACAAAAGTTCCTGTTGTTAAATTCTGATGTCCCTTTTAAAGCCACAGTAGCCCTACTTACTTATTTTAAATCTATACATAGAACTGTTATTTAGTAACAAGAGTTTTTTTTTTAATGTATTATTTATTTTGTTTCAAACTTATTTAAAAGTAACTCTATATTCCAGGAATTACGGTCTAGAACATTATACAAGTTTCAAATGTAGATCATTCTAAGTTAACATCTCGGAGCCACATCATATTCTGCACCAAAGTATAGTTCCTATTCTTCACAGTAAAATTGACCCCTGTTAGAGATTTACCCACCCTTCCCCATTCCCCTCTTCACCTCTGGTAACCACTATCTTATTTCTTTAGTCTTAGAACCCAACTAACAGCTGGTGGACTTTAAGACTTCAGGTTGTTTCTATCTTTTGGCTATTCTGAACACTTCTGTGATGACTAAGGAGGTACATACATTTCTTTCTGAGATCAAAAGACACTAGACTCACAAAGACCAAAAGAAACAACATCTTCGATTAACAAGATTATAAGATAACAAGAGTATAATTCCACACAGTATCCACCAACAGAGTTCCCTGTTCCATCCTCTCCACTGGAAGCTTCCCTGTTGTTTATCCCCCTGGGAGTATGGACCAAAATTCTTTATGGCATGCAGAAGGTGGAAGGTCTGGCTTCTGTAATTGCTTCTCAACTGGACATGGATGTTGGCAGGTTGATCCATACCCCTAGCCTATTTCTTTTTTTTTTTAATTTTTTTTTATTTAAGAAAGGATTAATTAACAAAACCATAGGGTAGGCTTTCTATCTTTCCCTAGTGGGAGAGGTGAGGTGAGACTTTAGGACACATTGGTTAGGTCGTCTGCCCAGGAAAGTCAGAATGGATTCCTAGTAGCATCTGCAATTTATTGGCTGAAAGGCAGTAAGATATAAAGCAGGGCAAATTTTTTAATAAAAACAAACCAAAAAATAGGAGTAGAGAAGATGGGAACAGGGATTTTAGGGTGAAAATCTAGGAAGGCTATTTTTGATATGTTCCTAGAGGTCCATGTTCTTACTTTGTGTTTAAGTAGTCTCCAAAAATATTTTTTAAAATGTATTTAAGACTGATTTTCCCCATAGAGATAGCAAAACTGACTCCTCTCAATAGCTGCAAAGAAATTCCAGTGTCTGTTAAGTCTCAATGATGGCTGGTCACTGTTGGTGGGCCATGCCTGTAGTGTAGTGAATACTGTACTGTGCTACCCAGTATCCAGCAGGACAGAAAGAACCACTTCCCTCTGCACCAGGGATACTACAGACTGAGGAGCTCACTGAACTGTACCTCCTGGGCCTTGTCCTTAGCTGAAGGGAGCTGTCTCCTCCAAAATTACATTCCCTACCTGGGAATAGCTTGTACCCAATGACTAACCAACATAGAAAACTCTGATCTTCCATATATCTCTAAAGAACCTTTCAGTTTCAGAGCTCCTATGGGATTGACTGTGACATTTTTGGATTTTTATTTTTTCTTTTCTTTCTTTCTTTTTTTGGCAATTGTTTCAGCAAATAGTGTTTTTCTCACTCCCTCACAGGAGTGATTCTCTAGTGTGCCTCCCAGTTGGCTTCCTGAATTTAGACCTTCATCTCAGATCCAGTTTCCAGGGGAACCCAACTTAGAACACCGAAGCAATTTAGCCTAGCCCTTCCAGTGACCAGAAGGAACAGTCTGCACTGGCTGAGGCCAGGTTACTGTGCTCAGTTTACTGTGCTTCTGTGGTCAGTTCAGGAGCTTTGGGAAATGTACAGATTTTTTTTTTTAGAGGCTATGAATCTGTAGTCAATGGTGGAGCCAGGCTTCAACCCACACCTTCAATTCCAGCTGAGTTAAACAAAAGAGAACTGTCCCTATAGGATCTTTCTCCTGTCATGCCCCACTCTCCAGTCTAACAGGCCTTTCAGTTCCTCAAATAGCTGAGACTTCTGAGTCAAGGCCTTTGGTTTTTCTACTGGTGTTCTCTCAGAAATGTTTTCTTGGAATCTTGGCATCATTGCCTTCTTCAAAGACTCTAGGTTTCAGTTTAATACTTCCTCCTCAGAGAAGCTTTTCTGGAATATACCTGTCACAGACATGTGACCATCCCCCCAATTTTATTTCTACTTATCCTATGTTTTTGCTTATTTCTTTCAATGATTGGATTTGCTGTGAAGCATCCTTGTTGCTTCTATCTCCTATACATCACTCTACTTTATTCATTTCCTTCCTTTACAGAAAATAAGTTCCAAGGAGGTAGAAATCATGACCATCTAGCTCAGAGACTAAAACAATACTTCACATATGGTAGACATTCAGTGAAGCACTGGGTGAAGAAATGAATATACTTTAATTTATTAATCTCTCTACACACTACCAGAAACTAGCTAAGACAAGTTAGAGAAAACAAATACAATAGTTCTTCCACAAGGACTTGACCAGGATTCAAGCTACAAATTCTGAAAATAGGGTTTCTTTTGTTTGTGTTTATAGTGCCTTTGAGGCTTAGTGGAGGTAGGAGTATGTAAAATATGAACAGAAAAATTAGGAAACTAAAACTGGAGCTCTTTTGGGTCTCTTGGGGATCAGAGAGTATTTGGGCTGAGGTTCTAGTGATGGCACATGAAGTTGAAATTTAAAGCCTCCAAGCAGTGAACGACTTTCCTCGAACAGTTCATGTAATAATAATGAAACTATGTTGCTCAACCTCTCTAGCTGAAATTCAGACCAGAACAGTCTTCAAAGCACCAGAGAATGTTTTAGATGAAACAGACCAGAAGGGGATGCATACTGGATGATCTCATGTATAGAGAAAAATCTAAGAAGCAAAGCGAAGTGCAACACAATGTAAAACCTTAGTGGCTGTTGCCACTAATGCATCATATCTGTGGACTCAGAATGGTAAAAGGAGGAAGTAGGGGATCTTAGCCCCAAGGAATGTGGAAATGTACCCTCATGATAACAATAATCCCACAAATCAACATTTCTTTAATAAAATGTTACTGAAAATAGAAGGGGAAGAAAAAAGACTTATATGTAAGACATAGACCTATAAAAAGGCATTCAAAGAAGCAGCTCATTGACTATATATATATATATATATATATATATATATATATATATATATATGATAGAATTTAATTCCATCAGCAAAGGAAGCAAAAACAAGAACTAATAAATCCACATCAAACAAAAATACTCCTATACAACAAAAGAAACCACCTCACAGTGATTGGGAGATATTCACGATTCATATATGTCACAAGGAATTTAGATCCAATATATAAAAGAACTCATACAGCTCAACAATAGAAAAATCAAACAACTTAATAAAAAAATGGACAGGTGATTGTTGGGACACTAACACAGACTCTGAACATCTTGTCCATGATTCGTGTCCATGTTGGGACATGGATATAATTAGCATATGGCTGACGTCAGGCTGATGAACTTATGTAAGCCACGTGATTTAAGCACCAGCCTGCTGGAAGTCACTCTGTTCCTTCGGACTCAGCTGCAGCTCTCTTTTCCTGCATGGTTTCCTTCACCTTGGACCCTGCCATACCACCTGTCCCAGGTGACTGAATGGACTATGTCTAGCCTATCTCTGTCCCATTGACTATTTTGCTATAGCTAAATAACTGCCATGTAATAATAAACCTTTGCTTGTCTTAAACCCCAAGCAAAGCTGCACCTGAAGTCTTCTATTTTTAAATTCTATACATGATGTGAATCTGTAAAGAATATTCTTCTTCAAAGAAGAACTACAGTTGGCCAACAGGCACAAGAAAATCTGCTCATAAAGCCATACTTCAGGAAGGACAATAACAAATGTTGGAGAGGTTACAGGGGTAAAGGAACCCTTATACACTATTAGTGAGAATGTAAATTGGTTCCACTCGTATGGAGAGCTGTGTAGAGAACTCTCGGGATGATAGAAATACCCTATGACCTGACAAATTTTCTCCTGGGATATATCCTAAGGAAACAAACACACACATCCAGAGTGCTGTGTACAGCCTATGTTCATAGCAACACAATTTGTAATAGCCCAAATTTGGAGACAATCTAGGTGTCTGACAACAGATGAGTGGCTGAGAAAGTTGTGGTATATATACACAATAGAATATTACTAGGCTATTAATAATGATGATTTCACTTTCTTCACCTCAGTTTGAATGAAGCTTAAAGGAAACATATTGAGATAAGCCAGAAAGAGAAGGATGCATATGGGATGATCTCACTTCTAGACAGAACTTAAGAAACAAGAACATAAAGGAGAAACCTAAAGCAAAACTTGAACTGGTTGGATGTATTGCACCAAAGCAAAGGACTCTTGGGAAGGAAGGCAGGGAGAGGGCTGGGGAGAGGAGGTTATGGTGCCTGATGATGGAAACTGTTATAAGTTGAGGGTGAGAATGTTTTGCAGGCACTTATCATGACAAGATGTGAAATTTTACCTATGTGTCAGCAACTCTACTGTAAACCTTTAACCTCTCAATAAAATACTAAAAAAGAAAGTCCGTTCATTATCACTTACTGGAAAATGTAAACCAAAACCAAGTAAGATATCATTACCATACCTGTGAGAAAGACCTATATCAAAGAGACAAGAAACAAATGTTGCTGAGGATATGGAGAAAAAGGAACTCTTGTACAACAAATGGTGGAAACAGTGCTATATTGGGGGGGGATTCCTAAAAACATTAAAAATGTGGGAGTCTGGTGGTAGTGCAGCAGGTTAAGTGCAGGTGGTGCAAAGCTCAAGGACCAACCTAAGCATCCTGGTTCGAGCCCCCGGCTCCCCACCTGCAGGGGAGTCACTTCACAAGCGGTGAAGCAGGTCTGCAGGTGTCTGTCTTCTCTCCCTTTCTCTGTCTTCTCCTCCTCTCTCCATTTCTCTCTGTCCTATCCAACAACAATGACATCAATAACAACAGCAATAATAACTATAACAATAAACAACAAGGGCAACAAAAAGGGAATACATACATAAACATTTTAAAAAGTAACTGCTGTATTATCCAGTAATTCCATTTCTAGGTATCTATCTGCAGGATTTAATATGAAGAACAATCTGGTAGGTAGATATGTTAACATGCAATGAGGAAAAAGCTTACCTTTCTTCTCCACCTGATGATGTTCAGTGAAACCTTCCAAATTCTCTAGAGAAAGAAGATGCCTCTGACTTATCATGCTTGCCTTTGAGTCTTGTTCCAAGTAAAATGTTTTCAAAAGGAAAGAAAAGTAAAAGGGCGGATAAAAATTCAAAAACCATACCACTGAGTGTTGCCTTTGGTTATTCCAGAGCTAGTTTCCTCCTCTTGAATTTCCAGTTCCCATTCCCAAAGCTCAAACCTCACCCTGAGCACCTTAGTGTAAAATCTGTGATGCTAGGGTGTGGATGAAAGGGGATTTAATGATGCACTCACTGTTTCATTCATTTTATACTGAGGGGGTATTTCTAGGGTTTTGTTGTAGACTCCTTGTACTATTCCTTTTAACAAAAATATGTTCTTGTCTCACAGTTCTAAAAACTAGACATCTGAGATCAAGATGTCATCTGTCATCTAGTCAGTTCTTTCTGAGTGCTGTGGAGAAGACACAGGTCTCGCTCTAGCTTCTGGTGGCTTGCTGGCAATTTTTGGCTTCTAGAAGCATCCAATAGCTCTCTGCCTTAATGTTCACACTGCAGTCTCTTTTTTTAACGACTCTTCCAAATTTATGTCTTTTAAATAATTGAACCAGTCTTATTAGACTAGGGATCTCACCGGTGTCATCATTTTAATATGGTTGCCTTTGCAAAGACCTCATTCCCCAGTAAGATTACATTCTGAGGCACTGGGGTTAGGAGTTCAATATCTAGATTGAAGGGGGAAGGGCATAGTTTAACCAAAGACCATGTAAAATAATAATAGAAAATACATGGGGCCAGATGGTGACGCATCTGTCTAAGCACACATATTAAAGTGCACAAGGACCAGGGTTCAAACCCCTGGTCCCCACATGCAGGGGGAAAGCTTCGTAAGTGGTGAAGCAGGGCTACAGGTGTCTCTTTGTCTCTCTCCCTCTCTAGCTCCTCCTCTCCTCTTAATTTCTGTCTCTATCCAATAATAAATAGACAAAATCTAAAACAAAACATTAAAAGAAGAAAAGAATAAACAAGTGTTTATTTATTATGGATTGATTGACTTTAAGGTATTTCTTGAACAGCTACTACATGCAAAACTCTCTGCTCAAGGGTCTTTTAAAAGGATAATATCACCTCAGTATTTTTCTAAATTTTCCCAACATGCACCTCAAGCTTACATAATTGCACACACTCAGGAGAGAATGTTCTGTTGCACTGAATGCAAAAGCAAAGAAATTGATGCAAGGAAAGTAGACAAGTTAACAGAAGTCTATAAAAGGCACACGAAGATGATTTGTAGCCTTGAGCTATAGTAGAACAAAATAAAAGATTTCCCAAAACAGAACCAATATTCCCCCTGCCTCCACTTAAGCAATGACTCTTACACAAGACTTTCTGTGGAATTTCTCTTTATGTAACTCCTGATTCAGAAAATCCTTGGCATTAAACACCGAACAAGCTCGGAAGATCAAGGTCTTGTAATAAAATGTCTATTAAAAAAAAGTATAGCACTCTTTAAGAGAATGAAAATTGTCTAAAACTAGAAAGGACTTCAGAGATCATTTGCTTCAGGGAGCAGGTAGATTCCATCAGAGGTTCTTTTGTTATAGGCTATCTTAGTATCTACATATGGCAAGGGCAATTGGTCAGGAGACAATGGTCATATAATATCTATATGTCCCGAAAGAAAGAGACACATATTGCCATGGGGGTTGTGGAGGAGAGGTGTATGGGAAAGCAAGAAAGTCAGGCAGAAGACAGAGGAAGAGGACAGAGTTGTAAGCAAGAACAGCAGAAGGCATTAGAAGAGGAGCAATTTGAATGATTAACTACTTCAAGTAATTTCAGCAGACTTTTCAGCATATGCACTACCCCTAGTTGTCTGATACCTGGCTCTGTGGTGATTAAGTTACTTGGATAGTGGCTCAGAGTGTAAGAGCTTTGCATTGGTTGGTCTCTGTTTGTAAAATGTGGTTCTGGATAAGTCCCCTGCTTTAAGAATGTACAATTTTGGGAGGGACAAGCCTTGTAGATCTCAAATCATCAAAAACAAATAAAAAACAAAAGCAAAACAACAGATACTCATATCCATGTGTCATTTCTGGTTGGCTACTAGGGACTTCCTAGATGGAGGGTTGATAAGGATCCAGAAATTTTTTTTTTTTTGCCTCCAGGATTATTGCTGAGTCTTAGTGCCTGCACTATGAATCCACTACTCCCAGAGGCCATTTTTTCTCCCCCGTTGTTGTTATTGTTATTGTTGTTGGATAGGACAGAGAAAAATTGAGAGAGGAGCGGAAGACAAGAAGGGGAGAGAAAGACACCTGCAGACCTGCTTCACTGCTTTCAAAGTGACCCCTCTACCACCCAACTTGTGAAAACCGTAACATTGATTACCATTCATTCTCTGCCATGAATATGACTGATTAGAAAATGGCAAAGCTAGTGTCCACAGAGATAGTTGTATAGAGTCACATAGCTACTTAGTCACAGATTTGGAAAAATAAGTTATATATTTTTTGACTTCCAAAGTATTGTGCTTTAAGTATGTTGGCTACACACTATCCTCAGAAGCAGTTTAACACAATTCTAAACAAGTCCCTTATAGCACTGCCAGCATTAGTTGTAATTTAGGGAGAAGATATGTCTTCTTCTATGCCCTATCATTCATAGACCATTATTCTCAGTCAATCTGCTGCAAGTTCTACAGGCTATTCCATCCATGGTGTCCGTTATTTTATCATCATCATGCTTGCCTTCCCCTGTTGATGAAGCACTAAGGTTGGTCTAGAGCCTTCTCCCAACCATCCAGAGCAGTTGGCATACTTCTGTGGAAGTTAGACAGCACAGTCAGAGTACTGAGTAGTGCACAGCTAGTGGTTCTTCCATCAGATTTTCAATGATGATCAGCTGCTGAAAGCAGTTCAATCTTCTCCCCCCCACCCCCGGCTGTCTTGAGTTGACTGCAACATTAACATCAGTATCTTCTACAATCAAGGTGATCCTGAAATAGATTCTTTGTGACTTTTCTGAGAGAAAAGTATGTCATCTGTTTTCTGGAATAAAAGCCAATGTGATAAGCTCTAATAAAGGGAGTTAGTGATTACTCAACACTACTCACATGCTATCAGGCGCATATTACATATAGGAAACATCTCTACATATTATAGACTTTAAATGTCAGGGTAATAATGATCTTTGCTGTGAAAAATAACCTAGAGAGATAAAATGGTGACAATCATTGAATTGTACAGTAAAAACAAACAAACAAACAAAAAACTGGCAAGCTGGTTTTCCAAATGCTTTTCCTTGTTATCTTTATACAGAGTTAGGTTCCATTTCTCAGCCTCTTATGAAGATACTTGTGGCCGAAATTGCTGGGTCCTAACCAAAAGAATGGTGAGCTGAATGATGTGTACACCTTTTACATCTAGTTCACTAAAAACCTCACATTATTGCGGAAAAGTTCATTAACATTTTTCACTTTTTTCCTTGTCTTTCACTGGACACAGAGGAAGTTTAGAAAACAGATCTTATAGATGACAAAGTTGCAAGAAAGCGGAATTCTAGGTCTCTGGATCACCACTTGAAAAGGAGCAGTATACCAATGAAGAGGAAATATTTTGGACTCTTTTGTGAGTGAGACACAAATTGCTTTTGGATCTAAAATTTCCTATTTTGAGAATTACTTTTTATAGTAGATAGTATGACCAAATCTGCAACTAGTACCTACATATTCTGAGTTCAATTCTATTCCCTCCAAACACAAATCCAGAAGAAATAATTTGATAATGTCCCAACTTTACCAACAACTAGAGATCAGTCACATTTTAGGTCATTCAAGGTAGTTAATATGCAAAGAATAACATGAAGAAGGGGAGACTGCAAAGTACCTACATCTGTGTCAAATGGAGGATGACTGCAGATCAGTGTCCCATTTAATATACAAGGTTGATGTCTAAAGGATTGATATGAGGGGGTGAGGCGGTAGTGCAGTGGGTTAAATGCACATGGTGTGAAGCATAAATACCAGTGTAAGGATCCTGGTTTGAGTCTCTGGCTCCCCACCTGCGGGGGTGGGGTGGGGGGTTGTCACCTTACAAGTGGTGAAGCAAGTCTGCAGGTGTCTATCTCTCCTCCCTGTCTGTCTCCCCTCCTCTCTCAATTTCTCTCTGTCCAATACAACAACAAAAACATAAATGGCAACAATAATGACAACAACAAGGGCAACAAAAATAGGGAAAAAATGGCCTCCAGGAGCAGTGGATTTGTGGTGTAGGCAACAAGCCCTAGCAATAACCCTGTAGGAAAAATAATAAAATTTTTTTAAAAGGATTGATATGCTATTTCCAGACTCCAAGATTAGATTTATTATTCAGAATTTATTTCTGCTGATCTGAGTGTGTCATGCTACAAACACAGATCTCCCCAAATTCATTCTTTCTACCTTTGAAATTCTCTGAAGAAATTGGTAGTTGAAACAAAATTGACCAGCACTAGTGATCCCGTGTTATGACGTAACCATATAGACATGTGTGACCTTAACTGCCTCTTTAGTGAAATTGATGGACACTGACAAGGCCACAGAAATGGCAGATTAGGAGCAGAAGCAAATCTATGAAGTGCAGACAAGTTTCCTTTAAAATATGAATATTTTCCTTTAAGACAGTCTTTCTTCTCTTCCCCTTTCTGGAGTCTCCACACGGACTTTCTGAAGCCTAACTATACGTATTCTCTTTAGTCAGATGCTCTCTACCCACAGATTTAGCATTTCCCCCTAGCCCTGCACTTCTGGATGTCATGGTTCACCTCCCCTTACATACTCAGATATTCACAAAATTTACTCAAATCATGAACTACAAAAAAAAAATTCTAAAGTTATATGGGATGTCACATTACCTGGAAAGAAACATAGGCTTCTCACAAATGTTAGGGTATATCAGTCTATAATAAACTGGGCATTGTATCTCAAAGAGCTACAGTGTAAAGAGTTGTCAGTAGAATATAAACAGGAGAGTACCGAGTTTTCAGTAACTTGTCTGTGCAGGGTAGCTTCCTCAGTGGATGGATATTGTGTGGCTTCCTCAGAAGAAGAAAATCCTTCAAAAGAGAAGTGAGAGAGTGTTAGAGCAAATGTTGACTTGTTTGCTTAATACAAGTCAAGACCTTACAATATTTTTTTTCCCCTGAGAAAACATGTGTAGTCAAAAAATAGTAATTTGTACAAACTCAAGAGTCACACAGATAATATATTTTGTATAGTGTAAGTGGCCAAGTGCCAAAATTTGTTGTTAGGCTGCAATATTCAGCAATAATAGTTAAGAATCCTCTGGGTAAGTTATCTGCCTGAATGAAGAAACAGCATCCTGCTTCTTATAAATATTTTGAGGGGGTGGCAATAATAGCCTTTGTTATTTTGTTTTATTTTTATAGGGTAGTTGATTCTGCTTAAGACTACCTTATGACTTTGGGCTTGTATTGATTTACAAGTGACCTTTGGATGAGTCTGTAGTTGTTCCTGGAATTTATACCACAGAGATTCCCTTTCTGTCCTCTTTAGTTAATTACTCAGCCTATCACACATAAATGTGATGGGAAGGCAGACAGATATTTAAATTGCTCTCAAAAGGAAGCTTATGTTGGAAAGTAGTTGAACTCAGTCTATCTCGTGAGTTTCTTTTGTGTCTCAAGCATTCGTTAATGATTTAGTTGTCTTGACAAATTATTGCTAAAATAACATTGAAATGTATAGTCCTCTCTTCAGAGTCCTGATCATAACCCAACACAATTCAGATTACAATTCAGATCATAACCCACCACAATTCAAATGAGTCCAAGGACTAGTAACGGTCACACTATTCCACAAAAATGCTCCGGAGAGTGGGGAAATGCCCTGCCCTGCCAACATGTTACTATTTAAGACCTAGTATGGCAATTTTGTGTCCTTTCTTTTCACTAAGCATTTCAGAGAGAAGAAGTAATGAAGAGGACAAATTACTTCTAGACACTATGGACGTTTGTCCTTTTGGTGACCTTCATGACAAATATGGGCAGGACAGGCAATGGGAAAGTGATCTTCCTGCCAGAATATCAGCAGATGTTATCCTGGATGCAACATCTGCATTGCACTAAAACACATGTAAGTTGTTTTCCACAGAGGCAAAGCTCTGCCCCAAACTTGGCACCAGATCAGTTCCATAGTGAGTAATTATTTGGAATTTTTATTCTTTTATGACCACTGTTACAATATCACTTTATTGTTCAGAACTGTTCTGTGGTATGGTGGTACTATTGTCTCATTATTGGTGCCTCCCCAAAATTAATATTTTTAATCCTAATCTCAAGATGATGGTTTGAGGAGAGAAAACCTCTGTAAGGTTATTAGAATGGGAACAGAGCTTTTGTGACTGGGGTTTGTGCCCTTATAAAGCAGTTCCTCTGCTTTTTATCTGCCACGTGAACACACATGGAGAAGGCATCAGCTAGGGAACAGGAAGTGAGCTAGCTGATACTTACCCATACATGGCTCCAGAGTTTAACCATACAGTTTCCCTGATAGTGAACCCCTCAACCTCTAGAACTGGGAGAAATAAATTTCTGTCGCTTTTCAATCTTCCAGATTAAAGCATGGAGGCAGAGTAATGGTTCTTAAAAGATCTAGACCTGCCAGTGTGCTACCTAGCAGTGCAAAGGGGCCTTTGTAGATGTGATTAAGGTAAAAGACTTTAAGCTGAGGAGAGTATTGGAGTATTGTAGATGATTCCAGGTAGATCGAGTATAGTCATGGGAATCTTTTAAAACAGAGAATCTTTTCCAGCTGTGGAGAGAAGTGAGCGAGAAGGTGATGACAGAAGGGTCAGAGATGAGGTGAAAGAAGGAGAGGTTTGAAGCATGGGAGGAACTCTAGCTGCTTGGTTCACAAATTGAGCACAGAGGGTCTCTAACTTGGCGTAAGGATTTCCTTTCATTCTAAAGAATTCTTAATGTCTCCGTGGATCTTTTGTCCATGTGAGTTATAGCTGTAATATTTACTGTGTTAAAAATTCAATTAAATTAAAAAGAGAGAGTTGTGATTACCTCTTGAGAAGAACAATATGCCCACTTCATTATCATACAAGCAATAAAATGTAGTATAAACTGATGTATTTTTTTAAAAGAGAGTATAAAGTATGGCACTGTTTCATAGTTTTGCAAATCTCTTTGATGGTTGTCTTAATAGGAGACAGCTGGATTCTCAATCCATGTTCCATCTATTGCTATATATTGTTTTGGTTAAAGTATGTTAAGAAAATATGCCACTTTAACAAGGAAATTATTTTAAAAGCTTTTTGAGATAATTCTGGATGTTCTTCTCTGGTGATGTACTGAAACTCAATAGGTAGAAATTTCTTTTGCTTAATGTTTTTATTGATTTTGCTTTAACAAGAGAGAATGTAGAGAGAAGTACAGAGAAGATCAGAGCACTATTCAGTCCTGATTTATGGTGATGCTGGGAACTGAACCTGGGATCTTGGAGCTTCATGCATCAAAGTCTTATGCTATCTCCCCAGCCCAAGTGGAAATTTCTTAAAGGTTAATTGCATGTAGAATCTGAAACTATATAAATGAATCAATTGGTACTCTGTTACAATAAAAAAAAATACATCCAGAGCCCTGCTTCAGTCAAGAAAGATAAAAACAAGTTGGGAGTATGGGTTGACATGCTAACACCCATGTCCAGTGGAGAAGCAATTGCAGAATCCGGAATTCCCAACTTCTGCACCCCATAAAGATCTTTGGTCTATACACCCAGGGAAGTAAAGACTAGGAAAATTTCCAATGGAGGGGAAGGAATGCAGAGCTCTGATGGTGGGAATTGTGTGGAATTGTACCCCTCTTATCCAATGGTCTTGTTGATCATTATTAAATCAAAAAAAAAAGTGCGTTAATTTCCCCTGCAATTTGGAATAGGAGAATGTTGGCTTACTGAGTTATGGCAACTTTTATAGGTGTTGACACAATTTATTATGCAATATCAAAAAATCACGTTTGTTAAAATATCCACCAATCTCATTAGAAAATTATTTATGCTTTAAGAATCAGTCATGTTGATAGAGAAGGATACAAAATTTCAAAAAGATCTAATTTCATCTTGGAGGCTTGAATTTTATTGTCAACAAATATTGTCCATTGTTTTCTTCTGTGTGACAGACTTGCTTTGCTTATTTTTGGAAAAGTTCTGCCCAGTCTGAAAATCCAAACTGACCTAGTTTTTATTTCATGATAAAAGTGAATGTTTCAGTTTACAATTCCAGTTGCAGTGAAGGAAGGCATAGACATTCAGTATCTTTGCCTTGGGCTTCCCTTAGAACCCACATTTCCCTACAAGTGGTTGACAGAGTTCCAAAGTGTCTCTCTAGGCTCCTTGGTGGTTCCATGCTAGATTTCTCAGCCACAGAAGTGTCTGCTGAATGATGTTTTATTGAAGCATCCAAGTCTACAAGCTTGAACCAGTCTAAAAAAAAAAAAGATGATGTTCTTATAGAAAAAATCCTCTTGGCACCAGTTAGAGTGTATAAACAGAAGGTGGAATCTATCTGACCTTCCAAATTTGTCTGCAGTCCTTTCTCCTAGATGTTAAATATTTGGAGCTCAGAATGTAAGAAATGAACCTACGCTATGACCTCTCACTTAAGAGCTAAATCTTTCCAGAGGAAATGAAAGATGCAATTTGGAGAAGAATTCCTACTGGACAAAATAAACTAAAACTATGGAATTCCCAAGTTATCTTCTTTCTTTCTTTCTTTCTTTCTTTCTTTCTTTCTTTCTTTCTTTCTTTCTTTCTTTCTTTGTTTCTCTCTCTCTCTCTCTCTTCCTTCCTTCCTTCCTTCCTTCCTTCCTTCCTTCCTTTCTTTCCTTCTTTCTTTCTTCCTTCCTTTCTTTTTTCAGGGAGGGAGAGAGATATAGAAAGAGAGGCACTACATCACTGAAGCTTCCTTAAGCGCAGTAGGGTCTGGGCTGGAGGCTGGGTCTTACACTGGTAAAGGATTACACTGTCCAAGTGAGACTGCATTCTTTTCAGAGACCTGTCATGGGGAGCTGAGAAACTGTACCCATGTGTCAAAAACTGGAGTATATCCCCAGACAATAACTTGGATCCACCTGCATATCAGATATCAGGCTCAGAAAGGAAAAAAAAAAAACTAGTATAGTCATGGGACCTTTGGAATATAATTAAAATAGACCTGCTAGCTATCTACACAATGGAGATCCCCAAATCTTCATCTGCACTACTCCAGCCTTTAGGTTCATGATTAGTCAACAACTTGTTTGGCTTTGCATGTTAACTCTCTTTTCAACCACCAGGTTCCAGATGCTACCGTGATGCCAACAGGACATCCCTGGGCAGATGACCCTACCAATGTGTCCTGGAGCCCCACTTCCCCAGAGCCCCACCCCACTAGGGAAAGAGAGAGACAGGCTGGGAGTATGCATTGACCTGCCAACACCCACATTCAGTGGGGAAGCCATTACAGAAGTTAGATCTTCCACATTCTGCACCCCACAGTGACCTTGGGTCCATACTCCCAGAGGGATAAAGAATAGGAAAGCTATTGGGGGATGGGATGGGATACAGAGTTCTGGTAGTGGGAACTGTGTGGCGTTGTACCCCTCTTATCTTATGGTTTTTGTCAGTGTTCCCTTTTTATAAATTAAAAAAAAAGATAATGGTAATGAACATTGAATGTGAAGCAATCTTGCTCATGGCAGTGTATTTTCTAAGGAAATGTTTCATTATTTAAGTGAAAACCTTACCTAATGAACTGTCAGGGCCATGATTTAGCACATAACTGGAATTTAGTTTGGGATTTCCTAAGGGTAATAAAATATCTTTGGTTTTCACTGTTCTACCTCCTAAGAAAATATTGGAGCATAACTACTAACCCCCTAATGAAATGATAAAATATATATAGATACATATCTGGCCTTGGGCCAGTGAAACAGCTCACTGGGATAGTGTTTTGTTTTGCCATGTATATGCAACCCAGGTTTGAGCCTGTACTCCACAGTGCTGAAGGAAGCCTGAGTACTGTTGTCTCTTTCAACTCTCCCTCTGCTTCCCTTGAGAATAAAGAAACTGTGGTTAAAGCATCCAATTGTGGCACATGATAAAATGGCTTAAATATAGAATTAAGACTAGACGATTATGAAATATGGTTAAATAAAAAACATTAACTGTTGTAAATCTTTAAACTGGAAAGATAATGTAATTAGAAAAGAAGCAGATGAGATTTGGGGGCCTCCATTTGGGAAAAAGCTAGGAAGTCTATTTTAGGTGTATTCCAAGGGGCCCATGACTTTACTAATTTTGCCTGAGCCCAACAGCTAACTTTCAGGTGGGCATTATTGTCTGGGGAGATGGTGTCAGAGGACCTCAATAGTGTGTCCTAGAACTTCACCTCCCTAGACCCCTGCCCCACTAGGGAAAGATAAAAACAGGCTGGGAATATGGATTGATGTGCCAATGCCCATGTCCAGTGGAATAGCACTTATAGAAGCCAGATCTTCCACTGATCCTGGGTCCATGCTCCCAGAGGGATAAAGAATAGGAAAGCTTCCAATAGAGGGGGTAGGATATGGCACTCTGGTGGTGGGAATTGTCCCCCTCTTATCCTACAATCTTGTCAATCATTATTAACTCATTAAAAAAAAGACAAAGAAGCTAGAGAGAAGGGATAAAATTGAAGTCTTCCAATTTTTTCATCTCTCATAGTAAGATATCCATAGATGAAGTTTGCATCATTCAACTAAATTTCTTTCACAGAAGGGTGCTTTTCTTGGATGCCATCAAAAACCTATTAGCCAAGAATGTCTTTGGAAATAAGATAAAATCAAGACACTACCACATCTCTATCCCCAACACTAAGATCCCCAAAGGAATCTTGAAGAATAGAGACAAAGTCAGACTTCTTCACAAGACAAGAACCTGTTTGGAGACAACTTTACAAAAGTCAGTAGTATTTTACCATTTTTTTTCCTTTCATTTAAGAAAGGATATGTGCAGGTTTAGGAAACATCTCATTTTTCCTTGTGACTTTTGAGTTATACAACAACTGTCAGCAAAATGCTTGAACGTTTTTTTCTTCCTGATTTTGTTTATGGTTTTACAAAGAATAACCATATTGACTAGGCTAACTTTACCATTGGTGTTCATTTTTTCCTACTTAGCAGTGTTCTAATTGGATACATAAGTGTGATTCATATGACCACACTTACATGACAGCAAAAGCAGAAAAAGGGTACAGGAATAGATGTGGGGTAACTTGGCTAGAGCAATGTATAAATATGAAATTACAATAGAAGATGAAATTTCCAGTGAGTAAACAATTCTGCATAATATGTACAAGACTAAAAGAGCTGTTTTCTTCCATATAGATAACTCAGAAGAAGCACAAACAGAAGAGATACTATTATGTTTGGTCAGCTCTCATTTTGGAACTATAACGGAGCTAGGAAAAATAAAACAGGCACTGGCATCAAACAAACCAGATTTTAAAACCTAGTGTTGCCTGTTTTTTTTTTCCACTGAGTATATTTGTACAGATTAACACTTAAAATCTATCAAAGTGAGGACTGTATGCAGTCCTTACTTTGTCATGTACATGACCCAGTCCCTAGCACACTCAAGGAAGCTTTGGGGCTATAGTTATTTTTCTTTTATCTTCTTTTACTCTTTTTTCTTTTTTCACTTTCTTTTTTTTTCTTTCTTTTTTTGCACTGCAAATCCATTGCTCCTGGTGCCATTTTTCCTTTTTTTTTTTTTTAAAAAAAATATATTTATTTATTTATTATTGGATAGAGACACAGAGAAATTGAGAGGGGAGGTGGAGATAGAAAAGAAGAGAGAAAGAGAGACACCCGCAGCCCAGCTTCACCACTCATGAAGCCTTCCCCCCTGCAGGTGGGGACCAGAGGCTAGAACCTGGATCCTTGCACACTGTAATGTGTACACTTAACCTGTTGCACCACCAACTGCCCCCCCTTTTAAATTTACTTTGTTATCTTTGTTTATTGAGTAGAGACAGTCAAAAATAGAGAGGGAAGAGGGTGATAGAGAGGGAGATAGAGACAGAGAGACACTTTCAATCCTACTTCACCACTAGCAAAACTTTCTCCAGGTGGTGAATAGGGGCTCAAATCTGGGTCCTTGTGTAACATGTGCATTCAACCAGGTGTGCCACTCCCCAGCCCACCCCCCCTTTTTTTCTACTTTATTCAATAGGACAGAGAGAAATTGAGGAGGGAGGGGAAGATAGAGAGGGAGAGAGATCCTTGCATCTCCACTGTAAGTGGAGATGGGGGAAGGGGGAAACTCAAACCGGGATACTTGCTCCAGTCCTTGCACTTAGTAGTATGTGTGCTTACTGAGTGTACCACTGCCTTCCTGCCCCCCCACCCCCAGTGCTGTAGTTTCTTTCCCCTCTCCCTCTGTCTCTCTTTCTATCTGAAGAAAATCAGCTCAGAGATATGGCACTCTCCACCATCTCTGGTCATTTTCATGAGGAACAGCATCACGGACCTTCTTGTCAGCCTCTATGGGACCTTGCCCTCAATGTAAAATAACAATGGTAAGGACTGCCTCACTCTCCGAAGGGAGGCCGGGTCAACATACACTGCCACTTGGGGAAGATGGGTTCTGAAATTAGTGCAGAATGTTCCTAGCTATGACCACGGAACGCGAGCTCAGACTTACAGGGATGTAGAGGTTACACAGGCTCCTGTGCTGAATATGGGCCCCAGATCAAGTCAATGGGGTTTACAGTTAACAGTATTTTATATAAATAAAAATTTCCATATTTGGGAGCTACTCTCTGCCCTGATCCAGCTTTCTAGTCTTATTTCCAACTCTGAAACCATCTCCCCAGACAATACCTTTATCCCACCTGCACCTTAGCTGTAGGGCTCAGGCAAAAATTAGTAAAGCCATGGACCCCTTGGAATATGCCTAAAATAGACCTACCAGCTTTTTCCAAAACGGAGACCTCAAATATCATCTGCTATATTCTTACCTTTAGGTTCCTGACTATTAAACAATTTGTTCTGTTTTATATCTTAATGCTTTTCAACCACCAAGTTGCAGATGCTATCATGATGCCAATCTGACTTCTCTGGGCAGATGACCTCACCCATGTGTCCTGGAACCCCACCTCTCCAGAACCCTACCCCACTAAGGAAAGAGACAGGCTGAGAGTATGGACTGACCTACCAATGATCATGTCCAGCAGAGAGACAATTACAGAAGCCAGACCTCCCACCTTCTGCACCTCATAATGATCCTGGTTCCATACTCCCAGAGTAGTAAAGAACAGGAAAGTTTCCAAATGAAGGGATAGGATACAGAACTCTATTGGTGGGAACTGTATGGAATTATACCCCTTTTATGCTATGGTCTTGTAGATCATTATTAAATAAAGAAAATCTATCAAAGTGATTTTTCCTAATGTTTATAATAATAACAAAATAACTATGGCACCTATACTGTTGTGAAAATTGGCAAAATAGTGTATTGATGAACTTAGTACAATCATGCAAGTCTTCAATAACTGATAGACATTAACAATATGGAAATAAACAATACACAATATTTAAGTACAGAAAGCTTAGACATAGGAAGCAGTTTGGAAAGGGTTCTAACTAGTTTTAGAAGACTATCTCTTTGCCTTTTACTTCAAATTATAGAAATTGTCATCTACAGAAGAGTCTTGAGTTCTAGCCTCAGGTCCTTCATTAATGAATGCTGTATGGTTTGGCATGGACTGTTTATCTTCTTTCAGCCCTAATTTCTGTGTTTGTTTGATAAGGAGATCATTAACAATGATATGACCTCATATCCAAAAAAGATAATACAAAGTGTAAACACTCTGAAATAAATGGTGTTCTATACTGAACCAAGAAAGCAGATAGTGATGTCAAAATTCGTGCTACATTTTCTCTTCAATTTATTGTGGTTTCTCTCAAACTAAAGAGGCAGCAAGTTATGGGCTCTTGCATTTTCTGTCTCTGAGCATTGCCCCCCCCCACATAGATCTTTCTGAAGTCCCTATCTTTCAAGGCTCAATTTAAATGCCAATGATCTTTGAAAACTTCCTTACCTACATCTTGCCTGTATTTTCATAATATGTTCTATTTTGCAGTTCTGACCATGATGTCTGTAGTAAAAATCTTACTTTTTTGTAGCTCTGTCCCTCCTACAAGTATATTGCACCTAGAATTTAAATGCTTTGTAGCTTAGACATATCCTATCACATCATCTTGCAGATCGAGTGGCTTAGAAGAGACAATAAATATCTTTGAGGAGACAAAAAAAAAAAAAAGCTAAAAGGGAAAAGAAAATGACCAGTTGCTGAATAGTCAGGCATGATGGAAACTTTCCCATACTTTGTTTCATGTAACTATTAGATCACTGATATCTTTTCATGAATCTGTTCATTTAACACATTCTCATTGAATCCTTGACTATGTGTCAGGTACTATTCTAGATTTGGGATATACAGCTGTTCTTAACATGTTTGCATCCATGTATAAGAAATGGACAGCAAACATATGTTAAGTGGTGATATATTCTATGAAGAAAAATAAAACTGGATGGTAAAATAAAGTTATGGAGCTTGGGGTAATGTTCAGTTTTAGATTGAGGACCTAGAAAATGCTTCACGAGAAGCTAAGCTTTGAATAAAGTCCTAAATGAAGAAAAGTAGATGGATTATAGTATCTATAAAAATATATAGAAAAAGAGTTACCAGTTCTAAGTCCATGAAGCCCGAATACATATAATGTCTCAGAACCAACATGGGGGGTGGGTGGGACAGTATGTCTGGTCATCTGTAATCAAAGAATTAAATGGTCTATGAAATCAGAGAGGTAAAAGAAGTATGTCATGTAAACCCTCATGGGATGATCCAGTGGTTTTGTTCTTGGTGACAGGGGAAGTCCTGAGAGGATCAAGATTAGAGCAACTGAAGCAGAATATAATGGAGCAGGGTAGATGGGTGGGGCAATCTGCTATTTATTGCAATAACCAAGGGAAGGGGTGATGGCGTTTTAAGCCAGAATGATACTAATGGAAACCAGGTGCTAGTTGCAATTTAAGGTAGAACTAACAAACAGAGTAACACAGATAGAATGGTAAGCCTCAGACATTGGATAATTGAAATGGCTAAAATATTGACTGAGGTTACAATTGTTGTGAAAATAATAGGTTAGAGGAAGAAAATAAAGGCTTGATTTGGGCATACTAAGTCTGAGATGCCTATGCCCAAGTGGAATTTTTGAGCAATTTGATTTCAGAGTTTAGAATTCAGGGAAAAGTTAAGGCTAAAGACAATTTTGAGGGTGATCAGCAAGTAGATAAGGGCGGAGTAGGTAGCATAGTGGTTATGCAGAGACTCTCATGCCTGAGGTTCCAAAGTCCCAGATTCAATCTGCCATACCATCATAATCCAGAGCTGGACATTGCTCTGATTAAAAAAAAAAGATAAGATTACTTAGGAAATCAAAATAAACAGATGAATGAGACAAGTTATCTGAGGACTGATCTCTCAAATAATTTTACAAGTTTGGAAGGTCAAAAGCTTCAGCAAAAGAGGGAAGGAACAATCACAGGGTCAAGAAAGAGAGAGAGAGAGAGAGAGAGAGAGAGAGAGAGAGAGAGAGATGTTCCAAAAGCTATGCAGGAAAGAAACAATAATAATGTTTCAAACAGACTCACAATAGTCAGTGGCTACTCATAGGTCAAATGAAATCATAGACTTGATTGAAAGATTTATTATTACTCTTGAATTACATATTTTTGGTAGGCATCTTACCCTTTTTGGTAAACAATCAAATTATATTGAAGAAATAAAGCCAGTGAAGAAAGAGCAGTGGGAGATGTGACAGACATAAATCTGCCATCCTCAAAGCCAATACTTTTTCCCCTCTCTGAGTCACAGTTGTGCAAGTTGTGCTCTACACTAGGCACCTAGCCAGGCAGATAATCAGAAACTAAAGTCTAGCTTGTGCTCTGATGCCAAACCCAGTGCCCTGGAGTACAGAGGAACCGTATTAAGAAAAGAAGTACCTCTTTCCACAAAGGCAGGAGACACCTGGGTGGGAGGAGGGAGAATGATAAGAAATTGAACCAATCAAAAGAAAATGTGAAAAGTTACTTACTAAAGTAAATCTGAGTAACATGCATCACCTGTGGATATCTGCCAATAAACTGCATCAATCCAGGCTTACTAAATCCCAATTCCAAGAATGATTTCATGTGTGACCAAGGACTTGTGGGCAGATTGCAAATTCTAACATTAAAAGGCCTCATGATGGTTGGGAGTAGGGCGGTAGCGCAGCGGGATAAGTGCACATGGTGCAAAGCGCAAGGACTGACATAAGGATCCCGGTTCGAGCCCCCAGCTCCCCACCTGCAGGGGAGTCACTTCACAAATGGTGAAGCAGGTCTGCAGGTCTATCTTTCTCTCCCCATCTCTGTCTTCCCCTCCTCTCTCCATTGCTCTCAGTCCTATCCAACAACAAAGACATCAGTAACAACAACAATAATAACTACAACAAGGGCAACAAAAGGGAATGAATAAATAAATAAATATTAAAGAAAAAGGCCTCATGATCTTACCACACTTACATAGTATCTCAAAGACTGTGTTTCTTTGAATGTGAATAGGGAATTCCAACCCATACAATGGAGTAGCAGCATAGTGAAGAATCTGGAATGATTTTTCTCATTTTATTCCAGATACTGCTCTCCCATCTCAATATATTCAGGATCTTAACTCTGGTGGCCCCTGTAGATCACCTTCATTGTAATCGTAGAGAAAACTCTTTCTTTGGCTCCTTTTCCTTTTCCTCTCTCCAAAGAAGTCCTTATATTGGGTTGTCAGAAAAGTCATGATGACATTTTCTATGTTTAATATGCAAAAAGGCATCATGACTTTTCCAACAACCCAATACTACCTTTTTTTTTGCCAGCCCTCTCTTTACTTCCTATCAAAATTCAGTCATTTTTCTGGTTGAGTTGGAAGGACTCTGGATTCTATGAGAGAAGAGGAGAAAGAAAATGAGTGGTTTCTCTAAAAGACATTTTCACAGGGGCAGGGCAGTGGTACAACTGGCTAAGCACACATAGTACTGTAAGCAAGGATCCATATAAGGACCCAGGTTCAAGCTCTTGCTCCCCACCTACAGCTGAGATGCTTCTTGAGAGATGAAGCAGGCCTGCATCTGTCTTCTGCCATCCCTTTCTAACTCCCTCCCCCCTCTCAATTTCTCTCTGTCCTATCAAATAAAATAGGGGGGAGAAAGAAATAAGAAGAGAAATAAAGAAAGAAAGAAAGAAAGAAAGAAAGAAAGAAAGAAAGAAAGAAAGAAAGAGAAAATGGCAACCAAGAGCAGTGGATTCATAGTGCTATCCCAGAGATAACAACCCTGAAGATTAAAAAAAAATGCTATCTGGGTTAACTTCATTACTAGTACTTGGAAAGCTATAAGACCATTCAGTCTTGGGAGTCGGGTGGTAGCACAGCGGGTTAAGCACAGGTGGTGCAAAGCGCAAGGACTGGACTAAGGAACCTGGTTTTAGCCCCCGGCTCCCCACCTGCAGGGGGTTTGCTTCACAAGCGGTGAAGTAGATCAGCAGGTATCTATTTCCTCTCTCCATTTCTCTCTGTCCTATCCAACAACAATGACAACAATAAAATAACAAGGGCAACAAAAGGGAATAAATAAATAAATATTAAAAAAGACTATTTAGTCTTTTAAGATTAGCCTTCTATAAAAATATATTTCATGTTAGGGGAAGATGGTAGGAAGTCTCTAAACTCTAATTCCACTAGGGCCCAGAGAGAGAAGATGAAGAAAGGAAGGACATTTAAAAGTAGTAATAAGTGTAGGTATGACTTAGAAAGGAAGAGAAATCAGAACCATAAAAAAAATGGACAAATATTTTTCAATGTAGATAGTTATAGAAATAAGAGTCAACCCTATCTGTGACTTTGGGAGAACCACTGCAGTTTCTAATGGAGGGAATGGAGATGCAGAACTCTGGTGGCGGGAACAGTATGGATTTATACCACTGTTATCTCATACTTTTTAAAGTCAGTATTAACCCACTAATAAAAATATATTTTATATGTTATTATGACAAAGTGGATGTCTCCTCTTGTCACACTTGCTTCGCAATGTGCCAAGTCTCAGAAAGGTTGAGCGGTGATGGAAGAATGAAGGAAAATGCAGTGAAGTTTAGCTGAGCAGGGTCTTGGTGGAAGAACAGAATACCAGATTTGATTCAGTCTTCTCCATCTTTGTCTGATCTTGATGCTTAGCTGAAGACATTTGGATTCTATGAGATATCTGCTTCCATCTGGGAAGCATCAAATCCAACTACATGGCTAAAAGTAGTTGACTCTGAAGGACAGTGGAAGGACATGGAACCTTTGGCTTTTTGAGTCTCTGGCTTGTGACTAACTCAGGTTGGCAGGCACCAGAAGTTATTAGCATGAGTTGAACTTCCAGTGGTTCTAGTGAGCTCAGCCCTGGATTTCATCCAATTCCTGGGAGACCAGCATCTCAACTAGCACTAAGGACTTTGGAAGGCTTAGCTGAAAGGGCAAATCAAGAGGGAATGGTACTGGACTTCCTGCTCCTGATTTGGAATGGACATATCTCTAGAAGTAACTAAGATTGAAGATCTTTCAACAGAGGATCATTGCTTTGCTTATCACTTTCCATAGATTATGTAGTTGCTTTTTCAATTATGTTCCTCAAAGCAATAGGATATTTAATGTGGCCAGTAATAAAAAGAAAATACAGTCTGTTCTCAGAATCCCAAGGAACATTCCATTTTCATTAAATAAATGTTTGGGTTTCCCACCTCCTTACATAGTAGCCAGGGGGGAAAAAGTTATTTGCATAACTTGTTTTTTTAAAATTTGATTATTTTTTATTTTATTTTTTTAAATTTTTTTATTATTTTTATTTATTTATTCTTTTTGTTGCCCTTGTTTTTTTTTATTGTTGTAGTTATTATTGATGTCATTGTTGTTGGATAGGACAGAGAGAAATGGAGAGAGGAGGGGAAGACAGAGAGGGGGAGAGAAAGACAGACACCTGCAGACCTGCTTCACCGCCTGTGAAGTGACTCCCCTGCAGGTGGGGAGCCGGGGGCTCGAACCGGGATCCTTCTGCTGGTCCTTGTGCTTAGCGCCACCTGCACTTAACCCGCTGCGCTACCGCCCAACTCCCATAACTTGTTATTTTTTTTTTTTTAAGATTTTTTAAAATGTTCAGCGGGGAAGCAATTACAGAAGCCAGACCTTCTACCTTCTGCAACCCTCAATGACCCTGGGTCCATGCTACCAGAGGGCTAGAGAATGGGAAAGCTATCATGGGAGGGGGTGGGTTAAGGAGATTGGGTGGTGGGAATTGTGTGGCATTGTACCCCTCCTACCTTATGGTTTTGTTCGTTAATCCTTTCTTAAATAAAAAAATTTAAAAAAAAACATTTATTTATGTTTAATTTGATAGGACAGAGAGAAATTGAGAGGTAAAGGGAGATAGAGAAGGATAAAGAGATAAAGAGAGACACCTGCATCGCTGCTTCACCACCTGTGAAACTTCCCTTCTATAGGTGGGGACAGAGGGCTGGAACCCAGATCCTTGAGCATGATAACCAGGTGTGCCATCATCCGGGCCTCATAATCTGTTCCTGTAGGGAGGACTGAGGCTTGAGACCTGCACAGGCCAGTGGGATCCTGAGCCATGACTTTGGATGCAATCAGGAGCAGCTAGTTAAGAAAGTTAGAAAAGATATCCTGCCTTCTAGGATGCTACCCTAGTAGTGGCACCTGTGGCTATGCTATAGCCACTGGTCAAAGCACCACCAGGCAGCCTGAGCAGATGAGGTTCTCTCCCAGTGCTGTCTGCAGCTAATTTGGAGCAATCATACAGCTGTCTCTCTATCTGTCATGTTGCTATAGTGAAGCAGTCCTGGCTTTCCTGAATGTGATTGCTTGGGGCCCTACCTTAGCCAGCTGAAAGGTGAAAATCAATGCTACATACAAAATATATGTTCTCTGCACATTTTGAATTAGCTTAAAGATAACACCCGCACTGCCCCCTTGGCCTCCCTAAACTGTGCATCCTCTTCCAAAATGCACTCACTCCTAGAAGTTGAACACATTTAAGCTTATTGAGGATTCAGTTGCAATTCAGTATAATTTCAATGATTTCTGACCCACCAGCTCAAATTAGGGCTGAAGATATTAAGTATGTGTTTGTATATGAAATGCTAGGGGACAGACTCAAGCAATTCTTTCATGCCACAGTCTGAAGAATCTGGGAAACCAGAGAAGCACTGGGGTCCTGGTTATGGAAAGAGGTTTTTTTGTTTTGTTTTGTTTTTAGGAATTACAGGGAGATTATGAGGCAATAGGTCTTTGTTTTTTCTTTTTTTAATATTTATTTATTCTCTTTTTGTTGCCCTTGTTTTTATTTTTATTGTTGTAGTTATTGTTGTTATTGATGTCGTTGTTGTTGGATAGGACAGAGAGAAATGGAGAGAGGAGGGGAAGACAGAGAGGGGGAGAGAAAGATAGACACCTGCAGACCTGCTTCACAGCTTGTGAAGCGACTCCCCTGCAGGTGGGGAGCTGGGTGTTCAAACCGGGATTTTTACACTGGTCCTTGCGATTTGCACCACCTGCGCTTAACCCTCTATGCTACTTCCTGACTCCCTGAGACAATAGGTTTTTAAGGGAGAAAATTAAGGGGGGAGGAGGAAAGAGACTGGTTTAATCAGCTTGAACTTCCTTTCTCTCTCTTCTCAGTGTTCATTCTCATTAATGTAAATAAATAAATTTTATAAAACACCCTCAGACATCCTTTATCTACTAACAATTTTATGTAAGATTGAAAGAATGGTATGTGTGTGTTCAAACACTTGGATTTGGAGGAATAACCTGGCCAACCTCTTAGGTCTTCTAAACTAAGAATGAAATTAAGCTGGAAAAGCAAACTTACCAGGGAGCCAGGTGGTGGTGCACTTGGTTGAATGCAGATGTTACCAAGTCCAAAAGGACCCAGAAGGGTGAAGCAGTGCTGTGGGTGTGGCTTTCTCTCTCTGCCCAGTAAGTGAATAAACAAACTATTTAAGATCTTAAGGAAAAAAAAAATCTTAAGCAAAGAATAAAAAAAGAGAGAAAGAAAGAAACTTACCAAATGTGGGGTAAATGACACAAGCCCTTTCCTAGGTACATAGTAAAAGGAAACAGGGATTCTTGAAGTGACTGATTCCAGTGAGTGGGATATCTGACTTTCTTGATCCCTGTGGTCCTTTATGCCTTGGAGTTCTGTCAGCCTCTGAAAATACACAAACAAGTATTCAAAGGCAAATTTCAATCTGGTGCCTTCCAGTAAGACATGCTTATGAAAGCCAGCAAGTGATGGGGGCTCCCTGTGCCTTGTTAGTGGCAGGGTGTGGCTAGTGTCCTGGAGAGTAGGTCAGAGATGCCAGACAAATCCAGCTCCAGGCTATCCTTGAGACACTACAGCCATTTTGGACACCTGTAATGAAGAGGAGTGGGAGAGGGGTCAAGGGTTCAACTAGTCAAGGACACCCACAGAAACTTCAGTGGGACTTCAACCTTTTTACTGAGTTGAATCTACTCAACCCTGAAACCATTTCGGCATGTAACTTGTATCAGACTATAATTGGTCCAACATTTGAACCAGTTTAGATTTTCATTTAATGAGTTCCTTATCCAAATCCAAATGATGCTGGAACCAATTTCAAACTTGAATTGATTCAAACTGTGACTATTTCTGAATGATGATGATGGGTTGGGTGGTTATTTGATGGAGTCCTGTGGAGCTTTGTGGGAGGGCTGGGACAGGAGCAGCAGTGGGATCCTTATGCATCTAGAACTCAGTGGCCGCAGGATTGTGTGGTTGGACAGTCCAGTGCCCTCCAAGCCAGAAAATACAGAGCTGTTACTAGTTCCCTGAGCAGGGCCTGCCCTGTCCTTGTGACTCCTGACTTACTCAAGGAGATAGGGAAGATGATTTATTTCTAGAGTTCTCCTTATATCTTTTCATCTGTAAGATCAAACAAGAAACTCCAACTGTAGGGTTGTACTTGTCTAAGAAAACCATGAAGCTTGGGTTTTCTATCTCAAGCTTAATACAGATAGAGGATGGTTATAATCAGTGCATCTAATTTAACTGAGCCAATGACATTGCCTCTATGTAAAACAAGTTGTTTTCTTCAGATATAGTTAGCCCAGTAATAATAGCAACAACTTTGGTGGAGATATATGATTATTTGGAATCTTGAGAGTATAGGCAACTAAAGCATATGCCAGATATTTAAATAAAATTTTGTCTGAAGGTGGCCCTAGAGGTGGTAGAATTCTGGACTTACAAGCATGAGGTATTGAATTCAATCCCTCATATCTCACATGCCAGAATGACACTCTTTCTTTTTCTCTTTCTAGTGAAATAAGCAAAATAAATCTTAAGGGTAAAAATGCCTGAAGATTTAGTTGCCCTATCATAAGAGGAGTCTCCATTCTCATGACTGAGATATGAACCACATGGGGGTTCAATCTAACAGATCAGTGGCTTAGAAAGTTGTGATATATGTTTGGAATACTACTCAGCTATTAAGAAAAATAAGGTAACTTTTTCACTTCATCTTGAATGGAGCTTGAAGGAATCATGCTAACTGGCATAAGCCAAAAAGAGAAGAATGAATATGGGATGACCTCACTCATGGGCAGAACTTAAGAAACAAAACAGAAAGAGTTAACATACAAAGCCAAACAAATTGTTGAGCAATCATGGACCCAAAGGTTGGAATAGTGGAGAGGAAGTGTTGGGGGGGTACTCACTGCAAACTCTAGTGTACTTCTGCTTTCAGGTATATATTTTGCACCTGTTTATATATGTGAACATGTATAAACATGTGAACATATGCTCTCTCTCACAGAACCTGGTGTATATCTAGGTTTTGGGACTTTGTTAGAAAGTGAACCACCTGGGATGGAATTAGAGAATGCTCTGAAAGGAAAGGTCTCACCCAAGTAATGAAGCTGAAGGGTTGTCATTCCACAAGTGAAGTCTCTGGACACAGTCTGAGCTGAAGCTTAGTGAGGTGGCAATCGTTGCGTTGATTAGCTTGCTATCGGCTGATGCAATATTATTTGATGTTGTTCCAGATGCCATCAGGATACCGGCCAGGCTTCCCTGGACTGAAGACCCCACCAATGTGTCCTGGAGCTCTGCTTCCCCAGAGCCCCACCCTACTAGGGAAAGAGAGAGGCAGACTGGGAGTATGGACCGACCAGTCAACGTCCATGTTCAGCAGGGAAGCAATTACAGAAGCCAGACCTTCCACCTTCTGCACCCCACAGTGACCCTGGGTCCATGCTCCCAGAGGGCTAGAGAATGGGAAAGCTGTCAGGGGAGGGGATGGGATACGGAGATTGGGTGGTGGGAATTGTGTGGAGTTGTACCCCTCCTACCCTATGGTTTTGTTAATTTATCCTTTCTTAAATAAAAAATAAATTAAAAAAAAGAACAGAAAGAGGAAATACAAAGTAAAACAGACTGGTTTGGTGCATTTCACCAAAGAAGGAGGGCAGGAAGTGTGCCGGTCGCAGTTCAGGCACCAGATGCCGGGCTAGCTTCGCAGGTGGAGACAGATGACCAGGGACTCATGGCTGAGCTCGGAACACAGTTCAATCTATTGATGAGCGGGGATGCAGTTCAAAAATCTAATCTCTATTCATTAGAAAATCCTGTCCTTTTATATCTCCTGAGGTGGAAGTGTCAGGAAGAGGAAGTAAGTAGGATAGGGGTTGGGGAGAAGGAAAAAGCGCATGCGAACCAATGGGGGTTAAACCAATGAAAACAATGACTATGTAAATAGACCACAGTGTCAACCAATGCAACAGAAGTGGTCTTAGAAGCAGAATTTAGAAGCAGACCAACAGAAGTGGTTCTGGGGAGGGTTTTAAGGTCCTGGTGCATGAAAAAAGACCCAAGTTGGGGGTGAGATCATGGTGAGACTAGAAATTAATTTTTTTCTTTATTTATTTTCCCTTTTGTTGCCCTTGTTGTTTTATTGTTGTGGTTATTATTGTTGTTGTTATTGATGTCGTCGTTGTTGGATAGGACAGAGAAATGGAGAGAAGAGGGGAAGACAGAGAGGGGAGAGAAAGAGGGACACCTGCAGACCTCCTTCATCACCTGTGAAGTGACTCCCCTGCAGGTGGGGAACCGGGGGCTCAAACTCAGATCTTTACACTGGTCCTTGCACTTTGCACCACATGTGCTTAACCAGCTGTGCTACCGCCCGACTCCCTTAGAAATTACTTTTTATTATTAGTGATTTAATATTGGTTTACAAAATTACAAGGTAACGGGTACAATTCCACACTGTTCCCACTACCAGAGTTTTGTGTCCCTATTCTATCTGTTGGGAATTGCAATGGTTCTCCCAAGGTCACAGATATGGGTTGACTATATTTCTACCCATTTTTGTCTATGGTCCTGCATCCTCTTCCTTTCTAAGTCACACCTACACCTATTACTACTTCTGAATGTCTTTCTGTCTTCTTCTTTCTCCAGTTCATGACAGAATTAGAGTTCAGAGCTCTCTTATCATCTTCCCCTAACATTTCTCCCCATCTCTGAGAGTATGGACCAAACTTCTTTTTGGGATGAATAAGGTGGGAGTTCTGTCTTCTGTAATTGCTTCTTTACTGGACATGGACACTAGAAACTTTATCCATATGTCAACAACTGTACTGTAGCCCATTAACTCCCCCATAAAAAAATTCAAAGTAGTTGCTATCTTTATTTCTGTAAGTAAAAACAAATTCACTTGTGTGAACTGCTTAAACTAAGAGAGCTAAAATATATATTTTTTATATTTTGTGACAAAATTGCATATAGGCTCATTATGAAATAATCTTTTATTTTTTTTAAAGATTTATTGATTGATTAATGAGAGAGGGAGGGAGGAGAAGGAGAGGGAAGGAGAAGGAAAGAGAGAGAAAGGCTAGAGCACTACTCAGTTCTGATTTATGGTGATATCTGGGATTGAACCTTGGGCTTCTGGATCTCATATAAACCTTTCACTTGTCTTTCATCAAAGTGTGAATCTAACTGAAAGTTAAAAGGGAACCAGAAGTACTCTCTTAAAGTATGTAGGCAACATACAACACAATTTAATTTTCCTTGCACAGTTCCTTTCCAATAAAAGTCAGGACATGTGTACAGATTTAAATGATTTGTGTAGAAAGAATTTCTCCCCAGTGAAATATCTTACTTTGTTTAAACTTCTATAGACTTTTCTTGGCACAATTTGAAAGTGTCTAGGAGTAGTGGTTTAATTAACTTACAAACTCATAATATTTTCTAGTTAATAACGTATCTGAGCGAAGGAAGATGTTGTCATGATTCTTTTTTTTTTTTTTTTTCATTCACTTGAAAAATACCCAAATCTCAGCTCTAAAGGAAGGCCTGTCTAGTCATTGGGTATGACTGTATAAGGCAGAAAGTATAAAGACAACAGATGAACTCTGATATCTCTTTATCATGCTTTAATTTGTTCTGAAGATCTAAAACAGTAGGACTTTGCTGAATTTCCATGTCACATGTTCCCATTGACAGCATCCAAACTAAACAGGTTTTAATCCTTGTGGTAGCACATGGGGCTTTTAAATTCCTTTTTATCACTGAGTCCTGAGAGAGACTTGACTTTTACTTAGTTTGGCTGGCCATACTCAACAAGTAAGAACTGCAGTGGATAAGATACATTGGTTTTTCAAAAACTGTTTTTCTACCCACCACCCACAACAAATTACCAATAGTATAAATTGTAGCAAATCTTAAATTTCACTGTGCACTGATACTAGCCTCATCTGTCCTTTTATTATCTTCTTGAATTCATCTTGTAAAAGAATGGTTACTAGTCCTAGTTCTCCATTCCTCAATATGAACATCTGAAAATGTAGACTGTTTACTCCCTAAGGTCTTACTACATTGATTTAAAATAAAATGAGATAATTACTTATTTGTGAACAGCAAGGAGAATCTTCACTACAAAGAAATCCTACTTTATACTTCCTTTATTAAGCCTACTTGGGACTATATACAATTTTAAGATATAAAAGTAATGATTTTACCACTGATTTTTTTTTTTTTTTTGCCTCCAGGATTATCATTGGGGCTTGGTGCCCACACTATGAATCTACTAGTCCTGGAGGCCATATTTTCCCCATTGTATAGGACAGAGAGAAACTGAGAGGGGAGAGCAGAGAGAGGAAGAGAGAGAGAGAGAGAATGAGAATGAAAGAGAGACAGAGATCTGCTGCAGACATACTTCACCACTTGTGAAATGAACCCCCCTGCAGGTAGGGAACTGGTGGGCTCAAAGCAGGATCCTTGTGGGCAAGGGCGCTTTGTATTATGTGTGCTTAACCTGGTGCACCACTGCCTGGCTCTGACCCACTGATTTTTTAAAATATTTTTTCCTTTATTGGGGGGAATTAATAGTTTACAATAAATAGTAAAATACATTAGTTGGCACATGTGTAACATTTCTCAGTTTTCCACATAACACTCTAACCCTGACACCTAGGTCCTTCTCCGCCAGCATGTTCCAGGATCTAAACACCCCAGAGGCCTTTATGTTGGTGCAATATACCCATTGATTGTGTGTGTGTGTGTGTGTGTGTGTGTGTGTGTGTTCAGGTCTTCTGGCATTACTTCTGGTTGAAATAAAAACAAAACTTGAAACAGAACTGGTATCTCTGCATCTCCTTTTACTTTTTCAGTAGTTTCTGTAGACTTTGCAAATGATCAAGAATACATTTAATTTAATTTATTTTAAATGACATAGAGAGGATCCAGAGCACTGCTATCGTACTTGTAATATCAGGGAACGAACCAGGAACTTAGGCATGCAAGTCTGACACTCTACCAGCTGAGCTATTATCTCATCTCACGGCAATTCTTAAGAATGCATACTTGGAAGAGAGTAGCTACCAAATATAGAAAAAGTGTATAAATATTATTGACTATAAACCCCATCGATTTGATCTGATCTAGAGCCCATATTCAGCTTAGAAGCCTCTGTCACCTCTGCATCCCTCCTGATCTGAGCTCACATTCTGTGGTCATGAGTAAGAATGTTCCAAGCTGCCCCAATTTCAGAATCCATCTTCCTCAAGTGGAAGATAGAGTATGTTGTCCAGCCTCCCTTTAGAGGATGGAACATTCTCTACCGTTGTTGATCCATGTTGAGGGCAAGGTCCTATGGGGGCCCACATAGGGTCTATTGTGTTGTTCCTGATAGAGATGACCAGTAGCAATATTTATACACCTTTCCCATATTTGGGAGCTACTCTCTTCCCTGATGGCAGCCTTCTGGTCCTTTTTCCAGTCATGACATCATCTCCCCAGACAATAACTTGGGTCTACCTGAATATAAGATGTCAGGCTCAGAGAGAGAAAAAAAAAACACTAGTATAGTCACGGGCCCTTTGAAATATAACTAAAATAGGCCTACTAGCTATCCACAAAACAGAGACCCCCCCCCCCCAAATCTTCATCTGAACTATTCCAGCCTTTAAGTTCATGATTAGTCAACAATTGTTTGGCTTTATATGTTAACTTTTCTTTCAGCCAACAGGTTCCAGATGCTACCATGATGCCAATCGGCCTTCCCTGGGCAGACGACCCCACCAATATGTCCTGGAGCCCTGCTTCCCTAGAGCCCCACCCGGCCAGGGAAAGAGAGAGACTGAGAGTATGGATTGACCTGCCAATGCTTATGTTCAGCAGGAAAGCATTTACAGAAGCCAGACCTTCCGCCTTCTGTACCCCATAATGTCCCTTGGTCCATACTCCCAGGGAGTCAAAGAATAGGAAAGGTATCAGGGGAGGGGATGGGATACAGAATTCTGGCATTGGGAATTGTGTGGAGTTGTACCTCTCTTATCCTATGTTTTTGTCAGTGTTTCCTTTTTATAAATAAAAATTATAAAATAAAAAAATAATGCATGCTTGATACACTTAACTAAGTGACTAGAATGGATGGCTTTTAAAACAAAGGCAGGAAAAATGTTCTTACCAAGGAGGTAGTGTTTTGAAATTTAGACATTCATTAATGAGTGTTTGTAGTAAGTCTGATAAAAGCATAAATCGTACAGAAATACAGCTTTTCTCTAAAAAAAATATGGAGTGGTGTTCAAAAATCATAACAGTATGACTTATGTAACTATTTCAATATTACAAAGGGAGAATGATGACATTAAGAATTAAGTAACTATTGAAGTAGGAAGATAAATTGTATAAATTTTAATGTAACTATGGAGATGATATCATATACATGGTTGTCCATCAATCTCTTGATTACATAGATGAATTAAAAAGTAATAGACTAGATTTAACTGATGTTCATAATTATTGAAAATTAAGGTATTTAGTTAATTAAAAGGAAAACTCCAAGGCAATGCTTTTACTTATGTACTGAACTGAATACTTTTTTTTTTATTGGACATAGGCGGTAAGAAAAAATTGGGGAGAAGAAAAAGGAGCAAAAAAGAGTCTTAACATATTAATGTAACAAGAGCAAAAACAATTTTCAAAGGTTCACAAGTGAAGACATTTTTATGGCTTAAAATTTATACAAGGATATGGAGAAAGAAGCCATTAGGCTGAAGTTATTACACTAATTCCTTGGCAACTTACATAAGTAAATCAAAACTCAGACCTGAGTCAAGTCCTGAAAGTGCCACAGCCATAAGAAATTAAAGCTCTAGAGCAATCAACCATGGCCAAATAGACTGTCTTAACAAGATATAGCCAAGCAAATGAATTTCTTCCTTTCTTTTACCCTCTGCCCCATAAAAGTCTTTGCCTCACCCACAAATAGTGGAGCCCTGATTTTTTGAGTTGGCATCACCCAATTAAAAATGATGTTGGCTCAAATAAACTTCAAAGTTTTAATGGGACACAATTTATCTATTAACACAGAATCCTTTTTTTTTTTTTTGGTGTGAAAATTGATTTGAATTAGAAGCTGTTTCAGTGGGCAAATAAGATCCCAACTACTTGCTTCAGATAAGCATATCTAAAATATACTCATTGAAAATAGTGTATTCAAATAGCTGGAAAGATGTGGTATTCCTCTGAAAGACTAGTCACATAAACTTTTGCAGGCTAGATCAAAACACTTACACATTGAAAGATTTTTACAATTTGCTAAAGGCATGTCAATGAAGGGTGTATTATTGGCAAAGGATCACTAGAAAAGATGTGTAAAGTTTGGTATCACTTCCGAGGCAAAATTCCAGAGTAGTGGTTAGGCAAGTGATCAGATGAATGTGCCCAAGGACTAGTAGTCAAGGAGAATGGGGAAAACTAAAACAACATGACAATTCAACTTCATTCTTCAGTCAAGTGAGATGAAATAGTATGCCATCTTTTTCTGACCAAATGGCTAGTTCATCTAGGCATCACTGCACTTTTGTCTTGCATATTCACTACACCACTTTAGTACTGATTCTATAGGACTACTTATCTGTTTAATATTTACCTTCTTCAGTGTACTGTGAGCATCACAAAATAAGGGTTCATCCTTTAACATAATAACACAGGGTTTGTCCCATCAGGTGGGGTCCTATTCAGGGAGTCCTGAGATTCTAAAACAGACATGATGGGCCTAGACCTTGAATAAATCCCTCTCTCCATTGTTACCAGTCATCTCTATCAGGAACAACATAATAGACCCCTCTATGGGCCACATAAGGCCTTGTCCTCAACTTGGACCAACAACGGTAGAGAAAGTTCCATCCTCCCTTTGGAGGATGGACAACATATTCTATGCTACACCTGAGGAAGATGGGTCGACTGCTAGGAGCTATAGATTCATCATGCTGGTACTGAGCCCCAGCAATATTCCCTGCTGAGATAGGAAGGAAGGGATGGAGGGAGGGAGGGAAGGAGAGAGAGAGAGAGAGAGAGAGAGAGAGAGAGATGAGGGGACAGAGAGAGAGAGAGAGAGAGCTCCCACAGCACCAGAAGTTCCCTCAGTGTCATAATAACACTGCCTGTGTGTTGCTGGGGTTCAAACCTGGGCTGCTGTCATGGTCAGGCAGGCACCCTATCCAGTGAGCTATTTCTCCAGTCCTTGTTTTCTAGTCTTCTAAGGACACACTCCTAGATATACTGTGAGGAAAATGTAGGTACAGTGCCACTTTTCTGTTTGTGAAAAAAAGGAACCACAGTAAGTCCCAACATCTGTTAAGAAAGAGATCAACATTGGAAGCTGGCAGAGCTGCCTCAAATCAACCATTTAGTCTCTCTCCACAGTCTCTCTCTACTCTGGAAGACGGAAACTGGTTTTTTGTTGTTGTTGTTGTTCTTGTTTTTTTTATTGACTTAATAATGATAAACAAGACTTTAGGATAATAAGGGTACAATTCCACAAAATTCCTTCCACCAGAGCTCCATATCCCACCCCTTCCATTGGAAGCTTTCCTATTTATCCCTCTGGGAGTATGGACCCAGGATCACTATAGGGGCAGAAGGTGGGAAGGCTGGCTTCTGTAATTGCTTCTCTGTTGAACATGGACATTGGCAGCTCAGTCCATACTTCCAGTCCATTTCTGTCTTTCCCTAGTGAGGCAGGGCTCTGGAAAGGTGAGGTTCCTGGACATACTGGTAAGGTCTGTCCAGGGAAGTCAGGTTAACATCATGGTAGTATCTGCAACTTGGTGGTTGAAAAGCATTAAGATATAAAGCAGAACAAATTGTTTAATAATCAGGAATCTAAAGGTAAGAGTATAGTAGCTGAGATTTGAGGTTTCCATTTTGGAAAAAGCTAGTAGGTCTATTTCAAGGGGCCCATGACTTCACCAATTTTTGCCTGAGCCCTACAGCTAACATGCAGCTGGGTTAAAGGTATTGTCTGAGTAGATGGTGTCAGAGTTGGAAATAGGACTAGAAAGCTGCATCAGGGAAGAGAGTATCTCCCAAATATGGGAAAAGTATGCAAATATTGTTAACTATAGACCCTATTGATTTGATCTGGGGCCCATATTCAGCACCTCTGCATCCCTGTAGGTCTGAGCTTGCCTCTGTGGTCACGGCTAGGAGTATTCTAGGCTGCACTCCTTTCAGGACCAGTGTTCCTCTAGTGGCAGAGTATGTTGACCCAGCCTCCCTTTGGTGAATGGGGCAGTCCCTACCGATGTTGCCCCACACTGAAGGCAAGGTCCTGGAGAGGTCCACAAGAATGTTCACTTTGTTGGGGAACTAGCTGTTTTTTTTTTATGCTGTTCAGATAGAACTCACTGCAAGCTTGCACGTGGGATATGAAAACAGGGCTCTTTCCCTCAGACAAGTGTTACCCTTAAAGTTAGGGAAAGCATATGCAAAGGAATTATTAAGACACTATCATCCAATTCTTTTTTTTTTTTCTGCCTTGTCGTTTATTTCTTTTTCCGTCAAAAATTAGTGCCTTGACTTCATTTCCCAGTATGATTCTTCTCTGTAATAGCCAACCCTACCCCCACCCTCACCCCCGGAAGTAAAAAGAACTGATGCGGACTCATACAGCTGAAGCAAACATTTTTTAATCACACCTACTTCCCATTCCTTAATCTACGTGAAAGGACTTAAGACAGGGAGAATTAGGAGCCTATTCCCTTTTTCTTCTTACTCTCACTTTTATGTCTTTGCACACTGTATATTCATATCAACTATTAAGGTTTCAGACACATAATTGGGACAATTTCTTCCCCTCATTAGTTCACTAGTTCCTTGATCTCAAGGACTGTGTTTTATTTGCATCTCACCATTCACAACATTTTTCTCTTGATGATTAATGCTATGCTCATCATGTGTGATGAAGAAATGTGGAACTGTACCCCTGTTACAACAATAATCATGTGAACCAGTATTTCCTAAATAAAATGATATTAACGTTGAGAGAAAAAAAAAACCTCAGTATGTGCAACATCGTATAAAACCAGGTTTTTGATAGCACCTGGTGTGGTTATGAAATCCAAAGACGTCTGCGGCCATACTACCCTGAACATGCCTGATGTCGTCTGAAATCCAAAGGCTGCTGACAGCCATAGCTGCAATATACCGGAAAGGAGACTGGTATAGTGCTGTTCATGGCTGGGTCCTAGCAACAGGTCTATTTCTTTCATTCCTCCTTTGGTCCATTTGAATTAACAAGCCACCCTAAGTATCAGGTCCCATGTAGTGACTCCTCTCCAGGCTCCAATGGAGAAATATTAACTTGAGGAGAACTTCTTCTCCATCTGTTTGGAGTTGCAAGAGTTTGTTAAGTGCCCAAGTCTGATGGTCAATTCTTTGGCTAAAGTTGCCTCACACTCTGATTCATTCTTCCCCCAACCCATTCCTTACCCCACCCCCATCTCCCATCTTATTTCAAAAGGTTAATTCCTGGCTCTGATCACTGGCAGGCCTTCCCTATTAAGCATGGTTCTCATTTCCTGATTTTTATAAGCTGGTAACTGTCCAACTTTCCTCCTAGAGTTGCAACGTGCAATGCAAAACAGGCCATTTAAAGTCTGCTTCTTTGGGTTAAGAACCATTCCTGAGGACCAACTAGGTGGAACCAAGAGTTGGCAATAGGAATCCGAGCCAAATTTGGCAAACCTAGTGGATGAAACTGAAGGAAAAGGTGTCTTATAAAAGTTAAGACTCAGCTTTATCAGTATCCGGGAGATTCCATATCAAATGTGCCTCTTCTACTGGCCTCAGACATTGTCACATTGGACAGGTTAGGAAAAAGAAGTAAGAAGTATTCAGCTGGTGAAGAGTGGGAAAAGATAGAGAATGAACATGGACTCTGAGGTTTGTGGTTGTCACTTTGAAAGTGTGGACTACTCCATCATTATATCTCTGTCTGTAAGAAGTTTCCTCAGTCTCGTGGGAGTCGGGCTGTAGCGCAGCGGGTTAAGCGCAGGTGGCGCAAAGCACAAGGACCGGCATAAGGATCCCGGTTTGAACCCCGGCTCCCCACCTGCAGGGGAGTCGCTTCACAGGCGGTGAAGCAGGTCTGCAGGTGTCTATCTTTCTCTCCTCCTCTCTGTCTTCCCCTCCTCTCTCCATTTCTCTCTGTCCTATCCAACAACGACAACAACAATAATAACTACAACAATAAAACAACAAGGGCAACAAAAGGGAATAAATAAATAAAATAAATATAAAAAAATTAAAAAAGAAGTTTCCTCAGTCTCTTTATAGTCTTTTTTTCATTTCTTTTTTTCTTTTCTTTTCGTTTCTTTCCCTCCCCTCCCCTCCCCTCCCCTCCCCTCCCCTTCCCCTCTCCCCTCTCCCCTCTCCCCTCCCCTCCCTTTCCTTTCCTTTCCTTTCCTTTCCTTTCCTTTCCTTTCCTTTCCTTTCCTTTCCTTTCCTTTTTCCTTTCCTTTCTCCTTTCCTTTCCTTTCCTTTCCTTTCCTTTCCTTTCCTTTCCTTTCCTTTCCTTTCCTTTCCTTTCCTTTCCTTTCCTTTCTTTGTCTCCAGGGTTATCTCTGGGGCCCAATGCCAGCTCTACATATCCACTGCTCCTGATGGACATATTTCCTATTTTTTTAATTGGCTAGGACAAAGATAAATTGAGAAAGGAGGGGGACATATAGAGGGAGAGAAAAAAAGACTTACAGACCTGTTTTAGTACTTGTGAAGCGTCCCCCTACAGGTGGGATAAGGGTGGGGGCTCAAACCTTCATCTTTGCACAGGTCCTTGTGCTTCATACTATGTATACTTATCCTGCTGCGCCACCACCCAGTCCCTATATTCTGTTTATCAATGAAATAAAATCATAATGAGCTGCCCCTGCTGGGGATTGCATGGTTGATGGGATCTTCAGGGAGCTTGCTTTATCAGGAAGACACTGATTTGTATGGGAATATAAATCTACAGTCAGATGGAAGAGATACATAAGGTGAGGTGTAGAAAAAGACACAAGGCTTTGGTGCTTCCAGGAGTGCCATGGTCCTCAAATTGCCATGTATTCATCAACACAGGTATTCTCTGAAGCCCGTCTCTTGGGTCTTCATTACATAGGCATGGCTAGTGCCTTGACCAGTGATAATGGATCTCTAACTCCTCTCTCCTCCCAGGACACCAAGAATGGGACTGAAAGTCATGCCTCCTTGTTCTGTTGGTTTCCCTGGCAACTCAGCTCTGGCCCTCAGGTGTTGTCTAAATGTTACTTCTATTAACATTTCTTTATCATTCACTTAGGAAATCCCTGGGGCTTTTGGAAGCTGTGAGCCAAGAACTCTGGATGAAAATAAACATGAATGAGAAATCTGAATGAGCAAAATCTAATATTTCATTTAATCTTCATAACAGCCCCACAGGGTAAATTCTGAAGTTCTTACTTCAAGGCATATCAGGGCTCAACAAATAGGAAACATAGGTAAGATAATCTTTCCTTTATCAAAGCTCACTAAACTCACTTATACCTGCTGGTGTGTCTAGACTTGAAGTAGTACATAGACTCAGATGCTCATAACTCTGGGTCTCTTTGTTCCATTACAGCCTGTTGGAGGCTATTAAGGGGCTAGGGCATTTACAACAGAGAGGATCTCTGAGTAAAAGGCATAAGAATAGTTGCAGAAACTCTTTGTACCTAACTTCCAAAGTCCATTTTCATTACTTGAGTTCCATTCTTCTTCAGCTACAGTCAGAATCTTTCTAGACTAGACCAAGTATAACTTTCAGACCAAAGTTAGAATACTACAGATATCCTTCAGAGAAGCAATTTCAGAAGCCAGACCTCCCATCTTCTGTACCCCAAAGACATCTTTGGTTCTCCCAGAGGGATAAAAAATAGGGAAGCTTCCAATGGAGGGGATGGGATATGGCACTCTGGTGGTGGGAATTGTATGAATTGTTCCCCTTTTATCCCACAATCTTGTCATTCATTATTAACTCACTAATAATAATAAAAGAAGTTGAAAAATAAGAAATCACAAAGCAGAACTTGGACTGGGTTTGATGTATTGCACCAAAATAAAAGACCCTGGGGACATCTTGTCTGCAGAACACAGACCTGCTTCTGGCATGGGTTGGGGGTTGGGGGGGGAGGGTTCAGGTGCTAGAACATGATGGCAGAGGAGGACATAGAAGGGCTTAAATTGTTATGTGGAAAACTGAGAAATGATACACGTGTACAAACTACTGTATTTTACTATTGACTGTAAACCATTAATCCACCCAGTTAAAAAAAAAAAGAAGAATGCAGGTGGAGGGATCTGAGGGGCAAGCAGTGGCAGCAAAATGTTTTATACCATCACATCAACACACACACACACACACACACACACACACACACACACACACCATAAACTCCAAGTCTCATTCTTAGCTGGCCCGATTTGAAGATATAGAAATTGGCTTTGTATGTCAGAATTTGAATCCCAACTTTGCCTCTTTCTCCTGCCTTGTTGGCAACTTGCTAAGCCTTTCTGTGCCTTGTTTGTTTCTGGAAAAAAAAATGGGGATTATACGTTCTCAATTGTAAAATAGTTTGCATTAGATAATGTGTGCAACATGCCTTCAACGCAGGGTAAGATTTTAGTAAATTAGGGATTTATTTATTTATTTATTAATTAGGGATTTTTGTCTGAAATGAAAAAAAAAGATATCACAATCCCAATATGGAGCCCCAAGGCAAAGATTATTTTGATCAAAGGCAGAACAAGTATATTTCATTCAAAGGTTTGTTTCAAAATCTGTCAGGTACCAGCAAATGTGAAAATCCAAATACTTGAAAACTGAAAGAAAACAACCCAAAACATCCAGCGACTTCATCTTGGTGATGAGCTAGTGGGAAATTGATTGATTTTTTTTTTCTTTATACTTTTGGAAAATCTGAATTCTCTACAATGTAAAGCACTTTTATTTATTTATTTTTTAAATTTCTTTATTGGGGAATTAATGTTTTACATTCCACAGTAAATACAATCGTTTGTACATGCATAACATTTCCAGTTTTCCATATAACAATACAGCCCCCACTAGGTCCTCTGTCATCCGTATTGGACCTGTATTCTCCCTTCCACCCACCTCAGAGTCTTTTACTTTGGTGCAATATGCCAATTCCCATTCAGATTCTACTTGTGTTTTTTCTTCTGATCTTGTTTTGAACTTCTGCCTGAGAGTGAGATCACCCCATATTCACCCTCTGTTTCTGACTTATTTCACTTAACATGAATTTTTCAAGGTCCATCCAAGAGAGGCTGAAAATGGTGAAATCACCATTTTTTACAGCTGAGTAGTATTCCATTGTGTATATAGACCACAACTTGCTCAGCCACTCATCTGTTGTTGGACACCTGGGTTGCTTCCAGGTTTTGGCTATTACAAATTGTCCTGCCAAGAACATATGTGTACACAGATCTTTTTGAATGGATGTGTTGGGTTCCTTAGGATATATCCCCAGGAAAGGAATTGCAGGATCATTGGGTAGGTCTATTTCTAGCCTTCTGAGAGTTCTCCAGACTGTTCTCCACAGAGGTTGGACCAATTTACATTCCCACCAGCAGTGCAGGAGGGTTCCTTTGACCCCACACCCTCTCCAGCATTTGCTGCTGCTACCTTTTCTGATGTATGACATTCTCACAGGAGTGAAGTGGTATCTCATTGTTGTCTTTATTTGCATTTCTCTAACAATCAAAGACTTGGAGCATTTTTTTCATGTGTTTCTTGGCCTTTTGGATTTCTTCTGTGGGGAATGTTCTGTCCATGTCCTCTCCCCATTTTTGGATGGGGTTATTTGTTTTCTTGTTGTTGAGTTTAGCAAGCTCTTTACATATTTTGGTTATTAAACTCTTGTCTGATGTATGGCATGTAATGATCTTCTCCCATTCTATAAGGGGTCTCTTTGAGTATTGGTGTACAGAAGCTTTTTAATTTGATGTAGTCCCATAGGTTTATACTTGCCTTAGTTTTTTTTGTAATTGGATTCGTTTCACTGAAGATGTCTTTAAAATTTATGCAGAAAAGAGTTCTGCCACTATTTTCCTCTAAGTATCTGATAGTTTCTGGCCTAACATCCAGGTCCTTGATCCACTTAGAATTTACTTTTCTGTTTGGTGAAATATAGTGGTTCACTCTTGGGAAGTTCTAGACATATGATCAATTTTCCCCCTCTCATATTAATTAGTGGTTTATATGTCTACAGTCCCTCTCTATGATTCCTTCCCTCTAGGTTTCTGGCTATTTCTATCCAATAAATAAATAAAGATAATTTTTTAATTAAAAAAAGAATTAGGAATATTTCTGTCCCCTCTATTCTCAACTTCCCAGAATGATTGATGCACAGAAGACTTTTAAGACATACTTCTGGGATGAATAAATGATCGCAAAAAGAATGAAAAAAACCTTGCGAAAAATCCTATAGGTAGAAGAGAAAACAGTATATATATATATAATATTATAACCTTTTTAACTATGCCCTCAATATTATATGACCTCTAAAATGATAGATCAGGGCAAATAAAATCACATATCCTTGATTTGGCCTCTGATACAAACATATTTACATCCCTTCTGCAATTTATTGTTCTCACTTTAAGATATTTTCCTTCTTAAGCCTGAGATAAAAAACAAAGAACTGGGGAGAGGAAGATGTCGGCCTGAGAAGTCGCTAACAGCGAGTGCTCTGATCGCATCGTCGGCAACGGTAGGATTTTCTGCCTTTAGCAGGCCAGTCAATAAGGGGTGACACCAAAAGTGATTACAATTTAATTTGGGTTAAGAATTAGAGTAAAGGTGACACGGACTAGCAGGGCTCCAGAATTCCCAGGGCGCTGGGCAAGGCGAGTGCGCCGGGCATTGTCCTCCGCCCGCCCAGGAAGGCGGCTCCTCCACCGGTTGCAGAGCGCGGCGGGCAGAGGACCCGGAGAGAGCACTTTAGCTCGGGGGCTGCCTCTTGGGAGTCTCCAGGGTCCACCGCGACCCTGAGGGCGGATCCAAAGACTTCTTGAGTATAGCTCTCATTGGATCAAAGGACTTGGAGCTAGTTTTCATTTTCGAGAAATCCTTTAAAAAAGTCTGGAGGGGGGGGTTTCCCGGAAGATGGCGGACTGAGAAGTGGCTAGCCTTGGAGCTCCGGACACATCTCATGTAAACAATAGGATTTTCTGCTGTTAGCAGGCCAGCCAATAAGGGGCCATAGCGGTGACACCAAGGAGGTGTCTATAACTTAATTTGGGTTATGAATTAGAGTAGGGGAAAAAAATTCTTTTTTCTTCCTTTTAATTTTCAAGCATACATCCTTCCTGCCCCCCCCCCCCCCCCATAAGCAGTGCCTGGGACCAGCTACTAGCAGGATAACCCATACCACCAAACAGGTTTTTTTTTTTTTTTTTAAATTCACTGATACACATTTGGGAAGTTCCTCGCACTGCTCTTTAATTACAACCCTTCTTCTTATCTTCTCCCTTTTCTCTCTCTTATCTCTCTCTATCTCTCTCTTTTTTTTTTTATCTTGTCATACACTTCTTTCTTCTTTGCCTTTCTGAATTTGTGAATTACTTTGGGGAAGAAATCTGACCCAGAGTGCACTTTCTATGTGTGTATCTCTGCTCTAGTTCCATTTACACTCTTGTTACCCCTAGAATATACACTGGATAGTAGATTTGCATAACTGTCTATTCTTGCTATCCTCTCTTTCTTTTCTCTTTCTTCACTGGGATTTGGTTACTATTTTTTTCACGGACTGGAGAAATTGTTTGGCTAACTGGTAACGATTAAACTCCTTCAATACTTACTTCAGTTGCTACTGTAATTCCGGAGGTTGGTGAGTGCAATTGTCATAAAGGTATTTAGTACAGTGTTACTTGTGCTCAAAACACAACAACTGAGGAACAACAGAGCATAAAAAAAAGAGAGAAACACATAAATAAAAAAAAATGGGTAGATTAAAAACAAATAAAACTGCTACCCCAATGAATGAAGACAAGAGCCCAGAAGAAACCACAAATCAGTCAGAAGTAATGATAGATAAGAAAAGTATGCAAGCAATAATAAACTTATTAATCACAGAAATGAAAACAACATTGGAGGAAAGGAATGGCAGTATTAGGGAAACAACAGTTGAGACCCCCAAGGAAAATACTGATTATCTTGAGGCAATTAGAGAACTGAAAGGTGAAATAGCTGTAATGAAGAAAGAAGCTGAGGCAAGGGAAAGCAGACTAACAGAAGCAGAAAACAGAATTAGTCAGACAGAGGATGAGTTAGAGAAAACTAAGAAAGAGGTGAAAGAGCTTAAAAAGAGATTGAGAGACACTGAAAACAACAACAGAGACATATGGGATGATCTCAAAAGAAGTAACATTCGTATAATTGGCCAGCCAGAGGAAGAAAGAGAGGAAGGGGAAGCAAACATTCTAGAGGAAATAATACAAGAAAACTTCCCAGACCTGAATAACAGAAAGGATATCAAGGTGCCAGACAGTACCAAACAGAATCAACCCAGACCTGAAGACACCAAGACACATCATAGTCACAATGAGAAGAAGTAAGGATAAAAAAAGGATCCTAAAGGCTGCAAGAGAGAAACAAAAAGTCACATACAGGGGAAAACCCATAAGACTTTCTGCAGATTTCTCAACTCAAACTCTAAAAGCCAGAAGGGAGTGGCAAGATATCTATCGAGCCCTGAATGAAAAAGGGTTTCAAACAAGGATAATATATCCTGCTAGACTTTCATTCAAGCTAGATGGAGGGATCAAAACCTTCTTAGACAAACAACAGTTAAAGGAGGCAACTATCACCAAGCCGGCCCTGAAAGAGGTACTAAAAGACCTCTTATAAACAAGAACATCACTATAATACTTGTAATATATCAGAGTAAACAAATTGTATTTTAGAACAATGGCACTACAATACATTAAATCCATAATATCAATAAATGTCAATGGCTTAAACTCACCCATCAAAAGGCACAGGGTGGGGGGATGGATCAGAAAACATAACCCAACCATATGCTGCTTGCAAGAATCCCATCTGTCACAACAAGATAAACACAGACTTAAAGGGAAAGGATGGAAAACTATCATACAGGCTAACGGTCCACAAAAAAGGGCAGGAACAGCCATTCTCATCTCAGACACGATAGATTTTAAATTAAATAAAGTAATAAAAGATAGGCAAGGACATTACATAATGATTAGAGGATCAATCAGCCAAGAAGACTTAATTATTAACATCTATGCACCCAACGAGGGACCATCTAAATACATTAAGCACCTACTGAAAGAATTTCAAAAATACATCAATAGTAATACAATAATAGTGGGAGTCTTCAGTACCCCACTCTCACACTTAGACAGATCAACAAAGCAGAGAACCAATAAAGATACAAGAGAATTGAATGAAGAGATTGACAGACTAGACCTCTTGGACATTTTCAGACTCCTCCACCCCAAAAAACTGGGATACACCTTCTTTTCAAATCCACACAACACATACTCAAGGATAGACCACATGTTAGGCCACAAAGACAGCATCAATAAATTCAAGAGCATTGAAATCATCCCAAGTATCTTCTCAGACCACAGTGGAGTAAAACTAACTTTTAACAACAAACGGAAAATTATTAAAAGACATAGAATTTGGAAACTAAACAACATGCTCCTTAAGAACCACTGGGTCAGAGACTCACTCAAACAGGAAATTCAAATGTTCCTGGAAACTAATGAAAATGAAGACACAACCTATCAAAATATTTGGGACACAGCGAAAGCAGTACTGAGAGGGAAACTTATAGCCATACAATCACATATTAAACACCAAGAAGAAGCCCAAATGAACAACCTTACTACACACCTCAAGGACTTAGAGGAAGAGGAATAAAGGAACCCTAAAGCAACCAGAAGGACAGAAATCACTAAAGTTAGAGCAGAAATAAACAACATCGAAAATAAAAGAACCATACAAAAGATCAATGAAGCCAAATGTTGGTTCTTTGAAAGATTAAACAAAATTGACAAACCCCTAGCTAGACTCACCAAACAAAAAAGAGAGAAGACTCAAATTAATAGAATTGTAAACGATGCAGGAGATATCACAACCGACACCACAGAAATCCAGAGAATTCTGCGAAACTTCTATAAAGAACTATATGCCACCAAGCTAGAGAATCTGGAAGAAATGGAACAATTCCTAGAAACCTATGCACTTCCAAAACTGAACCAAGAAGAACTACAAAATCTAAATGCACCAATCACAGACAAAGAAATTGAAACCGTTATTAAGAATCTCCCCAACAACAAAAGTCCTGGACCAGATGGCTTCACAAATGAATTCTACAAAACTTTCAGGAAACAGTTAATACCCATACTTCTTAAGTTATTCCATAAGATTGAAGAAACAGGAATACTCCCTTCCACCTTTTATGAAGCCAACATCACCCTGATACCAAAAGCTGATAGGGACAGAACAAAAAAGGAAAACTACAGACCAATATCTCTGATGAACATAGATGCCAAAATATTAAACAAGATCTTGGCCAACCGGATACAGCAACACATCAAAAAGATTGTTCATCATGACCAAGTGGGATTCATCCCAGGAATGCAAGGCTGGTTCAACATCCGTAAATCAATCAATGTCATTCATCACATCAATAAAAGCAAAGCCAAAAACCACATGATTATCTCAATAGATGCAGAGAAAGCCTTTGACAAAATCCAACACCCATTCATGCTCAAAACTCTACAAAAAATGGGAATAGATGGGAAATTCCTCAAGATAGTGGAGTCTATATATAGCAAACCTACAGCCAACATCATACTCAATGGAGAGAAGCTGAAAGCATTCCCCCTCAGATCGGGGACTAGACAGGGCTGTCCACTGTCACCGTTACTCTTCAACATAGTATTGGAAGTTCTTGCCATAGCAATCAGGCAAGAGAAAGAAATCAAAGGGATACAGATTGGAAGGGAAGAAGTCAAGCTCTCACTATTTGCAGATGATATGATAGTATACATAGAAAGACCTAAAGAATCCAGTAGAAAATTACTGGAAGTTGTTAGGCAATATAGCAAGGTATCAGGCTACAAAATCAATGTACAAAAATTAGTGGCATTTCTTTATGCAAACACTAAATTTGAAGAAAACATCCAGAAATCACTCCCATTTACTGTTTCAGCAAAATCAATCAAATACCTAGGAATAAAGTTGACCAAAGAAGTGAAAGACTTGTATACTGAAAACTATGAGTCGCTACTCAAGGAGATAGAAACTGATACCAAGAAATGGAAAGATATCCCATGCTCATGAATTGGAAGAATAAATATCATCAAAATTAATATTCTCCCCAGAGCCATATACAAATTTAATGCAATACCCATCAAAGTTCCACCAGGCTTTTTTAAGAGAATAGAACAAACACTACAATCATTTATCTGGAACCTGAAAACACCTAGAATTGCCAAAACCATCTTGAGGAAAAGAAACAGAAATGGAGGCATCACACTCCTTAAACTTAAACTATATTATAAACCTTAAACTATATTATAAAGCCATCATCATCAAAACAGCATGGTACTGGAACAAAAATAGGCACACAGACCAGTGGAACAGAATTGAAAGCCCAGAAGTAAATCCCAACACCTATGGGCATCTAATCTTTGATAAGGGGGCCCAAAGTATTAAATGGAAAAAGGAGGCTCTCTTCAATAAATGGTGCTGGGAAAACTGGGTTGAAACATGCAGAAGAATGAAATTGAACCACTATATCTAACCAGAAACAAAAATCAACTCCAAATGGATCAAAGACCTAGATGTCAGACCAGAAACAATCAAATACTTAGAGGAAAACATTGGTAAAACACTTTCCCACACACACCTCAAGGACATCTTTGATGAATCAAACCCAATTGCAAGGAAGACCAAAGCAGAAACAAACCAATGGGACTACATCAAATTGAAAAGCTTCTGCACATTCAAAGAAACTATTAAACAAACAGAGAGACCCCTCACAGAATGGGAGAAGATCTTCACATGCCAGACATCAGACAAGAAACTAATCACCAAAATATATAAAGAGCTCAGCAAACTTAGCCGCAAAAAAGCAAATGACCCCATCCAAAAATGGGCAGAGGAAATGAACAAAACATTCACCACAGAGGAGATCCAAAAGGCTAACAAACATATGAAAAACTGCTCTAGGTCACTGATTGTCAGAGAAATGCAAATTAAGACAACACTAAGATACCACCTCACTCCTGTGAGAATGGCATACATCAAAAAGGACAGCAGCAACAAATGCTGGAGAGGCTGTGGGGACAGAGGAACCCTTTTACATTGCTGGTGGGAATGTAAATTGGTACAGCCTCTGTGGAGAGCAGTCTGGAAAACTCTCAGAAGGCTAGACATGGACCTTCCATATGACCCAATAATTCCTCTCCTGGCGTTATACCCAAAGGACTCCATAACACCCAACCAAAAAGAGGTGTGTACTCCTATGTTCATAGCAGCACAATTCATAATAGCTAAAACCTGGAAGCAACCCAGGTGCTCAACAACAGATGAGTGGCTGAGAAAGCTGTGGTATATATACACAATGGAATACTATGCAGCTATGAAGAACAATGAACCCACCTTCTCTGACCCATCTTGGACAGAGCTAGAAGGAATTATGTTAAGTGAACTAAGTCAGAAAGGCAAAGATGAGTATGGGATGATCCCATTCATCAACAGAAGCTGACTAAGAAGATCTGAAAGGGAAACTAAAAGCAGAACCTGATCAAATTGTAAGTAGGGCACCAAAGTAAAAACCCAGTGGTAAGGGGTAGACATGTAGCTTTTTGGGCCAGTGGGGGGTGGGAGTGGGCGGGAGGGATGGGTCACAGTCCTTTGGTGGTGGGAATGGTGTTTATGTACACTCCTAGCAAAATATAGACATATAAATCAGTAGTTAATTAATATGAGAGGGGGAAATCAATTGTATGTCTCAAAGTTTCTCAAAAGACAAACTGAATCTTTTTAATATATAGGCTATGTATTTGATATGCGGACTCTCTCAAAAGCCTAGACCAAGTAGATTAGAAGCTTCCAATAGCACAGCTATATACAAGATACTGGGTACTGTACAGCAAACCATAACAAAGGGACTTTTCAAAGTTAACCCAATTAACAAATAATGTGATGATAATATTAACTATTGATTGTCTTTTTGAACCCTAAGACAGCAGGAACCTCACATCTTCACTATAGAGCCCCTACTTCCCCCAGTCCTGGAACCCTTGGATAGGGCCCACTTTCCCGTATTCATCTCCCAATCCAAACCAAATAACATTGCATCCGCCGACCACAACCTAACCAAAGCTACGATTGCTACCTCAACATGCTTTACCTCAGAATGTATCCAGAGACTTCACGTGTGGAATGACAACCCTTCAGCTTCATTACTCGGGTGAGACCTTTCCTTTAATAGTACACTCTAATTTCATCTCAGGTAGTTCACTTTCTAACAAAGTCCCATAACCTAGATATACACCAGTTTCTGTGAGAGAGAGCTTATGTGCACACGTATCCATAAACTACTGCAAAATATATACCTGAAAGCAGGATTACACTAGAGTTTGCAGTGAGTACCTCCCTAACACTTCCTCTCCACTATTCCAAGCTTGGGATCCATGATTGCTCAACAAATTGTTTGGCTTCATATGTTAACTCTCTTTTCAATCACCACGTTCCAGATGCCACCAGGATGCTGGCTAGGCTTCCCTGGGTTGAAGACCCCACCAATGTGTCCTGGAGCTCAGCTTCCCCAGAGACACACCCTACTAGGGAAAGAGAGAGGCAGACTGGGGGTATGGACCGACCAGTCAACGCCCATGTTCAGCGGGGACGCAATTACAGAAGCCAGACCTTCTACCTTCTGCAACCCTCAACGACCCTGGGTCCATGCTCCCAGAGGGATAGAGAATGGGAAAGCTACCATGGGAGGGGGTGGGTTATGGGGATTGGGTGTTGGGAATTGTGTGGAGTTGTACCCCTCCTACCTTATGCTTTTGTTCACTAATCCTTTCTTAAATAAAAAATTAAAAAAAAAAAAACAAAGAACTGCCACAACCCTGCAGAAAAGAAAACACTGTTCACCATCACCCCTTCTCAAGTCATATCAGCTGCACAAAATGAACTCCTTTCCCTCCAAGAGCAGTTGCAAAAAGGGGAGAGAAAAATGAGCCGGTCATCTTTCAGAAACATTAAGAATGAACATCATCTCTATATTTTCTGTAAATGTTACGTAAGGAAGAGTGATGCCTTCAAGCTACCACTGTCTAACAGGTTAATCAATAGAGTCTGAGATATTTCTGTAAAGGAGTTCTTGAGTTTTATCACAAAAAAAAAACATCTAACTTGACCATCTTACAGAAATGTTCAAAAACAGAAGAGACATCTTAAACCAAGCCTCAATGCATGAAAGGCGGGCAAAAAAAAATTAATAGAAACCACATAAATTATTTTTAAATGTTATACTTTGAAGCTGATAGCTTGAGATCAAAGACAGTGGTGAATTGCTTATCTGAAATATCTTCTCAGAAATTTGGATGGCAAAAAAATAAATATTTTTAGGCTCTAATCATTTTCATAAAATCAAAACAGGATAGTACCAATTGCCTACAAAGTCAAATATAGTGAACAAGTGAAAAAAAATACTGGTGGTACATAATAGAACACACTAGAGTGACTTGCTGATGAGATGAGTCGATTTTCTATAAATAAGTGCTTGTTTTGAAACCCTGAGGTCTTTGTCTTATGTATCACTTAGAGTTCAGGAAAAGAAATGATTAGTCTGGGATCTTTGAACTGTTTTGACCCAAGGATTGGGATTAGAGTCCTTAGAGACAGTTGGGAAGAATTGAGGTGAGAAGAGATGGCTTCTCATAAAAAAAAAATGGAATTTACAATGAGTGGTTCACCAAGATTTGCATATCTAGGATTTGAGCTAAAGACTCAGGGTTTAGGAGTCATAAGGGAGAGGAGAAAACAGTCTGATGATAAGGCGACTCTAGTGGTGGTAAGAATGAATGTGCTGATACTGCCTAGTGTTCTTTCTTATCTTAGTTTATAAATAAATTCTCCGATCTCCACTTCAGAACTACTAAATCAGAATATCTAGACATCTCTTGGAATAAAAGAAGCTGTGAATCCTTTTTTTTCGTGGTTAAAAATTAACTTACATGCTAATCCAAATTTGGCCAAAGAGCTCAATTTGAATTCCGGGTCTCCAATTACTAAGAATTAATGTCAGCATTATCATAGCTAGTAGAGTTGTTAATACTATACACTTTACTTGTCCACTTGAAACCGACAAGCCTATGCTAACACATTCTGTCTTGACTCCTTTAAGATGTATTTTGAGATTCAAAGTTACAATTTTGCAATTTAGTGTCCTGTATGTAGTGAAAAGAAGGAAGAGATTGGAGTTAGACTGGTTGCCCAAAACCGGTGTTTCACAAAACAGGTAAAAGAAGGATAAAAATGATTGCCAAGCCCAAGAAAACAAAACTCACTTATATTTTCAGCAGTTTCTTTGAAATACAATTAACAATTTTATATGTGTGAAGCATCCTGCTTGCTGAGTTGGCTTGGCATGTCTACCTTTCTAAAATTACACCCACATTCAAGCTCAGAAGCATCTATTGCCTTCATATTTTTTTCCTGTTTCTTTGTAATCCTGACCTCCAACCTTCTCCTGTTCCCTTTTCTTGTCTCCATGCAGTAATTAATCTGTTTTCCACCAGTCTAGTTTGCGTTTTCTAGATTTTTCTGTAATTGGAATCAGTGGATGTTATCTCTTTTGAATAGTGTCTTTCACCAAGCACAATTAACTTTTAGATTCATCTACACTTTTATTGTATCATTAACTTATTCCATTTGTTTGGTAAGCTGAAACCACATACATAGTTGTTTGGGCATACTATTTGTTTAATCTATTCACCTAAATGGTTATGTTGTTTTCAGTTTGGGGTCATAACAAAACTAGTTGCTTTAAGACCAACCAGCAAGATACAAGATAGTGAATACATTTGATTTGTCATGTGCATGATCCTGGTTCAAAACTGGTCCCCACTAAACTGGAGAGGGGGAGAGCTTAGGTGTTGTGATATCTTTCTTTCCCTCCCTGGTTCTCTCACTCTGTCTCTCCCTTTCTATCTGGGAAAAAAATGTCTATTCAGAACCGTGAAACCCCAATGATGACCAAAAACTAATAACTAAGCAAAAGTCTGTCTACATAATAAATAGTGCTCCCTGTCCCTTTTCCTTTATGTTTGAGCATTATAGGCAAATCCTTCCTTCCATTGCATAAGATGCAAAAATTCCTTTCTGAATAGAGTGAAAAATCCTAGGAAAAATTTCTACAGGCACCAATATTTTAGGGTTAAACGAAAGATACATCTTTTTTTCCCCTATCATCACACCAGAATGATTGCCCTTGACAAGGCCTGTACAGACACAAAGCACAACTGTCAACACATCCATCTACCTTCCTAGCATGTATTCTGAAACATGCAGAGATCACCAAGAATAATCAACAAGTTTCACACAGAAATAAAGAACCACTGGCAACATAAAACTTGAAAAATAGAGACAATTCAAAAAGTGAAGAAATTATAACTAATAGATTCAAAGAGATTAGTGAAAATGTTACATTTTAGGTGGGAGAGCAGAATGTGGATTTGGACTGAAGCTGGTGTATTGCACCAAAGTAAAAGGCTCTGGGGTGGAAGGCAGGGGGTGGGGGTGGGGGAGAGTACAGGTCTTGAAACATGACATAGGACCTAATGGGGGTTGCATTGTTATGGGGAAAACTGACAAATGTTACGCATGTACAAACTATTGTATTTACTGTTGACTGTAAAACATTAATCCCCCCATAAAGAAAAAAATGTATTGTGAGGAAAACAAGTATCAATCAAAATGTAAAGAAGGATTTTTATGAAAAACTAAAATAAAATTTGAGTGGAAAGAAGAAAGTTTGGAATATAAATTTAATATTTTCCAGAAAGTAGAATAGAGAGGGGGGGAAAAAGTAGGGGAGGACAGTAAATGAAATTTAGAAAATCAAATCAGGCCATCCAACATATGACTAATGGAAATTTCAGAATTGAAAATGGCAATGTGACTTTATTTTAATTCATAGGGTAGGAAGAACACAAGTTTTCAGAATGAAAGAGTCCCTGTGTCATCTTTAATTATGAAAGTAAAAGAGGGAAAATATCTTCCAAGAGATGTTATAGTAAAGTTCCAGTCACACACATTTCAAAAAAAATAATAGTTAACAAAAATCCAATAAACTGAAGACTGAGAATAAGAAAGGCAGAATAGGTCTTAATATTAAAAATCAGAAAGCAATGAAGCAATTCATTAGAAGTTCTGAGAAAAAGTTATTTTCTATCCTTGGATAAACCATTGAATTGAAGTACAATGAAAATTTTTCATTCATGCAAAATTCCTTTCTCCAGAACCTGCTGAAGGGTATGCCCCATTATAAAAAGGGGTAAAACCATGAGAGAAACATGAAAATAAGCATCAAAAAATACTAGAGTGGTGGCCTAGGCTTTCCAGGGTGGAGACTTCCAGATCAAATAAAATAAATTGATGTTTTGGACTATGAAAACAATATAATTGTGGTTGAGAAATCTCATAGGTCCACAGAACATTAAGTAAATAAAATAATGATGCAATAGTAAAGAGAAACAAAATTGTTATAAAAAGAAATTGTCATGCTTCTCTGTCTGCCTAGCAGTGAATAATACTCATGTAAGTATAATAACATGAGCTTTGAATATTTATTTACTAGAAGATACTTGTATTAAATTCATGTCAATTATTAAATCAATTGATTGGGATAAAGGAACATAGAGTAGAAAGTGAAGTAGGGGAAACAGAAGAATTCTTATCTAATAATTGAACTTTAAAGTAACTGTGTAGGAATCCGGTGGTGCCATACCAAGTGGAGTGCATATATTACCCTGCTCAATGACCTGGCTTCAAGTCCCCAGTCCCCACCAGCAAAGCAGAAGATTCATGAGTGGTGGAGCAGTGCTACAGAAACCTCACCTCTTTGCTTCTCCCATACTATCTCTGTCTATCTCTCAAACTCTATAAAAGAAAGAACAAAAGGAAGAAAGGAAGGGGAAGGAAGGAAGGGAAGAAAGAAAGAAAGAAAGAAAGAAAGAAAGAAAGAAAGAAAGAAAGAAAGAAAGGGAGGAAGGAAGGAAGGAAGGAAGGAAGGAAGGAAGGGAGAGAAAGAAAGAAAGAAGAAAAGAAATTAAGCAATAAAGCAAAGTGGTTGCTAGGAATGGCAGAGCCATACAGCCCTGAGCCCCAGTGACACCCTTGTGGCAAAATAAAAGATATTTTTCCATTTATTCTAATTATAGGTTGACTCTCCTTTCCATTTTTAATCCTTCCTGAACCTTTCTATAGCCTGTGGTCTTGTATCCTGTCAGTGTTATGCATTTGCCAATTATCCGAATTTACCATAGGAGATATCACAGTGCTGAAGTAACTGTTTTCTTGAAGACAGGTATTCTATGTTGAGAGATTTATTTTTAAAGACTAGCCAAATGGTTTATTGAATAAGTGAATAAATGGACAGTCAGGTTGCCTTTTTTGACTTGGGACAGACTCCTGCCTGTAAAATACTGACTGGGAGCAGAATTGGTTAAGCTTCCTGCTCTGTAAAACATTGACTCCGGGGGATGCATGTTGAGCAATTTCTTGGAACATGAGAGAGCAAAAGAAAGATGAGAAAGAGAGAAAAGAAAGGAGAGAAAAAGAAAAGAAAGAGGAGAGAGGAAGGCAAGTTACTCCCTCTTTCATGCTCATAGAAAATGCAAAACATTACATTCAAGATCCTAGACTCTCCATTTGGCCTAAAGTCAAGGATGCTATATTAGCATCTCCTGCTGAGTGTCCTGCTCTTGCGAGTTAGGTGAGAAAATGTCCTTTCTGCACCCTGTCCTGGAGGCTTTCTTCTGTTTGGGCCTTGTGAAGAGGCGTGCAATGGGAATACATGGAGGGGCTTTCCTATCTTTCACATACTTCTTCCTGCTACAGCAATATCTTGGCCTAAAGCAATTCTCAGGAGATGAGGAAACTATGCATTCGACATTACTTTTATTGATTATTATAGGAGTCAGGCTCCAGTCTTCAAAGAATTGGGCCTCTTGCCCTTTACTGGCTTCTCTTCAGGACAAAACAAAAAAAAACAAAAAAAAAACCTATTGCCATGTCTCCTGGTCTCCCTTACCAATCTTATTGCAGACACCTCCCCTCCTGCCCCATCTGCATTTGATCTGTGATGTATTTGGTTCTTCCTTTTCTGGTCAAAAAATATTTTAAAGCTTAGATATTTGTTTTGAAATGGCTCTTCTGTGGATTCCATTACTTTGTCTCTCTCAGGGTACCTGCTTTCCTATTTCTTTGCCTCGTACAGGATTTGTTGCTGTCACCACTCAAGGTTCAAACAATGCTTTTCTTCCAATGTAAGGCCAGGCTGTCAGCTGCTAAGTGGATTGAAGATTCTTATGACTCGTTACAAGAGCATCCGAATCATCCCCACTCCATAAAATCAGAATTCTCCACACTCCTGCAAGGCCTGGAAAGCTGGCACCATCTCAGGTCCCTTCTTTTTCTCTTTTTCTCCTTGTTGACCCAGAGTTTGAAAAGGACAGCAACAGTTTAGTCTAAACCCTCCATTTGGAGGGATCTAAAAATAGCTGCAAAACCAATGTTAAGGATTTCAAAGCTTAAAGTGTTCTATATACCTCACCAGTGCCACTTAATGCCCCAGTTGAGACAGATCATAATTTTGACAACTAAGAAGCAACTGATATAATTTAGGGAAGAGAAGAAGAAAGGAGGTTGGTAGTGGATGAGTTGTGCTGGCTCTTTGTACTGCCCTTGCTGAAGATATGTATAAAGCAAAAGCAGAATTCGTTGAAGCCAGTAGAAAGAGTGAAGCCTCACCCCACCAGGGAAAGAGAGAAACAGGTTGGGAGTATGGGTCAACCTGTCAATACCCATGTTCAGCAGGGAAGCAATTACAAAAGCCAGACCTTCCACCTTCTGCACCCCACAATGACCTTGGGTCCATGCTCCCAGAGGGATAAAGAATAGGAAAGCTATCAGGGGAGGGGATGGGAGATGGAGTTCTGGTGGTGGGAATTGTGTGGAGTTGTATCCCTCTTATCCTATGGTTTTTGTCAGTGTTTCCTCTTTATAAATAAAATTTTTTTAAAAAAAGGGTGAAAAGTAAACTCAGCTGTTAAGCTGTTGATCCTTATCTTCCTTTTTAGAGTCTGGGTAAGAAAACATGTAGGTGGTCTACATGGCTCTGGGCATCTCTAGGCATTTCTATCCTAAATAAGATCTAGTGTTTAAAACAGGCACACAAACAACTTTCTTTCTAAACAGTGCCCATCCCACCTAATAAGCTCCCTGTAATTCCTCTGCATCTTATTGGTCTTTTTGTAATCCTTGATTTGCATCTGTTCCAGGAGCCCTTCAGTCTTACAGCATGGGATTTCAGAGTGTTGTGTCTATGTGCACAACTAGAGGGAGAAAAGCAAAAGCCTGAGAACTAGTAAAATATTTCACTTGGATCATTTGTTGCTTTGCCATTTGGGAGACCCAGGTTTGAGTCTGGCCCTCAACACATTGAATAAGTGAATAAGTGAATGAATGGACAGTCAGGTTGCCTTCTTTTCCATAAATAAACACATACACACACACACACACACACACACACACACACACGGGGGGGGAGGGAGACCAAGAAAAAGAGACTGTGAGAGAGAGAAAGTAGCAGCCTTTCAGTTTTGTTTTTATTATATTTATTTATTTATTCCCTTTTGTTGCCCATGTTGTCTTTTTTTATTGTTGTAGTTATTATTGTTGTTCTTAGATAGGACAGAGAGAAATGGAGAGAGGAGGGGAAGACAAAGAGGGGGGAGAGAAAGACACCTGCAGACCTGCTTCACTGCTTGTGAAGCGACTCCACTGTAGATAGGGAGCCGGGGCTCGAACTGGGTTCCTTCCACCGGTCCTTGCGCTTTGCGCCACATGCACTTAACCTGCTATGCTACCACCCGACTCCCAGCCTTTCAGTTTTAAATCACAAAAGGATTTTCTGTGAAACACATGAAATTTCATCTCTAGAGTTCTCATGTTTAATTCATGAGAATTGTCCAAGACTTTGTACTTAGTTTTCTTTTCATATTATTTCTCTTAAAAGTGCTCTCCTAAATCATATAAGATTTCGTTTCCATATAACTCAGATATATCCCTGGGGTCTCCTTGCCCCTGGGTCCTCTCTTACTTATTAACCTTTTTCTTTTGTTCATTACTATGATCACTGCTCTAGAGGCTTGACCAATATCTTCAGAGAGAGAGAGAGAGAGAGAGAGCCAGAGAGGGAGAGGCAGACGCCACAACACCAAAGCCCATTCTCCCCAGCATATTGGATGTCGGGCTCAAGCTTGGGTCTCTGACATGGCACAGCAAGCATTCCCCCAGATGGATGATTCATATATTGCCAAATCACCTTATTAACTCTTTTACAGTTAAAATACAAATAATTTAAATTCCCCTTGAGTCTGTCACACAGTTCATCAAAACGTTCTAAAAGCATTTTTCCCTTCCTGAGTTCTTTCCACAGTTACAATGCCCACATGTTTTCATATCAATTGAAAGAATTCTAGTCCCTAGCTGGAAATGTGTGGCTTCTCCCTATTGCTTGGTTTCTTTAAAGTGGAGTTGTGGCCAGAAAGGTGGCATGGCAGGAGTGCTTTGGATTGCAAGCCTAAGGTCATGAATTCAATCCCAGGTATTGCAAATGCGAGGGTACTCTAGTTTCTCTCTCTCCCTCTCTCTCTCTCTCTCTCTCTCTCTCTCTCTCATCTCCAGTTCATGAAATAAAATTAATCTTTAAAAAAGAAAAAGCAATTCCTGTACAGCCATTAGGCTCAACCACTGGGCCTCTTCTGCTTGGGGGTAGATATAATAATGGTTATGCAAAGACACTTAGGCCTGAGGCTCTAAAGTCCCAGGTTCAATCCTCCACACCACCATAAGACAGAGCAGTGTTCTGGTTAAAAAGAAAAGAGTCAGAAACAGTAGGATGAATATGGGATGATCTCACTCTCAGGCAGAAGTTGAAAAACAAGATCAGAAGAGAAAACACAAGTAGAACCTGAACTGGAATTGGCATATTGCACCAAAGTAAAAGACTCTGGGGGTGGGGGTAGGGGTGGGGGGGAGAATACAGGTCCAAAAAGGATGACAGAAAACCTAGTGGGGGTTGTACTATTATATGGAAAACTGAGAAATGTTATGCATGTACAAACTATTGTATTTACTGTGGAATGTAAAACATTAATTTCCCAATTAAAAAGTTAAAAAAAAAAAGAAGAAAGAAAGAAAGTAGAATTTACATCATAATAGGGACAACTCTTGACTTTCCACCATGGCTCAGGAGACTTGAAGTCCACCAGTGTTTGGATAGCAGGAAATACAGGGAAGAAATATTTAAGAAGTGCTTTTGTAGGTCCCATCTGCTGAACATTTTCTGCAACAGGTCATTTCCTTGCCTCATGACTGAGGTTTTAAAGTCATTGGAATGAAAATGGGATCACAAGGCTAGGATCAGCCTTTCTAGCCAGTAGAGAAGGACCCTGCATGCTTAGTTTTGTGATGACTTGTGTTGACTCACAAGGTGATTTTTTAAAATTATTTATAAAATGAAATATTGACTAAACCATAGGATAAGAGGGGTACAACTCCACACAATTCCCACCACCAGAACTCTGTATACAATTCCCTCCAGTGAGAGCTTTCCTATTCATTAACCCTCTGGGAGTATGTATCTAAGGTCATTGTGGGATACAGAAGGTGGAAGGTCTGGCTTCTGTAATTGCTTCCCCTCTGAACATGGACGCTAACAGGTTGATCCATACTCCCAGCCTGCCTTTCACTTTCTCTACTGGGGAAGGGCTCTGGGGAAGAGGAGCTCCAGGACATACTGGTGGGGTTGTCTGTCCAGGGAAGTCTGGTCGACATCATGCTAACATCTGGAACCTGGTGGTTGACAAGAGAGTTAACATACAAAGCCAAACAAATTGTTGAAAAATTATGGACTTAAAGGCTGGAATAGTGCAGATGATGATTTGAGGGGGGGGGGCTACATTTTATAGTAGGCATATTTTAGTTATATTCCAATGGGTCTGTGGCTATACTAGTGTTTTTTTTTTTTTCCCTGAGCCTGAAATCTGATATGCAGGTGGATACAAGTTATTGTCTGGAGAGATGGTGTCATGGCTGAAAAAAGGACCAAAAAGCTGGATCAGGGAAGAGAGTAGCTCCCAAATATGGGAAAGGGTATAAATATTGTTGACTGTAAACCCCATCGATTTGATGTGATCTGGGGCCCATATTCAGCTTAGGAGTCTCTGTGACCTCTGCATCCCTGTAGATCTGAGCTCACATTCTGTGGTCATCAGTAGGAATATTCCAAGCTGCCCCAATATCGACCCATCTTCCTCAGGTGTAGCATAGAGTATGTTGTCCATCCTCCCTTCGGAGGATGAAACATTCTCCACCGTTGTTGATCCAAATTGAGAGCAAGGTCTGATGAGGGCCAGCAAAGGGATCTATTGTGTTGTTCCTGATAGAGCTGACTGGTAACAATGCAGAGAGGGATTTATTCAAGGTCTAGGCTCATCATGTCTGTTTGGGAATATCAGGACTCCCTGATTACGGCCCCAGCTAATGGGGTGGCCTGATAGTGACTAAAGAGTCATAGTATCTTGCCCTTATGCAGCTTTTGTAGTCCTTGCTTTGATAAATTTAGCTTTGGAGAGAGTGAGAGAACTGTAATAGAAAGTAGGTGAGGAGGGTACCTAAGTCTAAGTAGACACAATTTCATTATGAACTTGATACTGACTCACTACAGACTATTGTGTATTTTTGCTTTCAGGTATATGTTTTGCCCTAATTTATGGATACGTATGAACATATGCTCTATCTTATGGGACCTGGTCTATATCTAGGTTTTGGGACTTTGTTAGGAAGTGAATCCCATGGAATGGAATTAGAAAATCCTATGAAAGTAAAGGTCTCACCTGAGTAATGAGGCTGAAGGGTTGATATTCCATGTCTGATGTGTCTGGACACAGTCTGAAGTGAAGCATGCTGAGGTGGTACTCGTTGCATTGATTAGGCTGGGATCGGCAGATGCAATATCATTTGGTATGAATTGAGAGAAGCATGCAGAAAAGTGAGCCCCACCCTACAGGTTCCAGGACTGGGGGAAATACAGGTTCTATAGAGGAAGCAGGAGGTTCCTGCTGTCTTAGGATTCAAGAAGACAGTAGATAGTTATTGCTATACTCACATTATTTAGTAACTGGGTTAACTTTAAATATACCTTTGTTAGGATTTGCTGTATCATACACAACATCACCATAATTTATGTCCTTCGACATTATTTGTATATAGCTGTGCCACCAGTTGCTTCTGTTCTTCCTGGTCTAAGCTTTTAAGAGAGTCAACATATCAAAGACTCAACCTATATATTAAAAAGACTCAGTCTGTGCTTTTAAAAGTTTGAGACATCCAATCAATTTTCCCCCTCTCATATTAATTAGTGATTTAAATTACTACAAATTGATAGGAGTGTACATAAACACCATTCCCACCACCAAAAGACTCTGTCCCATCACATGCCCTCCCCCACCGACCCTGCCCCGGTGAAGTGGAACATCCACCCTCATCCTCAACTCAGGGTTTTTACATTGGTGCCCTACTCCAAATTTAGTCAAATCCAGCTTTTAGTTTTCCTTTCTGTTATTCTTTCTCAACTTCTGTTTATGAGAGGGATCATCCTATACTCATCTTTATCTTTCTGACTTAGCTCACTTAACAGAATTCCTTCTAGCTCCATCCAAGATGGGTCAGATAAGGTGGGTTCGTTGTTTTTAATAACTGCGTAGTATTTCATTGTGTATATGTACCACAGCTTTCTCAGCCACTCATCTGTTGTCGGGCACCTGGGTTGCTTCCAGGTTTTAGATATTATGAACTGTGCTGCTATGAACATAGGAGTACACATATCTTTTTGGTTGGGTATTATGTAATCCTTAGAGTATATCCCTAGGAGAGGAATTACTGGGTCATATGGAAGGTCCATGTCTAGCCTTGTGAGAGTTCTCCAGACTGCTCTTCACAGAGGCTGGACCAATTTACATTCCCACCAGCAGTGCAGAAGGGTTCCACTGTCCCCACAGCCTCTCCAGCATTTGTTGCTGCTGTCCTTTTTGATGTATGCCATTCTCACAGGAGTGAGGTGGCATCTCAGTGTTGCCTTTATTCGCATTTCTCTGACAATCAGCGACCTGGAGCAATTTTTCATGTGTTTGTTAGCCTTTTGGATCTCCTCTAAGGTGAATGTTCTGTTCATATCCTCTGCCCATTTTTGGATGGGACCATTTGCTTTTTTGTTGCTAAATTTGCTGAGCTCTTCATATATTTTGGTGATTAGTCTCTTGTCTGATGTATGGCAAGTGAAGATCTTCTCCCGTTCTGTGAGGGGTCTCTTTGTTTGTGTGATGGTTTCTTTGGCTGTGCAGAAGCTTTTCAATTTGATGTAGTCGCATTGGTTTGTTTCTGCTTTAGTCTGCCTTGCAATTGCGTTTGTTTCATCAAAGATGTCCTTGAGGTGTGTGTGGCAAAGTGTTTTACCAATGTTTTCCTCTAAGTATTTGATAGTTTCTGATCTAACATCCAGGTCCTTGAACCATTCGGAGTTGATTTTGGATTTCTGATGAGATAAGGTGGTTCAGTTGCATTCGTCTGCGTGTTTCACCCCAGTTTTCCCAGCACCATTTATTGAAGAGAGCCTCCTTCCTCCATTTAATACTTTGGACCCCCTTAGCAAAGATTAGATATCCATAGGTGTGGGGAACCAGGTGATTTTTTTTTACATACTCAAGTGATGATACAGAGCAGACGATAAAAGAGGGGCATAGAGTCTTAACCCAGCCAAACATAGATTACTAACTACCCCTCTGTGTGTGATCATCAAAGGACCTGAGCCCCATTTGAGACAGTGGACCTTTAAGTAAGTTTCTGGGAATGGGACAGGCAAAAGCTTTTCACCTGTTTTGAGTTAAGAACTTTAGTTACAACCAACCAACTCAGGGATAGGTATTCACTTCCGACAGGGCCAAGATTGTTCACCGTGCCTGATTTTTGTTGCTCATTCTGGCCTTGAGTTAGCCTCATTAAATTCTGAATTCCAATGGGCCAGGCAGTGGTGCACTGGGCTAAGCGTACATGGTACAAAGTGCAAGTATCCACACAAGGATCCGAGGTTGAGCCCCTGGCTCCCCACCTGCAGGAAAGATTGCTTCAAAAGTGGTGAAGCAGATCTGCAGGTGTCTATCTTTCTCTTTCCCTCTTTATCTTCTTCTCCCCTCTCAATTTCCCTATGTCCTATCTAAAAAGAAAAAAAAAAAAAAAGGCTGCAGGAGCAGTGGACTCATAGTACCGGCACTGAGCCTCAGGGAATAACCCAGAAGGCAAAAATAAAATAAAATAAAAATTCTGAATTCCATACGAATAGAATGGGGCTGGAATTAATTTAGATATTAAACAAGAAATGAGCTAAATTTTTAATAATAGACACTCAAGTTATTATTGACATGATGATTTTTCTGGACTCTGATAGGCCAAGTGAATCATTCTATATCTGACGGGGAAGAGGCAAATAATAAAACAATAAAGCCAATGTAAAGGCATGACTATTACCCACCCATCTTCCCTTTTTCCTAAAAGATTAGGAGCTTGGAGATAATGTTAGGTGGGTCAGAGTCTAAAACAGTGAAAGATACACATTGCAGAGCAAGTGTATTGAGAGACTCTGACTCTTCAAGGACCAGAATGAGTCAAGGATTATTTCTGAATTGGGGTGGGGGTCTGGCCAGTAGAGTAGGGTCCTAATTTACACTGAGTCCTCCAAGTTCAGAGGATTTCATCTTCTGGATCAGTTTGACAGGATGGCAGCAGAGAAAACTGGAATCTAAAAAAATAAGTTTTACCTATTGGCAGAAGAGTTATGAGTCACATCAGATAAGGTACATGTATTATTCAAACTAACACGTTTGTGACACTTTAATATTAGAGGCTATTATTCTCTTTCGTAAGAAAAAAGTTGTGGCGCTGTTTGGAAAATGCAACACACAAGTGCCACAAGTTCTGAGGGGTTGAAGATAATTTAAAGACCACTCAGTTCAGATGATGTAACTCAAGTTCAGAGAGGCCAAGGAACATGCTCATAGTCACAGTTTTGAGTCTGACCAGATAGCCAAAAGAAAATCAGCTAGGACAGAGAAGCAGTTGGCTTGGCATCTAACTTTTTATTAACTCCAACTCGGTCAGTCAGATTGGTTTAGACATGTGGTTGCAGATTAAGAAATACCCATAAGTAAATGGAGAGAAAAGAAATGCCTTTGATTTGTGTCTATACTGCTCTCTCTTCTCTAGACACTGTTTATATAGACATGCTTATTCACAAACCATAAACGTTAAGAAGAAAGTTTTGCTTATATGATTTTCTTCCTAAATTTTTATCTTTTCCTTTTAAGTATGAGAGAAAAGAATATCATAAAATACAAACCACTAACACCCTGCTATTCTCAGACACCTCTTTCCCCATCCATCAATTTCCAATCAAAGAGCAAAAACTATCTTTTTAAATATTTTATTGTCTTTATTTTATTTTTTAAATATTTAATTAATTTTATTTTTTGTGTTTTGTTTTATTTATTTACTTATTTATTGTGTGTGTGTGTGTGTGTGTATTCATTATCTTTATTTATTTATTGGATAGAGACAGCCAGAAATCGAGAGGGAAGGGGGTGATAGAGAGGGAGAGAGACAGAGAGACACCTGCAGCCCTGCTTCACCACTTGTGAAGCTTTCCCCCTTGTAGGTGGGGACCGGGGACTTGCATCTGGGTCTTTGAGCATTGTAACATGTGCGCTCAACCAGGTGTGCCACCACCCAGCCCCCAAAAACTATTTTTTTTAAGCATTTGGGTAAAATAGGAAAAGCTTAGGAAAAGAAAAAGTAAAAGAAGAAAAGGTTTTAGTGATTTTTGGTGGAGAAGTTATGGATTTTATCCATAATTTAGAAATGACATCTTAAACTATATATTCCCATTTTTTTCAGTACCCTCCAATGGGATTCTCTTTACAGAAAAAATATTTTTACTATTAAACTGCACTTCTTCTGAACATATAATTATAAAACTGAACTTCTTCTAGAAGCTCTTTTCCTGGAACTTTTTGTAAGGGTCCCAAACTTTGGTTTCCTGAAGCCAACCTATACCTGCATGAAAACTTTGTGAATTTTTTCCCACTTCCACTCAGTAAACTTATATTGGTAATTTGAAACTGGTCATGGTGGGAGTATTTATAACACAGACATTTGCAACACTATAAAATAGGTCATCATTTTCCTCCCTTAAGAGTTATCAGCACACCACTGGACAAAAACAAGGATAAAAGAATCCTCTTCCCAATTCCCATGTTCAGATTTTGTTTTCTTAACCATATCTGTGTTCACCTTTGGACTCTCTCCATTTAAAATAAATACTTCTAAAAATATAGTGCTAGAAACTGGAGGGGGAAGCACTGATGAGCCAATTTTTTATTAGTGATTCAATATTGATTTACAAAATTACATGTCAACAGGGGTTCAGTTCCACACCCTTCCCACCACCAGAGTTCTGAATCCTAAGTACATCCATTGCAGTCCACTGTGGTTCTCCAAGTTTGCAGACATGGGCTAACCATCATCTCTATAACTATCTGTCTAGATGTGTATACAATTGCCCCCTTTTCCTTCTAGGTCCAGTCCTTTCTTTCCCTCAAAGCTACATGTAATCCTATTACTACATCCAAATATCTCTCCTCTATTCATCCTCTCTGGGACCTGATAAAGCTGGAGTGCAGAGCCCTCTGGATAAGCCAATTTTTTAAAATGTTTTTTTCATTCATTTATTTATTTACTTATTTATTGGA